>NW_021167147.1:600000-1200000 GCF_004022145.1 Paecilomyces variotii | reverse complement strand
CGCCCGCTCCACAGCACAACGAAACGGTAAAGGGTCCCATCTGGTAAGTCGGCCTCCTTGTCGCGCTGTCAAGCCTCTCAATAGCCCCTTTGGCCCTGGTCGATTTATTCTCAGCCATCGCTGCTGTTTCGGAGTCTCCGGATCATTGGCATTTTGAGCACCATTCGTGGCGCGATCCCTCGTTTATCAAAGATTTCTTTCTTTTTCATTTTCCTGTCGTTCTTTCAAACGTTCTTCGAAAGAGCCCCTCTGCTGGACCAGTAGCACCTGTGTGACGATATCTGACTCAGAACCATTAGAGATATAACTCGCCACAATGTCTTCTGAGATCCCCAGATCGCCCGAGAAGGACGTTGGTCAAGGCGACGCCGCGACCGACACCTCCAACGGATTCAACGGCAACGGTGCTACTCACCAAATGTCCCGTGAGGAACATGAGGTCGCCCGAGCCGCTGCGCGCTTCGGATATGGACCTCTTGCTCGCGTAAACACCACAGAGGCACAGCTCCCTCCCTTCGGAGGTGAATTCCAGCCTGGTCTCTACCGCTCGGTCGAACGCCGCAAGTTTGCCAACCCTGCCCCTCTCGGCCTGAGCGCTTTCGCCTTGACTACTTTCGTGCTGAGCTGTATCAACATGGGCGCCCGTGACATCACGCAGCCCAACATCGTCATAGCTTTGGCTTTTGCATATGGTGGTCTCGTTCAGTTGCTTGCGGGCATGTGGTATGTATTTGGCGTGTCTCCACATAATCTTCCAGACCTTCTCGCTAACGCGCAACAGGGAAATGGCTGTTGGAAACACTTTTGGTGCCACCGCGCTGTCTTCGTATGGTGGTTTCTGGCTCTCGTTCGCCATTGTTCTCACTCCTGGTGGTTTCCAAATCGCGAAGTCCTTGACCGTAACCACAAGCTCTGGGGCCTCCGACGAGACCATGTTCTATAACTCCATGGGTCTCTTTCTGATGGTATGTCTCGTTCGAACTGCGGGTGCACTTGCCGATGCTAACACTTCACCCATTAGGGCTGGTTCATCTTCACTTTCATCCTGTTGATTTGCACCTTGAAGTCCACTGTTGCCTTCTTCACGCTCTTCCTGACTCTGGACCTTTGCTTCCTGCTGCTCGGAATTGGATACATCCAGCGCAACGACCAGGGTCTGCCTAACCCTCCCGTTATCAAGGCTGGTGGATTCTTCGGTCTCCTGGCTGCTTTCACCGCCTGGTACAACGCCCTGGCCGGTATTGCCGATACCAGCAACAGCTTCTTCATCATTCCAGTGGCCCACTTCCCGTGGTCCGCCACTGGCCGTGAGAGAAGACAGAAGACCGACCGCGAGGTCGCATAAAGCTCTGCATATCCCAGAGTCGAAGGATGCGTCTCAAGTGTTGAGTCATCCGGATGATATAGGGGTTGGCGGCTGTCATGCGCGTCGCCCCGTGATGATTTTTCAGATACCCATAATTTGCGGTCTTGCATTGTAGTTTGCCGACGTGTTTCGCCGGCGCGCACTCAAGTATATATTCTCGTTTAGTTGAATCAACCTCATCAGGTTTGGCTCCGGAGCGCTCGTGGAATCTGCAAAGACAAAGATCGTCAATAAGTGGTTGCTGAATTAGTTTGAGCTCGTTCCTCTGAACATTCTCCGATTCGAGTTCGACCACCCTAGAACGGTGTGAGGGCTCCTCTCGGGGAAGAAGGCAGTCAGATGGACTCTAGCAGGGGTGGAAAAGACATTTCATATGTACCTTGTATATCTTTCTTCTAGCCACGCAATAGCCGGCCTCTTTTTAATCAGACAATTTCAATGCCAAGTCACTTCTGGCGCTTTGCTGTCTCAGCGTTTGTCGTAGTAGACCCTTATTCAAGGATCATGGAGCGTACGGTCGGTCCGATGAGTCGGTTTCGGCTTGCCGTTCCGCCCACGGCATGCGATGCCCAGCCGGGAATAGAAGCGTTGAATGCGCAGGAGGGACATATTGTATGGTTCAACACGCATCCGAACGAGGTGCGCATTCGATTGTCCATACCATCCCCTGAAACAATAGAACAGAGTCCAGGAACAAATCCGCGAAGATCGGCAGGAGCGCAAGTAACGAGGTATATATGAGTTAAGACCGATTGCGGGAGTACAAACCCGTCCGGGAAAGGGAGGTCATCATGCGTGAGATGTAGGACAGTGACAGATAAAAAGCAGTTACAAAACGGCAACAAAAAGGTTGAAAGTAAAAGAATCAGGGAGAAGGACAGTTGAAAAAAGACGCAAGAGAATCAATCAGCAAGAAGCTATGACGCCCTTCGTCCCATGCCCATCCTCTTAACTATATTCTGGATCGCCCCGATCGCGCCCAACTCCCCCGAATTTTCCCCGACAGGTACTCGATCCATCCACCCGGCCGAGTGGCCCGAACGCTGACAGGCTGAAGCCTCTCAGGCACGCTCGGGGGTCGCTCGGGCGCTGATCGGGGGTTCCAGCAGATCTTGCCAGCCGAAGTTTAAGGGGAGCCGAGGGGTTTCCGTAGGCGTTTTAGGCGTCTTAAGCGCCCATACCAGCGCTCAGATCGCTGAAGGTAACGCCTAAAGAACAGATCAAAGAGGGTTTTTGGGCCGAGAGGACCAACGGAGGAAACTCGGAGTGGTGACAGAGTTGCTTTTGGCTTGGCTGTGGGACCGACTGTCAAGCTGCTGTAGGGAATAAGAGAACCTATTATTATTGTCGCAGCCTCAGATGAAAAGAAAAATCATAAGAATTAAAAAGAGGATCAGCAGAGATGAATAGTGATGAAGAATCAGCTCAAGAGGGAATCAAAAGCTGAAGTTGAGGTGAGAGAGAGATGGAGAAACGAGAAAAAGAAAGATGTCCTCGGATGCCCAGCCACCTCTCGTACCACCTTCAAAGTTCAGGCTTGCTCTCTTGTTCTTTTTTACCTGCAACCAAGTCCCGCTTTTCTCCGTCGATGCAATAACATCCAATGAAGATTTCCCATACATCTTCTTCCTGAGTATTCTTCTTCTAATAATTGTTATTAGTTGATATGTGTCGCAGGCAACTTGGGTTTCTCTGCACGCGGTGAGTAGTTCTGCTTCGGGACAATCGCGGCGATTTACTCTTTCCAGATAAGGAAGTGCTATGTCTGCCCCTTTGAAGAGAAGAAAATCAGAACAACTAGCAGACCAGCTGAAACAAAATAGGTCTTGGCTGTGTGTTCGTTTAATAATAATAACAATTAACATATTACCCCTCCTTTTATTTTCTCTTCATTATTTCTCCGTTCCAGTCGGTTACTATAATTATAGTTCTTTGTACGACCTGAATGCGTGGCTTTGCATGGATCAGCCTGGTTGAGAATCGCACACGATGAAAGAAAAGAGGAGAAAGAAGGAGATCTTCTCTTTTCCCGCGGTAATTGTCTGTACTCGACTCCGTCCATGTCCGCGTTTTGTAGCTGTACGTATAGAGTTAGTACGTTAACTCGGTAGGTATGTATATCTATATACAGTAAGAACCCGCTACCTCGGGGATTCGGATAGCACGAACACCACACAACCTGGGCTGCGTAGAGAATTATTACGAAAGAATCTCAAATTTCATAGCTGAGAGTAGAGAGTAGTATCTACAATTTTCCTATAGTCAGTGCGGAGAACAGCGGGGCGTTCCTGAGGCACGAGATATGCGGGCAAAACATCCACGAGGTTCTCCGTGCGCACTGCGGAGTACCGTGAGTAGTATGTAATTTTACAATCCGGAGAAACACGTAAAAGGACTTCGAGGGGAGAAGGTCCAAGCGCATCTATATGTTTAGCATGATCTAGTCTCTTTGCCTGCAGTCGACTTAGCCCATCAAGTGGGCTATTATGTACGCTACGGAATGGGCGTGATCGTACCCAGGCAAAGCAAGAGTAAAATAATAAAGACCATAGTCATCATAGCATAGATTTTATTAACTAGACATCATGTAACTTAGTTATTATTAAGACAACGTTATAATAACAAACCCCCGGATGTCCCGATGACCCTCCCAATTCCTTCATAACTCATTAGCCATGTACATACATCTCCACATGAGTATATTCGTCAAGAGCGCCACGGCTCCATTCAGAAATATTTTCGCATACTAAGACAAAAACTGAGGGTGTATCATGGCGCACTACTGCCTGAGTAGGACACCCTGGACCTCATCCCACAAATCACGACACGATTGCAGGTAACAGCGGTCAATATAGAAGAATTGGCTTAATAATGCTCGCAATTCTTGCCAGCTTTCCAATCCGTGGAGGTTCACGGCAGTCGCCAGCTCTCTTACAAAGAATGATCTCTCGCGCTGGTGGTAATACTGTGTACTGCTGGCACCAATGAACAGGAGCCAGATCAGAAGATCTCTGCAGAGCTCATAGTAACCAGCGAATATAGTGATCTCAAGAGCGTTTTTGAGTGCAGAAATCGGTTTAGGGAAAACAGCCGCCATCTGCGGATAAAAGCCCCAGATCGATGTGTTGTGGAAAATCAGACATGCGAGACGTACACAGCCTTCCACTGTATGGTCTCCTTTCGGAATCCCAAGTTCTGTGAACCGATCTCTATGGATGGAATATTCGACATAAAGCACCTCATTGTTGAAGTAGTCTTCCACTTCTTCGGTGATAAAACCTTGCGGATAGCCGCTGACTCCCTTCACACATTCGGCGTACTGCGTGAGATCGAGTAAATCATATATAGTTGATATCATAGAGGTACTAAAGAAACCGGGGATTTGAGCGAAAGAAAGTAATCGGGAGGCAATGGGGAAAGAACCGCCATAAGGTCCGAGGTCCGGTATTTGCGGGGGACGAGAATAGCGGATGAAGGGGAAGATAGGTCTCGTAAGAGCCATGCAAGCTACTCGGATGTCCGTCCTGCGAAAATCATCAGCACCCAGACGTCTACCAAACCCAATGCGAGACAAACCATGATATCTGGAAGCGAACATCTGGCGCAACATCCGCAAAGTTACTTCTGAGAGACACCATCTGCCGCAAACCTGCGAGATGTATTTTTAAGTCTTCGGGGTTGCCGGACGCAATCTGTGAATGTCATTGTCAGCAACAAGACAAATCCGAGATATCTGGTGGACGAGATAACAGTGTCTGGTGACTCAAAGAGGAAATTTCAACATTCTCCCGGCTGACCGTGAGGTCTGCACGGATATATATCCCCCTTCAAGGAAATATCAGATTTCTAATGACGCATACATGATACAGACATCAAATCTTCGACCAAGAGACCACAGTGTGTTGTACGTACCTCTATCGATATAAGAATAGAAACTGCCGCGATTAAGGCATCGCTAGATGCTTTCGCTGGATTTGATAATCCGGAATTGACGAGCTTGATGGTTTCACCTCTATGGTGGAATGCATCAAACACATAGGTACTTGAATAAGACTTGGTAGGATCCAAGAGAGGGAATTCTCCAGACCTTACAGCGCAGTTGGATGCGGCAACACATATAGTTGCATGTAAAGGAGCTGGGTCCTTCTGCACTAGTGAAGCCCAATGACTCTGCAGCCTGGAATTTGTTTGCCTCATTAATGGATATGCAAGCCTTGTTAGATCGCAGAGAACTGGACATTCCAGTCAGAGACAATGAACAACGAGACAGGATAGTGATGCCCGCATCCGACAAAACTACCCAATTGATGAGATATCGAGGATTCACTCACATAATTGAAGATGTGATTGCATACGACTAGACAACGGGACCTGCATCACATTGAACGGATCGTTCGATCCTCGCCCGAGATACGTCCATGGATCTGTTGGTGGAATAGGATAGGCGAGATCATGCAGTGACAAGGCTGGGGTGTAACTGCTACCATTTCTCATCGGAAAATATGTCGTCAATGAATCATCTGACTGGTCGGAATATGCTATACTGCCTCTGTCTGGCGATGTGCCTGGACTCAGTTCTACTGGAGATGTCGAAGATCGTCCGGCAATGATAGGCTCCACTGGCTGGAAGGCTAAATTTTTCCACGTCTTGCCCTTGTAGCGCTTTGCATTTTCGAGTCTTTTTTTGCGATTATGTTCAGACATAACATGTGATCGGATACGCTTCAGCGTCTCTTCTTTCTTGCTGCCCGATGCCGACTGTGGATCGGTATGCACCCAGAAGAGCGTCGACTTGCTGGCCGCGGTGCTGGCCTTGTGTGGCCGGCGATGCTTGGGAGCTGCATTCTTCCCTGCATCCCCTCTGCTCGTGCTCTTGGGCGACGTCTCAGGGGTGCTACTTGCCTCGCTTGGCGAAGACCATGATGCTGGTTTGGTAATTAGAGGCAGAGGTTTCTCCTCGAAGCTTGAAATCTGCGGCGCAGGTCCATCGGGGGATTGCTTGGCATCCATCTCACGGGTAGCGATTGCAGGTATTTTGCTAACGGTCAAAGATATTCATGCCGCTTCTGCTGGAACTGGACCAGAGGGGAAGTGGACTTGAGGGAGAATGAGGGCGATTCCAAGAGGAAAACGGTGAATGGCCAGCACACTGCCCTTATCAGGCAAAGTTCATCTGGGCGGTTTTTGATCAGCAACCCATCGGACACGCATTCTAATTGCAAGAAGCGTTGCAACCGGCATGGTTTGATTCCGGCTACAGCCGTGGAGCTGACTGGCTAGTGCTGACTCCAGACGTGCGATCTGGAGCAGAGCCCGAAGGATCACAGCGACGAACAGACAGGGTCCAGAACCTCTGCACACCCCCAGCGATAGGGGAAACCCGTTTGTCGCAAGCTATCCAAAGACTTTTTGTGGATGCGAAAAGGCGCAAGATTGTCAGAGGAATCCTCTATCGCAACTCGACTAAGGCGCCAAAACGGCCATGATCTCAAGCATAGAAACTCCATGTGTTCCAGTTATTGATGCCCCTGAAACGTACCTTTTGGTGAACTCGTAAGTTACCCCGCAGTGGTTCGTTAACTGTAACTAGTTGGTTAGTTCGTTGGTCACTTCTGAAACCACATGAGGTTATTGGATAAGCGTGTGTCATCCATTCCCAGCACGCCGGTCTCGGTGGCTTACACAAGGAGCCAAAGGAGAAAGCTTCCGTGAGGTTGTAGGTGCTGGGTATAAAGTCGATTACTCTTCATCAGGACTTACTTGGGCGCTGTAGCCACTCGCACGTGTAGCTGGCGATGGCATCATTCTCGTGCATGGCTGATTAACTTAGGTACTGTCCGATTCGTCTTGGCCTTGGCCGCTTCCAACAGAAAATGCTTGTCAGCTTATGGCCGCGCTAGCGCCATCTGATCGAGGACATTCGTTAAGGTTTTGACTCGAGCTTGCTCACAAATAATATGAGATGTTTCTGGTTTCAATTGTGCCGGGAAGTCCCAGTGATGGAGGGAGAGGACGTGACTTGATCCGCAACTTCCACCGCAAGCCAATGGGGGACATTCATCCGCGTTGTGCAACGACAGTTGAAGCAGACATGTCACTCTACTTCCGGGATACTGAGAGTCACTCCATCCTCTCTCGAAGACTGTCGGACCAGTGGTCTATTTTAACGTGCTTATGTGCTCTGCTACCAGAGACCACCTGCGATAAGCGCAATATATGCCAATGCTTGCGGGTTTACCGGGCTTCTGAAGGTTGATATACGAGTAAATGAGGCCGCAATAACGAGCTATGGCTTCTTTAGATCCTGTAGTCCATAGTGAGGCATTCAAGTTGGATAAAGGCGGACTAGATCCCAGAAGTCTGGCTCTTAAATAGAGAGCTTTAGTCTCTCAATGTGTTTAGCGTAATGCTTCTCCCATAAGCAACCTTTACTGGTATTATGCCTTGAACTCTAGATCGCAGTGATTCAGATGTTGCTGTTTCGCCTGCATAATGTACACCTCATATGGTACGAAGTTTCTTTCAGCATCGACATCTCTGTTCAGGAGAGACTGGTCGCTAAGCACATGAAAAACAGGAAGATACGGCACAAGAGATCCCATCTAGAAAAAAGGCGGGCCGGGGCAAGTAACACGAGAAAAGAGAAGTGGGAAGGGTAGAGCGATGACACCGGTATGGACAAAAAATACAAGCTAATCTTGCACAATGGCAAAAACAAGGGTTCGTATTAACATATTTAACCTATCCTTTTAGCGCTTCCAAAAATACCACATGTGTCCTTGACCATCCATCGAACTGTTGAGGATATTAAGTCAAGCCTGGGCGAGGGAATACTGGAACTGTATCGAGATTTTCGAGACCACCCATCGTTCCCTGCTGACCGCTCACATGCCAACCCTGACCTGTCTGCTGATTGACAAAAGTGCTTTGTCGGAAAGGATTTGTGCTGCCTGTTGGATTCGGACGAAGAGGTGCCGCTGCGGGAGGCTGCAACCCTGGCTGTTGCTGTGGGGGAGCAGTCGACGGACGGGAGAAAGGATTCGTGCCTGTCCGTTGTGGCTGGAGAGGCTGAAAAGGCTGAGTCGCCGGCTGCTGCAACGTCTGATTTTGCTGAAACTGAGGCGGAGATGTGAACGGGCTGGTATTGGCAGCGCTGAGTTGGGGATTGACAGACATCCGCCTGGCGAAAGGATTGGTGTTTTGGCGGCTTAGCGAAGTTGCAGATGCTTGAGAGCCAAAAGCAGCATTTCCCGTCGGCGAGGCCACTAACGAGGATTGGCGGAATGGATTCCTGCCTGTCTGCATCGGTTGCAGCGGCTGCGGAGGCGGCTGCTGCTGCTGCTGAGGGAAGCTAGCAATTCCATTCTGAGGAATGCTAGAGAGGCCAGTATGTTGGAGGCTGTAAGACTGCGGCTGCGGAGTGTAGCCGCCAAACCCTGCACCAGTTGGGGTCGGCTGGAGTGGTTGCGGTACTTGCTGCTGTCCAAATGGATTAGTATTATTAGGCTGTCCAAACGGCCCCCCAAATGTAGGTGGTTGGCCAAATCCAGTCTGTTGGGGCTGCTGCGCGTAGCCCGTTTGCTGTGGATAGAACGCTGGTGGTTGTGGCTGGAACGCAGTCTGCTGAAATTGCATCTGAGGTTGTTGGAAGTTAGGCTGCTGCATGGGGGCTGACTGGGCCATTGGCTGCTGGTTCTGTTCAATGGACTCGAAAAAGTCAATGAGATCCGGAGGAGGACCCTTGCTTTCCTGCTTTGGAGCAGCTGGTTCCGGCTTAGATGATGAATGGGAAGTGCCAGCCCTGGAGGTACTTCCTGTCGATTTGCTTGGAGCAGAAGCACCACCACGGCCACCCTTCTTGGCCTCTTTCTGAGCTAAATATTCTTTGCGGCGGAGATCAAAGTCAGGGTCATTGAGATCGTCCTCGAGGAGTCGTGTTAGATCCGTCGAGGCGTGTTTCAGCTTTGGAATCTCCAATCGGGTAGCCGCTTCAAAATGTCTCGCCACGCCGAGGAATTTCACGACCTCTTCTGTCTGCGAAGTGAACGTCTTATATATTTGCAGCGCGCGTTCGCTATCGGGCCGTGACATCTCGAAATAATGCTCTGTTCGGTTTTCGTCAGCACGAGCCGCAATAACAAAGGGTGGACACGTACCTAATACGTTGATAGTGCCCTCATTCATTACGGAGTATAAGACAAGAAGATCGAGGGTGAGAAGACGGAATGCTGTCAGAGTAATCTCGTTTTCAACCTCGTCTGTGAGGAGCTGAGGTTCCCGTCAGCCGATATAGAAAGTTATAGTAAAACGAATCACACACATCACATCGTAATAAGGCGCGTATCTGCTTCTGTACAATCTCCGTCTCCCTGAGTAGACCCTTTTCAACCGTCAACCTTTTCAGTCGACCCGGTCCGCTGCGGACATGATCGACTTTCGTGTCGGCAAATGCTCTGGCCCGCGCGATAAGGTACTCTGAATACCTCCGGATATTGTGTCCCTGGGATTGTACTAGCAAGTACCATCAGCATGCGCAGATCCAGAAATGTCACTCTTTTCATATGATGATGTCTATATTGGGCAGCTCCAGATACTAACCCTCTGAGTAGGTGCTGATGGCGAGCTTGTTGGGGAATTCCGCCAGGTATTGCAGAGTGGCATCCAGTTCGCCTTCCCGAATCATAAGATGCACGACAATAAGCGCCTTGAATACGATTGTCCATGTTGAATCCTGAAACCGAAACTGAAGGGTACGGAATATCTCCGCGACACCCGCTTCGCCGCCATGGGTCGCAATAAGGATGTGCTCAATATATTTTGATTTCGGGGCCGCAAGCTGTCCGCAGTAACGAGGTTAGCGGAGCCCGTCGGGCAAGGCGGATCGAAATATTGATACTGCGCATTGACTGACCTTGATCTTGGTAGCCCCTTTGACTGACTTCTCGAAGTTTGTCATCGTTCACACCTGGAAGGGTGTATACACAAAAAGGTAGCACGAGTTCGTATGATCTGGTGTGCGTCTGAAAGCCACCAGTGGGTGCAGCAATTCGTATCGCGGGCGCTCAATTAGAATGTAGTCTTTCCCAGGACCGTTTTCATGCGGTGGTATCGGCTGCAGCATTCATCATGGCTCAGATAGCCATGCTGGAAAGTCGGTGACTGTGGTCCCGTACCGTGGTCGTAAGACAGTGTCCAAGTCGTGGAGGCCGATCGTCTCGTGAATGTCCCTGAGGATCCCCCAGAGGACCGCTGGGATGCTGCCGCAATGCGGTAGGATGGGAAGACAGTGAAACAGGTGCCCTTGACGTGGAGGGGATAGAGAGCTGTCGATGGTAAGCCGTTTGTTACTGTTCCCCCCGGTGGAGCTCCATACCTAAGGTAGAGTGATCGCGCGGGCTGCTTCTGGCACGAGGTTGGTCTAAGCGCCGTGACGCAAGGGCTTGGCGCGCAACGTCCCAGCTGCAGAGGGATCTCGAGTATATCAAACAAGGGTAGATCATTCACCGTGGTATCTGATCTAGATAATGAAAGAAGAGGACATTACTTGTTAGCATGCTGGCATATTTCTCAATCTTTCCTTATGCACATGTCGCTGGTATCTTAGTCGTGTCCCACAGCAGCCACGGAAAACTCACAGCAAGGACAGCCAGCCAGCCGGATTCAATATAGAACATACATCACTTCCTTCTAAATTCCCTTGTCTTTGCAATCAACATGAGTAAAGCCGGGATGAGTCCTTATGGTGGTCGGATGATATACAGTGTTGGCATGAGTTCAATAAATTTGATTATATTGAATAAGAAGATTATCACATAACTATATATTTTACTTATGCAGTCGTCTCCGAGAGCCTTCGAAGGAACACAAAGGGGATTTTGAGATGAAAGATTCCTGTGTTGCTCGATGTAACACTTCGAGCCAGCTTTCACCTCATCTCCCAAGTCACCTCACTTTCTACTTCATCTTCCTTTCATCTCAAGTCTACCAGCACTCCAGTACCATCATCTCATTGGACTTCCATACAAATGATTCTGCTTCACAGCTTCCGTTGAACACAGTTTCTAGTTCTTTTCAAAATACAAGTCATGGCATCTTCTTTTCTACAACAACTCAGTCGGATGGTATCTTCCCGGGAAGAAGTGCCGGTGCGTTCGACAACTAATCCTACTGAGCTTCTGGAAGATGGAACAGGTCCAGAGGAGACTCTACCGGGGAAAGGCCCAAGAGTTAAATGGACGACAGAACAGAGACAACTGCTGTGTTGCTGCTGTGCCTTTTTCGCCATGAGCGGAACTCAAATAGAGCGCATTTTCAATGTAGTATTCGGCGAGCAGCTACAAGCATGCGGCTTCAAGAAAGGGAACGGACCAAGATGGACCACATTGAATACTCAATGGCATGACCTCAGAGCTAAAGGATCCCAAATATGGTCAGACATCCACGTCAAGACTCAGTTTGACGCAAGATATGAACATTGGGGTGAGATCCTGCAGACGATCAAGGATACGGCCCGCGATCTAGACATACCAATCGTTGAAGAGCCTGTTCACCCCGGTAATGACCGCTTTGGATACCGCGTCAAGGAGCCAAGAGCGAGACAGACAGCACTGCAGTCCTCCTCAATGTCCTATCGATCATCGTCGTCCCGCGGAGGAACCCGACAGTCGAACGCTTCCAGAATGGAGTCCAGCTCGCCGGTCAGGCAATCATTGAAGGCAAAAGACGGGGAGGCGACCTCCCGAGGTAACGGACAAGATAAGAACCAACAAACTCAGCACCAGAATGACGATGAAGCCCACAGCACTTCGGAACTGCCGAATGAAACGGAGCAGCCCGAACCGTGTCCGTCAGCTCCCGGAATAGAACCGCTGTGTACTGCTGGGGGAAAGATATGCATGTTCTGCTTCAAAGAAGGCAGCGGAACCTTCGACCCTGTGTCACAATCAGAACCGTCTTCTCCTCTTGAGACGATTCTCGATCAAGCTGTGTTGCCAGCAAGTACGCCATCTGCAACTCCTTCCGCAACCCTAGAGATACCAAAGGTACTCTACAGGTACTATAATGTCGACAGTCAGGGCTGGAATTCGCGGAAGGGCTTTGTGGCTGGTCTGTTTATGGAGGGTGAACGTCGAATTGTGCCAGTGACACAGTATTCATTCGATGAGTTTGATCGGATGTTTCAAAACCACGTTCACTGGCGGTACATCACGACACCGTTCATCAGCACTTTTTCCGATCTTCTGGCCCCTGTCCACAGAGCACTCAGACGGAAAGAAGGTGCATCACTGGCGGTCATCGACACCAAACACATCCGTCAACCCATCTATTCAGCATCTGACCTGATAAAGGAAAAGGGCCTGCGGATAGGTCGTAAGTACACTGGGAGGGCAGAGTACTTGATTTGGGGATCAATCCCCGAAGAAGCAATCGTCACAATTTTTAAGATCTCAGCTCTGCAACAAATCGCTGAGCGGCACTCAGATATAGCACGGCTATTGCAGCTGGACGGGATTGCACGCATGAAGAGATGCGGAAAATATCTCGAGGAACTCATCAAAAAAGGACCAGGACGTCTCAACAAGGAATGCGGTTCGATAGTTGGACGTTGTCTAAGGATTGTGAAAGTCCCGCCTAGTCTAGCTATTGACCTTGCTATATTGGTCGCTGAGGCCTGGTTGTTCCCAAAAGAAGGTTCAATGCCTGACTACATTGCAGGTATCGAAGCGGCTTATGCACAGTCACTTCCGGGTCCTACAGTTTATCCCCTGGGTGATCGGGTATCGCCAGAGGTCGTCCTGGTCCCCGAGAGCTCTGATACCGAGAGCGACAAGGAAGAGAATGATTTGACCAGAGAAGGAGACACATCAGAGGACGATGATGACAATGTCATTACAACCCCATGCCCAAGTCCTCGTAGTTCAAGAACTAGAAGACAGCTGAACGTTGCCGTTGCAGAGGGTGACTTGTCTCCTTTCCAGCTCCCCACGCCGAAGCTGTCCAGCCCGGTTATGAAGTTCTTCGACAGCTCTACTGGGACCTGGAATCCTGACCAAGGGCAGCAAAATGGACTTCGTGTCGAAGTTTTCAACCCAACAACTCGCGCTTGGTCACCTCTTGCGGAGCAGACCGGGCTGTCCAGCAGTCGTCATCCAAGCCCGGGTCAATCGAGGGAGTCTGCGATTGTCGTCTTCGACGACGATGACGATGATAACGAGAAGAAGAATTATGATGTCGAGGATGGTCAGCAGACTGGATACGACGCTGACGATAGTGACGCTGATACTGTTATGGCAGATGTCACGGTAGAGTATCCAATGCAGCTTCCGGTGATGGTCAACAGCGCTCCTGGGCTCCGAGGACTACAGAGAGATCAATTCGCGCAAGAGCGAGCGCACATCAACAGCATCATGGGGTATCATTGATATTGCCTACGAAGACATGGTCTTTACAGGCAAGACATTGTGCAGTCCTAGTCTTTTCCAATTTGAGAAACAAGGCATCGGTACGGGTATGGGTTATAGTTGAATAATGATGGGAAATCGAAAATGCCACTGTGATTCGTCAGTATGCGCTGGAGTTTGGGACATGGTTGAAAGTTGTATGGGCTATGAACAGAAACGGCATATTACACGGGCTCGCGTTGATACCATTTCTGGAGGTTGCAAAGATACACTGAGGATGGTCGGCATTCTGTCGAAAAACATGTCTGTTCTGTTGTGCCAAACCTACTGAGGCTTGAGTGGACGTTTCGTGTCTTGTCAGTTAGTCATATGCTGTTATGTGTGTAGTCCAAACAGTAGTACAGCGACAAAAAGAAAAATATTGGATTCCTCCTTGTGTGTACTTGACAGCAGCTCAGAGAGCCAAAGTGTATGGAATAAACCAGATGCGGCATCGTGAAAAACTCCGTTCCCAGATCCTCATGCGCGTTGATTTCCTATCCCCCATATGCTGCTCGGATTCCATCACAGGAGTATCAGTCTTTTTTTCTGGATATTTCTAAGTAGGCAGTTGGGACACCGGTTCATATGAAATCCCAACTGCCAATACATATGGCGGATATCCAGTCATGTGGCCATCCCAGCCTACTTTGTCCTGACATCATTATTCCCCCAGTCATCCATGCTCGAGACGCTTAGAACTTGCTGAACTTCTTGACGGCCTTGCCAGTGCGGGGCAGGACGCGGAGAACGTTGAAGCGGACCTATTAGATCAGAAGCATATTAGCATTTATAT
The DNA here is from genome assembly GCF_004022145.1 of Paecilomyces variotii. Taxonomy (NCBI): domain Eukaryota; kingdom Fungi; phylum Ascomycota; class Eurotiomycetes; order Eurotiales; family Thermoascaceae; genus Paecilomyces; species Paecilomyces variotii. The sequence continues at coordinate 1,185,398 of NW_021167147.1, read as the reverse complement.
ATAGGCGAGGTTACCCATGAAATCGCATAGCAGCCGGATTTTCAGAACAGGAGCATAAACTCGCGTTGCAAATAAAATCGAGGGTTCCGCATGTCTAAATGTGTGGGATTTCACGTACAGTCTTGCTCAGGGGACGGCACTGTCCAACGGTAACCTGGTCACCCTCCTCAACACGGAAGGCAGGGGAGACGTGAGCAGCCAGGTTCTTGTGGCGCTTCTCGTAACGGTTGTACTTGGGGATGTAGTGAAGGTACTCGCGACGGATGATCAGAGTACGGTGCATCTTGGTGGAAACGACGGTACCGGTCAAGATACGGCCACGGATAGAGACACCACCAGTGAAGGGGCACTTCTTGTCTGTTGGGTTTGATATTAGCCATCTCCGATTTTTTATAGTGGTTGCGCCGGGGTGGGTATCCGAAGGAATCTAGAACAGAGTGCACGCTGGCATGAAAAATTCAGGAGTCATCCAATTCGAAGAGAAAATGCCCGCTTCTCATGATGATCTGGTTTTTCGATGTCCCACGGCGCTCAGTGTCTTAAATCCCAACGTCCACCCTGCCATCTGCAGATGCGATCGGCACTCCCACCAAGAGTTGTTGTAGGTCGTCCATACCAATGTAGCTGCCCTCGATAGCGGTCTTGGGAGTACGGAATCCCAGACCAACATCCTTGTACCATCTCCGGCCCTTTCCAACGCGCTTGCTCTTTGCCTTGGTCTTAGCGTTGAGGAAGATGTGAGGCTGCTTCTGGAACGCACGTTCCGACTGGACGGTCAACTCGGTCGCCATTTTCGCGAGAATTCAGTCCGACACTGAGGGAATGATGTCGAGCTGGGTGAGGATTCGTCGCGGCGGGAGTGTCGGAGTACGTTGGTCGACGTCGATGTTGAGAAAGATTTGTGCGGAGCCATAAAAGTGTCGGATATTCAGTGTGGGAGTGTGCGGTGCTCGCACTAACCCTGATCGGGAGTAGCGCCCTTCGGCTAGGGCTTTTTGGTTTGTTTACATTCGGAAGGCTCAAGCTTGGCGGATCTCGTAGAGAAGGAGACGCGCCTACAGCTTCATATGGACGACGATTCATGCTCACGCACGGCTGCAATGGCATGAGAATGTCAACTGCTGTGCTCAGAGATCCTGCCAGATATTGATCACAATACGAATATTCCCCAACAACATCCTCTGGGTTTATCGCCATGGCTTCCCGGGGTGAGGGGCCGTCCCGTCTGCGGTCCCGTCGCTCCATTGCCCATGTACCTTCGTCGAGAACGGCTTCTACGCTCGATAAGGAAAATGCCACAACAGATATCAGTGCTCTCAAGCCTCAGAGAAGCAATGTGAGACAGCCAGTCAAAGACAAAAAGTCACGGAGCAAAAGTCTGGGACCAGGTGGACTGGATGCGCTTCAAGACTCCAATGGCAATCGGCGCAAGGTAAATGTTATCGCGCGCCTATATAATCTACGCGGAATCTGACTTAGTCGTGCTTGCTTTTAGTCGACGGCCGCTTTCCCTCTCAAATCCATTCTAAAGCCAACTGTTCCTGTGTCGCCTGTCCGGAACATTCCATCTTTTGAGGAGACACGCAGACGAACACCGGCGCGCAGCCCTGAACGAAACCACGGCAATGAAGGAAATCGTCAGGGCGCAGAAGGCTTGTTGATTGATTTTTCCACTCCGACAAGAGGATCTGGTTCAGGAGACGCCCACGCTGCTAACCCATTCGAGGCGTTCAACGCCTCATCGGCTGTACGAGATGATATTGCGGCGGCGCAAGAACGCGAAGAGAAGGAGAGAAGGGAACGCGAAAGGAAGCTGATTCTAGAGCAAAGGGAGGCACGACGGAAGTCTATGGCAAACCGCCGTGTTTCGTTCGCTCCTGAAGCTACCCTGCATACATGGAATGTCGTTGAATTAGCCGAGGACTCGACATCCTCTTCCGCTTCGAACTCGACAAGACGCGCATCTGCCTGGGCGAATTCGACGAATCAAGGTCACGAGCAACCATCTGATCACTCTGAACCATCCAGTCCGGAGTCGGGCGCGGAGGCAGGCCCTGCTTCTCCAGAAGCGCGTTCCGACGATCTGTCCTCTAGCCCTTTCAGTGGCAGTTCCACGGCAGGCAGTGAGGATATCCCGGCGCAGGGTGCCTTTGAGGAGGACGATGCCTCGTCAGACTCGGAGAATGACTTTGACGGCGAAAGCACGGCCATGAGCATGGACGATGCGACCGTGAGGTCTAATATGACAACGCACTCCAACGGTTCAAGTACTAGTTCGAGTGCTCGCCTCGATGCGGCCCTCCGTCAAGCAGCGAAAGAAGCTGGAACCAGAGGTATCGACTATGATGAAAACGGTGAACTTTCCATGGAAATAGCAGATCAGGAGATAACAGGGGCTTTTCAACCATGGATAAAGAAAGGCCAACGGATAAGTTTCGACATGGAAGACCTTAGCACCTTGAATGATCAGGAAAACATCCCATTCGGGCAGCCAACAGAAAGTCACGACACTCAGCCTACAGCTAGCGACGGCGAGGATAACGACGACGAGGATCTAAGCATGGATATCACAAACGCAGTTGGTCGCATATTGGCAAAGCATACGGGCCGTCGCCAGAGTGTTCGGCGCAAGTCATCTGGACAAGAGACAAACTACGATGATCAGACGATGGAATTCACAAATGTCGTCGGGGGCATTGCACAGCCAGCATCCCCAGCGAAATCCACAGGTGCTGGAAGCGATATGGATGAAGACGAGGAGATGACCATGGAATTTACGTCCGTCGTTGGTGGCGTACTGAATAAGGGACCATCCAACTTCCAGCCCCGAGATGAGGATCTCTATCCACGGTTAGATAACCGTCCCGAACTCGATAGCCGCAGCTTTTCTGACCCGGGTGACGGGGAAGACGAAAATGGCATGGAGATGGAAATTACAGGCGCTGTTGGTGGAATTCTCCCGCAGACTAAAAGGCAGAGCGAGCCCGAGGATGATTATACTGCAGCTATGGATTTGACTACAACGACGGGCAGGATCTATCCTACCTTCGAACAGAGCGGTCAGGAAGGGGCAAAGACGTCGATAGGGACGGGGATCGATGCTGGGCAGCCGGGCAGTTCACCATTCCAGGAACGCCCACCTGTTTCTCCACCCAAATTCATCTCTCATCATGTTGCTCCTGTTGCCTCGGAGAGTGGAAGCCCTAGCTTAGCCAGCGTGAGATCTCGACCGACTAGGGCAAGCATAGGACGGCGGGCGTCGACAACGTCCATCTCACATTCACCGCAGACGACACCAGTGAAAAAGGTTGCAACACCGTCGAAGCAGCTCACTCCCCAGCCCCCTCTTCGACCTACCACCCCTTCGAAGACGCCGCCATCTGCCAATGTCGCTTGGCGAAGCGCATCGCCCAAGAAACTATTCCAACCTGAGCTTCGATCTCCTGCAAACAAGGTAGAGTCTCCCCGCCGCAAAAGCCTCTTTGAGCGTGACACGAAGACCGGACAGACGACACCTGCGTTTGTGTTAAAGCCACGTGAAAGACGCTCCTCTGGCCTAGGCATTGACAGAGAAGGCCTGGGCTCCCCTCGAGTTGCGGAGATGCTAGATAAACGTCGATCCATTGGGGAGAATACGCCGCAGTTCATTCCAAACGAACAACCGGCGAGAGGTGTCCGTTTCGACGACCCTGTAAGACTGCAAGAAGAAGTTGACCGTGAACGCGAGGAAGAGGAGTATCGGGAGGACGGCCATATTTCTCTGACTCAAACAAGTGAGCGGGATACGACTACGAGTTTAAAAGATATGATTTCGAGTCTTACACCAAAGAAGAACAAAATTGGTGGACGGAAGAGCTTGCACGTTGGAGCCGCAAGAGGTTTACTTGGCAAGCGTCCGGTCGAGCTGGATGAGTCCGAGGAAGAAGATAACTCGCCTAAGCGGACGAGAGGCCGTGAGGCTAGTCCAGTAAAGAATGTCAGACTTCCTGCACCGCCGACCAAGGATGAGACTCTCCGTTCTTCTACCCCCAAGATCGGCGATTTCTCCCCAGCGAAGAATAGCACCACGCCCAAGGATGACCCACGATTCAAAGATGTAACAGAATCCTTATCTGGCAGGAGAGGACCTTCTGAGTCTGAGCAGCAGATTGGGGTGGATGAGAATGATGACGATGCCATGGAACCGGAGTTTGAACCGATTCAACTCCAAGACTTCCTCAATATGACAAACATACATTTCATGGAACTCACTACAACCAAGCGTCGCCACACTATCGCCCCAGGAAGTGATAAGGATAATTCGAAGGGTACTGGAAAGAGTGATTCTGGAGACGGGAGTACCAGCCTTGAGGATTGTGTAGCAGCTGGGTTCTGCACAATACCAATGCTCGAGCTATATCAACACGTAAGTCTCACTCTGCTCGAGACCGAACGCATACACTAACCCTCTGCTAGTCTTGCCGCGAGTTGAAATCATATATCTCCGAGGGAAGGCAGATCATCCGCTCTATAGAAGCTGAAACCTACGCCGAAAACCCACCCTTGTTCCGTGAATACGTGACTGCTCCTCCTGACATCCGCTTGTTGATGGATAACCAGTTCCGCAATGTCAAAACACATGCAAGGCTCCTTAGCAAGGCGATGTGGTATGAATGGCGTATGAAACTGCTTGAAGGCCTGAAAGAAGGACTGGACAGGCACGTCCAGGAAATGAATGCCGATGATATTGTTCTTCAGAAACAAGAGAAACTTCTGAATAGCGTCGTTCCCGGTCTTGTTGAGAAACACTCGGTCCTCCAATCAGAGGCGACGAAGCTCCAGGAGATAGCCGAGGAGATGGATAATTGTGACCAGGATGAATTGCGCAGCGCACGGAAGAAACTGTCCACCATCGAAGCTGAGCTCGTGGAGAAAAGGAAGCGGCTCGAGGAAATGCAAGAGGAGCTTCGGGACAAGACTGACACAATTGAGGCTGGTGCAGAGCTCAAGGCAGAGTTCATGGACCAGATACGTCAAGCAGAGAGAACCAAGGAAGAATGCCGTGGGTGGAGCGTGAAGGAAGTCAATGCGCTAAAGGGTCAGTTTCCAAGGACATTCAATTTGGAATTACGTTGCTGACTGCTACAATAGCTTCTGTCCATGACCTTGAGGTCAAGACCGGCTGGTCGATCATCTCCGCTACACCTTCACCTGACTGCCCTGCGGGACCCATGTTGACAATGTGCTATCGAAGCGAGCTCCAGGTCTTGTTCCACCCGGGTTCGTTCCGAGTTCCGAGGCCGCCAAAGAACCCTCAGCGTACGGCTAGCACAAAGACGAAGACTCCAGTTGATCTACTCTATCGGCCCAACAAGGGAGGAGTCACTGGTCATACTTCTGAGCTGTCGCCCACAAAGACCCTAGCCTTACATGCTCTGAGGAAACACCTGATGACTATAGACCAGTCCTCCTTGACTCCGCAAAAGCTCTTGAGTTTTATTTCAGAGGCATGGGATCTAGCACTTACCGTTGAGGAGGAAATCCGCCAACTCGAATTCTGCGGTGTCACCAAGTTGAGGCTCACGAAGGATGAGATCGACTCTCTGTTAAGGGCCAGATGCACGATTTTGGGTGACGCTCCCTCAACTGCGATGCCGAGAAAGAGCCGGGTCGACGTGGATTTCAATGTTAGAATGCGTGTTGTAGACGACGGCACCGTCAATCCCGGGGACATTGGCCCTCTCAGACTGGAGATCGAAGCGCTCGGAAGTAAAGTTTATGGGTTTGGCTCTGGAGACCAGAGCGGAGTTTCGGAGAATCAAATGAAAGATATCCTTCGCAAAGAGACCCAGGGGAATAAATCTGGTCTAGAATTCGGGAAAGGCGTTTGGAGAAAAGCCGTGCATGAACTCGCTGGGAGAGTTTTCTGATCTGAACCTTTCGCAATTCTTTGCCCTACTTGCATTATGGAGTTGGTTGATTTGTTATCCTGGGAATGGCCGGTCTTACGGGATGGTGGCATGCAGCATACTGCGTTTTCAGTTCGGTGCCTGGAGTATATGATAATTGCCATTCCCATGAATTGTTTACGTGATTTGAACCGAATACCAATTTGCAGTTATTTTTGAACATCGAGAGGACTCGACGTATGCTTTTTCGACCACTGTGGTATAAGGGTACCTACCTCAGCAGTATAACTTGCAGACACGACAGGCCCAGCACTATTATTATTTCCTACGTCATGAGCCTAGTCTGAACAGCGTGGAGTCTCGATAATTTTAACATTCCTTCCCTGATCTCGAATCATCACGCCTTCCTGAGTCGATGCGCCATATTACTTATATGGCGAGACCTTCGCTTGTGTCAGTGTCGAAGCGAACCACACAGAACCCGAAGTGAAGGCATAACTCGAGATCCCATGACCTATTTTGAGCAGCAGCTGGATGCATTTAGTAATTCATAACCAGGATAAATACCGCGCCCATAGAAGAAATTATGGACACAGTGCCTGGAATCATCGCTTTGTGCTCGTGTTGGCAGCCGGAACCGGTGAAAGGATCCAGAGAGTTTTGGTACCTAGTAAAATGCCGGATTAAGATCAGTGGATCGGGTCCTGGGAGTAACTCAAAGAGCATGAGAGCGAAGTTTGTGCATTTAAAGTTCGCCCCAGTATGTTGTTGCCATGAACCCTCAACCAGGCACTTCACCTTGCTTTGCACTGCTGAGATACAGGTTCCTGGAAGTTAAGAGTGGGAACATCAAAGGTACCTCTAATAATGAATAAAGAAGATCTACAGTAACAATATTGAGCCATTCGTCATCGAAGTTTGATCAGTTGAGGCTTTTTCCAGGATTCGCGTAGTGCGATGCTGTTATCTTTGTCCTTCCTTTCTTTCAAGCCTTGGGAGTAAGTTATGGTAAGTTAACCCGAGTAGCAACCAAAAAAATGCTAGGGAGAAAGAACGAGAGGGAACCAATCAAATCTCGTTTTAGTTGTAAATTGTATAACCTTCAACTTCCGCAAACGGCCATCTCCTCCCTTGATTCATAGACAAAACTCCGCAGCGCTAACTAAGTAACGCCCTCATAGTTCCTGGAAACAGTGACAAATTATTATTGTCTCCCGGAAGCTCCTATGGAGACCCATTAGATGCCTATTGAATTGCACAGCTGGGCTCTTTGTTATAGACTTATTTCCTGGATAGGCAATAATCATGTAAAGTGCTGACGTCGTCGATGTTTGCAAAATCACTGTTCCCCATCCCCTGTTCGGACCCATTTTCAATGCCTTTGTACTACCTACTGCAATTTCGGGAAGGAGAGGAAGTATGTGAGGGATGGATGCACCGCGTGCGTCTCATGTTGTTATCTCCCCTCCTCCACCCTTTGGAGAGGGGGGTACCTTGATGAGAACAAAGAAGAAAGCTACCTATATAATCATCGTGACCTGGTAATCGTCGAGGATGATCTTCGTTTTCGGTATTAATGCTCCGAGCTCGTTGATCTTTGTGTGTATCCCTTCTTTCCCTTGAAAGGGTCTTTTTTGGGAGGTTTAATCCCAATTTCTCTTTCTTAGATACCATGTATTTCACAACATTCTCTCTTTTCTTCTTCTCTTCGGTCATCGCCCTCGTCCAGGCATGGCTGCCCACAGACGGAAGTCATACACTATCTGCCTTCACTAATGGAGGAACGAGTAAAATCCGAGGGGTCAACTTAGGCTCGCATTTCGTCTTCGAACCATGGATGGCGCAGTCATATTGGAAAGATACTTTGGGATGCAAGGATTCCGGTGGTAGTGGCTATCATTCCGAATGGGATTGTGTTCAGGGGATTGGACAAGATGCTGCCAATTCGGCCTTTCAGCGGCATTGGAGCTCGTGGACTTCTCAGGAAGATATCAATACTATGATTTCATATGGGTTGAACACTATCAGGGTATGTTGGGCCTCAACCAATTCATTGTATAGATGAATGTATGAAAATACTAACCTCCGCTTGGGACAGATCCCTGTTGGATTCTGGATCAATGAAGACCTCATTAACGACGGCGAGTATTATCCCAAAGGTGGCGCATTCGATAACCTGCGCAACGTCTGCCGATGGGCTGCTGCTGCTGGGATGTATGTCATCCTGGATCTCCATGGGATGCCTGGTGTTCAGACACCAAACCAAGCCTTCACTGGAAGAGTAAGTATATACTATGATACATCAATTGATAAATAGAAATAATATAACTAACTATTTCATTAGTACACACCCAATACGGCATTCTATGAATCCGACCCCGACGCGGAGCGGGCGTATACATTCTTTGAATGGATTATCGAGAATATCCACAGCAGCGACGACTTCTCGAATGTTGGAACCGTCGAGATTATCAACGAGCCTCTGCAGAACACTGTAAACGCTCAGACATCCTGGCTTGTTAAGACCTTCTACCCAACCGCCATCGATCGCATCCAACAGAAAGAGGCATCGCTGGGCGTGTCTGACAGTGATAAGGTCCACGTTATGACGATGGTAGGTTATAATCATTAGTCCCTTTCTCATAGTCATTGCTATACTCACTAAGGCTCTAGGACGACCTCTGGGACGCTGGCGGAAACCCTACTTCATCTCTGACATCCTCTCAGCAGGAGCGTCTCCTCTTCGACGATCACAACTATGAATCTTACTCTATCAGTAGCGCCCAGAACATCAGTGACTTCGTCAGCTTTGCCTGCAAGGACAACCGCGAGTCAGCCGTGAATCCCAAAATCGTGGGCGAATGGAGTTTAAGCTTCTCTAACTCCGGAGACGCATTCACTCCTATGACCGACCACGTTAGTGATTACTCGAACTGGTTCTCGGCCCAGCAGCAGCAGTATGAGAAGCTGAATGGCTGGGTCTTCTGGAGCTGGAAGACCGACTTGACCAATAACGCTGAGCAGTGGACTTATCAGAGTAGGCCTTCTCCTTGTTCTCCCATATATCAGGTCGGATGGAACTAACATGGTTATTCTTACAGAGGCCGTCGAAGCTGGAATCATTGACAAAGATCTGAACAAGCAGCTCACGAAGTATAAATGCTAGATGCAGCTGAGCCACGATGACGGTTCGCAGAGCGGGGATTTGCGAACGCAGTCCGCATATATGATGCGACTATTCACATATGAGGGAACGATTATAATCATGAATATAATTTAATTGTGATGTTTGCAGTATATAGTTTAATATGCTCCGTCCCACTGGGCGGGCTTATACACGCATGTTAGGACTGTTATGCTAATGAAGGCATAACTGAGATCTGAATTATCGTGTTCATTATATTTTTTTGATTCATAAATCGTAGATCATTACCTAGTAGTTGAGGTTGAATATTCGGAAACTCGAATAAGCATGATCGGAGTAGCAGCCTCTAAAAAGAAGCTAGTCGCGAAATGCCTCTCAGGCTTTCCGTCAGTATCAATGGTGGATAGCACGTACCACAGCTGACATATTTAGCGATAAATCAAGCTGATCGTGATGAAACTCCGGATGCTCATTGGAAAAAGTCGTATAGATCGTAGGTGTTGCAATTACCATCTCGTTGATTATCTTGCTGCAAGTTTGGCATGCCGTACCCGTAAACTGGCTGTTCGGGTATTGGCATCCCTTCTAGGACACCCCCTGGTCCATGTAATTCTGAGAAGCCCTGTGAGAAAACAGCTCCGGGGAACTGATTTCGCAACTCCCAGTCAGCACCCATGGGGATCTGCCATAGATCTGGCGGCACTAGCATATTATTGAAAAAGGTGTATGCATCCGATATAGGAGGGTCTAAGTTCGTCAACCCTGAAATCCGCTCAGCATGTTCTCTGGCTTCCTCTACCGCTCCTGCAGTAGACGGATTTGTGATGTATGAAAAGTGATCTTCCGAGTTGTGAGGATCTGCTGCCACGGTGCTGCCATAACCCTCGGCAGTCGGAATTCCGGCATTCGTGACGTTCTCGACCGCTTCCGAAGGCTCCGCTAAACACGTTGTTTTCTCTGAACCACGCAGAGTGCTGTCTTTTTGCTCGTTAATTGGCGCCGAAATATCTGAAATCTTCTCGCCTCGCAAGCTTTTCCGAGATTTGCTATCCTTTTCTGCCCTCTCAACTACCGCTTTCGCTATCCGCTCAAACACGGAGCATGTATTCGTCATGAATTTCGCACTGCTGCGGATACCATCCCCGGGTGCCAAAGTGTTGAAAAAGGTCACTGCCATGCTCAGTGATCGGAGATCTTCCCTGGCCTTCGGATGGGTCGCATTCCGTAGGATATTCACGAACACAATGATTGTTGATAGAAACAAGTAATATAATAACGCCCTAACCATCGTGAGAAAAAGCCGTCAATTTAAGATTTTTGGGTAAACTTACCACATCCATGCTACGTCTCCCCAAGGCATCGTGTTCATAAGTCTTAATGAATCACGAGCGGCCTGGACACAAATTGCATTGGACTCCAATGCCTGCGCGAAGTAAGGCCTGGTGACGGCAGCCGGGAAGTGCACGACTAAGAAAGAATCGTGGAGGACAGGCATGCGATTGACCATTATAACTGCATTGTAGTAGGCCAACTCAAGAGCCATCCTCGAGAGGTTGAACATGAAGTCTCGTTCATCGTTTCCTTGTTCGCGGTGAACTATTTCCTGACTATTGGATTTCCATTCGTCGAGTTCTGCATTCAGTTCCTTGATCGTCGCGATAATCTCCCGCGGAGATCTCCTTAGGGATTTCGCCGAATACAGTCTCTTGTAAATCCTTCCTTTAATAACTGATAGACGTGCAAGAAGAGAGAACCACTGCACATCAGGGCCATCTTCTTGGTCGTCAATATTGTCCGTCGGGAAGTCAACGTCGAAGTCATCGGCTTGTGATGGTGCATTGCCTGCACGGATAGATACACTTGACAACGTTTAGCATTCCCGTAGCAAAATGTATGTGTGCAAGCTTACCTCTGGTCGAGCACATAGCCTACCCAAAACACTCTCCTCCTTTGCTCCTGTTCTACTAGAGGAAGACCGTTCCCTGTGGACCGTCTGTGAAGACCCAGCTGATGGCAAATCCTCATAGCTGCAGTCACAAGTGGAAGCGCCGTTTGGAGTGTAGAGTTACCCCTCAGAAACATGGCCTGTGTGACTTCATCGTCAGTGATGCTCTGGCATTAGAAAGTATGTGGTAAGGGTGCAGACCATTGTAAGCAAAGCCTGTGCACTCAATAGATCAGTACGCCGTAACGTCAGGTCAGCCAGCACTGATAATGCATTCTTGAAATACAACCAGGCTTTCTCGTTGTCCCGCTCAGGTCGTATGCTATTTGCTAACCGATAGCGGTATGCGACAGCGATCATAACATTGATGCTCGCCCATAATGCCGCATCTTTGCATGTCTGTTGCCTATATTGCCATTCGACCAAGCGCATGAAGCTAGCCTCATGATAAATGGGGAATAGCCTGTTCGCATCCCGAAAGTAATGCTTTAGCAGTGTGAAGACCTCCGTCCTCGGAGGTAGAGGTTTATAGACGTGGGATTCAAATATATCGTGATACACGTCAGGTGGATAGTACTTGGATGTATTCTCATCTGGTGGTCTAGCGAATATTGTATCAGGAATACTATCATCACCCGTTTTGTGTCTTATCCATTGAAGCCCATCCGCGGAAAATATAGACAGAGTGGAGGCTCGTCCTAGAAAATAGCAATCAGCACCTTCCTGCACGTGGATGGATCCCTCGTATACGCATTTGAGGGTTGGAATATTTACCAAAGTAACGGGGCTCATCTTTCTCATTTGTCGTGATGATATATGAAGTCAAAGAATCCAGTTCGGTCATGGACTGGTCTTCAGATGACGACGATGACGGGGTCAAGGAGACTGATTGTATACGTCCAGTGGCAGCAGATTGTGTCGTCTGGGGTATGGGGCAAGACACAACATCCATTGAACCGTACGCAGATGGAAATAATCCATCTTGCCATGACGGTTCGGTTCCAATGGCATCTTCGACCTCCCAATGATCTTCATCGTCATCTCGTTGTTCACCGCCTAGATCATGCTCATATCCAGCCAGCTGATCATCCTCCGCAACCGTGATGTCTTCGTCGACATAATTCTCATCCAAGACACCCGCGCTTTTCAGTATCTCCTGGACGCGCTTTAACCGATTCTCCAACCATCTAATATGCTGTTCCCTGGACACTTGTCAGTAACTGGTAATGAGAACAGAATGGATCAGAATATACCTCTTCAGAGACTCCCTTCTTAACTTCTTCGAGCCATAGTTGCATTTGATCTTGCGGCGCATGCACTGCACGCAGCCTTTACCGCTTAGTTCCGGTTGACATTTGATCTTCCTTCTGCGGCACATGTCGCATGCCTGCCCATATCAAGGTTATCTAACTGGCCCTGTAAATGCAGTGCTGCACACATGCTTACCATTGAAGGGCGACTTCGAAAGCCTGCTGCTAAGTCCTCCTGAGTCTCTTCGCCTTCGGAGAGCGGGAGATCCATCGTTCGCTGCGAGACGGTTTGCCGCGCAGCAAGTTTGCGCCCGACCAACGGATCCGCCTGCTGCATCTCTCTTTCCCATCAAACAGCACGGAGATGCTCACTTTCTGTGCTCGATAGACGAATACATCGCGGTCAGAGGAAGATAAGTCGAGAGTGGATAGCTCGACCATGTGGCTAGTCTATCGAAAAAGAAGTCATCGACTCTTCGAGACGTCCCACCCCGCAACCAAACTGTTCAGTAAGAACCAGGAGCCCCACCGAATGATAAACTCCGCTGCTGTATGAGGTAGCTAGTTTCGAACGGCTTCGATGTACAACACCAGGAGAGAAGAAAAGAAGCGGTGTGAGAGGGAAAACGGACGACGCAACGGTCACGCGAGAGGTAACGATTGTTCTATCTCTATTATTACGCGAAGAGTCGATTGTTGATTGTTGTCACAATCGGATAGCCGGCAACGGAAACGCCTCCTCGGACTCCGAGTCGCGGAAAAAGAATAAGATATAGGACGACGCCGAATAATAAGACGGTCTAGCGCCCCTGGGCGCTGACTGCCAAGGACGATCTGCGTGATGGCTTGGTAAACTAAGAAGACACACGAATGATTTGTTCTCGGGCAAGGCTAAGCTTACCCTTGTGGCTTGCCATACCCGCAACGTTCCAATGGAGCATGCCTCATTGCCTCCTGAGCATTTATTATATCGAAAGGCAAGATAGAACATTCGCTGTGGTTTTTTGATAGAAGAGGAGAAACAAAGACCGTGCTCATCGCAGAATTCTCTTCTGTTACTGCTATGCAGGCCTCTACTAACCCAACCAAGAAGGGTCGTCAGATGAAAAACAGCATTATCGCTGATAGAATATATGCGGTCTGCGTTGTATGGACATGACTGATTCTAAGCGAAATAATCCATCGTAACTGGCGTGGCACCAAATCCTCGAAACGTGGTTCCTCATCGGAGGAACTAACCAACTCACAACATCCTTTGAGCGGTATTCATGTGTTTTGAAAACACTCATCCTGGAATGTGACCACTCACACTCCGCCAGAAGTCGCATCGTTGTCCTCGTCCGCCTTCCCACGTATACGCGTTGACGAGGTCAAAGTCAGGCCGGAGGCCAGAGCCTTCATACACCGTTATATCGATATCCGTGACACTATCCTCCTCAGTCGTGGGATGGCCACCAGTCTGGTTGAGATTCAGTTGAAATGGCTGCCCAACGGTAAATGGAGTCCACGACTTGATGGCATTAGTCGTATTGGCTGGGATGGTGTTGTTAATCTTTTCAGTAGGGTCTCCAGTGACGATGAAACTGTTCCAGATCGCTGATGAATCAGATCAGAGTTAGCAATCGAAACCGGAAATCTAGGAAGCCGCCAGACACTTACATTTCACCGCTTCCTGAAAGGCAACAGACATTGTATCCGGACGGGGACCAAAGTAAGCATCCATATCATAGGCATGAATGGCTGGGATTATCGAATATTGATACTTGTAGCTCTTCCTACCATCTTCTCCAAAGGCCTCGGCCAACCAGTAAGCCGGGCAATCGAAGGTAACTTCTGCATAGAGGTTCTGGTTTTTTGTCAGCTTGGCTGGTGGAACAAAACCTGATGAAAGACAAGACTTACGTCCGCGCGCTGCTGTTGGCCAGTTCCAAAGCTGCTCTCGTTGAGTGCAGTTGGAGTGCCAGTCCCCGATGTGGCGAACTTTGGATCATTTTTATCCACTGGTGCTGTCGTGGAAGGATAGTACAGAAGGGTCTTGTTCACATCGCTTTCCGTAAAGAGCGGGAACAACGACTTGATAAAGTTGACAAAATCATCTTCGGTATCGATCTTTTGAGGGGTGAACCGGGTGCCCTCATCCGCGTTGTTCTGCCATTAAATGTCAGCAGCCATCACAGTGCGGCTTACTCCTCATCAGGAGATCTTACGCTGATCAATAGGCGCTCGCCGTTGACCTGCTTGTTCAGAAGCTGCTGGCTCGGCACCTGTTGCACAAAATCGTTATCCGTCACAGGGAGGAATGCCCATTGACCGTATTTCCCTCCTACCGTGACAGTATAACTGGCATTCTGCAAAGTCTCTGTGTCTTTACTGACGAGACAGTCAAATACTGATATCTTTTCCTTCCAGGTTTGGAGACCGTCAAAACACCCGGCGGCAGCAGCGAAAGTATAGTACATCTGTGAGGGCACAAAATCAGAGTAACGGTACTGCATAGGCAGGTAAGGACTAGCAGCTATGATCTGTGAAACGCGTCAGCAGCCAATTGGCTTCCATCACTAAGTGCAGCATAGCTTACATTCTGGAAGAGGGATGTCCCAATCGATCCTCCGTAGGCCATAGCCTGAAGCATCACCGAACCAGCACCTAGAAGAACCCTTAGCGATGTAACCGAAACGTCGTCCAAAGTACGCCTACCTGCAGACTCTCCTGCGATCGTCACTTGCAGGGGATCTCCGCCAAAAAGTCCAATATATCGCTGTACCCACTGCAAGGCAAGATACTGGTCAAGCAGACCGGCGTTTGCCGTTCCAAAACGCTTGACCTCGTCCGATGAAAGAAAGCCAAAAGCCCCAAGCTGCTTCTGTTAGCAAAGTCCACAGAGCTAATGCGAAGATCTCCGTACTCGATACTGAATCGCGACTCCAACAAAATCCTCGCCAGATCCATTGAGCAAAACTGGTATATTCGACTGACCGTTGCCAGATCCATACCCACCCCCATCTACAACCATTAGCTTATACCTAATATAATCAAGGGCTCAACCTACGAATATAAACAAAAACAGGTAGCCCAGTCGCGTTGGACGGCGCATAGACATTGAGGAACAGACAATCCTCACTTTGTGATGTTGAAGACTGGAATGGACCATCGCTCCTTGTCGATTGTTAATCGCAAACATCTTACTGATTTCAGAGAAGGTCTACTTACGGAGCTGCTTGCGGTGCTTGAGGACATTGGTTGGGAAATTTGTCGGCGTTTACTACCTCAGTCTTGTTCTGCGGTGTTCGCGGTGGAACGGGCTTCTGCCATCGCAGACTACCCACGGGTGGTTCTGCGAAACGAATACTAAACATATGGGGGAAGTATTAGCAACACATATAGCAATCTGTATATGTGGTCACACTACCCTAGCCATGTGTTGAGTCCAGTTGTGTCGTTGTGGTAACCACGATATGTCGCATAACCCACATCAACCTCCAAAGGATCAGGTGTCTGACGAGCCACGAGCTTCGAATATGGATTTCTGGGGACCAATGCGACTGCAGGGAGAATGTACGTGAGACACAACAACACGACAAACGTGTTATATCCCCGTAGGGATGAGCCGGTGAGTATGGACATGGTGAACACTATCGCAGTGAATCCTCAGGAACCGGTACTCAGTGAATGGTTTAAATACCCCAAAGAAACTGGGGAAATCCATCCAGGTCCAGTGGGTCTAGAGACCATGGACGTGTTAGTAGGGGCATCTTGGTAAGTTCAAAATGCGACTGCTTAGATCCAGTCTTTGCCTTTCTACATTTTAGGTACGTCCTTTACGTACTATGGATGCAAACCCGGGGAATGTGACTATCTTCTGCTCCTGGGTGGACAGCCGATTGGCGCGTAAACTTGGAGCATCCCGGACTCGCTCCTCGTGTAAGTACTAAGATCTCATGTTCATATCAACATGCGACTTTTCGGAGATCTCTCCGTGGCATTTCAAGCTTTCGACAGTGCAAAAGAGACTATGATGATCCCGCACCCGCAATGACGTATCTGTATTGGCAATTCCACTTCGGTAGCGCGCGACGGATAAATTCTATAATACTCTATTCTACTTTAGAGCAATATTAAGTTAGTATCCAGTATTATTATTCAGGTAGCGGCCATAAGTTAAGCGGGGGCCATTATTATTATTACCGACGCTGTCTCCGCATCTTTCTCGGCAGTTTTCTGATCCGCGTCCGGACACATGACCCGTGTAGATAGTTGGAGAAGGTCTTTTCCAAGGTTCACGCTCAATACTAACCCACTTGGCCAAGTTTTCAACGAAGTTAAATGGAGGCTTACAAGTGATGGATTGCAATGCGTAAATTATTAGCCCAATTGTCAATTGATTCTTATGCTGGGATTACTCTAGAAAGTATTCGTGACTTGCCGCTTACCCGGAAAACGAATCTGGGAAGGACAGAAATAAGCCATCTTCAGGCACCTAGACTGATCGTTAATGATCTATGAATTGAGCCTTACCATTTGAGGATATCCATGTCAAAAGGCAAACCTAAGCTCCGGCTTCCTCCTCAACAAGGACATTATTGCGGACCGCAGGGGCGGAGCAGTGACAACCCCGCGCAGACTTGCAGAAGCTCCAAACCTTGCAGTGACGACCAAGATTGAGCTGCCAGTTAAAACAATCCCCAATTAGACGTCATATCCCCCAGAACTCCTCAACAAGGTCTAATATACTGTATACGGACGGAGAACTGGTGAGTTGAGGCGGGCTTAACTATCCCAAGGTCAACATTATCACTCTCGAGGTACTCCATATCATAGTAGGGCCAGTGTAGAGATCTAAGGATGACTTATGCCTCGACTATGAGATAAACCACGAGGTGGTTACACAAAGACCACATGGCTCGGAGAAAAATCTAGAATTGACGCTAGTCTCATCACCAATGACTGAAACGAAAGGTCGGAAGTTTGAAAGTACCATTTCAAATCGGTGATTTATCTTGCATAATGCACAAGCGTACCGACGGACAGATTCGAAAGTAACCCAAGTCTGTACCACGTGGGTATATATGAACAAATCAACGACACTTCTTTCATACTTGTTGCTGCATAGTACAAAGTTCGTTTCGGAGCATGTCCTTGATATGGAAATTCTTAGCATATTTGTTCACTCAGATTGAATTACGGTCTACTTGATGGTCTCCTGAATGATAAAATCTCTACTTAGCCATGGGCCTAGATGGTATTTCTGAGACAAGGTGTAACCTTCATTTGGGAGCAGATTACAGCGAGCCAGTCCCAGGAGCTTAGATGTTCTTGAGTTCAGCTTCATTCTTGATTGACTCATAGCTGCAAGTAACAGAGTTTCACAATCATGGATCAGGTAAGGTGCTATCCATTTATTCCAAAAGAAAAAAGAGGGGGAAATAACGACTCTGCTTGATCTTAATTTCGACTGTCTGGTTCAAGTCCGAGGTTTAACCACAATGATATCACATACAAGCAGCTAAGGATTCCAAGCATGCGTTGCTCGATTTACGGAGTCTCCGTTATTCCACCAAAGTCCTTGCAAACAGATAGGATCACATGTCTGAACCAACAGGATACTGTACTCTTATCCTGTAGATTTAGCGTTTTTATCGTCTGTGGTAACTGCTGGGGACTTCTGTTCAAAATACTCGCGAATAGGTCCCTTACTTCAGTTTACCATGGGTGAAATCATGGATGGTGTGCTCAACGTACGGGGATATGTTCGTCAATATATGAAGGATACTAGTTGGTTCTATGCAGTGATTTGAAAGATCGATACCCCATTCATATCTCTTGAGACTTGTCGAATCCTAAAGGGTATGGAAGCAACGACATGATTTGAACCTCGTAGCTACGCAGCTAGGTTGCTTGACTTCCCTGCTTAAACACTAGATATAGGGTGTATTCATCCCATATCTATCTGCTATAGCATACAAAGGATCTAGATTCTAGTAATCTAGTAGATTCTATCCTATAACTAGGATATCAAAGACCCTGCTGCAACGGATGATATGATAGATCACCTACATAGTTCTTTCGGGCCCGATAAGATTACACCGGTCTAGAACTCAATCTGTGGTGAATGTGACTATATGTCTCTTATTATATCCTTTAATGTAGATTTCTGGTGCCAATGCTTTGATGATATGGCCGAAAGTAAACTTCTGTGTATGGAGAAGAGTGCTGCATGCAGCGTAGAAGACAAAAGTAACCGTTCGCCGGTCTTAGACGAGTGTCCCTATTGATGCTTTTCGAATGTAGTTATAAATCTTACCGTTGTCTTTACACATATAGAAAGAGCCCATGCGGTAATACGCATTAATTATTTTGTAAATGATCTGGAGAACCTGGAGTGGACGATCGTCAAGATAACGGTAGTTCTTACGGTAACTGAAGACATTTTGAATTAACCACTCAAGTCTATGACAAAAGAACGACTAAGTATCTCGATGTCGGGTTGCTTCGCTATCTATGAGGGGAATACTGTGCATAGCAGAGCGAGATTTTTGTCCAATCGACCTTATCCACATGACATTACTGTTGATCTATTCCATCCATCGTAGAGCTCCCTCCATATGAGCAACGGTCTGATACTATTTTGTGAAGGTTTACAGTCGGTTTGGTCCCGTTGATGCTTCTCGTTCCTAGAAGAAAACAATATACCGAGACTATCAGACTGCTCGAGTATGTTCAGGCGAGGGGTCATTAGAATTGAGCAATAAGCACGAGTCCTGGTTCGAAAGAGTGGAGTATCCATCGTTCGAGACGCCTGTGTCAGTGAAAGGATATGAGGTCTTCCCCCCTATGGCTGTTGGTCCGGCTATTGTGACATGAGGCGTTTCATAGCTCGTAGAGTATACAGGAAAGAAAGTGGACCAAGAACCAAGTAGAAATGCTGAAAATCCAGTCATCAGTCTCCAATTTCCAAACATTACTATTAAGTAAGTTTAATTTCCCCATTGGCTGCGTCTGCTACAACAAGAGTAAGCGATGTGAAGTGTCAGAATATCGCCGAACGTCTGTCGTCTCCAAATTTCGCTTGTGTGCCTGGATGCCGCGACGCTAAAGAGGATGAGCCCAGACGAGGCGTTTATTGCGCAAGAGCTAAGCTTTTCTCGAGCTTGTACTTTTTCGAATAAGTTCATCTTGTTAATTGTTCCTAGATTCATAAGGCTTTCTCGTCCGAGAAAAGAGCGCTTTGTTAATCATCGTCAGTGACTCCTACGGAGTCCTACCTTAAGATAGAACCCCGCATGCCGCCATCTCGAATAAGCACCGGATAACCCCCTGGTTTGCCGACCGTGCTGATAAAGATTGGGAGCGCAACGATAGTTAACTATTAGACGTTCCGTGTAACACTCTTATCATCGTTCTCCAATATTGTATTCAAGTTAGAAGTTCCTTTAGAAATCTGGAAATCGGAAATTATCGTTATATGCACCGTCAATCATCGTAGCAATGCGACCTGTGTCTGTAGGGATCCTCTCCATTGGAGATATGGGCCTTGGTGTAGCCCGCCTCCTAAAAGCACATGATTATCGCGTTCTTACTGTAGGTTTGGGTAGAAGGTATGATCCCCCAATTTCTATTGTCTACGCAGGTTATTATTCTGTCTATTTCGCCGGTTCTGACGATATGTTAGTGAAGATACGCTCGCGCGGATCCGGTCAGCCGCGATCGAGTCTCTACCATCCGATCAAGAACTGGTAGTGCAGTCAGACTACATCCTATCGATCGTTCCACCAAGAGATGCCCTCGCGACTGCTCGTCGGATATCGGAAGCATGCCAGTTACCGGATACAGCTCCTCAACGTGCAAAAATTCCCGATCTGGAGGGACTCGAGACGCGACAGAAGCCGTACTACTTCGATCTCAACGCAATCTCTCCACGTCTAACAAGAGAAGTCGGTTCACTGCTATCGCTCCCGGCCACAAGTCAAGATGACAGCGACACCACTCTTTGTCACTTCGTGGACGGTGGCATCATCGGCGGTCCACCATCTCAAGATCCAGAAACGAAGGCCTGGAAGAAGCCCAGCATTGTGATATCTGGCTCTGTTGATCTTCCATCTAGCTTCCGCGGTTTGTCCGAGATCCTTAATATGAAGCTGGTATCTCCCACGATCGGCTCCGCATCGACGCTGAAGCTGTCGTTTGCTGCACTGACCAAGGGTCTCACCGCTCTCTCGATCCTCTCCTTTTCCACGGCGCAAAAGGAATCAGTTCTCCCGGAGCTGCTGGAACATCTGCAGCAGTATTCGCCAGCCACTGCAGCGTTGGCTACCAAGGGGATCATAGGTATGCCACCCAAGGCGTATCGATGGGTGGAAGAGATGCGCGCAATCGGGGAAGCATTTGATACAGAAGGCGACTGGCACGGACTGGGAGATAGTGTATACGGAGCATTTGCAGAAGTTTATCGAACCGTGGCAGAAGACACTATCCTGGGAGAGGAGAAGATAGGCAAGAGGAACAGAGGCAAGACTGCAGAAGACGTTTCGGAGATCGTGGCAAAGCGGTCCAGGCGTGGTTGAGAGTCATACGCGTCGAGGTCATGTTCAGATGCTCGATGCAGATGGAAGACAGAAAAACACAGCGTCATTCTAGACTTGCGGGTTAGTTACCAGAGAAGCACAAACCCAATCAATGATAATGGACATGGGTTCAGCATCGATTGACTATGATTTCCTCGATTGACTATGATTTCCTATTCCTCCTTCGCTTACAGCGACCCAAAGGCAAAGCAAAGCGCAGGACGCTATGTACGGAGTACTTTGAGCGCTGCGACTCTGCGATGCCTGCGTCATGGGCAACGCGTTCACCCAGGTAATAATCCAGCTGCCAAGCGAATTATTGGTTCCCCCTTGTTTCAATTCGCATCGCATTCGCATCCCGTCTCGAACCACAGGATGATGGCAGCAACTGGCCTTCCGCCCGGGAGCGGGGGTAGCTAAGATAGTCGGGACAACGCTTGAAGGAGTGATAATAATCAGTAATTCCTACTCGTAGAATGCCCACTTAACCATTGTTCTTGCCCTCTTCTTCTTCATTTCAGAGCTCTCTCTCTCTCAACTCACGGACCTGGACAGCGTACTCTAAAAACGCTGGTCTCGTCTCCGCTTCCCCCTACGCTGGCTTTCGCGAGCTACGACTGGCGAACCGGCGCGCGGGATCACGACATTTCCCCATCATATCAGATCATCGTCTAGCCTCTAGCGGCATAAGAATCATCACCACAACAAGCCCGAGGCGTCGTGAAGCGCAGCCGCTGATCGATTCAGCAGGTGAATAGAAAACGATTCCTCCCTGACTCTATCCACTCAGCTGCTGAAGAAAGCCGCAGTGTCTCCATCCATCCCGTGGGTGTCGGTCGAAGCTCTTCCCATCCGCGACTTGGCACCGACGCTATGCGGTCGTGAACGCTGTTGGACACCAGATATCTTTGTAGACACTGCACCCACGGCACGAGCCTGATGAAGCTCAATGTGCCTTTCCCTCATCGGCCTTCCCCTCTTCAGTCTGATCCGGGGTTCCAGTTCCAACGTGGTTGCGTGAACGTGGTTGTGGTCTGCGATCCCGGCCATTTCGTGTGATTATTCTCCGCGAAAGCCATGTCACAAAACCATCTTCCTTCCCAGGCCGCTCACAGCAAGGTCGAAAATTCCAACCTTTTCGCGGGCTCTTCCTACCCAAGCTCGACAGCCACAGAACGACGACATTATTCTTTCGACGCCGATTCCGAGATCTCGCCCTTCGCCCAGACGAGATTCTCCATGGATTACGACCAGACAGAAGGCCTAGGCGGCCTATCTGTGAGCTCGTACGACAGTATCGAGGATGAGCGCACTTCCATCGATGCCAGATCGTATCATTATCACCGTAAGTTTATCACGACTTTACGCGAAAAGTAGCGTCTGGCATTGTCCTTTTCTTTTCCCGTCATCTGGCTCGCTCTTTCTCTCAAGTACTTCTTGCCAGATGTGCGGTCAAGGCCCAGCCTTTGTCTGGGACAGATTCTGCCAGTAGGAAGCTACTCGAGCATGGACTTTGTCTTCCGGATGCATCTGCACTGGCCGCCATCTGGTCGCCCATCTCATTCTTCCCTGTCCTGTTGGCCAGTCCCAATATCACACATGTCCATCCTGATTGCCTATAAAACCAATTCGCAGTGCTATTTTCTGGCTTGCATTCCCTTCCCCACATATTGGTCCAAGAAAGCACGCAATCCCGGGTTGTTATTGCCCAGCGATGATCGCCTGCGCTCAGCCGTCGCTTACCGTCGCAGCCCGGGGGTGTTGATAACTATATGTCAATCCAAAGAAAGGGCTTGTTGCGCGGAGATCATGAAGCTCTTCTTTCGTTTCAGGAACTCAGCTGCAATTTAGTTGCAATTCAGCTTTATTGTTCTACCCTGTGATGATATCTCATCCCCTCGCAAAACGAACGCTCGATGTCTGTTATGTCCAAATCACGCATATGCTTACAAGACCTCTTAGCAGGCGACAAGTCTTTGAACTATCCACTACCGGATCAGATGGTACCAACATATCCTCATCACTCAATGTACCCATCTGTCCCGTATCAAATCGATGATCTAGGCCATCCTGGAAACTTGACACCATCCGACGTGTCATCTTCCATCTCGCCTCCAAATGGCCAGCTCGGAAACACGAGGTACAGCATCCAGCCTCCGAGTGATCGAATTGCCTCTGCACTCAGCATCGAGGAGCAGTCCCGTATGGTTGCTGAAGAGGACAAGCGACGCCGTAATACGGCAGCCAGCGCTCGTTTCCGCGTGAAGAAGAAGCAGCGGGAACAAGCTCTCGAGAGAACTGTGCGGGAAGCTACCGAACTGAACGCGACTCTCGAAGCACGCGTTGCGCAGCTCGAAATGGAGAATCGATGGCTCAAGAACCTACTGACAGAAAAGCACGAAAACACTGTTAAGATGCCACCGCCTCCCGATAGCAGCAACACCCCGCCTGTTTCGCAAAGTACGTCGAGCACCGCAGCGCCCGCTCCCAAGAACATTCAGCCCAAGAAGGGTGTGGGTACCGATATTTGAAGAAAGAAATCAAAGTTCTCTCGAATCTTTTTGTGTTCCCGGAGTTGAATTGGAGTTGGTTTGACCCTGCATTCAGGGAGGCGACTACCTGATGTGGTTACGCTGGGTTGTATATACTAGACACGCGATGCACGCGTGATCTTTACGGAAGGCGGGTTATAGCTTTGGAATTAAGTGTTCAGGTGGACGTGCGGTTGCAGTTGACTAGTGGATTTGTCGCCAGCTGGGTGATGGCTTCCTGGGTTTGCTGAAATATGGGGTTTGGTGGAGAGGTCTTTTCTATTCTGCCTTGCTTTTTTTGTATACGGTGAATGGTGGCTACACGTCTTTGCCTCGTGCTCATTCCCTTTACGACGACCACTTTATCTCGTGGAGCAGAGAACTCAGCTATCTAAGCTTGAGAAGATTAACTATAATTACTTATATAGCCCCGACGAATATTGGTCGATTCTCGGCTTTCTTGCCATCGTCCATTTGCCCTTCCTCTTCCGATGTAGAGACTTACGGTGATTGTCATCATCGATGAGTCTCCTGGCTGTACCCTGCGCTGTAACATTGCGTCACAACTTGAGACCTTGGGTCTCGGTTTCCATCTCGCCATGATCAGCCCTGATCACGAAGGAGGAGAGAGCAGAACTACTGCTGCATGGGATAATGGGATAGGCAATTCGAGGCAGGCAACCGTAGGTTACCTGTATACCCTGCTACGAAAGCTCCCATCTCTTTGCTGGGGGTTTAATTCCATGTGATCACGATGGAAAGTACGGATGTTATCCAAGAGCGATAGCAATACGTCCAAGACCTTTCAACCTCCAGAATTTAGAATCGGCCAAAGATCTCCCAGCCTTTCTCCATTTGTCTGAACCTCTGTCTGGTCGATCTCAAGTAGTCTGAGAAACCCAAATAGACATTACACTTGCTAACTTCGATCACATTTCCCGCTCATCATCGAGCCATCTACTGCCTCATTTATGCCTCACCACCCTTGACTTCCTACGATCTACAGAACAAATCTAAACTACTCAAAGATCAATCAAGACATCGTCTCCACCACCTGGCACACTTCATGTAACTAGGTAGGTAGTATTCCTAGGGAGAGCTGAAGGAAGCCAGCTGATGCACGCGATGCAACACACTCACTCACAAATCACGCCATCCCTCCGCATCATTGTGTCTTCGATTCTTCCTACCATACTGCACCGCCTTATGAGCTTGGTACCATCCAGGAAGGAAAAGGCGTGATCCTCAGTGCATATCCTGTCATTTTTTTTAACTGTGCAGATCATCTTTTTGCGCTAGATGATCGAGGGATTATTATTAGTTAGCTCTGATCGCTGTTCATATCTCTGCAGCCCGGACTCGACTATAGGTAGGTAGGGCTGTCCGTCTGGACCCCGGCACATTTCCCTTCCAGGCTTCCAAAGAAAAGGAGCGCTGTATTTTCGGGACTTTGCGGGGGTTTTCTAGGTCTTCCCGGACCTTTCCGGGGTATCGTACCTGTTAACTGTGAGGGCGTAGGGCATGGTAAGCTTTTTTAACTATTATTTCTTGTGTCCGTTTTGATCTATATAATCACTGTTCTTTTCTCATCGTTTGTAATCTATTTCAGCAAGGAGATAGGGTGAATTGCAATGGAAATACATCCAGCAATAACCCTAGAAACTATTGGTGCGCATAGTATGCGCTTATTATTTCATCCCGGGCAGAATCCCATGGGCCCCTCAGGTATTAGCGAAATTCGAAAGGCGTCATAGTTCTAGACTAGAGGACCGATAAGATCGAGCAGTACCATAGGATACAGTACAAACGACTCAGATGGAAGTAATATA
The DNA here is from genome assembly GCF_004022145.1 of Paecilomyces variotii. Classification (NCBI taxonomy): domain Eukaryota; kingdom Fungi; phylum Ascomycota; class Eurotiomycetes; order Eurotiales; family Thermoascaceae; genus Paecilomyces; species Paecilomyces variotii. The sequence continues at coordinate 1,160,249 of NW_021167147.1, read as the reverse complement.
GACATAAAATGCTTGCTCATTAGGCAAATCAGACTATATTCGATGCTCCATCCATCCATCCATCCATCCGTACCGGAGAGAACAGTTCCTCTGCAGTTTCTTATTGTCTGGTTTCCCGTTCCTCCTTCAGTGGCTGCCACTACCGTTGAAGCGTCCCCGCAACTTAAACTTGACACTGTCTGCTCTTTTCAACTTTGATAAAAAGCTCTCCTTTAGTAAAGAAAATCTATTCAAAAGGCGTAGTAAACGACAGTATTATATGCATCCTGATCGCTAGGTGGCGCTGCAGGATGCGGTACTCTGTCGTCCTCGTATATACTACAGTTTCAGGTGACTAGATACTGCACCGAACCCCTGGCGTTATATAGCAGGGGAGGAATAGTGAGGCTATGTAATTACGATATCAGGGATATTAATTCGGGAATAAGGATCCACGGATATAATTGTTATTTTGAAGGGAATTAGGAAGTGAGTAAGGGAAGCTGACGGAATCAAGGGACAAGGTATGGAATAACTTGGATGTATATATATATATATACGTAAGTTCGGCGATATTACTTTTAATAGGAAGAAATAGTGATTTCCTTCCATGAGAGCTAAACATTGAAGATAATGTTCTAGTATGATGTATAGTTAGCAGAAATGCGCTTTTGTAAAACGCTATGCCTTTTAAGTCTCGTGTTTTTCTCTAAGACTTCATCTGTTTATGCAACGAAGAAACATGCCGGATCATGTAATCACGCAGTGAAGAAGGATGGGATCTATTCTGCTTTATTGAGCACTCGTGAAGGATATAAAGTGAATAATGTCAGCTAGAGCTCGAATTTTACGTTGCATGTTTAGGATCCTGTACTTCATTAAATCCGCGTGGAAGAATTTAATATTGAACTTATCTATGGTATGAAGGACAGCTACCTATTCAATCAATCATAAAGGGGTTACCAGGTCGGCCGTCTCGGGTTATGAGCTTTTCTGAAATACTGTACTATACAAAGAGCTTCTCTACTCTTGCATATCTATCTAGTCGATAAGAACGATAACAGCTCTAGGAAAACCAGGCGATTCGATACGATTGCATACTCACCACGGAAGGCTTCCGCCAAGCAATAGGGTATATCTACAACCGTCGCTATTCTTCTTCTTCTTCTTCTTCTTCTTCTCATCCTCATTCTTGTTCTACCATCTACTACTACACCTCATAACCACATGTTATGCGATGATTTCAAGACGAGCTTTGTCCAGATATAAGCGCATTATTCCCTGCCAAGATTCAACTCCGCTCCCCACTCTAGAACAAACCATACGGGAATCTGCCACAGTTTCCGGTCGGTGTCGTTCGGCATTACCGCTGATAACGATGCGTTATCCTTATCAGATATCACCAATCACGCCTGGAGGGAGGGATGGGATGTTTTACAGGACCTGAGTAAGGTTGTATTATTATATATTTCTTAAATTCCTCTTCAGAATTCTATCTGGGAGAAAACATTATCAACGTCCTAGGATATAAGTGGTGTCACTATAATTTACATTGATCGATCTTCGCATACTTAGGGGCGTTATATCTGCACCAAATCTCTCTCTCTGGTTTCCACGATGCCACACGCTCTACCGCAGCTCCAACGGATCGATCGATTTGAACCGACAAAGATCATACAGGCCATCATCGATGATGGATGCTGTATAATTAAGAATTTCACAGACAAGGAGACGGTCGATGCAGTAAATGCCGATACCAGACCGTATCTAGATGCTGATAAGCCATGGAAGGTACGTTTACAACATGGACTGATGAACCGCAGGACCATTTCACCTTTTTTTTTAATACCTTTACAAGTTAACACTGTGATCGAATCCAGGGAGATCTCTACCCTCCCGAGACTCGTCGCTGCACAAACCTCGGAGGCAGGAGCGTAAACGCACGCGAAAAATGGATCATCGACCCTTTAATCCGCCAGCTCACAGCGACGTTTGTCGATAAGACAACGCAGAATTACTACGGGTTGACCAAGCATACGTATACCAGCGAGGCTGTTGTCTCCGTTGCTCTGACGATGGAAATCGGCCCAGGAGCCAAAGCACAACGGCTTCATCGCGACGACAAGAACTATCACATGGACCATGAAGACCAGACAGAAACCGGATATCGCTTGGGCTCTGATGTCGAGTTAGCGTTTCTGATCCCCGGTGTAAAGACGACTTTTGAGAATGGCGCAACGCAAGCTATACCCGGGAGTCATCTCTGGGGTTCCGACAGGGCACCCAAGGTCGAGGAGGTATGCTATGCGGAGATGGATGTGGGAGATGCGTTTGTCATGCTCGGTGGGACGTATCATGCAGGGGGAGCGAATATTACCCAGAATGAGAAGAGGACTGTGCATGGACTATTTTATGTCAGAGGGTATATGAGACAGGAGGAGAATATCTATCTTGTCAATAAGCCCGAGGATGTTCTGACTTGGAGTCCGGAGGCGCAGAAGGTGCTTGGATACTCTGTCTCGAGTCCGAATATTGGATTTGCTGATTTTCGCCGGCCCATTGATTATCTGAGGGGGGATACTACGGATGATTTTATTGGTGATCTGGATCCGTCGCAGGAGCCGAGTAAGAGTGAAGCGTAGGTAGGTAGTTGCTAGATATTTCCCAAATAGGGAATCACGCAACTTGACCCAAGTTCAGTTATGCTGTAATGTGTCCACCGCATCGACAAAAACAGAAAATGAGAAAGTGAGGAAGTAATTTTTCTTGGAGGACACTGTATTTTGTATCACGATTGATGGGTTTTCTGACTCCCTAACGCAGATCCCTTGGCTGGTCATCCTGGGCCTCCTGGGCGAGATCGAATTGGCCTGCCATGCCACTCCGCTGAGACCGTCCTCTACAAGCAGCAGAAGCGTCAATAGCTTCGTTTCCTTTCTCCTGCAGAAAATCCATTGTCAGTATTACCGAAGACCTAGGTAGTAAGTTAACTAAGTTACTGATATTTTATCATGACGTAATTGACCATGACATAATTAACTACTCTAACTACCTACTTTGATAAAAAGTAGAATCCGAGCTATTCGATCAGACGCTAGATATATTATTCTTATTAGAGAAGAACAAGATAAGACATGATTAAGACTGATTGATTGATTAGAGTATTAAGTTCGTTCGACATTAATAACAACATGAAAAAAGCCAGCCTCTGGGCGTCGTAATTCCCATGTCCCTTATCCTAGCCTAGGGAAAAAAGAACAATATCAAATCGGGATAGAATAGAGACAATTGCAACAATAGACGTAAAAAGGTGCGTATGTATCATCCGTCGGATCACGAGGAGGGGGGATAAGGAGAGAGGTGTCTTGGATCCCTTCCTTTTTTGGAGTTCTGGAATTTCGGTCTCTGTCCGGTAAAAGAGAGACTGAGAACCGAAAAATCTGGACAGAGAAATCATCAAACACGGCGCGAAACCCACAGGACATAAAGTGACATGTTTGTCACGAGGCTGTGCACTGCGACCAGTGACGGTCGATGAGGGACAGAACGAGAGTGAGGTAGGTACTATTACAGGACCAGTGATAATAGCGAGTGGAAGAAGCGGTCATCTGACAGTCATAGAAGAGTGAGCAGAGGGTAGGATAGGCTTAGGCGGTGACGATGGATTCCCTCTCCTCTACGCGGCCACGCTGCTCTCCGTTGGCGCCAGCCACCTCGATAGGCTCCTCGTCTGTACCGTCTTGGTATTGCTCGTTTTCTTCCTGGTTGTAACTCGGGTGCTGGTCAGCCGGCAGCCAGGAATCTCTGTCTCCCCTCATGGGCTGATCCTGGCTGGCCAAGTCCACCCCCTCACCGTTCTTGGACGCGTTGTTGCGGCGGCGCTGGGAGAGGGTGCGAGAACGGGTCGACAAGCTCGACCGGACAGCAGCCTTGGAGGTGACCCAGTTGGTGAGGGCATCCTCGCAGTCCTGGATGATCGCCTTGCTGGCCTCGTAGCCATCATAGGCCTGGCGGGTCTCTCCGGGAGTCACGGGCGTGTCATCGATGAGATCCAGGAGATGCTTTCCGTAGCCGGCAATGATAGCAACCTTCTCACAATGTTCGCGGAGAGCGTCGAACTGGTAGTTCATGGCAGCCTTCAGCTTCTCTCGTGTGATGTTGGAGAGCTGAGCCTCAGCGACCAGGGACTCGGCCTCCGCACGAACCAGCTCCTGCTCGAGGACGACGATCCGGGGGGAGTTGGGCTCCTTGTACTTGAGCTTGGCAATTTCGTCGGTGATCTTTTGCTTGCCTAAATGAGGAAGGATCTGTTAGAATCGTAGCATTCCAGACGTGATTAGAAAAAAAAAAAATCAAAACTTACGGTCTCTGCTGGGCTGCACAGAAGCCTCAATGTTGCGAATGCTCTTCATGGTAATGCGGTACTGGTCATAACGGTCGACGAACTGGTCCTCGAGCTCTCCAATCTCGTAGATCAAGACCCCCAGCTTATCAGTGACGTCGGAGACATCCTCATCACAGTTCTCGCCCCAGATGGAAAGTTGTTGCTACAGTGAGGAAGGACCGCGTTAGCATCAACGATCTCTTGAAGAATACCCAGCATCATAATCATCCCCATAAACACATACCGCAACTTCCATCCTCTCTCTTCCCACCAATTCCATGCTGCGCATGACGTTCTTCTCCATCTTCACCAGTTGCGAGAGCTTCTTAGCCAGATCCGGTCCGAAAGCGCCGGCGGCCGACTTGCGAAAAGCATGGCCTGCGTTGTCACCACCTGTTAGTTGATCCGTGAGCCATCTATAGATATCTCCCGTTACAGCTGGGGATCCCCCCTCCCCCCGCGGTCATCTCCCCAGCAAGCGGACAGAAACCCCATGCCATTGAGGGCCAGCGCAGATGCACTTCCGCCGCCCCAATGACCGGTGAGGATTTGACCACTTGTGAGAAAGGAACCCGGGCGAAGGAGAGGAGCTCGCAACAACACGACGAATGGACTCACCAAAGCCACCCTTTCCGAAGATCCGACCGGTCTTGGTCGACGATGGCGGAGGCGGTGGGTTCTCCAGCTGGGCAGCGGTTGGAGCGCGCGTCTGGCGCATAGAATACGTGCGATGCATGGTGGATGCTGGCTGGTCTGCCTTGAGGGCGGGGTTCGATGGAAGGATAGCTGGACTGAGGTAGCAAAGCAAGGATGGTTGGATTTATCGAATTGCACCGAGCGTCCCGTGAAGACACTGCGCAGGAGTGACGTGTGCGAGGAGGGGGGGAAGATATGGTTTTCTGGGTTGGTAGCAAGACCAGCAATCCGGATGCGATGATGAGTGTGGTAGAGCAGGGCAGCTCGACGGAGCTGGGCGGAATCGACAGGGCAATGTAATCAGTTCGCAGCCAGTACCACAAGTAAGACGTGGGAAGTTGTCAATTGCGTCTGTCAGAGCAGATGGGAAGCTGGAGATGGACTGAGCGAGCGTTGACGGACTGACGGGGATGATATAAAGGCTTCTTCTCTCTCTCTCTCTCTTGAACGTCCCAGAGCAGAGCCGCCGGTGACGTCGGCGACCGCTCGGCTAGTTGTCCCAATGCGGCTGCGCTGCCCAAGCTGGACGGAGACGGCAGATCATCAATGGGATTACTGGAAGTTGGTTATGGTTATTATCTCAGATGGTCATGGGATGAACTGACTAGATAGACTCGATTTGTCAGAGAGGAATTAATTAATTAATTAATTCGTTAGTTAGCTACTACGTTGACTATGATAATAATAATATCAATCCAGCATCGACGCAGGAACCTCTTGGTGACGGCAGATCTCCGGGGTAACGATGGCGATCGCGATGGCCCTACGAGAAGACTATCTATTTAACTACATGACATGGGTGATCGATGATCATCAGTTCGTTTACTGAGTTAAGTAGTCAATTAATCAGTTCTCATCGTCTACTCTAATTTTATAATATTGTTACATCCTCGAGTTAGCGATAATCTCTCGAGTATCTCCATGTCCGTCCGACGTCATCATTGGCCTTTCCCGTCGCCGACGTCATCGACCGTTTCCCATTCCGATCCGCTGGAAAGAAAGCAAAAAAATAAAAAAAAAAAGAAGAAAACGAGGAAAAGATTCTCTACCAAGCACAACTACGATGTAGAGTACGGAGCAATGAGTTCATAAAGAGAAAGGCGGCCAATCGATCGTCATGGCCTTCTTATGGTAGCTCGTTGGTAGCAAGGCAATTGGCAGACATCTTCTCGTGGACACACAACCCCAGGTGTGGCATTGGAATTCCCCACGGTGCGTTCGACTGACCCTTGGACAGCTCGATCACAGCCTTGGTGGAGAAGAGGATCCAATCGTTGTAAGGCTTTTTCGATTCCGGAGTTGGTCTCCGTCTGGAGAGTAATACACCAAGACCCTAGAGAGAGAGAGAGACTCAAATCTCCACAGCGCAAATGAACCCAGCCATCTTGGTCAGCCCTGCAAGGAAATCACTAGTTACAGGGTTCCCAATGTCATCATATACTAGAAAACTTCAAGCCAGAAAGATCAGTGTCCAAACTCCAATAGATGGCAAATGAAAATTATTATATTTTTCTTTGCACGCGGGACCGGCGGCTTCTATGCTATGTATGCCCTCGACATCCCGACCCAACAAACGCCATTGCTATGGACCTGGTAGGTGTATTTGTTGCGTAAGGTTCATGATGGCTCCCTACTCGCGGCGGTCTTCCGTCTCTTGGTGGGAGCAGCTGTCTTGGAGCTCTGTCCTCTCCGCGGAGCCCGTCTCTTGGGCCGACCCTGAGACCCATCGTTTGAACCCGTTGCTGGGTTCACGCTGGCCTCACTATCGGGCCGGTCTCCATCCGCTTGGCTGACATCCGGTTCCTCCGTCTGAGGCTGCTGTCGACTTTCAGCTTCCTGTCGTAGTCGGCGGAACGCCTTCTCCATCCGGCCTTTGCCATCAGGCCGCACCCGAGGCGCAAAAGCACCAGCCCCCTGCGTGCCGCTGAAGAAATTCGTAATATTGGACTGGGTGCCTTCCTGTTCTCGCTGGTTCATATCACGAATAACGGGGACCAGCACCTCGTCCGTCCGCTGCTGGTCCCATCCGATAGTCGCCATGAGGAAGTTGCGCAGCGCGTTCAGATCAGGCACGCCCCATTGGAAAGGAGAAGGATCCGAATCGACTTCCGGTTGCAGGTAAGCAGTGTCCACGTGGCGGTCAGGGAAGGAGGGCGGCAGAAACAGCTTCGATGCATGCTTCTTAAATTTCTTATAAAAGGCGGCGTGGGGGTCATCAGGAATCTGTACCCCCATCTGTACCTGCGTCCACCAGTCTCGAAACTCATCGAGAGAGGCAAACTCGGTCAGAATCTCCAGGGCAGTAACAGGGCCCACACCAGGAATGCCCTCCGTGTAGTCACTCCCCAGGAGGTGTGCAAATTGAATCAGCTTCTGGCGGTCCAGCGCATACTCCTTTTCCAGGTCGGACGCCAGGTAGCATTCAACATACTTGCTCTGGTTGAACATGTTCTTGTAAACACGCGTTCCCCCAAACAGAAAAATATCACTGTCATCGGTCACGATGCCATCGACAAGGCCAAGAGAGACCAGCTCGGCGCACTGTGCCTCCGCCTCCATGGGTGCGGTGATGTAGGGAAGCCCAAAGAGAGTGAGAAGCTGTTGGCATTCTGTGACCATGATGTGAGACACCTCGTCCGCGTCCCGGCGATCCTTCTTCTGCTGAGATCGCAACTGTTTCAGCTCTTCCTCGTATACGAGGATATTTTCCGCCTGGCTTTTAGAGTTTAATGTCGAAGCGAATCGGGCGTGCTCCTCCGCCTCAGCTGCAAGCTGTCTCATGAGATCTTCGTCCTCTGGATCAGAATAATCTTCTGCCTCGTCAACCAAAACGTCCATTGTCTCTGGTATATATTCCTGAGATGCGGGGGGCACTTCAGCTGCTGGAGTCGATTCCGCAGGAGGAAACCCCGCTGCACTTGCGGCAGATACCTCGACATCTTCAAATTCTGCTGAGGGCGATCGTTCTTCTTCGTAGCTCTCATCTCTGGCTGTCAGGCTAGTAGATTCCAGAGGCTCCTCATGGGCGTCTGGTAAGTTTTCATCGGCGGCCTTCTTCGGTCCATCGTTAGGAACATCGGTCGCTGAAGATGCCACACCCCGCCTGATTTCAGGCTCTTCAGTAATTGACTTCCTAGACAATGGTGGTTCCGCCCTGATCTTTTCAGCTATATCACCCATGCGGACGGGCGGCTTCGAAGCCGTTGGTTTGGGCTCCTCGTGCAGACGCTTGCTATCGTCTCCCTCAAGGTCGACTACTTCTGTCGAATCAGGCATCTTATCGACGTCGATAACTCCCGGGGACTTGTAATCAGTCAAGAACTCGTGCTCCGGGTTCGCAGCAATTTGTCGATATGTCTCCAAAGACTTCTCGCCTGCTTCTTCGTTGATGAAATCCCTCTTAGCCTCATCGCTACCAGAAAACCAAGGAGGCAAAGGTTGTTTCTTGGGTGTCTTTGTCGATTCGCTGACCCCCCTATCAGACTCCTTGTCGGTCCCAGTATGTTGAGGTTTCTTTTTCATGCTTATTTTGAGAGACTCAAAGGGCAGAGGTCCCCCAAATGGATTGTCAATACGAGGAGCAGCGGATTTGGGTTTCGGTTTCGGTTGTGATTTCTTGGATCGCGCGAGTGCGGATGCGAAGTCCATCTCATCATCACTTTCAGGAGGGGACACTACTGCCTCTGCTCTATTAGCTGGCGGAGGAGCTGGACGAGCAGCCATAGGCTCTTCAAGGACCAAATCATCCTCTGGAACCTGGAGGGACATCTGAATAGCTTTTTGGAGGTCTTCATCTTCGCTTTCCATGGCTCCCTCGAAAAGCTCATCATCACCAGTAGCGCCCTCTACAAAAAGAGAGTTGTCATCAATCTCTTGTAGTGGCGGTTCAAATCTTGTAGCAATTTCCTGTGCATGGCGGCTCAAAGACTGATCAAAGACTCCCTCCCGCAGGGCTGGGATCTTAGGAAGCCTATTCAAGCCCTCGACGGGCACATCCTCGAAGCCATCCTCGTCATCAGTCCAATCTTCATTCTCCGCTGCCTCCTGCTGATCATCGCGATCAACATCGATCGGTCGCTCTCTGTGGCCTTCATTACCCACGACACCAAGAGCCCATCCGCCCTCAACATCATTGTTCTTCACCAATACATATTCTCGACCACGCTCTCCGGCAATTCTCTGACCCGCAGTGTTTCCGTACATAGCGTCCTCTCCGTTCATACCGTTGATGTTCATTAGTCGTTGCGTAAGGTCATTCCGTTCCTTAACACGTTCGATCTGGAACTTAGAGAAGGCCATCCGATCCGGGAACATGATATCCAGCTGTTCCTTGGAGTAACCCATTCGGAGTCTACTGCGTAGCCTGGCCGCATTCAAGATGTTGTATCGATCAGTCGCAGGTAGACTGAGGAAGAAGGGACTATCAAAATCAATTTTGGAGAAGTCATAGAGGTTTATTTCTTCCCCAGAGTGAAATTGTCGCGCATACTCTTCGAGTTCCTCATGCGACATGATACGGGGATCCTCAGGTGCACCCATCTTGTCAAAAGAGACATCCATTTCAGGAAGATGATAGGCATCCTTCTTTCGGAATTGGCGGTTCTGCCGTCTCTCCTTATCCGTCATGAATATCTCATCCACATAGACTGCATTATCCGGCACCTCCTCTTCTTGCGGTTGCCTCCCCGAGTCTTTCCTCTTGGTCTCTTCATCTTGGGCCAACCTCTGCATTTGAACGGCAAGAAGTTTCCCGGCGGTCCTAACGGCATCTTCCCTTCGACCTTCCCTTCTTTTCTTCCTCGCCGCTATCGTCTGTCTTTTCAGAATGGGGGCTCCGCCATCGAATACGAACACCGGTTTAATCCCGAAGTAGAGCAGCTTGCATATGCGGCGAAAGAAGCCAACAACATGGGAGTTTCGCAGCGCATTTCCCTCTTTATCGCGAACAGCTTTCAGGAACTGATATATCCAAATGGACGCGTCAACTGCGAGTCTCTTCCTGTTAAGAGTCTCGAGTTTGACCGGGCGCGCGCATGGCTGGACGACAGTCCAGAGACCGGTGACACCCATAGCGTCGGGTAGACGCGTTCATAAGCAGTGGCGCACGAAGTACTCATCGCACACAGCAGAGAAAAGCCTTCAGAGATTCATGGAAGAGGACTGTGGTACTGCAGAGGCAATATGGCCGATAGCTCCCACTATCGTCATCGCCACTTATCTGACACGAGGGACACGACATCACGTGCTTCATATAACCGCTTATGGGTAAGTGCGACTTGGAGATTTTGAGAGATTATGTAATCCAATTGCACGATCATTTTTATGCTATCGAATAATTCAAAAATCTAGGTGGGAGAATAGAACTGCCTCTAGGCAGTATTATTGGGATCAAGTATCGAAGTACCTCATCAGAGGTTTCAATATTTACCTACGACTGTAGGTGCGGGTCTCGTACCCAATGTCTCTCTCTCTTGAGGTCAGTGTGCACCATTGCCTGTATTTAAATGTGGCACTGACTCAAAAACCAGCACATCGATGCCTGCCTTCCAATATCTGGAATAAGAGTCTTCAGTCTGCAGGGGTACGATGTAGTAATCTATGGCCAGGGTCCTTATACCCGCATTATTAATGAGGCTACTGGAGTGGTTCTAGCCGAAACTAGGGCCTTCAAAAGGAACAATGTTCATGGCTTTCTAATTACTGAACAGAAATCGCAGAACAGTGGGCAGAATGAAGTGCAGATCCTAACGTGGGGTGGACATTCAGTGAGAGTCCTCAGATTGAGCTATCTGAAAACTGATGTTGGGTTCCAACATCTATGCTTGTCAGTAGCAAGCCGCGAGTATGCAGCTCCGGACTGGATCCTCGATGCGTGCGCTTCTCATGAGGACGATAATCGGAATAGAGCTTATTTGGTCACGGCTCATAATGCGTTGCTGCTTCTTGATATCAACCCTGAGACAGGGATTCATTTGCAACAGCTAGCAACAGGCGTCAAAACAATGCTATATTCCGCAGACATCCTGGCACTTTCTGCTACACATGTCCTCATAGCTGCTGGGACTGTCTTTGGTGAAATCGTCGTGTGGTCTTATTTTCTTGATGAAGATGGAAGTTTTCTCACAGATAACTGTACGTCTATTCACCATTTTTTTACTGGACATCAGGGATCCATATTTGGCGTCGACATATCTCCTGAAATCGCTGTCGTACGTGATGGTAAACCAGGACGGTTACTCGCAAGCTGCAGTGACGACAGAACGGTCCGGATCTGGGACATCAGTGACTGTTCCAAAGCGTCACGCCACGATCCTTCTGCATATTCTACGGATGGGTTCGAACTTCGAACGACAGGATTCGGTAGTCATGCTGAGACGTCTTCTCTTAGCTCGGAAAACTGCATCGCGGAATGCTTCGGTCACGCCGCACGAATATGGGGTATCCATTTCCTACATACGTCATCTGAACCTACGGTGAGCCTCGTTTCTAGGGGCGAGGATGCAGCCTGCCAATTATGGAATCTTACATGGGACAATCATCTCTCGTCGGAGCCCAAATTCCACTTGGAAAATTTGTCAACCCTGTATCATCATACCGGAAAGCACATATGGGCTTTAGACATTCTCAGGGCACCCAACAGCACCGTAATCTACACAGGCGGTGCTGATGGTGGCCTGAAAGCCATAGAGTTGGGTCCTATCAACAACAAAGTCCTTTCTGCTAAAGCTTCTCTGAAGGATGAGAAAACACTAGTGAGGACTGATGACCGAATCAAAGCGTTTGACTTTGTCACCGACGATTGTTTCATTGCAGTCACTGTCCAGGGACAAATTCGTATAGGTCACTTTCACCCTGGACCTAACCCTCTGTGCGAGCAAGATGACCGGATCTCTTGGGAGGAAATATCCACTGAACCCGATCTCGCGTCCTTCGCTTTCATCGCCAGTCTGCCACGTCGAGGGTTAGCGGTGATAGGAAACGCAAACGGTCTTATGCGTCTATATGATCACCATTCAAAGACCATCAGAGTCGTTGCTGAGACTGGCAGGCGGCCAATGGACCTCTATGTTCTTGATCATCAGACAGAAGGGGCCTCTAACGATAGTCCGGCTGATTCTTTCTCCATCCTGGCAACGCGTGCTACTTCCGACTATGCTGATCTGATCGTCATAAAGTCACTGGATGGTTCGAGCCCGGACGTAGACACTTTTGAACTGGCATTGCCTTCTACTTTCAAGGTAACCAGTTCTTTGTATCTTTGTGGTCGCCGTTACATTACCTTTGGGTCGCTACTTGGAGGCCTAGCGCTATATGACATGTCGGTTCACTCAGATGCACCTTTGGAACCTCTGATATGCATCCGTCGTGTTCATGGCTTCGACGTGGTCACTTCTCAGACACATGTCCTATCACGCGTTGATGTGGACGGCACGCATGTGGATTATTTCATAACCTGTGGCCGAGATAGCTTCTACTGTCTTCATGAGTTGAGATCAGCAGCTGAACCAGGAGGTCCCGTTCATCTCAAAACAATCCATCGTTCTTCACCTTCCCTCAAACAGACTATTGAGGGCGCCTATTTTGAAAAAGAAACTGGTGATCTGATGTTATATGGCTTCCGCAGTAAAGATTTTGTTATTTGGAACGAATCAACTCGATCTGAGCTGCTCACCATTGGCTGTGGAGGCGTGCACAGAAGCTGGGCATACTGCAATATCCAGGCATTACCTGGGTGTGGGACATTCTTGTGGAACCAGGCCAAGAATTTATACACTGTCCGAATGACAACCCCCTTGCAAAGAACGCTTCGTGTGGGCAGTCATGGTCGAGAGATAAAGTGTATGGAGACGACAAAGAGTTCGGAGGCCCTTTTTGCCACAGGCGGCGAGGATACAACAGTGCGCATATTCAAATCAGCGCCTTCAGCAGCGAATAGCCCACGAGGAGCTTTCGAATGCTTGCGAGTGCTTAACCCACATAATACTGGACTCCAGCAAGTGACGTGGTCGTCAGATGGAAGATTCTTATTCACAAGCGCGGGCCAAGAAGAGCTATTTGTATGGAGAGCACGCTCTATTCCGGTGTTCGGTCTTGCGATCATCCAAGAGGCGTCCTGTCCGAAAGATGACCCTCAGTCTGATCTCCGAATAACCAGCTTTGACGTCTTAGACATAACAAGTGAAAAGGGGGAGGATCGCTTTTTATTCTGTCTGGTCTGCTCTAATTCGACAGTGAAGGTAAATATGCCTACAGCCTCCTATTTATGACTGCGCTAACTTTCTAGATCCTATACTATACGTCCTCAGACGCGGGCTCCCAGTTTACGCTGCTAGCAAAGGGTACATATATGACCAATTGTCTTACTCGGGCACAGTTTTTAATGTGCCATTCTTCAATCAACCTGATAACTTGTGCCACCGATGGGCACTTTTCAGTCTGGGACCTGCGTCACATTCTGGAGCCTCTTTTCTTTGTTGAGTCCTCAAAAGTTATTCCACGGCCGTCGGCTCTGTCAGATGCTGTAAAGCTCGCCGATCTGCCCTCATATACACGATATCAGATCCATCAGAACAGCATCAAGTCTATGGAATACGTGGATCTATCAGACTCGATGAAAATTATTATTGCTGGTGGAGATGATAACGCACTGTCGATTTCCTTACTCGCGCTGCCAACCATCGACGTTGCCAAAGATGCTGAAGTGACAACAGTATCAATACCCGATGCTCATGCAGCTTCTGTAACCACAATCAAAGTGCTTCCTTACCCGAAGGAAATGCTAGATGCTACCGGTTCGCAAAGAAACTTCCTTGTTGCAACTTCAGGCAACGATCACCGGATCAAAATATGGTCAATTACGATAGACCTTGAAAAGAAAGGTTCAGACGTCATTGATATCGTTGAGAAAGTAAATCGGTATTCCCCGGTTGCGGATATATCGTCTATGGATATCATCCGCGCTCCGGCAGCAGACTCCGATTCCGAAAAAGGCTTGAAGCTTCTCGTCTGTGGAGTTGGGATGGAGATGTTGGATATTCAGTTTCCTTAGGATACCCAAGCATACAAATGAAAATCTGCCTCGTGTTAGATCCCCAAAAACATTCTGCAACTTGACTTTTCATCTTAGATTCCGATACGAGAATCTGAGTATTTTCTGGTTGGTGGAAAAATAGCTTTGGATTAATGAATGTCGTCTATTCCGTCGGTAATATCCAGCTGCGAAGAGCCGCTTAAAACTGCTGCTTGCGTCCAGCAGAGAGCTCGGTTTGTTGCTCGACTTGGGAACTATGTGCAACCAAAAAGAGCGGGATAAGCTATCTTCTCGCTGCTATCTGCTAGGGGAAACTCCAGCACTTGTGGGGTCCCCGCATTTTGCCCTCGAAGGCTTTACCCGGCAAGGCATTACACAGAGCACAGTTAGCTTTCGACAAGCCTTCTCCACCTCATCGGAATAGGGCCGATAAAGGCATACAGTAACTCGAGACCTAATCCGTAAGACATTGGTGGAAACGTATTTCTCCATGTAAACAAGCAAGAAAATCACGGAAGGACGGGTTTAGTCTGTATATTAACCTAACTTTTCGAAAGCAATATTGCGTCCTTGGCATAGTTGCTATAAGAATGCAGTGAAGTTCTGCGCGGGCGAGGTCTAGAGTAGAATTAATGAAGGAATTGCTTCCTCGATTATCCTCGAAATGCACTGGCTTGCGCTGGGAGTCTCTATCCTTGCCATGACCGGCACTACTACGTATGCTAGTAGATGCCCGGTGAAAGTATCGCAAAAGTGGCCATTGACATTTGAGACGGGATCATGGAATGGAAAGGGGACAGTTCAGAACACGGTTCTCACTGGTACTTAGCAATGTCTCTTTATAGCATTTTAGCATAATTACAGGGACCACTGAGACAGACGGGCTTCGCTTACACGAGTGTAGGATCGCAAAATGAGACCGTATCAGCCATTAGCATTACGGGCAACGGCCACATCATGCACGATGGCGGTTCAATTTCTTGGAATTGCATTTCCCCAACAGTCATGCAAATCAAGATCGATTCCTCAAAGCAATTTGTCGGCGCAAAATTCATCAACGATGCCACTGACCTCTTCTACGGTGTCTGGGAGTATCCATTGAGCGACACCATCGTCAACTCAAACGTTTCCTTCGAATTAAAAGGATTCAGAAACTCCGAAGGAATCAACTGGTCGAATGCTAGGGCTCCATTTTTCATCAGTACTGCCGGATATGCTGTTTACGCTGATTCTACCGCCATGAGCTCGTACGAGTTTACTGCACCGGGAACAGCTGAATTTGTCTTCAACACGAGCTCTTTGACGTACTACATCATAACGCC
This sequence comes from Paecilomyces variotii, assembly GCF_004022145.1. NCBI lineage: Eukaryota > Fungi > Ascomycota > Eurotiomycetes > Eurotiales > Thermoascaceae > Paecilomyces > Paecilomyces variotii. The sequence continues at coordinate 1,144,837 of NW_021167147.1, read as the reverse complement.
GGAAAAGAAAAATGATTACAAGGCCATAATTGAGGAATATACTGGACTATCTGCTAGAAGTATAATGCCTCCGGACTCAGCGTATGGGCCCAATTTCTACTCGGATGATTTTGAGGAGGATTTCCATGGCTATGTCCGTAATGCGCAGGAGAACTATTATGATGTTGTGGATCATCTGTACTATCACCAGATTCATGCTTCTGGTTTATTTGCGGATCGTATGTTGCCACATTTATATGGTTGTGATACAGGTTCTAACTCCTCACTAGGTCCATATGGAACGGGAAACTCTTCCTTTGGGAATTTCGACTTCGACCCAAAGTATTATCCCACCCCAGAACAGTTCATTCAGAATCTTACCGACTACGGATTTGACTTCCAGGTATGATTAATTCCCCGGTTAGGTGCCAGGCAGGTTTATTGATGTTTGGATACTATTAGGTATGGGTTGCGAACCGGGCATTCCTCGACACCGAGCTCTACAATGCGTCAGTGGAGAATGGCTGGCTCTTTCCTGGAATTGATCCGGAACAGTTTCTCGGTCCGGCTTTGAACTTGTCGATACCTGCTGCCTATGAATATTTCAAGGAGAGGTTGAGCTATTTCCCATCAATCGGAGTCAAGGGGTACAAAATCGACCGCGGCGAAGAAGGTGAAATGCCAGGTATGTCTTACCTATATGTAGCTCGAAACTAGTGGTAACAGGATTTTCAGTCTTTGAACAAAACATCCAGGATGTACTCTTCAGAAGGCTCTGTTATGAAACCATGGTCGAGAAATGGGGTGAGGATGGCTTCCACGATTTTGCCCGAAGTGCCTATGACCGTGACCGTGCTGTCACCACTGTTTGGGACGGAGATGCCCACTCTAACTTCACTGGTTTGAGATACACCGTTGCAGATGGCATCAGGGCCGGTCTTATTGGTTTCTCCCACTGGACAAGCGACACGGGCGGCTATGTCCGTGAGGGAGACGAACCCACCGAAGAGCTCTGGGCAAGATGGATGCACCATTCTGCCTTCACCCCGGAGTTTTTGATCATGATCGGCACAGGCCATACTCCATGGTACGCACCATATACGGAAAGGCTTGTGTTGATTCTGAAGCAGACGGCAAATCTTCATCATGACCTGATTCCATTCATCAAGAGCTATACCTACCAAGCGACGCAGAATGGTGTGCCTATTATGCGGGCTTTGTTCCTCGAGTCTCCAGAGGATAACAAAGTATATACTATCTCAGACGAATATTTCTTTGGGGAAGAATTTCTAGTAGCCCCGATCGTGAACGAAGGCGGCAGCCGAACAGTCTATTTCCCCAAAGGGGCGGACTATCTCGAGTATCACAACAAGACGGACGTGTATAAAGGAGGTTCAACTGCCCAGGTACAGCTGGAACTTGAATATAGTCCTGTGTACATCAAGGCTGGGTCCATTGTACCTCGCGGTGACATCGTCCAAGCGAACAATAAATGGACGAAGAACTGGGCGCCTCATCTTACCGTTGAGGCCTATCCAAGCTTCGACGTTGAAAGCAGCACCTTCACCTACTATAATGGAGTCTCAAAGAAGTCAGTTCCGATTACAATGATTCCAAACAAGAAGCAGTCTTCTGTCAAGATCATCTACGGCGATATGGGTGTTGGAGGAACGTTGATTCTTTTCACTAAAAAGGGAGAGTTGAAGGCCCCTCTGGCGGCAACCGGTGGGATGGCCGAGTTTAAAAATGTGGAGAGCTTATTTAGTTAGAGTTTCATGATATTGGGTTCCATCTCTTAACTTCAAGAGGCACTAGATAAGACAAGACAAGAGAAAGGCTCGGGGAGGTCTATATACAGTATTAGAAAACCCTAATACACTCTCTACAACTTTGATTTCGAAGCATCCCAGCTGGTTCCCTCTGACGCCAAATATGCTTGTCCTTTTGCAAGAACCTCACTGTTCTCTTTTCCGAGCCATACCGGCTCCAGTTCCTGCAGCTTGGCCTCAATCTCATAGGCCTTTCCGCCAGCAACGTAAAGGATATTTCCCGCAAACGGCAATACCGCTCCTCTGTGCGTCTTACCTCCAGTTTCTCTGTTTGCCGTCGCACAAGTGACAATCGCCCTCGCAACGTCGGCGGGTTCATTTGTAGGAAGGCCTAGTTTATACCAGCCGTCCTCGATGCCCTCTACTAGCCGCGTTTCTGACACATGCATAAGCACTATAATCACCAATTAAACAAGGATGTCATCATAAAACTCACTCGTCATCCACGGACAAATGGCATTAATCCTAATATTCTCCGGAAGAGCCGTGAGTCTTAACCCCCGCAAGATCCCAATAACCCCATGCTTGCTCGCCATATACGGGGTAAGACCACCTGTTTCCTTAAAGCCAGCAATACTACTGACAAGAATCATATCTCCACCTCCTACTTTGCGGAGATAATGTTGACCGATCCTTGCTGTGAAAAGCACGCCTTTGAGATTCACATCGATTTCCCGCAGAGACGGCTCCTCATTGATGTCTTGGTCTGGAGCGAAAATGTCCTTGTGCTGTGCGACTCCGGCATTCGCGACCACGATATCGACACGACCGAATAGCTTCTCGGCTGTCGCGAAGAGGGCGAGTTGATCCGCATAGCGTGTTGTGTCGCAGTGCATGTAGCGAACAGATGGGCCAAGTTTTGAGATCAGTTCTTGAGCAGGTTTGTCGGAGACGTCTCCGAAGACGACTTTTGCGCCGCTTGCTGGGATGAAAGTAATTGTCAATTTCATTTTCTTTCTCTCTTGAATTCAGTTTCCTCCTCCTACTCACCATGGAACTGCTCTACAGCAGAACGTCCTATGCCCGTCGCCCCGCCCGTAAGGACGACGACTTTGTCCTTGAGCGTGGCTAGTAAGGAGGGATCGAGCTCTACTAAGGCCATTTTGAAATCTGCGGTTACCGGGACAGGATACTTGAAAACTGTTTCTCTAGATATATTACTTTTTCTTCTTTGCGGATCTCTCATTTATTATCTTGCCTCTGTAGAGCTCTGAGATAGACCCCACATTTACTCCCCGATAGATGTCTGGATTTCCCGAGGTTTACCACAGGGGTTTCCAACATCCAGCGTTACGACCTCGGTATGAAATACGATATACAATATCGGAATTGTCAATTGGTAAGTTGGAAGAGCTGAGAATGTTTTAGATTAAGATAGAAGCAAGATAAAACTGGTGTCTCGATGCCCATGTCATAGATTTACTGAGTTATAACAGACGTTCATTGAAGATAAATTATGTCACTCTTGACACTACTTACTTATGTGGGGTCACGCATGCGGGGAACAAGACGATGGATCAAACTGTCCGAAATGATAAGATAGAATATTACCGATAATCCAAAACAATATTTACCTACACAACAAGAGAAAGGAGAAAGCCAAAGAAGCAAACAACCTTCTCTACTCCAACCCTTCCAACACTTCTGCCCTAGTTCGTCCGACCCCCCTTACCCCAAACACTATAGACCGTCTCACCTCTCCTCGAAACCCATCTATCAACCGGCTCACGCGTCGATTTCATAGTAATATCCCATAACAAACTCGTATCTCGACACTGATGCCACACGCCCTGTCCATTAATGGCAAAGCGTCTATCTGGCTCATCCAGATGAATCGCTTTCTCAAGAGTGCCATCCCCACAGCACGTCAGTGCCTGTTCCAGGAGTACCTAATTAGCCAACATGTCCCATATTCATAATTATCCATATCAGAAAACTACCTAAATGAGCGGGAAACCTACCTGAGCAAGATAAGATAGACAATGGACCGTATGGTTAACATCTTCGACTCCATCCCTCCTCGCATGATTATGATTATGCACATGCGCATTTGAACTATTCGAACCCTGCTGTTCCTGAATCGCACTTCGTAGCATACCCAGACAATGCAAACTATGAAACATAGTAATACCCCACGGCTCTGCTTCGTTCGAAGCAGGATCCTCCGGTCGTGCGAATATATAGCCCCCTCTTTTCGGTAAGAGGAGTGAATCCCACGCCTCGTCTCCTGCGGGACCCATATCTTCGAGAATGTCGATTTTTCGGAAAACGGAACCGATTGTTGTGTCGTCTTCTGTTGGGGTTTGATGTGAAGGGGATGGTTTGGGGGTTAGGAGGCTCGCTCCGACGTTTTCAATGTTGTCTGGGATGATTCGGAAGTAGATTTCTGCTGAGACGAGAACGAGGAGTAGGGTTGCTGTGATCAAGAAGGGAATTCGCCAGGTATTGGGATTTGAGGATTCGTGTTTGGCCATTATTGAGGCTTGACTCGTGTTTTTCCTCTCTTTCTCTTGGGGTTCTCTAGTTGAGATGCAGATAGGATGGAACATCGATGGAGAGAGAGAGATTCATCTATCTGAATGGTCACAGGAGATACTTTAAGCTGCTCCTGGCCCGGCCATGATACGCTGGATTTAGTTTTCTTTGTTCTAATCTTTACTATGCACATACTTACAGTTAGACTCGCTTGGCGGTATTTTTCGGACTTCTTGATACTACCTGTATCCCTGCGCGCTATACGACTTGAGTAGGACTGGACTTACATGTAGCCCTACTACTACACTTTATGATAACTGTGTTACAGATTCTCATGGCCTTATTCGGAGGTAAACAGATGTATTACAGAATGAAGCCACTTCGAACGTAGCTACCAAGATAACTAAAACTACAATTCAAACTAAGGAACGTCGGAGTTGCATCGTGCATAGGATGCACAAAGCGAAAAGATTCAAAGACGACAGAAACGAAACACTAAAGGAATGTCTGAAGCCTGAACTACTTTCCCTCCAAGTCTCAACACCTCTAGGAAGCTCCGCAGAAGCCTAGTGCCTAGTCCGTAGACTACACACCTAGACAGCATCATTGTTCCTCTTCTCAGTAGATTCCGCTCCAACGTAGAACTTGACAAGTTCATTCTCGGAGTCGCGCCGCCTCAGACCATCCGCGTCGACGGAAGAGTAGACCGGCAAGCCATTGTTGCTCCTCTTGTCGACATCTTCCTTTCCGACGTAGAATTTCACGAGTTCATTCTCAGAATCACGCTTCGTGGTCTTGGATTCCTCGGGGATGTAGAAGACAACGAGATCGTTTTCGGGATCGCGTCTCATTTTCACATCGCGCTTTTTATCGTTCTCAGAAGGTCCATCGATGTAGTATTCGATCAGGTCATTAGCGGGATCACGCTTAGCGGCGATCTCGGATGCTAGTTTATCTACCATTAGCAATGTCAATTGACGGTCAAGATTTGTCTTACAGGTGGAGACTGGCGCAGCGGTAGCCAGAGCAATGACGGCTGCGAGAGTAAACAGCTTTGCGATCATTTTGAAGATTTGAAAGAGAGACGTTCTTGGAGATGGAAACAGGTCGGTTGTGGATAGTCGAAAAGAGGGATCTGGCTCTGATAGATAAAAGTGAGAGAAGATTACTTGGATGGGAATACTGGGCTGTTTTATACTGCTATGAGAAGCAATTCCAAAATTCTCGTAAAAGTTTGTGTCCACCTTCTTTTTCATGGAGAGGAGTGATAGTCTCGACGCTATGTCATCCTCGCGCACTGTGTAAGGATCTGTTCTGTGCCAGTTATCCGATCATGCAAAGGTAAATCTCTTTCATGCAGTCAACCTTCTTTATTCCTGGCTTTGATTGCCCGGTCAATCGCAGGGAAGAGCTCCATAGGTTACCGATGTCTCGAAGCCTAATCAGAAGCCACACGGCGTCAGCCAATATTGAAACCTTACTCTCGAATACGCCGTTAACGGAGAAGAAGGTTCTAGCTGTCTCAACCTGAAGTTTCTTCTCTTTGTGCAGCTTATGCTATACTGACGGGTCGTACTTGTGCTTTTCCAATATCGGGCGTGTTGGCTTTCACGCCTTTCAAGACTGATCACGCGACCTAATAAGTTCAAACCAGGTGACAATCTATAATAACAAGAAACAGTAAGCCAATAATGCCATGGGAAGGGGTGGTTGCTTTATTTATCTGTTATACCGTGCGTTCTGACCTGTCTCATCCTTTCCTCAGCTGCATGATGCTGTCTCTGGACGGATCAAGAACATGATGGCGAATATATGCTTTAGACTGATCTGAGGTATCTGAGCTTCTTCGAACAAAGAATCTTTGTTCCCCAAGTAGTCGACTACCAGTGGCCGCGCGCGTATGGAACGATTAGAATCTCTGTCAGGCTATTGGATGCCTTCTTTGTCAATCGTACTTCTGAACCAGCACGGGCTAGATCCTGTTCGAGACCAAAGGCTGAGTCTGAACCTGAGTCTAGCTCAGTCTTTCCTCCTAGACACAAGTGAAATAGTGAAATAGCATATTATCGATTGCTTCTTTTCACCTTGTCCATATGTCGCTGTTATTTTGCAAGGGAGATCAGAGATGTCGCTCTATAGTCCAGTCAGTTCCTCGGAGGAAGAAGCGGGAGAAAACTCCTTCTCGCGCAAGATGGAAGATACGGACATGCTGTTACACGATGAAAAGACCGACAAATTCCATGGATCGATTGCTCTGGCGATGAAGCATATGCCTCGACCGTTGAACAAGTGGATATACGGATTGCTGTTCACGTCCCTCCTCCTATTCATCGTCAGCTCAATGCTGTTTGCAACTTTCTGGTGGGTGTCTCTTCGAGAAGTTGATCGCTTCTGCTTGAAGCATGGTAGCTATTACAGTATGCTGTCCTCTCCTTACAAGCTCCAGTCTGTTCATTCTGCAGTCCAGCTAATGTGTGGACGATAGGCCCCATCTTAGCGCAGATTAAAGATCCCTACATGACGACCAAATTCAACGGCTCTCTGCATGCCGAATCTATCTACCGCGCTCCACCAGGGCCTGAAGTCGACGCAGCATGGAGCTATATTTCACTCGGCAGTATGGAATTATGAGATACCCCTATCATATCGAGGCTTGGAACGTCGCTGACCGGAACTAGTGGGCGTCTTTTCTCTTCCAGAGCACGAAGCTCTCAAAGCAGGCCTCGAAAAAGGAGATGTACGAATCCCTCCCGGCTACAAAGGCAGCGGTGAATACATGGCCTCTGTGGAGGTGAACCATCAACTTCACTGCGTAGTAAGTTCCCTCTTTCGGCTTGGTATTATTATCCATGGATGATCCCCGTCTGGTTTCCCTTCTCGGAACAGAGGCTAAGGCAGGAGTATCCGCATCCACAGAACTTCCTCCGCAAGGCTGCATGGTTCAACTATCCTTACTACCGGAATCAGGGCAGTGAGTTCAGTGACTCAGGAGCTGAACTGGAGAACCACCTTTACCACTGCACGGAAATGCTCCGACAGGTGCTCATGTGCAATGCGGACGCGGGTATCTATGGGTACAAGTACGTGAAGGGACGCGAACAACGGCCTTATCCCGACTTCAGCACGCCTCATAGATGTCGTAATTTCGACACCGTTCTCGAGTGGGCCTATGCGCGTCGAATCGAGGGCGATCCGCAGAATCATCCGTTCACGCCGGCGGAGGGCGAGATTGTCCATGAGCATGATCCTTGACCGGCCGACTGCCAGTATAGCGGATATCAGAGATTTGCGTTGAATATTGATATGGAAATGGAGCTGTATTTTAGGATCTAATGGTGTAGAGTAGCTGCTTGCAAGAGTGGGTTTGGCCGTTAAAGCTACTTGTGTTGTACTAGTGAATTAATAGTTTCGTGCTCGAAAGTGCTGCACTAGATACCTAAGCTATAGATGTTGAAGATCATAGTTATCTTATCTGTTCCTGTTTCGTCTGTGGGTGGACGGGACCCAACGGCACGTCCTCTCCTTGGACAACTGCGGTTCCTTCAATTGTAACAAGTACATTCGCAAGAAACGTCAGGGTATGCGGCGCAGCAATTATTGAATTTTTCGCAGTAAAAAGCTAAAACGAAACAAGTTCCCTAGTTGCGAAGCAGTGACGATCATCTTAGGGCTGTGAGGCAGAAGATACCCGAATTTCAGTGCGCAACTAAGAAAAGTTTAAATTGCATGTCAACCGTTCAGGACTGCCGTATCTGTGCATCTGTGTGTCTATCTTGTGTCCATCTTCGGTATATCCTGTGTCTATCGGTCTCGAATGCCAAGCCTCGTGTTTCCCGCGAGACGTGGACAGTGGGGCCGCGCGGCCAGCGACAACGGTGGTTGGTCCAATGTGGACTGGTTGCCTGAGAGAGCCAACCACCGCCACGAGGCACCAACCACAATATTTATATTATCTAGATAAGAATAGAAACGGCAGTGGCGCAGCGGAGTCATCGCGGCCACGCGCGCAGACCTGAGAGGCTGAGCCAGGCGATCCATCTCCAGTGCTGACGTCCCGCCAATGCCTGGCTGTGAAAACGGTCATCCGGCCTCATCTTTTTTAATTAGCCGTCTTCCGCCCTTCCTCCCTTCCTTCCTTCCTCTCACTGATTATTATTATTACCTCTTCATCTGTCCTTCGCTCTCCTGATACCAGCTGTCCTCCCGGGTTGCATCTATCGATCATTCGTTTCCATCGGTCAGAGACAGTCGCTATACATCGCCAGAAGAGTCCAGACTCCACTAGACTACTACTACTACTACTGACATTGCGGCCCGTGCATTGCCATTTCTGAAAACTATCTACACAATGGGAAAAGCAGGCAGAATCGTGTGCATCTTCACACCATATCTCTTGACCATTGCATCGTTAATCTGTCTCATCCTCGTTGGTGTGGGATGCACCAATAAGAACTCCAGCACTCTCAATAACCTCTATTTCTTCCGCGTATGTTGACCCGGTCATTACCCCAAAGATGATGGTGTTGATTTAACATGGACTAATACTTCCCAGGCGGATCTCCAAAATCTCACAACGACTGCTTCGGATGTCAGTTCAACGTTATCGAGCGCCCTGGGCGCGTCCGACACAAGCAGCAACTTGAGCTCGCTGCTGAACGAAGCAGAAAAGGAGCTGAACCTGAAGGATTTCTACGACATTGGACTGTTTGGTTACTGTGACGGAGACGTTACCAACGACGAGTTCAAGACCACCAACTGCTCCAAGGCCAAGGCGGGATTCTGGTTCAACCCGGTGCAGGTCTGGAACCTGAACGGCACTGGCATCGAGGACATCCTCCCCGACAGTCTGCAAAAGGAACTCAACACGTACAAGGCGGTGACCAAGTGGATGTTTATCGCCTACATCATCGCTTTCGCGGCTACTGTTGTGGAACTAGTCGTCGGCCTCACTGCCATCTGCAGTCGATTGGGAAGTTGCATCACCAGTCTGGTTTCCACCGTGTCGCTGCTCTTCACCATCGCCGCCTCGGTCACCGCTACCGCCATGTACGTCGTTTTGACGAACGCCTTCAACAAGGAGCTGAAGTCCTATGGAATCACCGGCAGCATGGGCAGGAACATGTATGTCACCACCTGGCTCGCCGTCGCCTTCTCTCTGGCAGCCAGTCTCTTCTGGATGCTCAGCTCGTGCTGCTGCTCGGGCAGCTCTCCCCGCGGCAACAGACGCAACCGCGGCGTCGTCGGTGCTGAGAAGGCCCCCTACACCTACGAGCCGGTTGGCAGCACGTACGCCCACGGCGCCAACCAGGAACATCCTGCCAATGTTCCCGCCCCTGCCTACAACATGAGAACCACCGCCTACGAACCCTACAGACACGTCTAAGTGACGCAGGCACCATCACCACATTCTTAAAAACAAAACAAAAAACCCCAAATCACCAAAACATTCCTTATCCCGATTTATCTCAGGGACACACAATCTACGGCGTTCGACATATTTTCGTACGGAGTCGGATTTATTGGTATTACTGCAGTCATCCTTCAGTTGGAGTTGGCCGACTCTCCTTTGATCTTCGCTCACTGCCTTGTCGATTTTGAATCATTATGACTGTCATGCCCAGATTTGCGCGATGCCAACGACCTGATTTATTATATAGAGTGGTTTTGTTTCCTCTTTTTTTTTTTTTGCTATCTCTAGCTCAGGCTGGGGACGGTCTAAATAGACCCAGTGCATAACAAAGTTAGATACCCGAATTCGAATATGAATATCATCTAAACAAAAAGTTCGATCCTCTTTCGTAGATGCTGATATCATAGACTCTATACCTTAACTTGTCTGCGCATTCGGCTGTTCTCGAATCTATATCCGTTCCTATATATGTTTATATATAACTACCCCGCCTCCCCACCACCTACATGTATAACAAGGATATCTCATATCATGAAGTAAATCTGTCATTTATTTATTTCTCAGTCCCTAGTTACCACCGCTAATTTAGCCAGTAGTAATTACCCTGGTCTGGGCTATATTACTGGGCTACAGTAAGAGTGTCGCATACCTATTGAATAGCAGCACGGAAAGCATAATCTGACCTGACCTAACCTGACCTAAACACCCTTGAATTTACTTACTTGCTTACTTACTTCTAGGTCTCCAGGGGGGGATATGAACCCATGTTTATCTCCCTAAGTATAGGTATGCAAAGGATCTATGGTAGTAATCAAGTAATAATCTAGTAACTAAGTTCTATCCTATAATCACGATTCGAAGAACCTGTCGCAAATGGATGATTGATTGATAGATTATCTGGCGTTTGCTTTGTGGGTTGACAAAGAGGAGTTATATCCGGGAGGGGAAAATTATGGAGTCTTGGTGATTTTTTTTTTCTTTCTCGAAGTTGTGCGTTGGATAGTTAGTTATTGCACGTGATGACTCACGGTTAGAAATGAAGTCATAGATATTATGGGTTATTATCACATCTGCGTAGGATGTTATTATTATCTTGTCAAAGGTCTTTTTGTGGATATTGTGGAGTAACTACAAGTTTGATGATCTGATAATTCACTGGAGTATGTTAGTTAGTAGTAGTAGTAGTTACTGATGTTGAAACCCTACGATATCAGCAGTCCTTTTTGGGCGATCGGACGCAAAGAGTCTATCCTGGCGGTTAGTAGCTGGGACAGTAGGTACCTGTGGCTAAGAGAGGCCATCAAACAAGATATATCTTAGGACTAGAAGCAGTCCAAATCTCAAGCTTGAGGGTCGTTTCTTGAACCCTTGGTATTGTGTAGCGCTCTGCAGACCTTGCCAATTGACAGAATTATCGAGATGCTTCTCGTGTTTCCAGTCTGGACCGACCTCGCTTCGTTTTGTCTCCCGGTGGTGTATAATGCCATAATGTCATCGTATCAAGCAGTCCAGGGGATAGGTTGGAGGTGTCTCGAGTTCTCGAAAGAACTCCTGTCAGGTTGTGCTCGATGGAAGTGATGTTGAACGGCGAGAGGGGGATAGGGACGAGTCAAGTCTGATGCAAATGTGAACGTCTCCGAACCTGTGGTGCGAGATCATCGCATATTGTCAGCAAAGACCGGTAGCTTGGCAGGGATCGGAATCTCACCGAGACCAGGTGGAAATAATAATAGAATAGCGTGTCAAATAATAAGGGTGGATGAGAGAAATCTCCTGGCCTTTTCTTGATTCGATTCTCGGCGTTCAATGTCGGCATTCGCATCTGAAGACCGTCGGATTGAGTATGATGTTGCAGCGGCTAAGTACGCCCAGACTGTTCCTGAGAACCGAGCTGGCCAGCAGACACGGTGCTCGTGGTGGCGTAACGGCAGGACAGAATGGCTCGCCTGGTCGAGCAGGATATACTTTTATGGCGCCCATGTCTGATGCTTGTCTGTGATAATAATATGTATGCGATCGAGTCCAGACGTCGATAGTCTGTTCCTTTGATTCTGATCTTCCCGCCCGCAAAGGCGGCTAGCTTGGAGTGTCCAAAAAAGAAGCGTCCGCTCGCAAAATAGCACGCTCGATAGGGTAGCACTACTGGGGTCCATGATCCATCAGACCCTAGATCTCGCAGGTGCTTCCGGAAGGAGACATGCTGTGGCGTCTTTAGTCGGCTTGACTGGACTCTGCAGCGGCCAAACCTATCTACCGTTTTTCCCTTCCAACGTTACCCCGTATTTTCCATCATCCGCATTTAGATTAATATCGAGGAGTCCGGACTTCTCATTTCCGGAAATAGTAGCTACTGGATCCATGACTGTGATGGGTCTGGAGTCTGGATTCTGGGACTTGTTTAGAAGGGCTGCCCTAGATGCTCTAGCAGCAGAGTTTGTTTTGACTTTGCGATAACTATGGTATCTGATTGAGAGAGAGAGAGAAAAAAAGAGACGGAGATTCCCGATATGATTACTCATTAATGATTACTGTCACTTACGGGATTACCGTTGTACACGTTTGGAGAAGGGATTGTCGGATGAGCAGTGAGAGAGCAGAAAGAGACGACGCTAGCATCGAAGTCATCAAAAAGCAAGCGAGCTGAGGGAGACCAATCAATTCCCCGAGCGGCGGAGCGTTCATTTGGACAGGGGACAATGAAGGAGCAGGATGGCTGCTGAGCTGGCCGCTAGAGCAACTCTAGAGCAACTCTAGAGAGCGTGCTGCAACGCCCAGTGCGACTTTGTATCACGACCACAGCCAGTGCAGTTTTCGCTTCAGGGGGCGAGTTGCTTATCCGATCCATCTGACCAGCAGTAATTGGCGGTGAAGATGACGCTAGGCGGGAACACAACCCCCTGACTAGCCGTGCTGGGCGGCAAGTGCGATGGTTCCTGAAACACTGCCAGATCGAGTGGCAGAACGAATAAACAGCCCGGTTTCCCCGGAATTCTCGACAGCTGGGATCTAGTAGTCTACAGTAGATAGATAGATAGATAGAACAGGGCAGAGCAGAGCAGAATATCTAGAGTAGATACCATCAAGTCGAGTGGTCTCGCATTGTCGACTCTCAGGAACAGGAGTAACTAGGTCACTAGTAACTAGTATCATTATACTCCGTCCTCGCCGTTGACAGTGATTATCAGGAGGCCCTAAGGAAACCCGCACGACAACGATCAGCCACCGCGGACCACCGGCCTCCACTTGGGCTATCTAGTCTATGGCAATGGCTAGTCTGCCAACCCAGCACGGCACGCTGCTCTCAGACCCAGTGATCGCTTCGGCCGTGGTGTTTCTGTGTTTGTGTTTCTCTCTGGCTTTAACCAAGTTAGAATACAACAAGTCGAGGGACGCGTTTGCTGGCCGGTCCACTCCCCAAGCGCCCCCCCTTTTTGGGCCTCCGTGAGGATCTCCAGGTTAATCTCCCAGCTCATACAAAGAGCCCCCAGCATCCCCCGGGCTGGCTGTTCCTTTCTTTCTTTCTTTCTTCTTCTTCTCATACTCCAAGTCCCACCAAGACTCCCTTCTTCGTGCTTGCAGTGTCCTGCTTCTGACTTCGGTCAACGTCCATTCTTTTTTACCAACTACCACCGCTCTCTTGCAAACCCGCACTCCCTTCTTTCGCTTCGACGCCTTGACGGATTTCATTTCCTGAAATACCCCCTCTATCAACGAATTCAAGATGCGTTTCGCTGCCTCCGTTGCTCTCCTGGCCGGCCTTGCCGCTGCCCTCCCCCAGGCCGCTGAGACGGTCTACCAGACCGAGGATGTCACCATCACCTCGTGTGCTCCCACCGTCACCAACTGCCCGGCCCGCAAGCACAGCGCCACTGCTGCCCCGGCTGTTTCCTCTGTCGCCCCTGAGGGCAGCTCGGAGGCTCCCGCTCCCGCCATCACCACCTCTGCCGCCGGCGGCTCTGCTCCCGCTACCAGCGGCGCTGCCCCCAGCGGTCCCGCCTCGGTGAGCCCCGTGGCCTCCGGTCCCGCTCCCTCCGCTCCCGCTCCCGTCAGCAGCGCTGCCGCCCAGCCCCCGTACCCCAGCTCTGCTGCTGCCCCCAGCATCTCGGTCATCACCATCTCCACCTGCGTTCCCAGCGTGAGCTACTCGACCGTCACTCTGGCTCCCTCCAGCGCTGCTGGTGGCCCTGCCCCCAAGGCTCCTGGTGCCACCCCCGCCGTCCCTGCTGGCACTGGCTACCCCGGAAAGCCCTCCGGCTCTCCCACTCCGTAAGTCATTCCTCGATTCTTCAAACTGATCTCACGAAGAATCCATCAACTAACAATATATCCACAGTTCCGGCTCTGCCACCCCCTCTCCCCCGGCTTTCACCGGTGCCGCCAGCACCGTCGGCAACTCCTTCGTCTTCGGTGGTGTTGCCGCCCTGGCCGCCGTCCTCTTCGCGTAAATTCCTTTCTTGTGAATACGATTCCCCTTGCGCTCATGTCTAGGGTCACATTTCGGCGCGATGCCGCAGGACTGGTAGCTGGGCTTGTTGGTGTTGGTCGAAAGATGGACCGCCGCAATCAACTTAGAAGCGGAGTGGAGGGTCTTGTCATTTAGGAGTGCCTTGGAAGATATCAATGTATATTCCCTCAAGCTTCAGGGCAGTTCATTTTGTGCTTTTTTATCTGATTCCCCCGCGGAGGTGGCCCCGTCGTTCGTGGATAGGGGTCGTCTGTTGCGAACTGTACAAAGTTATGCGCGTAGGGCCTGTAATTCGACTCTTCGCGGTTTTGCTTCTCTTTCCATTCTTCTCACGGTCTGCTGGTTCTACACCGTAGCCAATTAGGACATTATTCGTTTTTTTTTTGTACCTCTGATCATGTTTCCTGGTGTACATCTATGAGACGTTACGCATCTAATTCAGACTCGATTCTTTTCCTTCATCATCTTGCTAGTATACAGTAATAATAGTCGAGCGTGCTCGCAAGTTTGATGACAAGTTATATTTGATCTGAGGAATTTCTGTTGCTGAGAAAAACACTGATCAACCTCCCACGCCCATGCAAACTAGGCTTGCGAGGTTGTGTAGGCTCGCGAGATTGTGGTTTCGAAATCTTCCGGCTCGCGACCGAGCAGTTCACGTAGGAGCGGCGATGCTTTACTCGCTTCGCCTCTGCGGAAAGCTTCAAAAGCCGTTGCCCATGGTTTAGAGAGGTCAACGCCATGATACGTGAAGTTCGGCGAATTCTTGGGCTGGCGCGCGAACTCTTCATCCGACACCTGAACGATTTTCACAGGCTTCTTCGCGATCTTAGCCAGAATATCCACCGTCTCCTGAAGACTCAACACCTTGGTACCAGAAAGGAGAACCGTCTTATTCCGGAACTTGAACTCCTCTGGATTCTTAGCGAAGATATTCAACAGCTCCGCCGTTCCCTCTCCCAGTTCTTCCCGCTTGACCCAGGCAATCCCGGGGCCGGATCCGTCGTGGGCAATCTTGATCTCATCAACCGGATCGGCGGGGTCAAAGAACGAGGTATAAAGAGGATACGATTCAGAGTACAGTCCCTCCCGTACAATGGTGTAGGCGAATCCGGGATGCGAGCGGGCGCACTCTTCGAGATACTTCTCGGTAGTCAAATGAGCCTGCATCACATGAGCAACTGACTCTTTGCTTTCTGGACTGCCAGCGAATCCCAGGGATCCATAGAAAATGTATTTCACACCACTACGGAGAGCGTAGTCGATTGCAGTTCGGTGACGCTATCAAGTTTTTGGTTTCCGTGTTAGTCTTGGCAAGAAACATATATATATATATATATTATTATAAGTAACAACCTAGGTAGTAGTTAAGACTGAACTGAACGTACCTCAGCTCGGTGCTCCACTTCAACTGAAGCATACGAGATCAGGAACAGAGTGTCGATTCCATCAAAAGCATGCTCTAGGGACTTGTCATCATCATAATCGGCCTGGCGAACAGTTGCTCCCGCAGCAGAGGCATATTCTAACTTGTCGGGATACCGAGCGATGAAGACGAGATCTTTAGCCGGACGCCGCGGGAGCAAGTACTTGACAGTGCTACCACCAATACCACCCGCGGCAGGAAAGACGCCGATTCTCTGACTGGCCATTGTGAAAAGAAAGAAAAATAAAAAAAATCAACGAACAATAAATAAATAATAGATAATAATAATAATAATATTAAATATAACCAACGTTGGGGTACAAAGCAGGTCCTATTTATAGTGTGGGGATTCGATTGATTATTGGAGAGAGAGATTTATAATATAACTGGAAAATGCGTGGGTTTGTCATCATCTACTCTAACTTAGTTACTGTGGCTCTACTTACTGTGGCTCAACCTATCCCCGTCAGTTGTAGAACTTTTGATAACTATGATTTCAAATCCAAAAAGTGGCGACTTCTTCATATTTCACCGAGCCCCGGCGAAGATTCGGGAATTCCGGACCAAAGGTCAAACAAAAGCTTCAACTTGTCAACGATAGTACATACAAATTGTATATATAGAGTATACTCAGATTGCAGAGACAAAACCAAACCTCAACTGACATGAACTCGCAGAAGCAACTCTCCGCCCGATATCCTCAAACTCCCCTCATCACACTGACTGGCAAGATATTATTCACATACGACTAGAATTAGAGGGGATCCTACTTAGCGGACACAAAGCGGGTCTCCAACCGAAGATCACCAACGATAGTTAGTTATTTAACTGTCGAGATCCCGATCAGAATCGTGCCATGGCCTCTCCGAACAGAATAATTGCGGACGATTTTTCTTTCAGGCTGGGAACGATCCCCTTGCTTCCAGTCTGGCAAGGGCGACAATGAATAATACGGACATCGTTTCCTGTTTTCGCTCGGTTCTAAGTACTTCGGCAAAGAGGGTTCTAATCGGTTCACAATAAGTAGTTAAGCCTATTTTTTTGCTCATCAGTTTCCGGATGGATGTTTGTTGTTCACCGTTCCCTTTGTCAACACAATAATATTAATTAGTTATTTACCTGCCGGGTCGATTGTTAATAACAAACAACGAGTAACTAATGATGACGGTGGTATATTCTACTGTGGACTTTTTTTTTTTTTTTTTTTTTTTTTCTTTTCGCAATTGGAATTCTTTTGCTTCTAGCCCTTTGAGAGTTTCGCACCCCAGAGTCAAGACGACAGGAAGCTGCAGGGTAGACCTTGTGGAATCAATGCAAATGTAGCCTTTCTAAGTACGTAGTGTGAGCCATGCGTTAAGTATTCACATGTCTATTATTTCCGGTCCAACCAACCCACTTCCAAGGCTCTCAAAGTTCGCCGTAGACTGACTCATGGAGGTATCTCTCCCTCAATGGCAATTGCAGCGCAGCACATTCTATTCTCACCATAGTGCCAATTCCCCACTGTACATTGGAGATCTAGGGAGGGAGGGAGGGATTTCGTTTCGTTTCGTCTCGTATACGAAGTCCACCCTCGCCATCGTGGTCAAGGTTCCGAACCGAACTCGGAGAGAATTTTCGAGAGAGAGGCAGCAAATTCCATAAAGAACCCTCCATGAATCTTACATACGCTCCATCGATGGGTAAGTCAGCCAGGGATCCTGAAGTATGTTTCTTATTTCTATTTTAAATCTTGGTTTCTCAGAAGATGAATTGGCCATGTCCAAATGCTCCGCTATTCGAAACTAGACCTTTTATTATCATCTTAACACGGAGCTCGTCTTTACGGTTTAACCACTGATAACTAATATCATGGTTCGAGATCATAGTATTTATTCACTGTTAACTAGTGAGGGTCTACGGGTGGCTATATCTTCTGGAGTGAATTTCTTTCGAAGTTACATGCATGAGTGATAAGATGCGTCGATTACTCGAAGAATTCACCTACCCTAGTTTGAATTTTTCACTTATCATTCAGCAAGTCCTGTGAATTTTTACTAAAAAACCCCTCATCTTCCTACAAAAGAGAGAGAGAGCACTAGGAGAATAGCATACGATGGTTCTCAAGGACCAGCATATGGTACTCTGCCCTCCGAGACTAGTTACTCTGAAACCATTCGATTCACTTTTGATAATAATCCATTCTATCATACCTTACTTACAATTCTGTATCAACTTTTCTTTCTTCTATGAACACTCATATCATCTGATCTTCGACGCTTTAGGTGATGTAGACAAAGAATGACCAGCGTGTGTTCGACCAGCACATGGTTGCCACCCAGATCAGATTCAAAACACAACAACAACAGCATACACACTCCACCTAGCTCACTTGTCAACAAGTCTACTCTTACTGTTGACGTGTCTGAATATCCTTCAAGAGTTATCATATTTGGCTTGTATATGTCTTCTGCTCTTGGGGAATAGTCATTTTTCATCTTTTCTTTCGATTCTTGGTGGGAAGAGCTGTGGACCGTCTTCACTCGTCTACTCACTTCTAATCCACATCATCTCTCTCACACCTCTGATATTACATGATATTCATTACTTGTAACGATACACACATCGTGTAACGGAGGTATCTTGCTACGTGGAGGGATTTATCTCTAAAATCCGTCATGGAGTCGAATCCTGCTCTGAGTAAGTTCTCCATCGTTTGTTGACGTTTCACCATATAGTCACTTTTGATACTGATTCAACAAATAAGATCAGGGTTCTAGAGAACAAGAACAAAGCAGCGACAGGCACGAGAGACAGTCTTCACAAAGGTCAAATTCTCAAGTCCTTCATGAAGAGAATAATCGTGAAGATGCTCAGATTACCTACTCTGTCGAAGAATTAGAGACAACCATCGAGAAAGGCGTCAAGGCAATCGAGCTCCTCCGCGAAGTCTTTCAAAAGTACGGCACCTGTGACCAACACTGGGAGGGCGAAATCGCCAAGGTCCTCAACACCACAGACAAGACCAAATTTGTCATTGGCATCATTGGAACCACCGGAGCCGGGAAATCGTCCTTGATAAATGCGCTGGTGGATGAGGAGAGACTCGTCCCGACGAACTGTCTGCGCGCTTGTACTGCCGTCGCCACGGAGGTTTCGTATAATGACGGCGTGAGCAGATACAAGGCGCGCATTGAGTTTATTCAGCGCGATGCTTGGGAAAAGGAGCTGAGGATTTTGTTCCAGGACCTCAGCGACAGCAGCGGAGATGTTGTCCATGATAGTAGTCTCCCGAGAGACTCGGAGGTTGCTATGGCGCTTGACAAGATCAAGGCGGTTTATCCTTCGCTCAGCAGGGAAGAGATCCTTGCGTCGTCTGTTGAGAAGTTGTTGAATGACTCGAAGCTGACAGAAACGTTCGGAACCACACTCATATTTGAGGAGGAAAATCCAAAGAAGTTCTACGAGCGACTCAAAAGCTACGTTGATAGCAAGGAGAAAAGAAGAGGGAAGAAAAAGGAAGCCCAGAAAGATGAACCGGAATGGTGGCCCCTGATTCGGGTCGTGAAGATATACGTGAAGGCGGATGCATTGTCCACAGGAGCGGTCATCGTCGACCTGCCAGGAGTCCAGGACTCCAATACTGCTCGTGTGGCCGTTGCGGAAGAATACATGAAGAAGTGCTCAGCGCATTGGGTTGTCGCCCCGATAACCCGGGCTGTAGATGATGCCATTGCGAAGAAGCTGCTTGGAGACAATATGAAGAGGCAGCTGGCGATGGATTCTGCCTTTGAGTCCATCACATTCATCTGTACCAAGACAGACGACGTCAGCACTACCGAAGCTCATGAGTCTCTCGATCTCCAGCTCACCGGCCTCATAGAAGAATCTGAAACCAAGAAAATAGAACGCGACTTACTAGAAAGTGAGATTGAAGAACTTCAGACCATTGCCGACTCTGTCACGACAGAGTTGGCGCAGACCTTCGAGAAGCTAGTAGCATGGCAGGAACTTCTTGCGACATCTCGTGATGGAGAGGAGGTATACCCTCCTATGGAGTTCTCAAGTCCGCTCAAACGAAAGAGAGGCCGCGGCGATACGCCGGAGAGAAAGAGACCAGAAGTTGATGACTCCGACGACGAGCTGGCCATGTCAGACGATGGGGGAGATACTGGAGAAGAAACCGAACTCAATCAAGTCACCGAAGCCCCAGAGAGACTACGCCCTCTAACAGAATCCGACGTCAGTTCCAAACTTGAAGAGCTGAAAAGCAGAAGGGATGAGCTGGTCTCTAAGAGGGATGATCTGGCGCAGCAGATCAAAGAAAAAGAGAGAGCCCTGAATGATGTCTTCATGTCTGAAGAGGCCATACAAGGTCTCATAAATATTGAGTGTATCCGAGCCAGGAATGAATATTCTAAGGGTGCTATCCGTAGGGACTTCGCAACCGGGCTGAAGGAACTGGATGACGAACAGTTGGAAGCAATTGACCCGGACAACTTTGACCCTGAAATCCAGATCCGTGACTACGAGAAGCTGGGCAGAAACCTTCCAGTGTTCTGCGTCTCCTCTCGTGGCTATCAGAAGGTCTCTGGAAGGTTGCGGAGGGATTCCTTGATTCCGGGCTTCAACAACCCGGCCGACACGGAGATCCCACAACTGCAGAAACACTGTCGTCTTCTGGCAGACACGGCGAGGAAGTCATCCTGCCTTAACGTACTTCGAGGCATTTCACAGTTGTTCCAGTCATTGAATCTCTGGGCGCTCCAAAGGGAGTCGTCGGAGGTCTCGGAGAAGAAGAGGATCGAGCTTCAGAGCGAACTCGAAAATCACTTCGTCGCCTTGAAGAAAGTAAGTAAAGCTTATTCCACTTCTTGTTCAAAAGCAAAAACTCATATTATTCCGATTGTTAGGCTCTGGTGGCGTTGATAGAATCATTATTCGATGAGCAGCTCGACACTTTTGAAGGACATGTTTTCCAGCGTCTGAGTTTGTTATCCTAACTTCCATATATTACTGTCGAACAGTATCTAACTCGTTGATATGCTAGGACATGCAGCTCTTCGTGGTCGTTCGAAAGCGATGGCTGTCGTGCATCGTTGGAATGAACCCCATACAGGCCGGGGCGGTCAGATGATCCCGGGATACAGGTGGAACACCTACAGGGCTATATGTAGACGATCAGGTGTCCTTCAGGGCGTATATCGAAAGCTTGTAAGTCTATACCGACCGAAATTGATTCCTGTGACACTGACCCCGTCAAGGACTGGAACCAAGAACTGTAAGTAGATTGTCTTCGAGGGTTTTCAGTATACCTTGCTGATGGTATAGATGCGACCCCATGCTGAGAGATCTGCTTCCTTCCTGGCAGAGGTAAGAATATTCTATCAGCATGCATATTTATACTACTAACGATTTCCCCTGACGTAGGGCTTTCCAGTCTAATCTTCCAGACCAGCTGGGTCGGGCTGTGTCAGGCTCTGAGAATCTCCTCCAGGGCTTTCATAATTCCCTGATGCACGGAAACGAGGTCGTTACTGGTCATTACCGGACGATCTTGACGACGCAAAATGACAATTATCGCAGATCTCTGGGCGTCTTGTTTCTTTCAGCGGCTCAGTCGTTCAAGGACCTGCAGAGACGAGTCAGTCGAGAGTTCACTCCAGCTATCGCAGAAGCGATGGAGTCGGCGTACGAGCAGTGTACTGAACAGAGAGGTAAGTATCATGTCGTTGTCCTTCGATTGGTATCATAACTGACACCTGTTCCGCAGGCGCGGGGAGTCTCCAAAGAATGAGAAGGATCATGGAAGTGAAGACCGAGAATGCACGGAACTATATGTTCGACGACAGCGCCGAAAAGGCCGCCGAGTCCCTTCTCGGGGAGATAAAATCCATTCAAGATAATATCACGAATGGAATCAGGACTCACCTCGAAAACATCTGGCGTGATTACTATGCGGCTATAGTGGCTCCACAGCTCGCAGCCTTCAACGAAACCCAGATCGAGATTAAATCCGAGATAGCCAGTATCGTAAAACTGGCGCAAGATGAACTTGATCTGAACAGCAAGCTTTTACAGCGTCCCGCTTCACGTGGCCACTCAGGAGACGTCGCTGATCAAAGGAATATCGATTCGACGTCAGCCATGGATGTGCTGAGCGGTTGCGTGGAGGCCGAAGAGCATGTCTCGGTCAAGGTGGAAGACGCAGCCTAAATCGGAAGCAGTGGTCTGAATTCAACCTGAATTCTCGAGGCATCTGGTCTTCTATTTCAGGTGGTACGCTGGCGACCAGAAAAAGAATAAAAACAGAAAAAAAAAAGAAAAAAGAAAAAAAAAGTTGGAGCTCCACGGGACCTCCGCCTTTGTGCCATACGGCAAACATGTGAGTTCAGATTACTTCTTGAGTCACCTCTCCTGGCCTGCAGACTGTTATGTATTGTGCTACGATAGCCTGTATTATGTCGATCGAATGACATCAAGGTCCGGTTCATTGGGTTCTTTGGTACGGTGTTGAAAGCTCGTCTAGGTAGTAGATCTCGATAGTCACTCAATGATAAGTGATGCCACTTCTATCAAACAAAATTATGTATCTCCAGACCAGCTTGCTTGTTCTTAGTACTTCCTCAATCCACCGCCACAGCATTGAGGTCTCGAGGCTGTGCGCTGCGCGTAATACCAAAATGCGGATACATAGTGCCCGTGCCTCATTGCCGGCGGCTTGTGAGAATGCGGCGACTTATTTCCTTAGCTTGAGCCTTGTAGTCTATCTACTTGGATCTTCATGGAGTTGGAAAATCATCTACGGACTCCGGAGTAGTTGGCAAGCTAGCAGAGCCCGACAGACAGATACGAGAGCGCAGATCAGTATCTTTCGGACGGTTTTGGCTCTATGAAGTCTTGGAGTTTCATCCGCCCTGGAAATGCTAACCATAGACTAGCCCCAAGCTGTATTTCATATATACTCTCTGGTTGTTGCTTGGCCTGCTTCCGTAGAGAGGTTTCGTACTGTACTTATGTACTGTACCTAGGGGAGCCACCGACACACTGACCATTCGAATTTGATTAGCGTGGTTTCATGCCCACGCGAACACTTTCTCGATCGATGTTCTGAGTGGGCTTATGCAAGAGTTCGGCTCTGCTACTGCATGTTTCCCGACTTTGTTCCGTCGAGAGCTCGTATCTTTGGCCTGCTCAAACTCAAAGAGTGCTGTCTTCGGGGAAATAAAGGTCACGGTCCATATTCCCCTCGCAACGACTGTGGTTAGCCTTGAGCAACGGTTTTTCTCCACAAGATAGTTAGTGCAGTTGCCGCTGACCTGGAGAACAGGTCCCTCCTACCGATATGCAAGACGAGACCAACGATGCCAAGGACATTGCAAAGGAGAGAAACAGGCGTGAGAAAAAGAGCCGTCAGTGCTAACGGTGATTACCAAGAAGATCAGGAATTCCTCCGGCTTCACGACGATCTGCCTAGTTCGCCGTTGAGTTTTAGTCAGTTATCGGCGGCCCCGGCTGTTGCTGCTGTTCCTGACTCCGTCTCAGGATGTCTTGGCGGTTTGAAGCTTGTTTCCGGCCAGATCATGAAACGATTCTTTTCTCATCAAGCCTCCTCTGTGCCTGCCCAGCAGCTACGCCTCAACGGAAAATAGCAGCTAGCTATGACCGGACAGTTTTCTTATTTCCGGTCTACGCCTCGGTTATGACAGTTTCGCTGCTGTTCTTTGGCCTGGGCTTTTGCTGGTGCGCTTGGTTCTGCGACGGGCGCTTAAGCTAGAGAGCAGAGAACTTATCATTGCCCAAAGAAGAGCACTCTAGGAGACGGTTTGCTTCAGCTTTCTCCCGGAGCACAACCACTGTACACCGCCCAAGGGGTTGGCTCTGCTCACTACTGATGGAATGTAGCGCTTATTTCCTCGAGAGTTCCGGTCCCCGGGCTTCGATGATATGATATGATACACTCGCTTCCACGCTGGCCTGATATCAAACCCTCAAGGCGCGGGTCTAGCTTCAGACCCATGCCCCAGTGTTTCGGTGAGGCCATCGAGTCATTTGGAAGATTGGTCGAGGATGTGAGCCTTGACGATGTTCGTGAACCCTGGATTGCCCACCTGGGTAGCAGAGACCCTGGCTTGCCTGTTTTGGATCATTGTTGTGATAGGGCCTCTCTTTCGAGCCTCTGTCGTGGGCCATGTATGGAACGCTCGCGGCGTCTATATACCCCATTTTCTCTGACTCGTTCCTGTTCTTGCCTTTTTCTGACCGGTTCGTCTCTTGTTTTCGTTTCCCTACAATATATGGCCGCCGTGTCGCTCACTAAAATAGTTATGCCATTTGATATTTAGTCTAATTCATACTCTTTTTTTTTTCCCTTTACCCTTTTCACTTCGTCTCCTGGGAGCTGGCTCCTCTTTTCGATTCTATTTCCAGTCCTGCGGTGATATAACGAAGGCTTTTTCGTTGTCCAGCAGGCTTCTTTTTTCTGTCTTTTCGATTCGTCGCCCTTTCTAGCTTTCTTTCTTTCTTTTCTCTTTTTATTTTCATCCGCGGTATTGGAAGACCTGTCCAGTCGTTACCCTGCCACGAGCGATACAAATATCATTTTAGTAAGTGCTTTTCTAGGCATCCGACATGGCGATTGCGGGGCACCTTTGTCCACAGCACTTATAACTAATATGGAAGCGCAGGAATCTTTCATGCCAACCAGAGGCTTCCAGAGTCTAAATGGATTATAATAATACATTACGGCGGTATGTTGAGGAACACCCGGACGCGCGGAGTATTTGCGCAGGGAATGTCAAGGTGGGAGGACTGACTGTATCCCAGGAGCCAGTGGTCACCATCGACGGAGACGTCGTTTGAGTCGCAGAGTCTCGCTTCCACACCAGATATACACGGAAGCACGCGCGCAACAGGGAGACCCAACGCAGATAATCAAATTTCAACAGCGACTACGATGGAAGCATTAGGAATCAGAGTCTGGCCACCAGGTTATCAAACGCAAAGTTACCCGGCTGCAGGCCACCCTGGAGCACCTCCTCCTGCGCGGACATATGCGCCCACATATACGACGAATTATGGCCGACCCTTATCGTGGAACACATATGGCCTCTACCTTCCACAGTACTACTCATTACCTCCAGAGATGAATAGTGTCAATGACTTGTTACAAAATCCAGTCGACCGCTGTATGCTTTTCCTGTCAGATTATTGGACTACAGATCGCTGATATGATATAGCTTTCCACGAACAGAAACCCGCAGACCACTCTCTAGACTATTCGAGTTTGGAAACCGATGTAGGGACGTTTCCAGACAACCTTCTCCCTGCGGATGAGAACCATTCACTCGTGAATGTGAGAGGCCGTCCTCCTGAGCCGGAACACGAGTTGCTCAAATCCGACGACGATACCCGACGCTTCTCTGGATCTTCGTTCTCCATGTCCAGCGTCGGAGGTGGCTCAATAGACGTGCCAGACATGTCATCATATCCGGACCCATTACCGTATCCGGCTGACTATACCCCGAGGAGCTCGATGACTCTTTCGTCCAATGTCCTTTCTCCCGTTCCAACCCCCCGATATCCTCCAACGGAGTCGTCCAGGACAGGTAGTCGCGGGAAAGCCTCCCCGTCCCCACGACCCAATATGCGGGCCGCTCCATATACTTTGGATGGAGGGCGGAAGAGGTGGTCTACAGGTTCCTACGGACCGTCTCCCGTCCTCAGGTCGTCGCCTCTCCTATACCCCAGCTCCGAAAGCTACCACCGTGCAACGAACGTCCCAAAGTACTCTGTTCCTTCAGTCACATCGAATACTATCCTGCCTCCGTCAAATCTCGCTCCGCCGCCAGTTCTCGGGTCCTCACCAGCTCGTTTCCACCGCCGCGCATTCCTGTTGCCATCCAGTTCTGATAATCGGGTTCCTAACCCCCTCCGACTCTTGTCTCAGGGCCCCTTTCGAACTCTACAGAGCAGTGCGGATCCTCACGGGAATTGTCTCGATCATTACGCCAGTCTATTCGAGCCTCCTGATCTTCTAGGGCCTCTCCGCGAGGAGCAGGTACCCCCTCCGCCGGAGGATCTCCACCCGGACGACCCCGATCTGGTGCCGCATGAACAGGAATTACGGTTCGAGAATGACCTGTATACACCCCGATGGGTTCGGGGCCATGGCAACAAGCGGGAGGGATGGTGTGGTATCTGCAAGCCGGGGCGATGGCTGGTGCTGAAGAACTCTGCTTTCTGGTACGACAAGAGCTTCACCCACGGAGTAAGTGCAGCCACCGGCCAGGCCTTCGAGCCACCGCGAGAAACACGGCGGATGGAAGGCAACGCAGACGTCTGGGAGGGACTGTGTGGCAGCTGCGGGGAATGGATTGCGCTGGTGAGCAGCAAGAAGAAGGGCACCACGTGGTTCCGCCATGCATATAAGGTTCGTTCCCGCGCGGTTCGTTGATCTCCCGTGGCTAAATTCATATGTACATCCAGTGCCATTCCCATCCCAAAATCAAAGACGCTCCCAAACGGCGTCGTGAGAACGGCCGACCGTCGACGGCGACCGCGAGTCCCAGACCGGGAACACCAGCACCGCCTCGGACGGATGCCGCGACAACACATCCTGCGCCGGCGACTTCAGCTGTCGTGGAGAGCGCCCTGTCGAACGTGAAGACCGTCTCTCCTCTGCATACCATCTCTTCCATGATTTAGCGCTTGCATATATGTAAAGGGTTGACAGGACCGTGTGATGGCCACGACCTGCCATGGTCGCCCTTGGAATCTACGATGTTTATCATAGCCATTTCCCCGAGACGCAGTTTCGAGGGCTTTCAGTTGATTGATCGATTTAAAATACCACCGTAGTATGTATCCCATTCTTGCTGCATCGTTTCTCTCCTATCCGCTACTCATTATTGTATCGATAAGACCCGATAGATGCGTCCGAACCGCACTAATTCGTGCGGAAAATGCAGCAGTTGCACCCCGCTCTACGGAGTGTCATGTCAATACAGGAGGGCGACGCAGACTGGTTACTTCGGACGTATCCAGGACGGCGGTACATAGCTACATTTCCCTGCAGAGCAAGGCCATAGGCCCAACCTCTGCACTCAGCATCAACAGGCCTCAGTTGGGCGGTGCCGGAAGGACCGGACTAGCAGAAAAACAACAGAGATCGAGGCCAGTGCACGTCCATCCGGACTTTTGGGATTTCATAGAGCGGTATACAGAGACACGTGCTCAAGACGGGAAGAGGATAAGCGCCTCTGTGCGGAAGAAATACAGTCATTAAGCATCTGCATCCAGTATATCCAGCACTCTTCTTAGATACTACGACCACATGTCTATGGTACACCAGAATTATGATCTATCAACTATATTAAGCTGTATGAAGGTGTCGGGAGCCTCCCAGACTGCGTATACAACTCTGTTATCACCAGCCCCAACTGCGAGGGGCAATATAAACAATGGGGAGCAACTAAGGCAGGCTAGGTCGATAGGATAATTTCTACTCGAAGTCAGCACGGACTTGATCCATCGTCTCCACCAGTGAGGGATGAGAATCATGAGACTCATCTCAGGCCATCACAAAAAAGGTCGGGATCGTGGTGGCTGGGAAGCCAGCTCTTCTTTTTGGCCGGTCGAGTAGATCCTCCAGGTTGTCCATGATCACGGCTCATGCAAAACACCCAGCACCAACCAGACAGGAAGCACAGCGGGAGCAAAACAGCCATCGATAGGATTCTATTTATCCAGCAGCGCAGACGCTAAGCCGATCACCATGGGCAGCGCAGGCCCATTCGGCCCCAGTGGTGAGCTCACTAACGGCCACCGGGCGCGCTCCCCGGAGGGAAGTTGACGAGCGACAGTCGGCATTGCCCATCAGCTCTTTTGTCTCTTGTTGCTGGTAGCTCCACCGACACAAAAAAAGACGATCAGAAGAACCTCCAGCTCCAGAGTGGTGGGTGGTCTCTCTCTCTCTCTCTCTCTCTTCTTTTCTTCTCGTGCTCTGCTCGCTCGCATCCTGACTCCCACATCCACAATGGGCCTGCTGTCTCTCCGGTCGCGAAGAAACCACGTCTAGCCATCCTGCCGTGTTATTGAGTGCTGTGTTTTGTGCTCTGTTGCTGGCATCTTTGTTCTTGTTTCTTTCTCCCTCTTCCTTTCGCCCTTCTCTGCTTTCTCAGCGAAGCTTAGACCCCGATCCTTCTACCGCTTTCGTCGTAGTTCGATCCCGCAACCCGCAAAAGCTCCTCATGGTGCTCAATCATATCTTTTCCAAATCGCCCGACAAGCACAAGACCAAGACCAAGGAGAAAGAGAAAGAGAAAGGTCAGCCCAGAGAGCGAGAGACATCCAGCGAGCGCGTTAAGGACAAGAAGGACCGCATCGACCCCCTCTCCCAGCGTATTGTGATTCCGCCGCCGCCGCCCAAGTCGCCCGAATACCGGCCGTCGCCCACCGGCTCGCCGAGAAAGTCGTCTTCCACCTCAACGTCGCCGCGGAAATCGCCCACCAAGTCTGTCTCGCACCGCGATTATTTCCAGCACAGTCGCTCCTCGTCGACCACCTCCAACAAACGCAGTTTCACCATCTCGCGCCGCTATTCCTCTGCACGGGATCACCGGGACCAAGACTCTCATCCGCTAAACCTACCGCCCGACGAGCTTCGCCGCCTCACGGCCATGGCTACCAGAGAAGATGCGCGGAGCTCGATGGACGTCGAGGAGAGCCCCTCGTCGTCCAATACTGCTCCCGTCACATCGCCCTCTGGAGAGACTCCCAATGGAGCCAGTCCCGCACAGGAAGATAGAAGTCCAACTCCCCCGCCTCACCGGTCGAGCCCTCCAGCGCCGGACGCGGAGTCATTCAAGTTGGCGGGGAACAAATTCTACAAGGCAGGCGATTACAACCGTGCCATTCAGGAGTACAATAAAGGTAGGTTTGCCTCGTGCTGCGGTTGCTGAAATCCAGCAGAATTTTCTTCTTTTCTTTTCCTTTTCCTTTCCTCTCCCTTCCTTTCCGAAGCGGATATTAACGGCGCTCCTACCGTAACAGCTATCGAGATTAACCCCAACTCGTCCGCATACCTGTCTAACCGCGCCGCCGCTTACCTCTCTGCGGCCCGATACCGGGAAGCCCTGGAGGACTGCCAACGGGCGCACGAGCTGGATCCGACGAACCCCAAGATCATGCATCGGTTGGCCAGGATCTTGACGTATCTGGGACGCCCTGCGGACGCTCTCGATGTGCTCTCCAGGGTGCAGCCACCGGCGTCTGCCACTGACAGAGCTCCTGCCGAGAAGATGCTGCGGTTTATCTCACAGGCGGAGGAAACGTTGAGGAACGAGAAGGGAGGTTCGATGGCTATGTTCTGTCTGGATCAGGCCCGCCAGGGTCTGGGAACGGGTGTCAAGCAGCCACGAAAGTGGGCCCTGCTGACCGGAGAGGCGCATCTGAAGATGGGCAATGACAATGCCTTTGGAAAGGCTCAGGACATCGCCATCGGCTTGCTGAGGGAGAACAACCAAGACCCAGATGCTCTACTGCTACGGGCACGTGCCTTCTATGGTCAGGGAGACAACGACCAGGCGGTGAAGTATCTGCGGATGTGCCTGAGTCTGGATCCGGACTCGAAGCAGGCGATCAAGATGCTCCGCATGGTGCAAAAGCTCACACGGACAAAGGAAGAAGGAAACAATGCATTCAAGGCCCGCGACTACCGGAAGGCCATTGAGCTGTGGACAGCGACTCTGGAGATCGATCCTGACAACAAGGACGTCAACTCCAAGGTCTTGCAGAACCGTGCGCAGGCCTACATCAATCTGAAGGAGTATGACAACGCTATCAGGGACTGTACAGAGGCCCTGCGGATAGACCCGTCCTACCTCAAGGCGCAGAAGGTCCGTGCCAAGGCCTACGGTGCTTCGGGCAACTGGGAGGAGGCCGTCAAGGAGTACAAGGCTGTTGCGGAGGCCAATCCGGGTGAGAAGGGCATCCAGGAGGACATTCGCAACGCCGAGTTCGAGCTCAAGAAGAGTCAAAGGAAGGATTACTACAAGATCCTGGGAGTGTCCAAGGACGCTTCGGACCAGGAGATCAAGAAGGCTTATCGCAAGTTGGCCATCCAATACCACCCTGACAAGAACCGCAATGCGGAAGACAGCGATGAGAAGTTCAAGGAGATCGGAGAGGCGTACGAGACGCTGATTGACCCTCAGTATGTTTTTCCTTTACTTTTTTTCTTCTTTTTTCTGTTGTTTGTTCCGCGATCTAACAGTATGTACAGGAAGCGTGCTTCTTACGACAACGGAGACGATCTCATGGACCCTGCGGACATGTTTGGCCGTGGCGGCTTCTCGAACATGGGTGGTGGCATGGGCGCGACCACCATCGACCCGAACATTCTTTTCAACATGATGAACGGCGGTGGTGGCTTCGCATCGGCTGGAGGTCACCCGTTCGCCAGTCGCGGAGGCTTTGGTGGTGGATTTCCCTTCTAGATGATACCGATACCCACGAGTGCAGAAAGAGACTTGAAACGTTCTGTTCGAAGCCCTTGACGGTGGAAAGGGGCAAAGGCCATGGCATGATGAGAGATGATGATGACGACGATGGGTTACGGAAAAGGCTGAATCTTATTTTCCATTCCTGTCATGTCTTCTTTTCTGCGCTTCTTATTTTTCTTTCTTCCTTTTCCTTTCCGTCTAGTCGTCTGGTCATCGACAGGGAGACGTCCCTTTCACTCGCTCTGGGCGTTCCCAGTCTTTGTCCATTGTGACTGCCGTCCTCATCTTCTCTCTGTCTCGCCCAATCTTCACCTTTGGATTCCCTCTTCCCAGGGCCATATTATTCGACGCGTCACGTGATCACCATGTGCAGTTTTCATTTTTGGTCCCTTCTCTTTTTTTTCTGCAACCCGAACTAAACTCAACAATAGAGAGATATCACCCCATGCGGCTCCTTCTCACTGTACCGTTCATGCACATAGAGGCGGGAAAATCAGGTGTTTATTTTCATCATCATCATCATATCATATCCTATCATATCATGATCGTTCTTACCAGTTGAACGCTGTGGGGGTGTATCCAGTTGTTTTCTTGCTACTGTGACTGTCCCGTTGCTGATGGGAAAATCAAATCCAAAAGTCCATACTACTGCCTGCAGGTATAATCCATGCAGTTCAATTCAAAACGTTCTCGATGGCTTCACGTCCTCGTTCCATTCTCATGTTTAAAACATTGCATTCTGCGCGGTAGAGATGATTGCGCATCGGGACGTAGTATAGATCTACCTATCCGCTATGTTATACGCCCGATTGCATCATGCCTGTCATACTCGAAACAATGGGTATGTCATTTTACATGCGATGATGCCTGCGGACCAGATATTCATCAAAGAAGACGTTCCGCAGAGAGACAGCGTCTTAGACAGTATTAATTAGCCGGAATAGTAACTATCATGCGGGCCACCTGCACTTAAGTAGGATCCTGGGCGCATAAGTAGTCAATACTCTAGATCAATCAATACCCCGTAGTGTTCTAGAATGGCATCATAAGCAGCTACTCCACGTCACTCTCCAATATCTCGTATTCCGATCCTAGATATTTCAAAGAATCGCGATCTATCTTTCTATCTATCTATCTCTCTTTATGAGGACGCTACCAAATACAGTAGTTAAGTATACTCTACAACCTGAGCCGAGAATGGTCGGCGATGTTCCGTGGGGTTTAAGTATCAACCACGGCTACTGAGCCGAGGGGGTTAGTTTGCTGCTACTGTATACTTATCCCTCGGCATAACTAAGTGAAAATGTCCGGTATAAGGTAAATAATCACCACCTAACTTATCGTCCATCAGGCGATTGACTATGGAGTAGTATTTACTCAGTGGAGCCTCGTGCTGTCTGGGGTAGATGGAAAAAATGTCAAGTTGAACTAGCTCATTGAATACCTAGGTAAGTACTAGGTACCTACTTAGGAGACCAAGGTCAGAAAAGGGACAAGAACTACTTCTCCCCTCAAACCAATGCTCAACTCGGCCTTCGTCCGATTTGTCCCAGACTGGCAAGACACTTGAGCGTGCGCATTGACGCTACAGGCTGAAGCTTTCTACAAGGGTATCTTCCTCAAGTCTTGTGGCTGGCTTTCTTGATGCGGGATGAGAGCGATTCCTCCCCCGCTTTTCCGTCTGGAATCAATTGAATAGAAACGAACTCAATCGCACTAACTCTTCAACCTGCTAGTTAATATAGCCTGAAGTCGTTCCGTGGGGGAGAATAGTGGGGGAAGATGTGATCTACTTCGATTATCGCTGCAATGGGCTTGGTCTATGTTAATAGGTCCTCCCCGGATCTGATCATTTTCCCCGGATGGGGTATTTTCTCGATACAAACTGAACAATGGAAAGCGAAATGCGGGGGAGTATAATTCGTAGTTTACTTTCTAGCCTTGCCTTTTTTTTCATTTTGGGGATGGTGCAGGGCATGACCGTTGCTGCAATCATTATTGCGGACTGGGATTGAGAGCTTGTACTGTACAACGTAGTTATATTAGAGGGGTTGCGCGCATACCTTGGGTAGGAGTTTATTTCTATTCCTTTTTTTTTTGGTGAACTACAATCGCGTCCAGCTCTTGATATCTACTATAAAATTCGCGAATTAGTATTTCGCCAGCCCACCATGGGGAGAAGATATCTCGGTGGTGGTGGTTCCGCATTGACAGTATGGATCTCCATCGCAGCGTCGACGGTGTTGGTTTTCTACGGTTATGACCAGGTTCGTTTATCTCCTAAACCTCAGAGTACATCTCGAATCATCTCTGATCATATAATAATATATATAGGGAGTGTTCGGAAATGTCATTATCGGCGAGGACTTCCTCCGCACAATGGGATATCCCTCGACCAACATGCAAAGCACCATGACATCCGTCTACAACCTGGGCTGTTTTGCGGGTGCTATGTCGACTGTCTGGACAGGAGATGTTTTTGGTCGTCCGCGACAGATCCTGCTGGGAAGCACCATTATTGCTCTGGGAGCGACTATCCAGGCTGCTTCGTACGGCGTGCCGCAGATGATGGTAGGAAGAGTTGTTGCGGGAGTAGGTACGGGGATGAATACCGCCACGGCGGGTGTTTGGCAGGCTGAAACGAGTAAAATGAGGAGTCGTGGGAAGCTGGTTATAATTCAGATGGTGAGTTGGGTTGTGTTGTGGATGCATCGGTTCATGGAACCGTTTTATAGTTATCCTTCAAAACTATATTAATAGAGCATATATCCGCTAACCACGTCTCTTCTCTCACCAGGCAAATTGCATTACCGGCTTCTCTATTTCCAATTGGCTAACACTGGGCTTCTCCTTCGCCAAAGGCAGCGTGGCCTGGCGCTTTCCACTCGCCTTTCAGATCTTCTTCAGCCTTATGATCTGGTGTCTCTGTCCTTTCCTCCCGGATTCTCCACGTCTGCTCATCCGAAAGGGCAAATATGACGATGCTCTCGAGGTCATTGCCGCGCTAGAGGGTAATGGAGCGACGGTTACTTCTCCATCTGTCAAGGCGCAGTTTAATATCATCAAGGATATTTTGGACCGTGAACATATGACCACGTATACGTGGTGGCAGTTACTGACGGGACGAGGTTAGTTAATAATACCTGCCTCGATTTCAATCTTTCATCATGACTATTAGAATCATTTCTAATCTATATACACTATGTACAGGACCCGCTGGCGTTCTCCGTCGAATGATCCTCGGCGCATGGATCCAATCCATGAATCAACTCTCCGGAATCAACATCACATCGTACGTCCACCCAGTCCTTATTATATCATACCATAAACAGCATCCCTCCAACTAACAAACACCCCCTAAACAAAAAAAACAGCTACTACATGTCCTACGTCTTCATCAACGCGCTGAAAATCAACGAGCTCCTATCCCGCATCCTCGCTGCGGCAGGCAGCGTCGACTACCTCTTCTTCTCCTGCATGGCATACTTCTTTATCGAGCGTTATGGCCGACGAAGGATCTTCATGTGTTCTGCCGCAGCATGCTGTATGTGTTGGGTTATTATTGCTATCTGTCTGGCGATTTCGGATAGTGGACAAGGTGATCCGTATAAATTGGGTATTGTGGCCGTGTCGTTTTTCTTTGTTTTTTTCGCGAGTTTTGGAATGGGTGTTTTGGGTGTGCCGTGGTAAGTGCAGTAACTAACTTAGTAGTTTTTTGCCTCTCGTATTTTGATATTGGAATCGGAACTACGATGAACTAAGAGCGAAATACAGGCTATACCCAACAGAAATCAACGCTCTCGAAATGCGCACAAAGGGTTCCTCGCTCGCTTCAGCCGCGAATTGGATCATGGTATGCATGCATGCATCTCTCCCCTATCCCAATCCCCATCCCTTATCCGACCATTCTTCCAAACACATACCATCCCATCCACCCATCAAGATTAGGTATATAAAACCCTAACCCCAAACTTTCTCCTTCTACAGAACTACATGGTCGTCCAAGTAACACCCCCCGGCATCGCCAATCTCGGCTGGCGCTTCTGGATCATCTGGGCCTGTATCTGCTTCAGCTTCATTCCTATCGTTTACCTCTTCTATCCGGAGACGGCGAACAGGACCCTTGAGGATATCGATCGTTATTTTGAGAGTAATCCGGGGCTGGTTGTTGCGTGGGATAAAGGTGCGCTTTCCCTGAGGATTATTTGTTATTGTTGTTTTATTCCTTTTTTCTTATCTTCATTTTTTTTGGGGGGGGGGGGATTTTGATGATTTATCCATGCATGATACTAACTTGATGTGCTTTTTCTGCAGTGGCAACACAACTCCACCGACCAGAACAGTATATCCAGATGGACGAGGAGATTAAGCATTGGGGAGCCAAGGGGGATAATGTGGAGGACGTCCGTGTTCCTCTTGGGGAGAAGGATTTGGAACGTGAAGGAAGGGCGTTGCATGCAGAGAAGGTGGAAATTGATCTTGATACGGCGAAGTAGGACGTGATGGATAGTACTTTACTTACTTGTTTTTGGCGCTGTAACAGCGTTGAACGAATATTAGAATCAATATGATGAATTGAGGCGAGTCAAAGGTCTTAATGAATGACGGGAAATGTAAACTACAAGGGCGAGAAGGCATGGTGTAATGAGCCCTGCTGAAGCGTATCATTCATAATAGTAGGTGTTGAGTGTCATGACAAAAGAAGGCATGTTCCTAACCTCTCAATCATCCAACGACGAAATTAACAGATCCCGATCCCTCAGATCCCACGGATACCTTCATGTCACCCTGGCCTCCCCACCATCTAGGTTCCTGATCATCAGAAGGCTCCTTGGTACCGACTGCGTGGCCTCTGCTCTGTTCGATGATCTTCAGACCCTTACCGTGGAGGTGGATACTGCCTGACCCCGATGAGGCACTGACATTGCCGGCCCAGGATGGTGGATACGCAACGTTGATGTTTCCAGATCCATGGCTGATGTGCGAAGCAGTAGCATGGTCCACCACGCGTCTGTGCTTCTGAGGCGTGGTATGAGATTTGGATACGAGGAACGGCTCCGTTACGCGGATATGATGGTGGCCGCTTACAGTTGCTGTGCTGAGCGAGATGTTCGAAGGTAGGTCGTCGTAGACGACCGGAATTAGGACTCCATTGATGGAGCCACTTTCAGTCTGAAGGCTGGCACTCTTGGAGAATACGAAACGGCCATAAATGCTTCCAGATACGGTCTGGATTTCCAGCTCATAAGGCCGAGCTGGGAGATGACCGGAAGAGGCATCATTTCGATGTCCCCCACGGTGTTTGTCGATAACTGCATCATCTCCGGGTGCTGCCTTCAGCTCGTCCACATCCATCTGCATGTCCACTTCTGGCATGGAAGCGGCCTGTGGTGAGCTGAAGGACACAACGATGGACCCGGACACGCTCTTGAGCACGATGCGAGCCGGCTTGTCCGGGTGCTCCGGGTCAGCAGGTTGCGGGTCGATGTTCACGGTAATGCTACCAGAGTCGGTAGACAATGATAGTAAGTCATAGAGTGGCCAGCGACCCCAGATAGACTCGGAGCCCTTCTTGATGACTATTTCACGCTCAGATGACACCTTTGCTGGTGCGCTACCGGTGTGTCCAGTACGCCACTGAAACCGCGTTAGTCAATATAAGAATCATACGAGCTCATCGGGACATTCAGCTTGACTTACCATTCGACAAACACCAGAAAAGGAAAGCAAGAAGAATACAAGCGTAGAAAGTGCCAGTAGCTTGAGAGAGACAATCAAGCAGATTCTTCTGAACCTCCTCCGTTTCTGCTGTCGAATGTTTGTCGCATCTGGGAACCCCTCACTGGGAGCCTCCCGAGGCTCGTAATGAGATCGCAAGCTTGAGAGTTTCGCGCCATCAAGTTTCTCCTCTATAGCTACAGGTACAGTATCAGGGATGACGTCTTCGTAGTGAGGTGGGAGGTCCCCCATCAGTGATGACCTCTCGCTGCCAGACGGAGTATCAATCTTCGTGTCTTCAGACGAGAGCGTGTAGTCTGATCTGCCCTCTGCACCTGAATTGGACTCGAGGTCATGCTGTTCCCCAACGACACTTGGCTCCGTGAAGCTTTGAATAGAGATATCGTCTCCGTCAACGGAGCGATGCAATCGCGTATATCCTCTGGGAGCCATTTGAAGCAGTCTCCCAGTCAAATTGAATTCTCTGATGTCTAGTGCGTTAAATAAACCTCACAGCATCCGGGTCAGTAGCACATACAATAAGCTTATTTGACTTGTACACTATAATAATTCTCACAGCCTAGTGACGGCGATGCGACTGATTCCTGGTTATTTGGATTGCACTAGAGTGCGGTAGACAAGAAGCAGCAATGTTGACAATCAGACAGAAACGTAGTGAAGCATATACAGTATTTATCACCGAAGGGGTGATTGCGTTGTACAGTGATGCGATGAACACGAGGAGCCAGGCAGCACTATTCGCACCAATGGACGATGAGGCGATACGGTTTCCCCGAGTGTGGCTTAAGATCGAATTGTCTGGATGGTGAGCTGGTTTTAGGCAGCCGAATAAAACGACCAGCTACAGTTCTCCGCCACGGACCTGCGCGGTGGGAAAGGAAGAATTCATCGAAATGGATAGAAAACAAGAAGAGAGCTGTGATACTAAGTAGATGGTGAGGTCAAGGAGAAGAAGCTCGGGTCGGAATGAGGCACGTCATCGGCACCGCCGCATTCCGATGTCTCGGCGTGTGTTTGGGGATCGCGGAGAGCGTCGAGAAGCATGCCATGGTACTAGTATTATTTGCTCCTCCACCATATCCCTCGCCGTCTTGTTCGGTATCTTTCTCTGACAATAAATAGTTCGACTGCATTACGGGGCCCAGGTATTAACAAACAACAGTACACTACCGCATTTTTCTTCTGGACATCTATTGGGAAATGGCTAAGTACGTGAAACGCTTGCATGGGTATGGGCCTGAAGGCCATCATCTCTTTCGGGAATGATAGTTGGTCACTGCAAAAGACATTATGTACACTGGGGGCTACTAGAGTGGCTGGGAACACAACCAGGTAGCTAGGGGGAATAAATCAACATGGAAACAAACTGAATCAACAGGGAATCATATCATAAAACATAATAGGCTCATAACGAAAGACATAAACCCCAGACATACAGAGTGGCCGGTAGTTTCAACGTGCAAAAGAATCAGGGATGTATTAACAGAATATGCAAGAAGATGCTTCCTCACACTAAATTCAATACTGCCACCACATTCGTGGTTGCAATCAAACACCATCGCTAATGATTGATGCGAGAATGCAGGGTATGATGAGCGAAGCAAATGAAGCAGATGGTTCGAGATAATGTGCACAGGACCTGAACGCCGAAAGGAATCAAAGCGCTCCAGGAACCTCACAACCCCACAGCCTAAAAGGAGTCCGATTTACACGTATTGAAGGTTATTCAGGATCGCTTTCATCTCGTTGGGAGGCAGGCCGGCAACGCCAAGCGCGCGGACTTGACTGCCTCGTCGCAAGCGCTGCAGTCCGATGGCGACTTTCCATCCTTCAGTTTCTTCCAGGACAAAGACGTACTTCTTGCCTTCCTGGTCACGGATGCTTGCGCGGACAACATGGTAGCCCTGCATCTGGGAGCTCTGTGCGGAATCCATTCGATCAACATGGCTACCTTTCTGGCTGTAACAAGCAGAAGCAGAGGCAAGACGGCATGTGTTCTTGCAGACCTTCAGCAGGTTCGCAAGGAACGCGTCGGACTCCTCACTAGTAGGGATCGTCCGCGCTGCACTCCGACGGAAGGGATTGGACTTGGAAGGACTCTGAGGGGCCGCTGAGTTTGCGCTTAACTGGGGACACCATACCTCGACCAGTTTCATCGTCCAGGCCTTGACGTCCCATTCGCGTTCAGGGACTCCTCTCACATCATCATCGACGAACAAGCCTTCGGTTGTGATGCGTAAAATCAGACCATCCGTAACTGAGCCTGTTCCCGATACTAACTTCGAGATGGGGGTCTTCATATAGGCATTATTGAAAGTATATACACCCCTGATCACAATCTTATCGGGGTCCTTGGTGGAGTACGTCCCTCGAACAGATGGTGGCGGAGTCGTCCTCGCGGTGGACTGAGATGGAGCGTATGAAGACTCCGAATATACAGACGAGGCTGCGTATGGTCGTCGGGGTCGATCGTATGGACGAAAGGAATAGGCATCATCCTCTATCTCAGTTGCTGTTTTGGCGGTGGGCTGCGGAGGTTTCTTGGGTGATGGTGTTCGCGGTGTTGAAGAGGTTGTCGATGTCTTTGGGGCTGCTTTGGGGGTTGCTTTTGTCGGTGATCCTCCAGCAGGAGTCGCAGGAGCTGGTGATGTCGCCTTCTTTGCGCTGGCCAACTGTTCGGCGACCTTCTTTGCGGCCGCTTCCTTCATGGCGGCGAACTTCGCATCAGCCTCCCTCTTCGCTGCTTCTTTGGCCGCTGCTTCTTTTGCAGCAGCCTCTCTCTCTGCTCGGGCTTTAGCCTCTGCGGCCTCTCTTTCAGCTTTGGCTTTTGCTTCAGCGGCCTCTCTTTCTGCTTTGGCTTTAGCTTCAGCAGCCTCTCTCTCCGCTTTGGCTTTAGCTTCAGCAGCCTCTCTCTCCGCTTTGGCTTTTGCTTCAGCAGCCTCTCTCTCCAGTTTGGCCTTGGCCTCTGCGACTTCTCTCTCCAGCTTCTCCTTGGCTTCCTTGAGAGCTGCCTCCCTAGCCGCCGCAATCTCCTTCTCGAGCTTCTCTTTCCGCTCCCTTTCTTCTCGCTCCTTTGCTTCCTTTTCGCGCTTCCGCTGTTGCTCCTTGAGTTGCTCTTCTCTTCGCTTCTTTGCGGCTTGCTTCCAGCGCTCATATTCATCCTTCTTCCTTTGTTCTTCGCGAGCCTTTTCCCACGCACTGTGATCATTCGTCGGTTCGGGACCGGCACTACGTTGCTTTCCATCGTACTGCGCACCGGGGTTTGGCGTGCCACCAGGGAATTGTCCGTTGAAATTCTGACCTCCTGGATATGTCCCCTGATTGGGACCATTCGAATAATGGGCGCCACCACCAGAAGATTGACCAGCGCCGCTGCCGCTTCCAGGACTTCCAGGGCCAAAACCACCAGGGCCCGGACCTGGACCACGTCCTGGAAAGCTTTTGGAGCCGCCACTCTCCGCCTGTGTCGTACCCCAGAGCCACCCGAGGAAGCCAACGGCAATGATAAGTAGGATAACGCCAAATCCACCACTGGCGACTGTTGTCGCAAACCAAGATCTTACGATTGGCTCGAGAGACCACCATGAGACCACCACGAAAAGTGTGGAGACGGCACCAGCAATAAAGCTATTCCGATGGCATTGCAGAGATGGCAGGTAGATAAATCCCGATCCCGCGGAGTGTGGAGGAATCACAAAGATATCATATTGTCCCTCCGGAAGGTCTGTGGACTTCCGATACTGTCCATGTGTAGTTCCTGGATTTGCGCCATGAGGCGGTGGGGGTGGAGGCGGGGGGCCATCCATTCTCGTTGTAGATCGTAGCTTTCCAGATTTTCGTAGATGGAGATGGCAATCGGTGCCAAAACTGCTAGATGCTCACGCAGTGTCTCCGGCCCTCGAGCTTGATCCTTCTCTTTTCCTAGGATCGAGTCTCTGTATAGACTGAGATCATGTTCAGACCAGCATGGCTGGCACGGGGCCTGTGGCCACCAGCACTTGGAATCCCCAGAATCAGTCTTAAAAAGTCCTAGAGAGGACTAGATAAGGTTATTTTGGTCCGATATGCTTATCAACACGCGGGGAAGCGAGGAGTGCAATGATGTCGTCGTGCGGAGGAGTGAGGTCGCTGCACTGGATAGACGGTGTTACGTGCACTGGCCCAATGCAGACCAAAAATGCAGCGATGATCGTTAATAACACTACTAGATAAAGAGGTAAGTATGCGGGACAAAGAATTCAACCAGTAACGAGCTTGTACTTACAACTGACATCAAAGCCATTGACTGAGGATGGGTAAGGGACAGAATTCAGAGAGAGAGTTCAGTAGAAAAAGAGGTGTGGTGACAGCTCACGATGGACGAGCTGCTGCCCTTCTAAAAGTTTTTGGCGCCCGCGGCCCTCAATGGACGGCTGTGACCGTTCAATTGACGCTGCACGGCAAGCCGGGATCTACCTGTGCTGCTAGTCTCGGCCTTGATACTTGATCATGTTACGGATTTGCGATGTGATAGGAACAAGCAAGCATTATCACGCTTCCCCTGTCCCTTGACGCCCCTCCCCGTCGCGTGGGAAGTCTCTCTGTATCCTACAAAGCACGCGTCCTCAGGGCTATTAGAACAGCTTACTGGATAAACTACAAGACTACAGGTGTCCTTTTACTGCGATCGAACTAAATATTGGAGCCTAATTACATTGATTTATTGGGGTCTGCCGTCTATCGGTGAGCAGTTGTTTGTTTTGGTTTTGCTCTTTGCGCTCACTTCCCGCTAAAAGCTTTGGCTTCCACTTCGCCACGCCCGCGATAGGCTGGAAAACAGCGTCAACAACGTGCTCATCCTTTCTTCGTCGTGGGAGCTGCATCACAGGCGCCATCATGGGTTACTACTTTCTCGATACTCCGCCTCAGCTCTGTGGGCCTTTGAGAACGACACACGAATCATCCCAGTTCCTCATCGAGCGATGAAGCAGAAACCTAGGCTCCGGTGCTTGTTGAGGAGACGACGGCGACCAGGCTGAATATGAGATGCCAATGATCAGTGCAGATTATTCTGCGAAAGATATCTATCTACAGGAGCTTTGGACGCGCCATCCACGCAGGGCTCGACTTTGTGGCTGGACGACATCCATGTCTGCCTCAATTCCGTGATTGGTCTCATGCATCCCACGAGTGTCCTTCGATCTGCACGACTCGGAATCGAGGGAGAAAGATGCATTGTCAAGTTCGCTATCCGGATGCAACCGTGTTTTCTTCTTCTATCTTGCGTTAAACGTGACGGCGGCCACATTACTGGCGGTAGACATGATGATGTGATCGACTCAAGGGACCCAATCTCTCACCGTTCATCGCTGCTCGTGCAACCGTCTCGAAGGATCAGCCCCAAAGGGACGATGCCACGTCTTAGAGTACTTCTTTTCCCCGTAAAACCGGACAAACCTGGCAGACATCAACAGTACGTACTCTAGATCCTCTTTTCTATCTCCATCGCCAGGGCAACGAACTGCTTCTCAAGCGCCCGAGAACCGGAGGGCGGGTTTAGGTTGTTGGTTCCTCGGTCCGCTCCCGCGCTCCCCGCACCTTGTGGCTTGCAATCGGTGCGAACACCCCCGTCTATATCCGTCAGCCTGATTTTCGAGCAGGGCTTCTATCCGAGATACTGATACTGGGGTGTGACTAGTATCCTCATTGGCTAGGTTCACGAGTGACAGCCTGATTGTTTTGCCCGTTATCATCTTTCTTGTAAAGGCAGATAACTGGGCAAGAATGCTTGCCAGCATCACCAAGTAATACAGAATACACGCAGGTGGACACAAGAAAGGGCATTTGCTCCTGCATGTGGGTTGTTCTACGCGTTTTGAAATGCTATACCCACGATTCCCGGGAGATAGGAACGCCTTCGATATGGCAATGAAAAGCCGGCTCAACATCCTGATATCCAAGTCTATCAGTTATGCTGACAACACCGATCTTGATCAGTCAAGCATACTATGATCTGACGTCACATGTTCTATTATTGGTCTCGTGTCTTGCGTAGTTGATCTATAGAAAAGCTGATATGAATGGCCGGGCATGTTATTGACAAGAATCAACTCGAGGTGCGAAAGAATATAGGGTTCAAGGACAGCGGCAGCAGACACGAAGATTTCTACCAAGTTCTACCGCCCAAAAATATCTTCGAGTCCTCTCCATGACGGATTCGTTCCAGACCCAGACGGCTGCTTGATGACTTTTGCGCATGCCCATTAGTACAGCGTCTCGATGCAATGCTTCCTGCTGTAGATGACAGATGAATATGTGGCCCCTTGATTGGAGAATTCTCCTGGGAGCTTGTCAACCAGGCTAGCGAAGTACCTGAAGACTGAGCGGCTGGCTTCTTCCATTCCACTCACCTCCAATGTTGCTTTCATTATTGTGATAGTATGATTATCTGATTACGTCCTTCAAAACACGCTGGAGTCAGCCAAGCTTATCCCAGCCCGGTGAGCTCTCACCGCCCTCGAGCTTCCGCTAATCGCAACTAAGGAGTAACGATATCAGCTTCAGAACAAGCTCCAGACGTCCCAGATGAAGCCATTTCTCCCATGGATAGAATGATCGTATGCTAGAGGCTTTCTCTTATCGAGGCCCAGCCATGGAACCGACTCTGACCCAACCAGCGGAACTCGAAGATGTCTCGCACTTCCACGAGGTAACCGAGCGGCACGTCATCCGCAAGCTCGACTACATCCTCCTGCCGTTCCTCTCGCTGCTCTTCCTCCTCAACTCGCTGGATCGCTCCAACATCGGAAATGCCGAGACGGCGCACTTCACCCGCGATGCGGGACTGGATCCGAAAGATCTCAATACCGCCGTGGCGTGTTTCTTTGCTTTCTTCGTTGCGCTGCAGCCCGTTGGAGCAGCTGCGGGAAGGAAGTTTGGTATGGGCAGATGGGTTCCGGCCGTGATGGCACTGTGGGGACTGTTTACGATGCTTCATATTTGGATCAGTAAGAGGTGGCAGTTGATTACGGTTAGGATCTTGATTGGGTGTCTTGAAGGTTGGTTGATTCTTTTTTCTAGTATACCGGCTAGTTCCCCCCTTAACAGTGAGGAACTACTTAGCTGACTTTGGTTACCAGCGGGCTTTTACCCAACTACGGTCTCTTACTTATCTCTTTTCTATACTCGTTACGAGTTTGCTCGCCGTCTTGGTCTGTTCTATGGTCAGTACGCGGTGGCCGGAGCGCTTGGTGGCTTTCTTGCTTTCGTGGTCTTCTATTGCTTTCCGCCAGATGATAGAACCGATGCCGGAAGTCTTCCCTCAGGCGGCTGGAGACCATGGCAGACACTGTTTTTGATAGAAGGTGCCTTGACGATGCTTGTTGCTTTGATTGGCTTCTTTTGGCTACCAAGGAGTCCGGGCACTGCGTGGTTTCTTAATAGGGAAGAGCGCATATTGGCAGATGAGCGCATTCGCATTGATCG
The DNA here is from genome assembly GCF_004022145.1 of Paecilomyces variotii. Taxonomy (NCBI): domain Eukaryota; kingdom Fungi; phylum Ascomycota; class Eurotiomycetes; order Eurotiales; family Thermoascaceae; genus Paecilomyces; species Paecilomyces variotii. The sequence continues at coordinate 1,101,567 of NW_021167147.1, read as the reverse complement.
TGATGGTTTGGAGCAATTCCATTACAAAGAGCCTTCCGATTCTGAGGCCTCCACTGGGCATGAACAGCTCACACACCTCCGGCCTTCTTCAGACGAAGAGGAGAGCCGTCTTCTCGCATCACACTCTACGAGTCAACATACGGTGACGAGCAAAGATGTGACTTCTGATAGCGGATTGTCAAAGACTGACATCCTATCGTCGATCCTACTACTCCCCCTGATTGGTCCCATTCTCATACTTAACATTGCATCCGCCATTCCAGGAACCTCTTTCTCTATATTCCTTCCCCTCGTCGTGGAATCCCTCAACCTGTCCTCCCCTCTGTACAGCAACTTGCTGACTGTACCTCCATTCCTGATCGCAGCGGTGACGCTCTATCTGTTCTCCAAGGGAAGTGATAGATCCCAGCAGCGCATCTTGCCCATTCTCTGCGGCCTTGGTCTCATCGCTCTGGGTCTGATCATGACTTTGGTCATGTCCTTCACGTCCTCATCCTCGGTGCCTAACAAGGCGTTGGCCCAGTATCTCTCGCTCTGCTTGCTCCTCAGTGGTAGTTTTGTCCCCAGCCCCCTCACTGTGGCTTGGTTGTCTGGCAACATTCCTCAGCCAGGCAAGAGAGCGATTATTCTTGGTGTTAATGGTTGGGGTAACCTTGCCGGCGTCCTTGCTGCCTTGCTTTTCGCACCTCGTTGGCGCGGCAATGAGTATCGCGTGCCGCTGTTCGTCACCTTGGGCTTCGTGGTTTTCAGCTTCCTGGGGTTCCTTGGTTTGGAGTTTATGTTAATTCGGCTCAATGCAGCGCGCGTCAAAGCCAGCAAGTCGGAGGATCTGCGCAGCGACCAAGATCACCACGGAGCGGACGAATCTTTAATGGAAAACATTCCGAGCGCTGCAGTGATTGGAGGATCCTGGTGGGATACGACAATCCGACACTGGGTTGGAGAGAGGCTCTTGCGGATGAGTCGAGAAGAAGCTTTCCTACGGAGAGGTGACGAGGCAATCACGTTTACATATGGGTTATGAGCAATGGGTCATTTTCACGAAGATAGGCGTTATTCTCTCCGATGATTCGACGATATTGCGGTTGTGCATATCAGTATACAATATACAATTGTATGTCTCGCATAGAGATCGAAACGTTGGCATGTGTTTCATCCGTAGTTGGCCGTTTCCTACGCTGCCGGGGCCGAGTATTACCGACTTGGCACGAATGAGGCTCCGTGTGTGTATTCTGGCAGCCGGCCTGCTGCTTTGGGTTCTCTGCTGGACGCACGGTGACCTCCTAAGATGAGCATATCGCAGACGACTCAACCGGTGTCTCGCGATAATTTGGTCAGACCGAGTCAGGACCACCACGTCAGCACACGGTGTTGGCAGTAAGTAGGTAGGTATAGTTGTCGAAGAAATGGCCCAAAGGGAGAGCGTTTGGCGCGTTAGTAAATTAGTTATTGCTTCTGCTCGTATCTAGTTAGTTGTTAGCTAGACAGTCGCCTTTTGAGACCGCGTGAAATGGTGTCTCTGACCAGAGAGGAAGAGAGCATCAGGGGGAGGTGCCGCACGGGCAGCCGTGATTGGCCGAGGCGGCGCCGGGCGGAGAGGCCAGACTGGAGCAACAACGTCGAGCTGGAAGCCTTGCGGTATCACGAACCCCGATCATTTGAGATCCCCAATCAATCACGAGTTGCTCGCCAGCCTCACGCCTTTTTCCTCCTCCTGCTGCTGCTTGTCTGTTGCCTGTTTGTTTCTTTTTCTCACCCCCCGCGTTCCCCGGGCTGGCGAGCCGGCCGTCTCTTTGATCCCTTGCCTGTCTTAACGGCATCGAGCTTAATCGTCCGCTCCTCCCTCCCTCCTCCCTCTATGCAGTCACGATAATCGCCGCGACCGCCAGTCTTAGGGGCCCCATCCAGGGCTTGCTGCCATCATGTCTTCCTATCATCCTCAACACCATGCTCCCAATTCCCATGCCGCCCACGGCCATCGACAGCCCCCGCAGTACAATCCTGCTGCGGCAATGCAGCACTCCGCCCCCGCTGGAACCTTTGTGCCGGGCACCAAGGTCCAGGTCGGGAGCCACCGTGTGGTCATCGAGAAATACCTCTCTGAGGGAGGATTCGCCCATGTCTATGTGGTTCGACTACCGCAACCCGTCGACGGGACGGACATTGCGGTCCTGAAGCGTGTAGCCGTCCCCGACAAGGCAGCGCTGGCCAACATGCGGACGGAAGTGGAGACGATGAAGAAGCTCAAGGGCCACCGGCACATCGTGAAATATTTCGACTCGCACGCCTCTCAGTTGAAGGGAGGCGGCTACGAAGTCTTCCTGCTGATGGAGTTCTGTTCGGGTGGGGGTCTGATTGACTTTATGAATACCCGGCTGCAGAACAGGTTGACGGAGCCGGAGATCTTGAAGATCTTCACGGACGTTGCGGAGGGGGTTGCGTGTATGCATTATCTCAAGCCTCCGCTGCTACATCGAGATCTCAAGGTTGAGAATGTTCTCATATCGCTGGCTGGGAAGTCCGTGTGCTACAAGCTGTGTGATTTCGGGTCAGCTGCCCCGCCGCGGCCAGCCGCGACGAGTGCCGCTGAGGGCCGGTTGATCGAGGATGACGTGCAGAGACATACCACCCTCCAGTACCGGAGTCCGGAGATGATTGATGTGTATCGCAAGCAGCCGATTGACGAGAAGAGTGATATCTGGGCGCTGGGAGTCCTGTTGTACAAATTGTGCTATTATACGACACCTTTCGAAGAGGTCGGGCAGATGGCGATCTTAAACGCCAGTTACAAGTTTCCGGCTTATCCTCCGTTTTCGGACCGCTTGAAGCTGCTGATTGGTATGCCTGGATCTCCTTCTCTTTCTTTTTTCTGTATCGGACGGGTGCTGACTCGGAGTTGTTAGCCTCAATGTTGAGAGAACAGCCGCAGAAGCGGCCAAATATCTACGAGGTCTTGAAGGAATCGTGCCAGATGTCAGGCCGAGAGGTGCCCATTCAGGATGTGAGTCGTTATTCTCGCTTCCTGCAATTGAACATTCTAACAAGCTGCAGATCTATTCTGGCCGTTCCGTGTCTGAGGCACGTCGGTACCAGGAACTTCCTCCATCGCCTACGGACGCACCTAGAGTGGGCGCCGTGTTTTCACCACCGGTTCAAGAGACCCAGATAATCCCAGAGATTGCCCCGATGCGGCGTGGACGACCTGCGAAGCCAACTTCACAGCACAACTCGGCCAGACCAAGTCCATCACCAGCAGCGCCGCGAGCAGTGTCAAACGATCCTTTTGCAGCGTTGGATGGAGGAAAATCGAAGGACCCTGTAGACGAGCTATCTGCGCGGTTCCCGACGCTCGATCAGTTTTCATTGCTGCATGAAAAGGGAAGCAAATTCGACTTCGAGTCTACGGTTGTCGAGACAAAGCCGGAGCCGGATGATCTGTCACAGAGGGTTACCAATGCTCTCGCTGACGAAGTCTTCGCCAAACACGCAACGCCGTCAATGCCACCCAGGGAGTCGACCGGAAACACGCAGGCTCTCTCTGCCCCGACAGAGAGGGGACCGAAGGAGTCTCCTAGACTTGGAGGGGAAGCTGCTCCTGCTGCTCGACAGACACCACTTTATCAGCCGTCCCCGCAGAAACCTGTCATGGTGTCTACTGGTACCATGACCACGCCGTCTCCGCCTCCAACTTCAACTTCAACTTCAGACATCAAACCGCCCTCGAACCGGCCTATCTATAGATTTCCACCGTCAGGCCATGAACGCCGTTCATCTAGTCAGCCATGGGCGTCCGAACCCGGGAGGGCGCCCACTGGACAAGGAAGTGTACCTTCGCAAACGACGACCATCCACAAGATCGAACCGAAGCACAAACCGTCCTCTGAAGGGATCTCTCATTTTCCCGTTTCGTCGAGACCGTCCCTCGAGATGTCTCGTCCCAGTCACCTGGACATCGATGATCCGGTTTCTCGTTCAAAATCTGCCAACTCTAAAGCGAGACCTCAGTCTGTCCTTGTGTCGTCGAGACCGGTGAACTTGGGAAGCGGGCGTTCATCTATGGATTCGCCTAGAACTCCATACGAGGATGGGGCGCCGTTGCAGCACGCATACACAAGTGTGGAGCATCGTGACTATGATCGGAACAATATCTCGTCCGATATTGATTACCTGCGTGCAAGAGAGGAAGAAGAAAACAACAGGAAGCGTGACAAACGCATGGGTAGCGGCTCAAAGCATGTCAAGCGCTCCAGTCTTACGTCCCTGTCTTTGTCGGGAACGAAGTCTCTGTTGGCTGGTAGATTCGGAGAGGCCTTCCGGCGCTTTGAGCACAACGTTCCGGAGCAGGGCCAGGGTAGTCGCACTCCCTCCCCTGACGAGACTAACAGCCGGCTGCCGCCTATCGCGGCCTCTGAAGCGGCGGACTTGAGTGGCGAAGGTGTGGGCGAGAACGAGGACGATGTTTCGCCTGAGATGCGCCGGGAGTTGGAAAGACGGCGACTGTCGCAGGAGGAGAAACGGGTAGCCAATGCGGCGGCTGAATATAGGCGTCGGTTGGCGGAGAAAGGAGATGGTGGTCGCAGACCTGAAGGCACTGCGCCTTCTATTCAGAGTAAGGTCCAGTCTCTCCTTCAAGAAAACAACAAACCAGCACCACCGAAGACAGCTTCGGGGTATGGACGATACACTGACTCAGACGACGCTTTGCAGGCAAAGCAATTCGAGTCACGCTCGGAACCACAGCCCAATTCGCGACCCCTCTCGCGAAACCCTGGGCCCGTGTATAACGAATTCGACAAGCCGAAATTACCTGCAAGGCCTAAGGATGTGTCTGGAGCCCCCGGTGGACTCCCTAAACAGCAGACTGCGTCTGGTACATTCGCTTCGGTGCAGCGCACCGGGCCACGTCCGGCAGCTCCTCCCAAGCCGAAGAACCTGCAGCTCACCGGCAAGTCTGAGACTCCCTCGACAAGCGGTAATATCGAAACCCCCATCAGTGGCACCACCGATGAATGGGAGGAGAGCTTCAGCAGACGTTATCCTAGTCTTTCCGGTCTTGAGCTGGTGGAGACGGAGATTGATATTCCTAGACTCCCTAGCATTCGGACCCGGGAGGTGTAGAAGAACTGCCTTTTTCTTTTTGTTCTTTCTTTGTCACCATATCAGCGTTGGTGTTGTTGCTTCGAGGAGCATTTATTGCAAGCGTTGTTCGCTGCCAGTACATATAGCCTTTGCAGACTGGTTGCCATAGACATATCGTTGGGGTAGGCAACTTATCGCGTTAATTCTCTGAATATATATATATCCGATCACTCCTCTGATCCTGGTATCGATATGTCTACAATTTCTATAATTTTGTATTCATCTGGGTCACACTGTTGGCCATGTTGCGTTGTAGAGAAAGTAGCACGCAAAGCTTCATTGTGCACTCTCATTGGCTGGCCTAGTCGGGGAAAGGAAAGCTCTCCGCAGTCGAGTAAATCAGTCAGTTATTATCGGATTTGATCACGGACAACGAACCAGCAGACCGTCACTGCGCAGATGGCGCCCATAACATTGAGCAAGGTGGACAGTGAGTGAGCCCTCTATTCTGGAGATGGTCATAAAGCCGATATATCAGGAACACCGGGGCTAATACATGCGCCTCCTGCAGATGATCTCAAGGAAGTGATTCAACAGCTCTTTGAGATCCAGTCCGCGGTCCATGGATACCTAGGACCTGAAACCCAGCATGAACTCGTGCGGAAGATGTACGTGTCTTTTCCATTTCTTATCTTCTGACTTTTATGTCTCTCTCTCAGTGCCCACATGCTCATATCCCTCTGCGACCACCGAACTCAGACAGCAACGAAGACACTGCTAACCACAATATACCCCTCTAGAAAATCACTCACCCTCGCCCTATCAACCCTCTCCAACGATACTCGCTACGATCCCTCCGCTGCCGTTTCCACCGCCGACTCCTCTGACCCCTCCGACCCGCCCGTTTCGGCCGTCCAACTCCCACCCGAGATCATCGACTACGTCGACGCCGCGCGCAATCCAGACATCTACACACGCGAGTTCGTCGAGCTTGTACAGCGCGGCAATCAAGACCTGAAAGGGAAGATGGAAGCATTCGCTTCTTTTCGGGATGTGCTGGCTCGGGAGATGAGGAGCGCGATGCCGGAGTGTCGGGGAGAGGTAGATCGTGTGGTCAGAGCGACAGGAGGGACGGTGCCTGAGGATGAAGGGGCAGATGGAGAAAGGAAGTAAAGAGGACATATCTTGATCAAATGGCGTGGTTCTATTATACAAAGGCGTTTGGGCTACGAGTTACGGAGGTTGGGTTTGGGTGGAATTGAGGCGTTTGGAAGGAGTTAATTATTAATTCAGGGAGATATCCTGAGGTCGAGAGAACTTGCTTGGACAGAGCGGTTCAAACTTTTGCTGCTTGCGGGATCGTAGGTACCAGGCATTTGTCCTTCTTGAGACATCCAATGTGGTAGTCTAGTTAGCAGTCTATTATCGGAGTTGGCCTCGAAGTGGTGCTGCTTGCTTTGTCTCTTTCTTAAGAGCTAGTGGTACCTAATACAAGTGGTGTATGTCACTATCTGTGAAACACAGCTCAGATTTTATATGCAGGCTTTGTTTGGCTATGCAAACGGTCAAAGAAATGATCAGAAGAGATCCTACATATATATCAGTGTGTTCTGCAGGATAAACTCACTCATTGGTTAGGTTTTTTAATAAATATTATTGCTCGAAGGAACTGGGGGCCTAGTGCCAACTTGACTTTACCTAAATTATCATTGACCTTTCCCCGATTGTGTTCGTATTTGATATTCACCTATTTATGGCCACCCCTCCGGCCAATCGGCATCTGAACATCCTACTTAACGGTACAGATATAAAGTCGGCTGTCGGGTACCTTAGTTATTATTTACGGACGACGGTAAGGCAGCAAGCAGGTCAAGAGAGATATCTACTCGCTCACCGTTTACGACCAGTTTATTCTTCTCCTGAACCCAACCATGCCTTCTCTCTCCTCCCTGGCATTCGCGCTCGCGCTCGCAGGCGCCGGGTACCTGAACGCCATATGCGTCACGCCGCCGAATCCTCCTCCGTCGCAATCGCGCGCATACAAGGGAGATCGAATCCATTTCCTAACAGGCAGAGTCACACGTTCAGTTGGCTATATCTCGCTAGTATTGTATCTATTCCATGCGCTGCTGGCTGTATCCTGGCCATCAGCCGCCCATGATGATGATGCAGCCAGTCTACAACGTATCTGCCCGCACGCCTCGAACCTCCACAGCGACTTCTACACCTGGAACTCATTCACCACGACCACTCTCGCGCTGACATACCTGGGCGCCGCCATCCGCCTCAGCGCCTACGGTGGTCTAGGCAAGAACTTCACCTTCCAACTAGCCCCTCCGGACAGACTGGTCACGTCGGGAATCTACCATTTCATCCAACACCCGTCGTACACGGGCCAATTCCTCATTAGTATCGCAATGAACCTGCTGGTTTTGCGATGGGATTCGTCTCCGGCATGTTTTATTCCGGAGTCTTTCCTGGCTGCGTTGACTGGATGGGGATGGGTCGTTCTGATTGCGCCGATGGCTTTTGCGAGTTCCGCGCTGGCTACGAGGGTCAAGGATGAAGAGGGGATGTTGAAGGAGAAGTTCGGACAGGAGTGGGTGAGGTGGCATGAGAGGACGGCGAGGTTTATTCCTTATGTGATTTGATAGGATGTGGATTGTGTTGAATATTTACTTTCTTCTCCAATGGAGTTGGCGTGGATAGTTGTTGAAGGGACAGGAATTCTTAGAAAAAAAATAGAATAAATACATAAATACATAAATAAAGAGGAGATATGATCGAAGTAGGTCTGTGGATCTTTTCTGTCTGTTCTATACAGGTACATACCTCTCGTTTCTTATCCCTGCGCATGATGGATATCAGTCTGGTAGTAATGGCTTGATAGTCGTCAATAAATTGATATGCTGCATCCAAGATAGGAAACCAGAGTTAGTTTCAGCGCCCGGCTTCCTACTTCCTAAGGCAGAGAGCATGGCTGTTATGTAGATAAATGCCATCTACACCTTTGATATTTCTAGGACTGCAGATTCCCCAGATTTGGGAAGTAATACAATAAATACAACCACTGGCAGGGCGACGAACCGGACCGCTTCTTGGTAATCACCCGATAGTTAACTATCTACTAGGGTAATCAACCGCATGCTCGTGTTTGACATAATAGCAATCCCGTGGGTTGTCGGGAGCAAGCTTGAGACCAAGGGTCATTGGTGGGACAAATTCGTCTTATACGAGTACTTCCTCAGCTGTGCTGCGGTAATAATCCCGCATACAGACATATTACATAGCCATCGGGATGAATCCCTCTTTAGCGGATGTACGGCTCGTGTGATGCTGACTCTACTGACGGTTCGCGGACTTCTGAGGTCGTATTTGGTGCTGATGAGTCCGACATAGACTACATGTCCTGTGCTGTCCGTGACGTGGAGAAGCCGGAAGGATTCAATGGCGCAGATTTAGGCCTTCAGAAACACCATCAAAAGAGGAGTTAGGTTTGGCCCGATTCGCGTAACTGCAACAGTCGCATCGTTTTACCCCGTCAGGTAGCAGCAGTAATAACCTTACTCAGTGATGCCGGAGTGTCACTCGATAGGATAAAGAAGAGTACCAAACTCCATCGTTGAATTGCCCGGAGATCCTCATCCACGGCGGGTTGTTATTTGAGATGCGTGACTACGAGGAGTCTGTACGCTAGTTAGTTCCTCGTACAAGTCAGTCAAGACAACGAGCCGTTGGATGTTAGGGAGCCAATAGAGATGATGTCTCTGCTTGGGCTGAGAGTCTCACGATCGCTACAATCCCACCAGCGTTGCAACTCGTGAGATGATCCGATGGTGGTAGATGCAAATGCCACAACAACAGGGGCCAGGGACCTCAATAAACATCCCACTGAACAGCCGTGACGGTTTTTATCCGAAGCAAGTACGGAGTAAGTTAGTTAGAGTATTGCTTTCTCCAAATGACACGAAGGCGTTCCGGTGGGATCGTACAGCGTGCGTTGTTGCGGTCTGCAGCGGACGAGTAACAGCGCCGAGAAGAAGTTCTGGTGGTCATCTTCACCCTCGCCTTTCTCACCACCCGCAAGGATCGTCAACACTGCAAGCACGGTTTCTTCCCCGTCTTGCTCGCAATGGTGCCTCAGAGCGGCAACCGCGAGCGAAATAATCCACCCATCTCCTCGCTTGAGGCCGTGGATCGACACGCCCAGCGACATCGGTGGTCGCCTGTGGCTCGCCAATATCCGAGAAAAACCGCTGTTGGACGGAGACTCCGACGGTCATAGGGCTCCCTCGTCTAGGACTGCGGCATGCAATGAGAGTACGGAGTATTCCGTACATAATCGCACCTTGCGCCTGTCTCATTCTTGGCGAACTAGGACAGAAACCAGGACAGAGACTAAGAACCGGATGAGGGGACAACAATGACAATATGATCGACGATCAAGAGTCCCTGGCACACGTAACTCCCCCGATAGTGCCGTGTCTCTCTTCGGTCTCTACAAAGAACAGCCTGTTGGTCTGGTATTTGGGAGGATCAGAGTCTGTCGTCTGGATCTGTCCGAAAAGACTCGCATGTCCTGATCCATCTGTTCCTTGGGTCTCTGCCAGGGCTAGCGGCTCACGTATGATTTATTATTGTACTATTGATTATTCGATTTGTTCGTTCTCGCCTCCGCGCCACGCTACGAGATCCAATAATAATAACTATCGACACTCGAGGTTGGACGGTGGAGCCTGAACACTCGGTCCTCCCCCGCATGAACGTTTGGTCGGGACTCAGGAGCAGCTGTCAGTTGTCCACATCCCGGTCAGCTCTTCGCTGTTGTCCAACGATGGTGGCAGACGCCCTGAAGCCGAGTCTTGGGGCACAGCATGGGGATCTCTGACCGCATTGTGGGGGGCGCGCACGGAGTCCACACGCTTTCATCAGCCTTGTCTTAAAACCGGTCAGGACCTTCTATTTCAAGAGACTCTTGCTGCTGTCTTTCCCTCCTGGATGTGAGGCCTCCCATACATGCGTGTGATAAACGTCTGCGACATCCCAGCCATGCTGCGATGTGGGCAACGGACGCAAGCTGCTCCTCGGATCGACAGTTCCAACACCATGTGTGCTCGTCTATAACACGCGACTAGGGCCACGGCAAGAGCTCAACGATACATAGGATGGCGACTGATGGCCCCAGTGCGCCGGGTGACGGCATCACTGGGGGATATACAGGAAACAATCTTGGGGTCCAGATTGCCATGGCCACCTTCACCGGAATTGCCTGGTACAACGCGATCGAACTCATCGTCCTTCTCTTTGTGACTTTTAGTCAGTATAAGGGCCTTTACTTCTGGAGTCTTCTTTGTTCAGCTGTCGTCGGCGTTGTACCATATTCACTCGGCTTCCTTCTCAAATTTTTCAATCTCACGAGTGCGCGGTGGCTATCTGTCACATTCCTCACTGTCGGCTGGTATTTTATGGTCACTGGGCAATCGATCGTTCTATACTCGCGGCTACATCTGGTCCTGAGGAATCCTCGAGTCCTACAGCGCGTCTTGTTCATGATCATTGCCGACGCGATTGTTTTGCATGTACCGACCACCGTTGTGACTTTCGGCTCCAATTTTGATTATGACACAACCGCATACGTTCGGGGATACAATGTCATGGAGAAGATCCAGATGACGGGGTTCTGCCTGCAGGAGTTCATCATCTCCGGCCTATACATCATCGAGACTGTCAAGCTGCTGAAACTGAATCCGGATAAGCGCAATCGAAAAATTATGTACCAGCTTTTGGGCATCAATCTGCTTATCATTGCGATGGACCTGGGTCTTCTTTTGGCTGAATATCTGAACTTTTACGTCATTGAAACGACTCTCAAAGGCGCTGTCTACAGTGTCAAATTGAAGCTGGAGTTCGCCGTCTTGGGCAAGCTGGTTCATCTGGTCCATTCCCACGGCTGGAAGCCACAACCTGCCAGCTCCCCGAATGACTTCCCGGATTTTGTGGATGCCACGCGAGTCACATCCGACGTGACCCATGCTGCACCGACTATTAGATACCCTTCACATCCGTGGATGGATCCCGACGATATCGATATCGCCGTATTCGAACATTCGGAAAATCCCCGGGATCAAGAGATAGGTCATTCTGAGTTATCTGGATCGTGGAGCGGCGAGACTCAAACGAACGAGCTGTCTCCCGGTATAGCATTGGCACCCACGGACTTTACAAACGCTCTACGACCGTCAAGCAATGACAAATATAAAGACCGTCCGGGTTGAAACGAGACTTCGGCTGAAGCTTGAATTTACTCTCCTATACAAGATACGAGTGCCACTTTACGAGACTCGATTATCGCAAGGAATCCCAAGAAAGGGACTCCCGCCGTGCTGTAGGGCCATCAAAGGGCCCATTCATGTACAGCACATGCGAAACCTGTCTATTGCGCCAGAATGCGCATAGACGCGGTGAGCTAGAAAATGCCACCCACTATCCGATGCAGACGTAGGGGAACACTCCCTCATCATCAGATGCTATAATTGAAAAATTACTAGCTACAACCCTGAGACACTTAGTGATCGAAAGAAACCGGGCATGTCGGAAATGGTCGTCGCCTTCGGAGATGCCGAATCAAGACGTCATGACTGACCAATCCTCCATGATTTGAGGTTTACAACAGACAAATCTAGTATAACCACAATGAAATCAATTCCGACTCATATCTTCCTTTCCAGTAGCAGTAGCCCTGTGCCGTTGTTACAGCGTGGTCTACCTCGTATTCGAAAACACATCGGAACCTACGACAAGCCACCATCAACCACCCGATTTGGCAGAGAAGACCTCGTGGCATGACGGAAACTGGTAAGATCTCCCCGTAAGAAGAGATTATCCATTTTACCCACCAATCCTTTCCCCGCAGAGAAAATCTCCGAGCAAATCTTCTCCGCTAGACCCCGCATTTTAGATCATCACTATCCATATCGCCATTGTGAATTGTTGGGGAGAAAGGCGGCTAAAGGCTGGAATTGGGTAGAGAAGTCGAGTCATAGTTCCGCGCTATAGAAATAATGCCTCTTATATTCTTCTGATGGGGTGATGAGATTTGCTGTTGATGTGGGAATTGACAGAGTCTGCAAGTTACTACGTCAATAACCGACAGGGACAATTACAGCTATTTTAATTAGACGTCAGGATTAGTTATTGTGACTGTGGATATGAGTTAGACACTGTACGCTCCCCAAGGTCAATCACCGCTTCTTTTTTGTATAAATTGGCAGCCTTCCCGAACAGGATGTACGAATTTTGTGCTTTTGGCATCGCAGAACTCGCGTTGTATTCGTCCTCCTTGGTCGGACGGTAGTGTCGATGATATTATCGTCGAGATCTATCCTAGACTCAACAGATGATTTGTTGCTCAAGTTGCGAAATTTGTTGAAATTGCTTCGGGCTGGATAAAGACTGCGATGAGCGACGTATTTGAGGTGACTATATCGTGGCAGTTCAGCGAAAGTCGTACTCAATTCGTATGTACATGATTTATCCTTCTCAGTGAAGTATTGGTTTAAGGCAGCAGCAATCCTCAGTGGTCGTCTGTTGGTTAGTCATTATACGTACCTGAACCTGGTCTAGCTTGGCGATATCCACGAAGATTTATGATCTACGAAATTACTTTGAAAAAAACATAATTGTCAATCTATTGAAAAGTTTATGAGAATCATCTCGTACTCACTATAGCTCGAAGGGCGAAGGACCGCAGCGATAGCCGATAATTGTCAATCTTGCAGCGCCATCGCGACACGGAGTTGTATACAGCAGAATCCTTTGGATAAATGCGAAACTGAGCAGATACTGTTTCAACTTGAAACATCGAAGGATCTCAAGAGAATGATCCAATGTGGATTCCGGTTCCCGTCGCCGGGCTGTTTCCTAGGTGAAGAAAACGGTACCTTGATTTGGATACTGCAGTGGGATCCAGCAGGATCGATTTTTTATTTATACACAAAACGAACCTACCTCGACGGGTCTGTCAAATCCTTTGGGGCGTAAAAAGCCCTTGAATATCATCAAGTATAGCTTACATAAATACCACAGGATAACTAGATGACAAATGGACGTGACGCTGCGAACGTCTTTCTATCATGCTTGGCCCCCAACGTGGAGCCCGAATCCTTCAACATTGGCCGCCATCTATTTGCCGGTGATCTCACTTCAGGCCGTATATTGGACCCTAGGTATGAACCAAGATGGGTATTCAAGCCACTTATTTCCAGGGAAGCGGTATGTGAATGCGAAGTATACGAGGCGATCGGTGGAGTCCGATCACTTCTACTGCCACGCTGTGGCTGCAGCACTATGCCCTATCTCTGTCGATTTCGCTGAATTGCATAGATCTCTACGGCCATAATTACGGCCGCATATGGTCTACCACGTTGCAGTTGCTTTGTCACAGGGCACTTAGGGCCGGCCGATCTACAATCTTCCCGACCTACGAGAGCCATGGTGGTCTATGAAAGTCAGCGAATCCTCTTCGCTCCGTCCGAAGGAAGACTGGGGCCGTTTTTTCTACCGTTATTCCATCCGGATTCCAGAAATTGGATCTGACCACCCGGCCGTTCGTTTCATCAAGAGCTTATTATATCTATTTTGAAGAGTGGGGTCAATATCGATCTCGGAAATCCAATGGTGATCCCGTTGTCATGGTCCCCGTCAGCAAAAGCCACCAAGTTAATCGACACTAACATCGTCGCGTGGCTAGCCCATGTGTGGAGGTTTGGGTGGAAGCTTTTGCTTAATCGTGGCTGATCCTGGTCTTCTTTCAACAAGCTGAGAGGCATTGGTAGAAACTTAGCGGTCAACTATGGCTGCTTATATCGGTTCTACTCCCCTCTGGGAGAGTGACTTTTCAACCACATACAATATCACATCCCATGGCCATGGCTTCAGGTGTGGCACAGCATACGGATTATTCAAATTCGACTTCGTCGAAAGGGGCTGTGGTTATCATTATCACGGTCATTTTTTCGGCACTGAGTTTCCTGTTCGTTGGTTTACGATTATGGGCAAGAAGGCTTAGAAGGTCGACTCTAACGGTCAACGACTTTATGATAATGGCTGCTCTGGTGCGTCCCGGCTGTCAACCATGAGGAAGTACTATGGTGGTTTGGATGTTTTCTGATATTCAAATGATAGGTTTTCCAAGTAGGAGAAATGGCGGTTCTTATCCTTGGTAAGTGATACCACAGCAGGCGATAAGATCATGAAACCTCAGCTAAACCAACATGTAGGCACTCGATCAGGCGGCATCGGGTACCACGCCTCGATGTTATCGTCGAATAAAATGAGTTATTTGATGAAGGTAGGCATCACGAGGCATATTACTTCATCAGTGTGACCTGACAGCATCTCAGATCTACATGGCTGTCGAGCCTCTTTGGATATCGTCGAATTCCTGTGCGAGAATATCCATGATACATCTATATATTACCACATTCCCTTCGAGACGGTTCTTGGTCACCGCATATACAGTGGCTGCACTCGTTGTGGCCTGCTGGGTGAGCACAATTATCCGCATGTGTCTACTCTGCTCTCCCCTCGCATATATTTGGGATAAGTCTATACAGGGTGGACACTGCATCAACATCCGTGCGTCATGGATCAGTGTTTCTATTATTGACTTGGTCCTCAATGCCATCATTCTCATTATACCCATTCCCATGCTCCGGCATCTACGACTACCTGGAACAAAGAAGATGGCCCTGGGTAGCGTCTTCTTGTTTGGATCTGCGTAAGGAACAACAGCAACAACAACCGAACACCTCTTGACGTGGTTCTAACAATAATATTATAGGGTCTGCGTAATAGCAGCTCTACGAATCGTTTCCATCGCTCAACTCAATACCGCAGATATGTCTTACAGCATAGTCTACCACGCCATCTGGAGTGCTCTCGAACCGTGCTTAAGCATCATTGCTGCTTGCCTTCCCGTCCTACAACCCATCCTATCGAAACCAATCCGCCGCCAAAGTTGTTACGGACTGTCAACCGAATCTAATACTGAATCTGGGACGCTCTCCCAAACTCATCTCCGATCCCATCACAGAATTGCCTCGATCGAAGTCAGGAATAACGCATTCCGCCCACTCACTGCAAACACGGGGATATTTCCTCCCCCTACAAACATCTGTTCCGTTCAGCCGAAACAAGACATCGACTCAGAGGCAAATAGTATGTTCCAGCGCCAAATGGAAAATCTACAAGGCATCCTCGTCACGCAGGACTGGGACGTGCGCACATTGAAGGAAGCAGATTCGCCCAGAACACGATGATCATCCATTTATTTCTTCTGGTGTCCGCGTTGATTTCTTTTTAGCCCTGTTATTCGCGCACTTGATACCCTCTACTATGCATATAGAACGGAACGGCGTTATATTGTTTTTTTTTTGTCCTTTTTACTTGAGTGGTGGGGAGGTATATGGAAAATAGGTACCTACTTGGGCTTTTGGTTTCATGCATGGGTCAGGTTACATTTGCAGACAGGATACGAGAAAAGATATCTTTTCCATGAAATTACATTTGCTTTGCTCAGAAATACGATAACCAGTGGTCATCGCTGCTTGCATACCTGACTCGGGTATGGAGAGAATCATCGAATCCGAAATTGGGGGCCAAATAGTTAGGTAGGTAGGTACCTAAAACCCGATATTTCTTCTAGACGATGTCTTAGCAGAAAGCCTAAAAACTCTATCTATCTATCTGCTATCAGCCCTGATATAGAGTATTCGAATATCTATCGAAACTTTAAGTTTCCTTGAATTGAACATAATCCAAAATGCTAACCCTATCCTCCCACGCCTTTTCTGCCCCCACACGCATGGTGGTCACGACCTGCTTTTTTCTTTTTCTTTTTTTTTTTTAAAAAAAAAGTTTAAAGCATATTGAATACAGTTATGAGTCCTGGATATATCCCTCCCACTCACTACTTCTTCGTATTTGATTGCTCTTAAAAAAGTGCTAGTGCTAGCATACACCGGAGTGTGAATTTTACCTACTCTTGAAGGCGCGCCTTATGCATTGTATATACTGTGCATAAGTACAATACACGTGGGTCTCACGTCAGCATCCTATATCTAGTTATATGCATGCTACTCGATTAGTTTATGCGAGAAGGATCCTATGTGTAAGTTTTGGCCCCCGCGGAAGAAGTTATGGGAAGAAGATCAGGTTCGTGTTGCATGCCTAAATTGTTCCGGTTCCCGACGGAGAATTTCTGGGAGAGGTTGGATTACCTACTGAAAGAAGATGCTCCAAAAGATTTCAAGAATGACTCCATAGTTAACTAATAGGTACGACTGACTAATGATCACAACATGCTCCTGAGGTAGAAAGGAATCCAAAACAACGTATAAACTCATGATGCCAAACAACCGAACGCCTTGATATCTACAAGTACTGGGACAGCAGCAACGTGTTTGAGACTGATGCCCCAAAAACGATACTGAAAGTAACCGAAATCCACAAATATGATACAAACACATCGCAACGTGTAGGTCGTGATATCATACTTCCCATCATTCATTCTTTAGACTTTGAAGGACTTGCTGCCCTCGACGAGACCGTCCGATAACTTACTTATTGCAGCCCAGTCAGGGATGTACTGCTGAACCTCATCCAGCGCGGGGATGAGTCCCGGGCGATTATGGTCGCTCCACAAGCAGACTACCCGTCCACTCAGGTCCCCCTTCGGCCATCGAACGTCAACTGTCCATGTCCTGTCCCACGTACGGCTCCAGAGTCGAATCTCCTTGGTTCCGTGGTGAGAAATATGAGGAAAGCGATCGTCGAGGGCGCTTCCGGCAACGTTAAAGTCCGAAACAGGGGAGTCGAATAAGATTTTGCAGGCCCGTGTATTTTTCCCGGAGATATCGAAGGTGGCCCTCTTGGCGCTTGTCTTTGAGACATTAAATGATACCCAGTCGCTCTCTGAGCCCGTGGATAGAGAGGACAATTCTGTACTGGTGACATGCGGTGGAAGTCCCTCCCAAGAGCACTTCAATCGGGGCCCAAGCCAATCGCAGGTTATGTTTTGGCCCGCGGCGCTAGGAACGGCGTTCACCGCATCATTCACAAATGGAGGGATACCCGTGAGCGACGCACGGTTGACACCGGTATCCAGGTCGACTTCCTGAATGAAGAAAAGTTTCAAGCGATTTGTTGGAGAGAATGGGAATGCGACCAGGTTGTAGATGAGTGTGCCAATAAAGATCAAAAGCAAGAAAACTGGGATGTGGTAGGTATATCGATGGATGAATGGCAGTATAGGCACAAGGATGAGCACCGCGCAAGCAACGATCAGCAAATAGACGGTTAAGACAGAACTGCCGTCTTGACCGGTCTGATGGAGAGCACTTGTCAGGAAAAGGCCGATCTGACCAACTAAAATAATGACAATTGGGGCCAGGAGAAGCAGCTGCAGTACCCATGTCCACTTGGGAAGTTTAGCGCTCCATTGCTGCTCATGTCCATATACAGCTGGGCCGCGATCATGCTCTTGGACAGTGAGATCGCTCGTGGTATGGTTGTCATCTTCTACGCGAGTGTAGTGCGCGAATGTCATTCGCTGTCCTCCCCCTCGCAGCAGAGACGTGGATTCCGTCGGTTCCTCTTCAGCATTGGCCGTGCTTCCAATCTCGTCGGCGGTAGGGGTAAGAAGTCGACTGCCAAAGCTGCTTGCTCTCCGCGACGTCTGTCGGAACTGGCTCACATAATCGGATTTCCTCGGTAGCGAAAACAGCTCCAAATAAGAAATCCACGTAGCCAGGAATACCCCAACGAAGTAGAAAAAGACAAAGTAACCTCCAGCTAAGCCAGATTTGTTCTCATAGACGGTGGTGACGACAAGAAGCACCCACACCACAATGAACAGCCAAGTCAAAGTGTAGACTCGGTGAAGAGCAGAAGGTCGAGCGAAATCTGCTGCACGAGACACAAACCATGCTAAGAAGAACCAGGCAGATATGATCATACTCCAAACAGCATATTCGCTGCTATGTATGATCTGGGGATTGACCTTGGTTAGCAGGTAGGCCAGACCGACTGCAACCCCAGTGGGCACCCCAAACAGGAATATGAACCGGAATATTCCTCTCAGACCATAAAGCGGGACTCTCTCGTCACCGGCTTCGTCCAGGGGGACCGACATGCTGAAAAGATACATTCTGTTGACTTTAGATACCGCCACACTGGTGACAAATAGGGTCAGTGGTCCTACGATAAGCAAGGTCACTGAGAGTGCAAACAGGGTGTGAAGCTGGAATACAGCAAAGGCACTACCAAACAGATCGAACCACACCGCGTCCGAACCTTTACCGCTGGGTACCTTTCCAGGCTCTTGCGCATCTCCATCGAAGCGATTGCTGGAATCAGACACAAGACCCTCAGTCGTAGCAACGGCGGCTGATAGCATATGCCACACGGCATCCTTGCTGGTATGTCTCGCATCATCCTGATCGGTGTGGTACCTAGCTCGAGGTTCCATGAATGCAACATCCAACCCACGGAGACCAAGGTCACCTTCGAAGACGACGTAGTCGGTTTGACTGCGAACAAGCCGGAACCCATCTTTGCTGAGGACTGAGCCATACGGATACTGTGATCTCTCATAGAATCGAGTGACTTCCGTGTCAGAACTGCGGAAGAGTGTAGCTCGTCCTCCAGCTCCGGCGCCTTCCAGATTCAGGAAAGTGTGAGGGAACTTGGAGATTGGATGCTGACTGTATACACGCGCGCCATTGAGAAAATCTTCCTCGCCGTTGTTGAATAGCACCACCAATCCCTTCCGTGGAGCGTGTCCGGGCGTGGTAAAGTATTTGATCAATTGGAGACAGGTGATAACCCCGACACCATCGTCCGTCGCACCATAACCGGTCGAGACGCTATCATAGTGCGCATTGACCAAGACGCCGCCTTTGCCCTCAGGCTCGCCTTCTGGATCATCCCACCATTTGTCTTTGCTGTCCTCGGATCCGCGGATATATACGATTATGTTGGTACCTTCGAAATACACTCCCAGAGTGATAGTGCTGGCGACACTACCTCCAGAAAAGGTCAGATTAGACGTATTGTCATCAAAAACGAAGACGTCCGGTCTTTCTTCTCCCGCGGACTGGTGCGCTTCGTCTGAAGCGCGCGCCTCGAGGATTTCGTTAACCCTCGTCAACAGCCATTGATGTACATCGTCATTCCGGTGGGAATTGTAGGGATGGAAACCCGCAGTAAGGTGTTGGAGGTCTACCCACGCCTCCGTGAGATTGATACCCTTTGGATCTGTGCTCGGTGCGGACGGTAGAACATGACGGATGACGAGCAGCGGCACGATGAGCGCGACATAGATAACGGTCACTATTATTGTCACAGGGCCGGGTGTGAAGGCCAGAGGATTCGCTCGCGCAGCCTTGTGTAAAGCCATGGATCCTACCTTTCGCGGATGGAACCGGCGCAGTGGCAGGCGACTAAAGTATGGCCTCCTTAGGACATGGAGCAAAAAGGAATTGTGTTCGAGGAAAGTAGTTATTAAGCGATGTCGTTATCGTCGCGCGGTGGAGGTCGAACGCGGGGGGGGGCTGGAAGGCGAAGCAAAGCTCTAAGCTTCTTCGGGAGCTTTTCTGACGGGAAACTCCCGGTCAGATCCCATCGCACTATCTTTAGATCACAGACAGCGACAGCTGATATTTAATAATGCTATGCATGCCAATGGGAACGTATACTATGTAGCTTGGGCTCGTCGAGGATAGGATTAACCTACTCCACGTCATTCGCTGCACCTAAGCGCAGATAGCCGGAGAACTACAACAGGCCTTATTATTGAATCGTCGCTAATGATCTCCTTTGTCGAAGCTAAACTCGATGTGATCTGGATTATGTGCCTACGAAAAGCGGAGTGGTCCGTTTAATCGAGCGCGATAGAGTGACGATGTTTTAGCACATCACTTTCCTAGAATGTACGTAGATCGGGGACTGGCAGCTGGCCAGACAATACAGCTCAATAAGATACAAAAATGTTAATTCTCTAATCGGCTGTTCTGGTATATCTGCAAGGTAACACCAACGCGGGGAGAAATATCATCGCTTCGTCATTCGACGCTTGAGATTTGATGCTTGAATCTTCAAAATTCGCTCTAAGTCATCCAGAAAGGTTTCAAATGATACAGCTGTGTAATAGCACGACAAGAGCACTCGAAGTATTCGAAGCGTGTGTATGTACAGCAGAACGCAAGTAATCTGAGCATACGTCTTCCCAGGCAGCGGCGGGCTGCACGATAGCGCACTTGCTTCAGAGTAGCGGAATGCAGAGGTAGGAAAGGAAACAAAATATCATTATATCTCGCTCTGCACGCTATCAGTCGGTATGGCTCGGTAGAGCGTATGCGCTTAGTTGCAGACGTCCTTGGACCTCTCTGCAAAGGCTGCTGGGGCTCCGTGTTTGCTAATACCCCCGCTCTGTTTATCTCGCTAAAGTAGCGAGAAATGAGTATGAATGAACATTGATCATACGGGTGAAGCTCGCTTTGAAGTAGCAGATCACAGGCATCCGAACAAGGGAGATGCGAGACCGTGTAAAATACGAATCAGCCGGATAGACTTAAAGCAGGGGTATCAACCATGGGGATGTGGCACATCGATAGCGCCATCTCCCAGTTCTTCATCTTCTTCATCGTGAATGGCAGTCGCGTTCATGAGGCCCGTAACCTGGCCCTCTTCCTCGTCTAATTCTTCATCGTCGTCATACATAGTTGCCTCTCCATCTTCATGGAAAGGGGCAACACTCCTGTTCAGGAAATCGCGAAGGTGGGAGACCCCTTCACCACTGAAAACACAGAAGACTTCGCGCTGCTGCTGTGTGAATTCAGGCGGGGCCTCTCGACAGAATGCAGTAAGCTCTTCTCGCAAGAACGCTTGCACTCCCGTCAAGCTCAGGTGCGTTAACCTCGGGCAGTGGTTCAATAGTGCATGGATCCCCTGAGAAGTCAGTATAAAGTGCATTTCTATGGGTACTAAGATGTCAAAAGTACTCACATCCATTGTCAGATTAACACAGTAGCTAAGGTGTACTCGCTCCAGACAGCTCACTCCGAGCGGGTGGGGAGAAACCTTTGGACGGGCCAGCGCAAGGATACTCCGATCTGTTATTGCTTGACACTTCACGAGGCCAATTCTCCTGAGCTTCGGCAACGTCGCAAGCTGCTGGATACTAGCGTCCGTCAGGCGGTTACAGCACGCCAGATCTATATATCGGATGCGATTGCAAGATTTGACCAGCTGGATCACAGCAGCATCGGTGATGTTCGAACAATGGCCAAGATGGACATAATGAAGGTTCTTACCCAGTTTGCAGATTGCCTGGACAGTCCGGTCCGTCACGAACCTACATTTTGCAAGGACAAGGTTCCGCAGGCGAGGAGCGGAATTAACTATGCGCTCCACCGCGTCATCTTTCACGTTCTCGCAGGCAGTAAGGTCCAAAATGCGAAGACTATCAAAGACCAAATGCTCCGGGAG
Source organism: Paecilomyces variotii (assembly GCF_004022145.1). Lineage (NCBI taxonomy): Eukaryota > Fungi > Ascomycota > Eurotiomycetes > Eurotiales > Thermoascaceae > Paecilomyces > Paecilomyces variotii. Next base: position 1,079,940 of record NW_021167147.1, on the reverse strand, counting down.
GCTTAGGAAGGCAGAATCGCTTATTTCGGTGCAATGCGCGAGCCTCAGTTCTCGCAGGTTGCGGAGTGAAGAGAGGAGTGATGTTACCGAAGTGTTTGTGATCAGCTTGCAGTCATGCAGGTCGATTTCAAGTATCGAGGGACAGTTTTCTGAAAAAGACAGAACAGATTTGTCGGTAACTTGGACGACGCCATTCAATTTTAACTATAACCGTTAGAAATAAATTTTATATGCAGGTTAGAAGAATACTTCTTACTCGTTTTATCTGTCGACAGTTTTCCGACACCGCAACCAGGGAATCATCAGTCACCTTCACGCATCCTGTAATATTCAGACCTTGCAACCGAGGGCAGTTCTTCGCAACCGTAAATAGAGTGTGGTCTGTGAGGGAGCGTAACTCCGAGACATCCAAAGCCTGTAGATGCCGGTTCCCGTCAACGAGATCCGAAACACCCTTATCCGTCAACCTGGAGCAATTCGTCAATGTAAGACGCTCGATCCGTTTGCATTGTGTAAATGGCACGACCGTGCCATCGCTGACTTTTTCAGTCAACGCAGAGAGATTCAGCCTCTTCACTAGCTCAGAGTATGAGAAAAGACCATCTCGCTTTCCCACCGAGGTCACCACACTTCGTAGATTATCCCATTTATTGCAAGACGGCCGATGCCATAGTATCCCCACACAGTTTGCTGCCCAGGTCTGGCATACAAGCATACAGTTCAGCATATCCGCAGTCGAGTTGAGCTTCGAGAATATCGCGATCAGGATTTCAGGCGGCAGTCGCCCGATCGGAGGTATAGCCGCATCTTGTCTATCAATGTTTCCCTCTCGGACTGTAGTCACGCCCACAGATGACTGCGAATCATTGGCCTGTGCCATGAAGAAGTCCGTATCATCGTCAGCGGCCCGTTCAGGCGATGTGGAGGAGGAAGACTCGGAGAGGGCTTCGCTCGGAAATCGAGCCGCTGGTCGTGAGCGGAGCATTGCGACGGGGTACAAGAGCCGAGTCAAACGCGCCTTCCTATGTAGTTCTCTTCACCCAAAGGTCCATATATTCCGTTGGCTCCACGAGAAGTGAGAATGCGCCCTCGAACTGTCGTAGGAGGATCCGCAGAGTATCTGCTCGAGTCGTTCAAGGAACCTCGTCTGGATGGTGAGGATCGAGCACTCCAGATCTCGAAAACGGCCGCGAGGCTAGCTACAATCGGTGGCAGCAGTAAGCAACCCTGGAAGTACAAGCGTAGCTCGTTATGGCAAAGGAAGCACGCTTCGCAGCAACTGTGGTGGCACAAGCGCCTTCTAGCCAAAGAGCTGACAGCCTGACGGAGACCGCAAAGGGGGGTACAATAGCACAGTACCAGTGAGCAAACAACGATCCCGATCTCCTATAAGGGCAGTATAGGCATCTCCGGAAGCTCCGGTGAGAAGAAAATGACCGGGATCGAGATCTGGTATCCGGCCCGTTGTGATGTCGACAAGGAATCGTCTGATGCGGCGAACAAGGAGAGGGCGGCGGAGGTGGGATGAGGCGACAAGCGCTTAGGATAAGTTACTGCGTGGCCAAGTCACGACCAGCCACAGCGAATGTGTCGATAGCGAACCGTAGGCATGAACGGGGGTGCTTTGCAACTCCCAGTCTCTCTGTGCTCAGGAGCTGTATGGTAGGAGCTGTAGGAGTAAAGGCCCATTAGTAAAGGAGCTGAAGCGGAAGGAATGAGGCTGTTGCTGGGGTTTCTTGGCGAAACTTTGGCTTGTGAGCTGGTCGCTTGACGCTATCCCGTGGGCGCTGGTATGCTTGCCATCCACCATAACTCACGCGAACATCAAGACAAGACTCCCTGCAGTATATCCGGTAATGTCTTTTCTATGCAAAGCACAAGCAAAGCAGCTGTTCGAGGAAGATGACAACTTGGTTCATAGATATGCTTACAAGCAGTTCCTAGCTGTGCCAGTCACATTCCCGTCCTCGAACTATTATTATCCTGGGATAGGCCTGGGAGTTATATGGTTAAATCTATAGCCGATCGATCGATCTACATGACATACAATTCCAGATTACTGAAGCAATTCATCCAAAGAGAAAGAACTTCCATGCTTCTCTGGTGCACCGCACAAATTTGTTCGTATTGATCTCGGATAGACGAGTCTGTGATATGACTCGAAACTTGAACAATCGAGAGAACAACTAACGATGCGAAATATAACGAAAGTGGATCAATCTAGCATCTGAATGCCCCCTATACTACCGTCTATGCTTGTGTTTATCGTGCAAGATATTCTAAACCATCTAGTATCCGAACCAGATCAATTCTGGAAGCCTCATTTCACAAGATTTCGATCGGCACCCTTTGCCCATTCTCTAAGGACGTTCTTCTTGACCTTTCCTGTGCTTGTCTTCGGCAGCTCTGGTACAACTTCAACTTCCCTAGGGACCATGAACTTGCTGATTCCACTGACATGCTTTGCCCACTCAATCACATCTTCACCTTTCAAGTCCTTGCCGTCTATGACGGTGATGAAGGCTTTGGGTCGTTCGCCCCAGTGCGCATCAGCAACTGCCACAACACCGACTTCGAGGATATCGGGGTGAGTAGCCAGCATAGACTCGAGAGCAACTGATGAGATATTTTCTCCTCCTAGACCATTAAATCAGCATGGGCTCCGAATGTGCAATCTTCAGGACATCTTACCGCTAATGATAATATCTTTTGCTCGATCCAAGATCTGGATTGCTCCGTCGGGATGCAAAACTGCCAGATCTCCGGAATGGAGGACACCTCCCGCAAAGAGTTTCCTGGTTGCTTCTGGGTCCTTGTAGTAGCCCTTTGCACAGATGTTTCCAACAAATACGACTTCGCCGATCTCCTGACCATCGGGTTTAACGTCGATAACGGTACCCTCGGGCACTTCCGTCTTGATCACTCGAACTGGTAGACTAGTGACAAAGCCGTGGCCTTGTCTGGCCATCTTTTTATACTTCTCCGCCTGCGGTATCGTATCCCATTCTGGCAAGTAGTAGCCTGTTGTAATGGGTCCATATGTCTCCGTCATTCCGTATACGTGCACTGGGTACAGATTTCGACTGATCATCTGTTCGAAAAGATGGGGTGTTGGCGGGCTGGCAGCAACAGTTACCCGCACAGGCTCTGGAAGTCGTTCAGCTTCCTGGGCGGCGCATAGAAGTGTGTTGACTGTTGGCGCAGCAGCAAAATGCGTGACACGTTCTTCCTTGAGTAGTCTCCAGATTTCCGGATAGTCGATTTTTCGTAGACAATAATGAGTGCCTCGGACTGCTGTCACTGCCCACGGGAATGTCCAGCCTGATTATATCCGTTAGCGGTGACCAAGATAAGGGAGCATGAAAACGGACCCATTGCGTGGAACATCGGCAATGTCCACAGGTACCGACATCGACCTGTATTGTAATTGAGTCCTGCTTCAATCACATTTGCCAACGCTCCAAGGTAGCATCCGCGATGGATATACTCCACGCCTTTCGGTCTTGCTGTCGTTCCACTGGTGTAAGCAAGGGCAATGATATCTTCTTCGTCGTCGGCATGGGTTTGAAGACCCTCCCAGCCATGAGCTCCAATTGAAGCATCATGCTTCAATCCTTCGAGGACCGCATCATCGAACGGACCGCTCAGTTCACCCTCCGTGGCATCCGTATCAGTGTCTATAATAAGTGGCACATCTGGGTGCTCCTTCCTATAAGCATCAAGAAGATGCACAAACTCCTGATCAACTATGATAGCATCTACGTCTGCATGTGTAAAGATATATGCAAGATCTTCTGGCTTGAGACGGTAGTTCACAGCTGTTATCCAGTGAGTTTACAGGAATCACAGAACAAAGGTGGGAAGATCGCTCATACCAACATTGATCGCACCAGCGGCTGCGATTCCAAATATTGATTCAAGGAAAGCGGGAGTATTAGGACACAAGATACCGACTCTCTTGAAGCCATGCTTCTTCAAATAATATGCCAGACCTCTTGCGCGGTCTGCGGTCTCGATATACGACCTCCGAAGCACCTTCTTGTTTGCAGTCACATGGTAAATTGCTTCTGCCTGTGGATCCGTAAGTAACGTGACTGGCAATGGGATAATTATGCCATTGTAACATGACTTTATCTTACGTTGGGCTCAATTGCAGCTGCTCGTGGAAGGAAGAAGGTAGGAGAGAGGGTATGGTGGTTAAAGCGGTGGCTAAACTGCCCTGTAGTCGAATTGGCGTCAGATTGGAACGGCGATAGGTGGCCTAGAAGGCCTGACAACCTGCTTTTCGCTCCAGACATTGTGATGGGTGTGCTCCTGCGCGCAATCAGAATTACTGGGAAGAATACTAATGCTGGCAATCCGACGCGCCCTTTCAAATAAGCCCGGAAAGAGATGCGGGGATCTGCGGAAGTAAACCTGGGGAAGCAGGAGGCACGGGCCGACGGTTGAACAGCCGAACAAGGCCGAGAATAACCACCCGGACTTGCCAAGGTCCATATTTCGGCTAACCAACGGATAACAAAAAGGGCCCGACTTATTATGTTTATTACAGGGTCTTCGGCGACTTTTTACTATCACAGTTGCGCCGACTGTAGCCCGGATAACGCAGATTCAAGCCGCAAGGCTTAACCGGCTACCGCTTTAAGGGACACTTCAAATACCACTGGCACCGCAAGTATTACGAGATAGGACCGGCAATTAAGACAAACATGCGGTCTAAACTTGGAGAGACATTCATTGGAGGCCGTCCTGAAGCACGGAAATTCTTTTGGATTAACCGCGACGGTGCGTAATAACGGTGCGCTATTCTGAAACAACCTTTCATCCCTGGTGACTCCGCGCAGAAATTAATCCGTTTGGCCTCCGTCTCCATCGCAGCATCATAGATATTCATGATCAGGTCGGGACATTGGGGAAAAAGGTCGATCTGCTAGCTGTTCAATCCGCTATGAAACCCGTTCGCGATTCCGCTCATTTCATCAATAACGCAAACAACCAACCACGCCGCGAGGTATCTAGTAGCCGTACTCGGCCAGCTGGCTCTTGGTCTTCTCGTCGACGTTCGCAGAGTTCTGCGCGGAGACGAGCTGTCTGCGGGCAGCCTTCTTGCGCTCGTAGTATGCAGCACCCTTGACCTTTCTCCGCTCCTCGAGTCTATGTAACGTTAGTATTCATAGAAAGAACGTAGACCAGCAAAGAAAAGTTCCATGCTGATCCTATAAACATGGCTATCGAAACATACCTGGCAACAACGTCCTGGTACTTCCAGCCAACCTCGTGGCTCAGTCTGCCAACAGTGCAGTACTTGCGGCCGGGCTTGAGTCTGAGGATACGCAGAGCCTGGGGAACGACGACACGCTTCTTCTTGTCGTAGGGGGCAGGGACACCCTCGAAGACCTTAAGTCTCTCCATGGCGGCAGCACCACGGGCGGTCTTGTGGGGAATCATGCCACGGACAGTCTTGTAGAAGATGCGGGACGGGGCACGGAAGTGGAAGGGACCTGGATATCGGTTTAGCCCGTGTTCATATGGCGGAATCTCGATCATTATCGGTCTCACCTCCTCGGGTAGGGTTGTAACGGGTCATCTTGCGGAGGTAGGCGTGGTACTTCACTATATCCAGCATCTCAGGTCAGTCTTCGCTCAATTGTCCTTTTCTTTCCTCCGCCGCAGTCCGCCCATCCCATGCAAACGGAATAATCTTCAGAATTCGATGTACGTACGCTTAGCGCGGAAGAACTCGCCAGAGATGTTGAGGGCTTCACATCTCACGACGACGATCTTCTGACCAGCGAGCAGCTGCTTTGCCACGGTGCTGGCCAGGCGACCAAGGAGGTGTCCCTTGCCGTCAATGACGACCTATAAATCCCATCGCAAGTCAGCGGTTTTTCTTTCGCAGTGACGATCAATAGACGGAAAAGAGGGACACGCACAACCGGCTCGAAGGAGGACATCCTGCTCTTTCACCGTCTCTCAAGGCAAATATCCAGCTGAAAAAAGAGCTATGCTCTAGGATATCCCTCGGGTATCGTTGTTGTCGGCGGTTGTAGTCGTTGTGGTCAGGTCGACGCACACCACGGAGTCGGATGGTTCGCAGTAAAAGCCTAAGCGAGGCTAATTTGTGCGGAAGTTGCTTAAGGGCCACAACCCTAACTCGAGCCAATCCAGTGCCCCGTAGGCACGTGACATTGGACTCCACGGGTCTCTCTTCTACCAATTCTCATCCTCAATAGAGTAATTCCTACTTAGCGTGCCGCTAGTGATTAGCAACCCTCAAGCGCATTGATAGATAGTTAGATCTCTTTAGTGACATAATTATAGGCGATCAAGTTGAGCCTTGGGATTGTTTATGACTACGTTAGCTTAACTAGTATCAGAAATCAAGAGCGTATCCTAACCGGAGCAGAATATTCATATCCATCCCCAGAATCTCTCCAACTCCTATTACGATCTACTCTAGTCTGCACATTGTAGGTTATCTACTTCTTGATAACATGTGTGGCTATCTTCCGCTAAGTATGCCCACATTCTAGGATACATTCTATTCCTGAGTTGATCTTGAGTCTTGCCACAATCACTTCATCTTATGGCCGATTCCTTGATTCTGTCATGAGAATAAAGTGTACTATATTGTGCATAAGAACGGCATACTATCCTAATGTCCTTGAAGCACGAATGTCATTTACTAGAAAACTGTGGAGTGTCGGAAATGGATGGAGCCACCAGTCTCGCTGAGTCAGCAGTATCCGTCACATGCTTTGCTGGATAGAGACATGCACGTGTAACAAGGCAGTGCTGATTTCTCATGATGTCCATCTGCTTTTTCTTCAGGGGCTATCATAATCTGGAGCGATATAAACTCATCCCTTTTTTGGTTATTCTCCCCCGATCTCTTTAGCCTATGGAATTGTGTTCTTCTTCCACCCATCCTAGAGAGATATATATTTGAGATAAACTTCCCTAGGGGTACATTAGTAGCTCACCATGGAGGATCCTGCAAGCAGACTGTATAGAAAAACACGCATAGTATGCGTATCGGATACTCATGGGTATACACCATCGGAAGCTGGATTCAAACTACCAAAGGGTGACGTTTTTATTCATGCTGGTGACCTCACGAATCACGGCAGCATGACTGAATTGCGGAGGACCATCGACTGGATTAGCAAGGCAGATTATGAGGTGAAGATTATAGTTGCAGGTGAGTTTCTTTGAGTAAAAAACTTCTATTCTCAGTTACTTGACCAAGACGGCATTTGCTGAAAGATGACCTGCAGGTAACCACGATATCACATTAGATCCGGAGTTTTATACGCAACATGGTCCTAAATTCCATAAGCAGAACCTGGAGGATCCTGAAAAGTGTATCGAGCTTATCACGAAAACGTCTACGCCGATTGTTTTCCTTCGTCATGCTTCCACTACTATTCGGTTGACGAAGCCAGAAGGACCCAGAACGACGTTCACCGTTTTTGGGTCACCCTATTCGAGATTCAAAGGAGACTGGGCATTCGGGTATGAGCCCGAGGACGCATACAAACTGTGGCAACAGATTCCAATTGCTACAGACATAGTTGTGACGCATGTGCCGCCCAATCTACCAAATAGTCCTCACAAGGAACGCGTTGCAGTTGGTTGCGAAGGACTCTATAAGGCATTGAAAAAGCTCAAACCAATGCTGGTAGTATGCGGACATGTACACGAAGGTCGTGGTTACCACAGGATTCGATGGGAGAGCTCCCCGTCCGACAATGGATTCAACAAAGAAGAGGTGATGACTGGCGACCTGCCTCCCATGGGGAGCAAAAAACAGTCTCTTGTTGACCTGACAGGAAAGAAGCAAAGACGGCTTGACAACTTCAGTATTCAGAGCTATGCGGATCCAGGCCTGGAGCAGACGTATACACCACAACCTGGACACGATTGCTCCGGTATAAGAAATGCTTCATCAACTCTGCAAATTGGTCGATCAGACAAGGACCCTATGCCCCTGGTGGAATCCGAGGAAAGGCCAAAGAGAAGAGAGACGTGTGTTGTCAACGCTGCTATTGTAGCTACCAGTTGGCCGCATAAAGAAGGAAAGAGGTTTCATGCTCCAATCATTGTCGACCTAGATCTACCAGCCTGGGACTATCACATAGCGACAGGAGCCAATACAGCAACTACTGCTGGGCGGTGATGAGGAAACGGTATCCGTGAATCGATCAATAATCTCATCAAGTCATCATTGGGTACCCATATGCCGGTTGCATCTGGCAGCCATAGTGTCGGGGCGTAAATACATGAGCTCTATTACTCGTTGCAAGGTATGATTGGCTCTCATCATGCACAAGTGCCTTGGTCGCCTTTCCCGTTAGTGCGTGCATAATCCTTCATCGACGAGCGCTCCATTTCAGCGTAATATGGCCGCCGCTTGAAACGCGAGAATATTCCCATCTGATACGACTAGCAACGTGGCCTATGATCTTCTTGAGCACCGCGACAAAAACTTTCGAAAGTCGCGGAATCGCATCGTGATCGGACAGACGACTGGTCGCATATCCGTACGAGTCCACGACCCATAGAAAGCCCATCTGTACCATGCAAGCTGCCGGTTAGCGATAGACGTGAGCGATCCCAATAACTCATGTGCGCGGTACTTCTATCATCATCCTCGAGAAGCGTTGAGGGTAACCAAATCCAGAAATGCTCAAGATAAGCTTGGAGCTAGAGTTGCAAACCTGAATTCCTCTAGGTACCGACGACGAATACAATCATAATCGCCGATCACAAGGGTTGACAAGTTTCCAGAATCAGCTTTGATCCCCTACACAGGTCACCTGGCAGCCAGCGGCTGAAAAAGGCACGGGAATCGGCCACTGTGATGATTTGGGTCGCAAGCCCTGCTGAGAGGCCCTGCTGACAGTCGCTGGACCCCCCCATGTGCGAACTGGACATTAGTACGCTGAACTTGCACCATTCCAGAACAAAATAACCAGTGGAGCGCCCTGTCTCACGAAGACGAGGCTGAAAATAATTCCGAATTATATAAGGCCGTCCAAGAGAGGATAGTCACCGCCGGTCAACGCTCTCTAGTGGACGAATGATAGCTCCAGATTTCTATATGGTCGTCTTGTCTGACAGACTGCAGGGTGCGTGGGAGTGCGATCTACTGTAATACTGGTCCAGCCTTGTCTAATAATTTCTAGGTCTGGTCGAGGATCTTCAGCAGAAAGATTAGTTGGAAGCCTGCTAATATCTAGTCGATCTCACAGACTCACGCTCTCCCATGGGCCACTGTTGGAACGGGCCGTGCCCGGGCGCGGGCAGGCGGGCCGCCAATCGATAAGTTACTCAAAACCCCGCCTGAGGGTGGAAACAATGAGCACACAGTACTCCGTAAATGATCTGATATCCACCTACGAGCACTCTGAATCGGGGCTAATTTACGTTCCAATCGATCCGAAACCTGTGGACTAGGCAGCATCGTGATTGAGCTATATCTTTGCTAGAAGGATATCGATGTGCATCTAGCCTCTTGAGGCTTTTGCTTTGACTATTCTGTCAGCCGGTCACTACAACTACAGAGTCAAACGGCGTAAAATACCAGTTCAGATGTATAGCTTGGATACCTCATCAGCGTTTCTGGCAGCATTGTTGTGCACCGACCTAGTCATTCTACAGCACGATATCGATGCTGGCGAAATCTCTCGACATTCGAACCATGACATAAACATGCCCTGGTAGCTATCGTTGGAGATGCGGGGAGTCACGTTTACTGCGAGGTAACGGCGGTAATTACACAAAAGAATCTGTTCCTGGACTTCGGACGCAAAGCACCGAAAAGGAACGTCAAAACGGCGCGAACCTATTTGTCCCAGTTACACAGCTACTTATGCAGCAACTCCAGAGCCCGTTACGTTGGTGCGATGTGCTAAGGTCCCTGTCCTCCTGCAGCCATGGTCCCCGACAGCGGAAGAGGCGGCCATGACAGCTGCCAATTGCGTCTGTCCGAAGGTGTGTGGAAAACTGTTAGCGCAGGTTTTGGCATGTGGTAGTTACTCTGCTACGCTACCGAGCCCTGCAGTCATGGAGCAAGGATTGCTGCAGACGGCAGTGCGAGTGAAATGTCAGATGGTCGTACCTCCAAGGTCGCAGAACAAACGACCTGAGGCGTTCGAAGTATCTCTATGGTTGGCCTTATCATGATCTCACTGAACAGCGGGATGATGGGCAAGCCACCCGTCAAAAAGAAAAAAAAAAATTGAAAGGTTCTGCCAAAATGAACATGAATAAGTGAAAGATGCGTTCCAATAGGTCAAGTTATATTATGTCCGGGTCCTCTGTCGTGGATACTCAAATTGGATGTATGAGCCGTGGGCTATTATTATTACTAGGGACAGCCTTTCAGATGACTGACTGCCCTGACCATTATGAGGGGTGCGCTATCTGGAGAGACATAGACACGAGGAGCAAGGATAGACTGCTACACTGCGCCATGCCGCGCCAGTGACCGGATCCTATAGGATGCCCCCAATGGAGGGGTTCCAATAAAAGGGATTTATTCTGGTATGGAGACTTTTCACGTATGTACTAGATACCCTGCTGACCGTCGTCTAGTAGAGAGTAACTAGCGCGTTATAGCAGGTGCTTACTTGGTACCTGGTACTTGGCAAAATGTGATAACCACATGCAGGTGACACACGCTTGGAGGCGTTCCAGGATGATTTCCTCAGTGGTGTAGCGCAAGTTCCTGACGGGGGCGTGTGCCCGGTCACCGTCGCAGAATATTGGATCGTACGGTCATGGAGACGCGGCGAAAGAACAACGTCTAGACAGTCACCTAGCGAGGAGGCGAAAAAAAGGACCGAGCTGGACGGGCGCAAGAAGCAATAGAAGATCAGGGCAAAGTGGGAGGAGGCGGGGACGGATCTAAGGCGGCCACTGATGGAAGCTTGATGGATTTCATGGCGGATCCAGTCGTCGCTCGCTGGCTGATTATACGGCAAAAAGGCGCAGACCGGCCGATGCTAAAATGCATGTGTCTTGTCGGATGATGAATGAAAGGGCAGCGATAGCCTGGAGATCGCTGGTATGGCCTTCGGATGAAGCAGGGACCAAGAAGCTTGGGGCAACCTGTGGTGGGCAATGTCTATCACTAGTAACGAGTGAGGGGTCCACGATGAGGGTCGCCGTGGGTGAGATGGATGGGCCACCAGATAGCCTAGAGCATGGAGGGTGAACCTTCAGGAGCAGCTTTTTGGCCAGCATACATCGCTATAACAGAGGTGGGATCACGGTTAACCGCGTCGGGCAGTTGATGGCTATACACAGCAAGACTGGTGGTTGTTGTTGGTATATTATTTTGGTCCTGTCTCTTCGTTTGCGGGCATCACTCTCGCCTGATCTATTGCTCCCTCGGGCACCGCAACACCAATTACTCTTGTACTCTTGTCTAGCTCAAACCTCAAGGAACCGTGGTTGCTAGGCATTGTTGACCGCTCTATCACCGGATATTGCTTGCAGGTTCCGAGAGGTTAAAGCAGAACCGTCACGACTGGTCGTCGACGACTTCTGCAGCAGACGTCTCCATTCTTCTGTTTCGTCTTCATCGGCCCGCACACCGCTGGCTCTCTCTCTCTCCTGGCGAGAAGGGTTCTCGGAGGGGTAAACGGGGGAACGGCCAGGTACTTGGTCAGCCCGTGAGTCGCCTGGTGTCCAGTCGCGGCAGTTGATTCTCCGGGGCTTGAGACATCAATCATTATCACCACTTGTCGACTTCGACATCACTGCGAAGACAGTGAGGATATCATCAGCAGACATAAGCAACGTCGCTTCTTCTTCGGTTGGATTATCCAGCTGCGACCTTTTCCACCGTCAGATCTGCCCAGCTTGGCGTCTGCTCATCGTGACTAAGCGCCAGAGTGCCACCTCAGCAGCGCGACAGCATCGACAGTGCTAAGTTATTACTCTGCTCTGCTGCTCTACTCTAGGGCAGACATCGTGGCGCAGTCCCCTTGGATCTTCTCGCCTTCGTACTTGACCCGTAAGGCCCCGTTTTTACGCCCATTTACGCTTGCCCTGTCTCCGGGCTCCCCGTGCCACCCATCCCGCGGATCTCAACCAAGCCGTTCCAGGGAAAGGCCGCGGTCGTTCCCTTCGATCTCCTGTCGCTGCGACGACGGCAACAATAGATCTCCCGACTCATTCCCACTCTGTCCGACTTTCATCTGTCACGGTCGAATTGTCTGCAACGTGCGTGACTTACATTCTTACATTCTTAATGACAGACTCGCGTCCCTGCTGCGGAGCCCCGACCATGAATTGATCAACGCCATCCGAGAGACAGGTTGACGTACTGACCCTGCATATACCTGCCTACAATATCTCTCGCCTAAACGCTCTTTTATTTCCTGCCCCAATCGCTCAATTTCTGAACAAGGGACTGTATCCATCCGTGGAAGTCCCTCGGTTTGGAAACATACCAACATGTCTTTATCGCCACCTACTATCGATCCATATGTCGTCCTGGGAGTCAAGAAAGATGCCACCCTACCTGAGATCAAATCCGCCCATCGAAAACTCGTACTTAAATGCCACCCTGATAAAGTGAAGGATGAATCCCTGCGGAATGCGGCTCAAGATGAGTTCCAACGAGTGCAACAAGCGTACGAGCTGCTCTCGGATGAGACCAAGCGGACGAGGTACGACCAGAAGGTGCGCTTGGCGGAACTTCGAAAGGAAGCCATGGAGCGCGCTGGCGGTGGCTCCTCTCCATACAGCTTTCCTCGCACAGCCGCTTCTAGCGGTGCACGAGAATATCGTGATGGACGGGTCTATGAAGAGAGAGTTCCTGCTGATGCGCGTTTCTACGAGGAGGAAGTTCCAGTCACAGAGGAAACACAGCCGGCCTCCAGGAGATATGATACTCGCAGGAAACAGCGCTCCAAGGCCACGGACGAGAAAACACGGTCCAAGGCCGAGCCTTCAGATTTCCACCGCACTAGGGAATACACGCGCGAAAGTCTGAAAGCGACTCATGCCGAACGGGCGAAGTATCGGAGCAAGACTCGAAGGAGAGAAGCCTCTGATAAATACGCGCCCTATTTCGAAAGTGCAGACGAATCTTCCGGTTCAGAGAGACCATTCGTCGTCAAGGTACGACCTGCTGAGAGCAAACGGACCCGAGAAACATATTCTTCGAGAAAGACAAAACCGGAATCGTCCCCACCACGACGCGATCCTAGATATTACGAGGACGGTGAGGATGAATATCCCGATTCCTGGAAAACAAAACACGAGCGTTTGCAAACTTCAGCTCAAGACTACATCATGCGCTCAAGAGGTAATCCCCCTATCGAGGTTGATCGGCGAGCGCGTCCTTCCAACTCCCCACCAAAGTATTCCGAACCGCAGAAATACGAGCACGGATACACAGATGGGGAACCTGAGCCGCGACGTTCAACCCGCACACATTCGAGAAGAGACACTACGCGGACATCTCGTGAACCTCCCAGCATGCCAACATCTTATTCTTCTCCCGCGGGAATCAAGATTCCTTCTTCGGCAAAACCGCCTCTCCAGTCAGCGCGGTCATCCCCCGCGGCTTACGCGAGTCAGAAGGAGTCGAGCTCCCGGTCTGACAACCCCCTCTCGAGGATGGTTCCTCCCCCAAATTCTGGATCTGTTAGAACCTCGAAAGTGAAGGGTAGCACGGACGAAGGCTACTCAAGTCCTGGCACTCCTGAGATGCGACAAAATGGCAACTCTCCGAAACCGCCCGTCAGATACAAAATCCCTGGAGACAAACAAGATACTATAGTGGTGGAGCCTGCTGAGACTTCATATCGGCATCAGAGGAGTGTTTCACCTGTGCGGCCAGAAGGCCCCTCTGTTGTACGCCCGTCTATGTCTTCCAGGACGGGGTCGCAGCCTACTCGAACATATACTTATTCTCCGGAAGTTCCATGCCGCTTCCAGTCAGTGCAGACGCCCAGCTCCCGACCGTCTTACTCTCACGGTATCCGTTTTAAGGAGAAAGACATCAAGGTAGCTCCCGAGATCAAGCCCAGCAACGTCAGCTATACTCCCGACTACTATCGCTCTCGATATGATGATCCTCCCCTGGGCAGACGACAGTCTACCTATTGAACTCTTTCGAATCAACCTCCCAGGTGATTCTGCCACTTGCGTTCAAATGAAAATGCCATGATATTGTATGACATGCTATGATCTTCTGTTTCTTTCTCTTTTCTTCCCTTTCTTTTCTCTTGTCGGTCATCCTGTTATGTTGACCCGATTCTTATTTATACTTGATGATTTGATGGCTTGATGGCTGCCATGCAGCTCATTCACCCTTCACTAGAGATGGATTATGAGGGACGATAGTGATTCTCCCCCTTCTACTCCTTTCCGTTGCATCTTGTTCGTCAGCGGTTTTTGCTCGGCCCACAGTTGGTTACGAGTCATATATTCATACACCAGATCCACATAACCCATACAGTTTGCACTGAAGTCGGATGGCGTTGGAGTAGGGTTGATTGCAGTTTATCCATCGCGTGTATCTGATATCATTTCCCACAGAACTTCATGGCCATAGATGACCGTGGAAGGGTTAGGGATCCAATATATGATGCCTCAGGTTTCACTCAGCCTACGTTTAACTCTTGATTCGAAACGTTGACTGAGGTTTGGTTACCGTATTACGAACTTGCTTAGCTGTTTCCATTGGTACTCCAGTTGACCAGTTTTCTTCGACTACACGATAGGATAAGGCGTTCGGCAAGCTGCATGGATGGGGCATATCCTACATGTGACAAGTGAACTAGTCGCCTCCAGAGTCGCTTGTCCGCTGGAGAATAGTGGAATAAACCAACGGTCGGTACAAGAATGCATTTGATTCAGAGCAATAGTATTACCCCGATGCTGCTATGCTTGACTAGAATACATCGGGCATTGATCCTGTGACGTAATTGCAGGTCTATCGTCTGATCGTCGGATTCCGAGCAAGAACAGATGTCACACAACCAGAGCGCCTCTTCTGTCGGATGAAATCATACGAGGTTGCGCGTTGGTGTTGCGCATAATGCTCAAAGACCCATATCCACCAAAAATCCTCCAGGATTAGTATACGAGAGCGGTGCTATTATTATTTGAGAACCTCCGCATACGAGCGGACCCCGCGGATCGGACCGATCGACATCCCAAACTCCACCAGGCTTGCTCCGCCCCATCCCCGCCTCCTCGACACGTGGCTTGGGACTCAAAACTGATCTTCTGGGCACCGAAGCAGGTTTCAGATGCGATACTCGTTGTATCCGTCCACACAGCCGAAGTACGGAGATTTTGCTCGACACATCGCTTACGTCTGGGTCTTGCCACACGGCGTCTAGGATCATCAGGGCGGTTACCGAAAGTACCGTGCGTACGTGGCCGGGGACATGAGGATCGGATCAGATTCTCCGTATCAACGTCTTTTGCCTGTAGCCTGGAGGAAATAATTCTTCCGAACGGCGCTGGGAATCTCCTTACTCAGCATTATGATCAATGCTGTCTAGACATTGTACGGGAAATTTTTGATAGATAATGTTAGATCCAGCTAGGACCAGACCTCTGAGGAGTTCTCCTTTTTGGTCGAGTCGTCTAGTCGACTTCCGATAGATAACTAGCATAGTAGCCTTGAAGGGGGTCTTGGTGCACCGGTCCAAAGTCACGTAGGTCTTGTTTCTATCCTTGTTTTTCCTCGGATACCTGGATTATTGAATCACTAGGCCCGAAAAGCAATGTATCTAAGACAAGAGAATCATTGTGATGATCGCTAGATGGAATAGTCCGTTGTTCAAATTCCTATAAAAGCAATCCGTACACAAAAAAAAAAAAAAAAAAAAAAAAAAAAAAACTCTACTGTAACTTCTGTCCTAGATAAATAAATGTACTGCAAGCCACAGGTAATTAGAGCGTGTACCCTCGTTCCTTCCCATCCCCTCATAAACGAACATCGTCAAAAAGACCGTCTTCGAAAAGACGCAGCAGCACCTACCCATGGCATACATTTAAACACCTAGTCACAAGCAAATGCATTCCTCAGGCAAGACGATCTAGTCTCGGAGTATTTCCACACTACAATTTCCGATAGTTCCCTTCATCCCGTCCTTCCCCGATACTACAAGAACCGTTCCACGGTTCCTGACTCCCCGACACCATCAATCGCTCTCCCCCATGGGGTCAGGCAGGAATTCGAACATATAGAAAATGATCTGTCCCTGGGACACTTAGAACTTTATTTTAAATATATTCTATTTGCGTAACAGCAATGATGCAGACCAGGCACTGACCTATCCTTCGGGAAGTATATCTTGAGTCCGATTCTGGTATTGGTATTGCGGGAGAGCTTTGGGATATTCAGAACGGTTATAAGCTTTATGATAGGCGATGATGTTTGTGAACCTTGGGATTCTATTCTATGCGGCGTCAAAAGGAGAGATTGGGAAATATATCTTTGCCTATTTGGAGATCGGAGGGCGTCGAGGGTGATGGGGGTGCGAAGGAGGGTACAGGCAGCATTGCACTGCTTTGCTTTTAATACCTTCTTTCGAGAGCATGGTTTGATTTTTTTTCTCTGCTTCTTCATCTATCTTGCTACCATATATCGAACATCATCATCTGCATCATATCTATCGAGAAGCATTCTTAATCGCAATTTGCATCCATCTCATCCAAGACAATCTATACTGCATCTTATTCTTCTACTGCATATCTATAGATATCCCATATTTATCATCAAGGCAGGAGAAACTCCACTTGCATTTATCCTTCATACGATTTCATACTTCATAAAACCTATCTACAGGTAAACAATATCTCCACCATCATCTAACTCTCTAAACTAACAAGTTCCTCCAGTCACTATCTACATCCAATAAATGTCATCTACAACCAAAATGGACATGAGAATGGACGTCAACTTCCTCATCCAAGACCCCAACGACACTGGCAGCCCTATTCCAACCAGTATCGACTTCACCAAAGAAGACTTCAATGCCGCTGTCCAGCTTCATAATTACTGGAACGATGCGTGGGCGCAGGATCTCGCGATCCGCGAGACAAACCCGGATACAAACACAGATGATACCATGAGCGAAGTCGTCGAGTCTCATTCAGAAGTCACGGCCATGGATGATGACATACCTAGTTTGAGTTACTCTGTTGGGTCTCATGTCGAAAGTCCTTCTCCAGCTGAGAAGGTCGATGGGGAGAAGTCGACCCCGAAAAAGACGCAGGCTCAGAAAAAGGCCACTGCTAAACCCAAATCGAAGGGAAATGCCTCGCAGAAATCGAAAGCTTCGAACAAATCCACCAAGGCGGAGAGCAAGTCGAAGACGGAGAAAGCCTCTAGTGCAGCAAGCAAGGGCAAAGCAGCAACGAACTCCAAAGCGTCGAACGCCAATAAGAAGCAGGCGAAACCTAAGTCTGTCACAAAGCCGAAGAGTGACAAGAGCAAAGTGACGAAGAAGGGGAAAGATGAAAAGATTGCAATTTCTCCCAGAATCAAACTTATTCTCAAGCCGGAATCGGAGTCAGAGCGCTCTACCTAATTAAAGGTAGCTGAATGTTTACACAGAGGGGGTTTGGGGGTCAAATTGTTTAAATTGGATTGGGAAATTATGCATATTTGAAAGGATTTGGATTATTATTATTGTTGTTATTATTATTATTATTATTACTTAATATACATTGGCATGTACGGGGGTGTTGTTGTGGTTGGGAATAATCGGGGATAATTTGTATCTAATTATTGGTTGGGTTTGGAGTTTACATTCAATTTGAACCCATTTATTGAATTCTACTGTTCATTGACTCGATAAGCATATGCGTAGGGCTACTAGCTCATTCAACTAGGCGGAGTTTTCCATAGGTCGATACTTTTGGGTGATACGAAATTGTCTATTCGCAGAAAATAAACTCTAGATGGAAGAAACCTCAATCCCAGCCATTAGCCAGATTCTGTCGATACTCTGCCACCATCTCGGCCGTGATGTTGCTACCTCCACAAACCACAATGACAACCCGACTCTCTGGACTAAGGTCCTCGACTGCCTGTTTCAATCGCCCTCCAGCAGCGACTTCAACAGATACACCACAAGCTAGCTCGACCAATAACCGCATCTCGTCAGCCAGTCTGATCACACCTCTGGCAGCCTCAGCGTCAGACGTCACTACACTCTTTACCTCGACTCCTCGAGGCGGCGTCATTGCGTTCTTCAATGTCTGCGGAGCCACCGTTAGAGCTCCTAGTGACGTTGCTAGAGAAGTTATCGCTGGCAACGATTGAAGTGATCCGTTCCGTAATGAGTGAGCGAGGGAATCTGCCCCTCTCGTTTCAGCAGCGATGACCTGCACCCTCCGCTGTCCTTTGTCGGATTTGGACAGACTGGACATCAAATATTTATCCAGACCATCAATCACACCGTTGAAAAGGCCGCCACCTCCGACACTGCAAATGATGACATCTGCAGGAAAAGAGGGCACCGGCTCAGATTCACTGGATGGCCTTGGAGGCAGCTGGGCTGCGAGCTCCGGGATCATGGTCCCTGCCCCCTTCCATATTTCAGGGTGGTCAAATGGAGGTATATAAACATTCTTGACAGATCCCTGAGAGCTTTCATCAACGTCGATGAAAGTTTTCCGTAGATAACTATCGGCTTCGAACCAGCTCGCACCGTGTTGTATAACATCTGTTGCGCCCGCCGTACGCAGTTTCTGGATCATCAATGGTTTCGTGCTCAATGGTACTACGACTGTGCATGGGCAACCGAGGTCTCGGGCTGCCACCACAGCTGCGAGGCCTGCATTTCCGCCTGATGAACTAAAGAAGTGAAGCTCTTTACCGTGATTTGAGGGATCAGAAATATAGGACAGCATCAAGTTTCCGATTCCTCTGCGAGATAAGTTAGTTCATATGCGTATCTTGCTGGGCAAATTCATAACGTACCGTGATTTGAATGATCCAGAAGGTTGAAGTAGCTCGAGTTTCAGGAATACTCTACTATTGGAACGATGAGCAAACAGCAAGGATAAGGTCAGGGCTCGTCCTACCATCCGGCTTCTTTAGAGAGCACTGCAGACTCTACTAGAGGGGTTTCCACCCATGGCATTTTCCCACCCACTTGAGAATCGATATGTCCCATTGTGACAGGAGCTTGATGAGCCTATGAACAGGACTTTGTCTCAATCTTGAGTGAATATTACACAAAGGTCCTGGATAACGCAATGGTAAGATTCAAGAGAAGTATTCGACGGACCGCGCCCTATGTCACCACGCCTTAACGCGCACGGACCATCGCTGCTTTTCCGTGGAACGAACGCTCTTCCAATAAGTAAGTAATGCATCTGAAACATATCTACAATTTGAGTGTTCAATTTTTAATTTGTGTATTGACAATGAGTTTGTATACTTTAAGCAGGAAATAACACGGAAGAAGACAGCAGAAATCCACGACTTGGTCCTAGCACCCATCAAGGCCATGAACCCCTCCATCAGCAGTGTACTTGCAAGAACCTTTTCCTGGGCTTGTCCCGTTCTTTCCGGGAAGAATGTCCACATTCTCAAACGCGATATTATAGCATGGATGGACTTTTGAACACGATATGGAAGAGGTCACGTCAGATCCACCATTCGTGTAACCAGTGAAATTCACGAAGGCGACATTGGAGATGCTCATGAGACTCGATCCGGAATACGAGCCATTGTCTCCGCTGTCTTGATTGATCGATGGGCCACTGCTAGCTCCCTGGACATTGAAATTGGAAAATAGGGCGTTTGTGATGCTGCCCCAGCCTCCTCCTCTAGGAAGGCCAGCACTCTCATAGGAACTTTGGGGGACTAATGCCCCGACCCAAGTCTTGATATAAGCACTGTTGGTCAGGTCGTCGTTGTATCTGATGGTCTGTTTTTGGGACGTTCTCAATATTTGGTACAATATACTCAGACTCTGGTAGACTTACGGTCACATTGTCGACCAGGATATTGGAAACGGAATTATCTTCCAGGTACTGTCCTAGACTACCGATTGCGATCCCATTCCCGCCAACGCAGGTGACGTTACGAATATCGACATTGTGAGACCTAGGCTTGATCGCCACGCAGTCATCTCCGCCCTGATAAACGAAATTCGACAGCATCACATTGTTGACATCCATCGTATCTGATGCTGTTAGCGAATGGTGTACTAGATAATAGGTCAGAGAGAGCACCAACCGAAACCGTCTGTGTTCTGGACCCAGTTATCACCATACGGGGCATTCAGCGCTGTAGCATTGCATTGGATATTGTTAAAACGCATATTAGTGCCATTCATGATGTTCAAACTCCACAGCGGAGGCTGCTTAACGAAGAAATTCTCCACGACGACATCAGAAACATTCCAGAAGACGAACGGCATCGGTCGTCCAGGTTGAGTGTTGCCCTTCTCTGCCTCATACCATGCGTTTCCGTTGCCATTGATGCCACCGGTCCCATAACCATCAATAGTAATGTTTTTGCCAGTGATTATGAAGCCGGCGTGGTGATTCTGAAAAGCAATCGGATAGGAGTTGTTACGCCAATAGTCAAGATCAGCAGAGAACTTGAGATTCGTCAGTAACATGGTAATTCCAAATTCAGCCAAAGTACTTACAGTCCATTGACCATGCCATTGAATCATCACGTCGTTCAAAATAGGGTTTAATCGTGAAGCGATCCAGTAAGACTGGTCTTTGGGGAATATGACTGTTCCCCCTCTCCCGCAGCGTCGAAAAGCAGCCATAATATTTGGCACATCATCTTTCTGGTGTCCATTTGCTTTCACTGTGCAGACGTTGTTATGCGGAATATTCAAAGCTGCAGCAGTGGGTGCTAGCCACAGCGGTAGCAGCGTTAAGACGGATATCTGAAGGAACCTCATTTTCCTGTTCACAACACCTTCTATGTTATCTACACCTACTTACAGTGGAAGATATCTACTTATGCAATTTTTGACGTCAGTTCAACAAGAGAATCATAAACACTTCGGCATGGATTAAGCCGAGATCACCGCACAAAGAGACTCTTTCGCAACGAGGAGGACTAATTGCGGGGAAGGAGAGGTACGACTCTTAAGCCTCTGGAGTTAATATTTCTCTAAATCAATCTTCCCTGTTACTCTTTGACAGCAACATGAGCCTATGAAGAACCTCGTCGGAAGACCTAAAATTCCACCAATTGCAATTTCCCCCTTCGATGCCAGGGTTGGCGAATTCACAGGAATCTGCGAATAGAATCTCTAAAGACAGGATACGATATGATCATCAAATTGCCACTCCTCGGCCTAGATATCACAACACAACGTTCATTTGGTGAGGACAGCCCTGAGCGTCCGAAGCCATATGGTCTTGATGACTGCAGGACCGGCACCTCAACTCTCTGTTTAGGGGACAATGCGGCCGGATAAATCTAGAAGAAATTGTTCAAGGTGCTAAAGCATAACCCTGCAAAGCGCCTTTTAATTAGACACTTAATACAACTCGATGGAGGGATCTGGTGCTATTAGACCGAGCGTGTTTCCAACATAGAGCATCCGACCCCGCATCCATTTCAGGCTCAATTTCGCAGGTCAAATAAATTTTACGATATATAATTCGGATCAGACATAAGTTTTCTTTTCTGTGAGGAGCTTTCCGTTACTGTTGATTTGATAGAGATAACAGCATGATGATGATACGGTACCTGATCTCCCTTTTAGGGCTATTACTTCATATCAATCTTTCTCTCGCTGAAAGCTGTTGGAGAAACACATCCTGTACTGGACCAGCAGATACTGCGTTTCCAGGCATCTGGGAAAAGAATATCTATGCACCCGCATCTAGAGTAGTAAAGCCCAAAAAGATAATCGAGGCAACTGGCTCTTCAGATTATCAACACTCCTCAAAGGCCACTCTATCCGGGAATGGTTCTCAGATCATTTTCGATTTCGGCATCGAAGTCGGCGGTATCATCACCGTGGACTACACTTCTACTACTGGCAAAGGCGCCTTGGGTCTAGCTTTTACCGAAGCGAAGAACTGGGTAGGCGAATGGTCGGATTCTTCCAGTGGAAACTTCGAGCACCCCGACGGAGCATTATACCAACAGATAGCAAGCCCCGGTAAGGGACAATATGTCATGCCAGATAAATACTTGCGCGGAGGATTCAGGTACATGACAGCCTTTCTTGTGACGAATGAATCCACCACCGCCGTTGACATCAACGACGTGAGCTTGGAGATCGCGTTTCAACCTACCTGGGCCAATCTTCGTGCTTATCAGGGATATTTCCACTCCAATGATGAGCTGCTTAATCGGATTTGGTATAGTGGCGCTTATACTCTACAAACAAATGCGGTTCCTGTGAACACGGGGCGTCAGGTGCCATTTACAAGCTCTGGGTGGGCGAATGATGGCATCATTGGACCTGGAGATACTATAATTGTCGATGGAGCCAAGAGAGATCGCGCGGTGTGGCCAGGTGATATGGGCGTCGCTGTCCCTTCGACATTTGTAAGCATTGGAGATCTTGACAGCGTGAAGAATGCTCTTCAGGTGATGTATAACACACAGGTATGAAACAATTGGGGTTTGAAGAAGGGGTTCTATTATTTGCTAATTCTCTTTCAGGACAAAACAACCGGGGCATTCGATGAATCCGGTCCACCGTTAAGTCAGAAAGGATCAGATACCTACCACATGTGGTCTATGATTGGAACATATAATTATGTTCTTTTCACGAACGACACTGGCTTTCTCCAACGCAACTGGAATGGCTACCTCAAGGCCATGAACTACATTTATTCGAAGGTAGATTATGAAAGTGGCCTGTTGAATGTGACTGGTACTAGCGACTGGGCACGGTGGCAGCAGGGTTATAATAACTCTGAGGCACAGATGATGTAAGTTCAATTTCCCTTCGTCTACTTGGACCGTACTGACTCTACCTTAGTCTTTATCACACCTTGAACACGGGCAGCGAGCTTGCTGAGTGGGCAGATGATACGACAGGTTTGGCGTCTACCTGGAGATCCAGAGCCGAAGGATTGAAAAAGGCCATAAACACCTATTGCTTCGATAGCCAGTACGGGGCGTTTAAGGACAATGCTACTATGACATCTCTGCACCCACAAGACGCAAATAGTCTTGCCCTCCTGTTCGGAGTCGTTGGTAGCGATCGTGCAAACAGTATTTCTCAACGGCTGACTGAAAATTGGACTCCTATCGGTGCTGTGGCTCCAGAACTACCGGAGAATATATCGCCGTTCATCTCCTCGTTCGAAATCCAGGGCCATTTCATCGTTGGCGAGACAGAACGGGCTCTCGAGCTGATCCGACGCAGTTGGGGCTGGTATATCAACAACCCGAACGGGACCGAGAGTTCTGTCATCGAAGGATATCTGCAGAATGGTACCTTTGGCTATCGTTCTGATCGCGGATACGATTATGATGCTTCTTATACGTCTCATTCTCATGGATGGTCATCGGGTCCAACTTCTGCATTGACGAATTATGTCCTTGGACTGTCTGTTGTATCACCGTCGGGATCAACTTGGAGACTGGCCCCTCAATTCGGCGATTTGCAGTCAGTTGAAGGAGGTTTCGTCACATCCCTAGGGAAATTCCAGGCTTCCTGGAGGAAGACTGGCTCAGAGGGATACGTTTTGGACTTCAACGTACCGAAAGGGACAAAAGGAGATGTGATCGTTCCCCTTGCAAAGGGAAATGGTAAGTCCAGGGTGGAGATGGATGGTAGACAGGTCTCCAACTCTACGTCCAGTGACGCCACAGTCACAATGACCATCCACACTGGCGGATCGCATCAGATTGTTGTTAGTTGAGCTTAGGATTTCTTTTCCATGACATGATAGTCCTTATCGATTCCGTAGCATGCGAGATCTATGAGCCAACAACGGCAATCTTCGTATTATGGGGCGTTCAAGTAAGCGCTATTCCGCCTCATTGTTTAGGTCTGGGAAATAATGTCATTCGGGGACCTAAAAGGGCAACAATAGTTAGAACAGGCGATCGTATGCATAGAGAAAATGCAAACATAGCAGTACTGCTTCGTTGTCTTGGAGGGACTGGAGGGACTGGAGGGACTTGAGTGTACTCATTGCCGTGATTGAATTGAGCGCCAATTATGGTCGAGCATTACATCGACTTGCGCGAAGAATGGAGTCACCAGTTCATCCGTCTAGCTGAGCCTTTGACTGAATAGCGAAAGTGATCTTGTCTTGTATGACTAGCTTTGATGGTCGATAGCGTCGCACTTGGGTGCAAGTACTGCACTTACGCAGGCAGCAGTTCGCCAAGGGTCCATCAGAGTCCTAAACCACGACATAACAGGAAGATCTCCATGATTCTGCCTTGACTAAGTGTAGATAGTGTCTATCTGCTTCCACTCATGCATAGCGATACATATTGAAAATCGTACATCTATGCTCATTAGCGCTTATTGCAACACTGCTTAACTGCTCTGACTCCAAGGCACACCACTCTGTTGCAGCAAATCATCTCCATAATTGTATGGTATGGCTGTATGATGTATCATCCTCTTCCCGTGACTCAACCACTTCTGCTGGCTTTAGGCTCTTGTTGCCTGCAGTTTCAGAATCTACGCTCGGTAGCACAGCACCGCCAGTCCGTATATAAGCACATATTAATTATCTGAATCTTCGCATCTTCTATCTACTTCTTCAATCTAGAAATCACTCTTCACTCGTTGTAACCCATGTAGGGACCTCTACTCATTAGCTTTCTATTGTTTGATTCTGCCATTACTGTAGGCGGGCTAAAGCGACAAGTACCTATCAGTCACACCTTCTGCGCATTCACGATGGGATGTTCGAGCTCTCATCCTGCTGGGGAGGAACCGCAACCTCAAATGCTCCAGCGGGATTTACCAGCTCAACAAGCATCCAGGCTGTCTATTAGCATAACCACACCGCATTCCGCTTGCACAGCGACAACTCCTGGTCCTGAACCCAATCATTCACTTCCAACAGAACAAGAATCAGAACCCATTCCAGCCAGAGAATCGCAACCTGCTCAGACAGCACCAGAGGCACAAATGCACCATGATATCGAAGTGAACAACGCAGACAGTGCGACGACACTACCAGCGCCCGTTTCCAGTACCCGAGACACAACAGCTACAATGGAGTTATCCACTGAAGATATGAGCGCAAATACAACAGATATGACTCAGAATGCATCTACGGGGCCTGCGCCGGGTCATAATAAGCATTATCCGCCAGAGAAGATATGCACTTACTGCAGCGAGATGATCAATTTGGATAAAGAGGATATGCTCTATCCTTGTGTGAGATGCGACTCCGGCTGCTGCAAGAGCTGCATTCGAAAAATGTTCCTGAACGCCTGCAAAAGCGAATCAGATATGCCTCCCCGATGTTGCAAGCCTATCCCGTTGGCGTTCGCCCGTGCCGTTCTCTCGGATGTCGAAGTCTGTCTCTTCAAAGCAAAGTACGAGGAATGGAACACACCGAATCGTATCTACTGTCCAGTTCCCACATGCTCCGCGTTCATTCCTTATCGTCTTTTCTCCGTCCCAGTACGGAACACCGACAATTCCAAAGAGAATCAGGCGGTCGACAAATACCCCAATTCTACAGCAATGGTTGGAACCAGCGTGAAGGTGGAAATTGACACTCCTCCCCCAACACCGCCAGGATCTTACTCCCCGCACTCTTCACAAGCAGCTCCATCCATATTGTGTCCCAAATGTGAGACCAGCATATGCTGCTCATGCAAGCAGCTCGCTCACGATGGATTCCCTTGTCCTGAAGTTCAAGACACCGATCCGTTGCTGGAGCGTGCACTTCGAAAATGGGGATACAAGCGGTGCCCGAAGTGCCACGCTGGTGTACGACGGATGTGGGGATGCTCTCATATACGATGTCGATGTGGTGCTCAGTGGTGCTGGGAGTGCACTGGTCCGATAGAAAGATGCAATCAGGAGGGATGTATAGATCAAGATAGAGACGGAGAGGAAGATGATTCAAGAGCATCTGATACTGACACTGGTATCGGCGAAAACTTCGATGCTGGAAGCGACTGGGAAGACTATGGATATGATTTGGGCGAGGAGCCAAATGGTGAATACATTGATCCTCTGACTTGCCAGCACTCGTGGGAGGCTGCCACGGACGATGATACAGATCCGAACCTGGAGTACGATTGCGAATGCTGTTGGAAGAAGGTCTTCCCACAACCATTCCCTACGTATTACCGAGGCGTCCAACCCTTAATGGAGACAGGATCCCTCCATGAGCAACAGGATAGCGGAGATGAGTGCTGGGTCGGTGAGGATCAAGCAATGCAGCGGTGTCACAACTGTGGTCTCATAGCGTGTTCTCGCTGTCGGGATGGAATGCCAATGAAAGAGCAACAGGCATAAGGAATGAATAATAAGGGGGTATATTATTTCTGTACATAATGCCATACATAATCACGAGTCAGCAGAGCGTGCGGAGTTTCTAGGAAATGGACTTTTCAGTTTCCTGTCTCGGTGTTGACAGGTTTCCAACCAGTATCAGCTTATGGAGTTAATGAGAGGTGGTAAAGAGCGAAACAATTAGAACATCACTCAAAATCGTGCAATCATATAATATTATGGCCTAATTGTCAAGTTTTCAGCCTGACTTGTTGCGAAATGTCTCGCAGATAATTCGCCGGTTTTAATGATAATCGAGACTATCACGTGCTCGCCTTCCCCGGATTCTAGACTATCCGCTAACAATACTGAATGTTCCGTGAGATGATTTACATACGCCGTTCCCGCTCCAGCTCCGGCCGGCGTCGTCAAACGAATTGTTCCAGCATCGATTCTCTCATCGACACCCACTCCCAAGCATGAAGCTATATGCGACATCCCTCCAGGCGCCCACTGCCTGGAGGCAGTGCTGCCAATGTCTCCGCAGTCAACGAGCTCGTCCGACCCCGCTACGATACTCCAGCCGCTTGCTATCGACCGCGGAAGCAGCCAAACCAGCTTCAAAGAACAATCCGCTACGTGCTTCCAATCGCGCGAAGGAGTATGAGCAGGCAAGGTACAAGCGTTCGATCATGGTCTCGGCAGCTGGTATAGGAGCTTGCGCGGTTGCGATGTATGGAGTGATCAAGCTAGATGTTTTCGGGCTGGAAGAGGTTACGCAGGCGGATGAAAAGAAGAAGAATATTCACGAGAAGAGCTCCTCTAGTGGGAGCATGAAGTTGGATGGACCCAATGGATTCCCAAGCAATCCATCTGTCATTCCGATTCATGGACGCGATGGTGTCCAGGAGGTCCCTACGGGCAATAGCGCGGTTCCGACCTTCCCGACTACAATCACCCTTCCCAAGTCATTCGATCCGACGTCTCTGCAACCGGGACATGAGATCTCCGTGGCTTCTGAAGCAGAGGAGGAATACGAGCTGCTGGGGCTGGGCATTCGAACCGTCTCCTTCCTTTCCATCCAGGTGTACGTCGTGGGTCTGTACGTCGCCAAGTCGGACATTTCAGCACTACAGCACAAGCTGGTGCGGGCGGCTGTTCAGGGTCCCGGTGCATCTTCGAGCGAGGGTGCAGTTGCTGCTACATCTCTGATTCCTGCGGAACGGCAAGCTCTGAGGGAACTTCTCCTCGATCCTACCAAGGGAGAGGAGGTCTGGGACTCGATTCTCAAGGAGGGTGGCGTACGGACCGCGTTCCGCATCGTGCCTACGCGGAACACCGATTTCATGCATCTGAGAGATGGCTGGGTTCGAGGTATCACGGCACGGGCACAGAAAGCTGCCGCGAAGGCCAAGGAGTCTGGCAGCGACAAGCCTAGCGAATTCTCAGACGAATCGTTTGGTAATTCCATGGCTGATTTCAAGGCCCTCTTCGGTGGAGGACAGCGGAAGAATGTCCCCAAAGGCCAGATTCTCTTCCTTCTGCGTGACGAGCGTGGAGCTCTTGACGCGCTGTTCCAGCCTGATCCAGCGCAGCCCATCAGATGGTTGGGTCGTGTAGCGGATGAGCGCGTCAGCCGTCTCGTCTGGGAGAACTACCTGGCTGGAAAGAATGTCTCCAGCGAGAGTGCCCGCCAGAGCGTCGTCGACGGCGTCACGGCTATCGTTGAACGGCCTGTGGGGACAATGGTTCAGAAGGTCGTATAAACCTGATATAACAGACACAAGAGACGAATACGATGATCGTGAAATCCAGGCTTCACGTCATGTCAGGAAACTTTTTATCGCTAAATGAGCTTCATGTACTATATACCTAGTCTCAACTAGTAATTGCAAGTCAATCTTAACTCTCCTCCTTCCGTGCTTAGTACTAAATCCATCTAAAAATGCCCCAAAACAAAGCAACGATAAATCAAATATCAATTACGTTCCAACCCAGTAACTCAATCCCTCTACAAATACCACCACCCCGATCCTCAATCAGAGGATGCCATACGCTAGAATAGAATAGAACAGAACAGAACAGAATAAGATAGAATAAAATAGGACATATCATCCCCTAATTGATTAATTCACCATCACATCTATCTAACAATTTACAAAGCACCCGCACTCTTCAACAGCTGCGGCAGCTCCGCCTTGCGAGACTGCAGGTCCGAGTTTCCTCCAATGTGCTGCTTGTTGATGAAGATGTTAGGCACGGAACGCTGGCCGGTGACTTCCTCAAGAGCGTCCTGGATCGCGGCTCCATCGTCTGTTTTTTCGTACCAATATAGCGTTAGTAAGGGATGTCTATTTCATTTCGTTTCATGCTTTTCATTCCGTTTTTCTTTCTTCTCATGATAGTGAAGAGCAAGAGCAAGAAACGTATATTGCCATGGCAGGGTATGGTATGGTAGGAGGATATGGAAGAAGAAGAAGGGCAAACTAACCAATCTGATCCAGCTCCAGAGCAGTATACTTGGCTCCGAGCTCGCTCAGAGTCGACTTGGTAGCCTTGCAGTAAGGGCAGTAGGATTTCGAGAAGACGACTATAAACCGCGCGGAAATTATTGTTAGCTATGCTTTTCTTCGTTCCCTCTTCGTTATCTTCTTTGTCGCGTTCTGCATGATCCCAATCAAATCAAGAATTGCAGCAGCGCAACCCCCAACCCCATCCCCATCATATAAGAAATCATTGAGTATACAGTACATACCAACGCCATTCTCATTAATCAGGTTCTGAGCCTTCGTCTTCGCTGCGGCGGACATGGCGGCTGTAGTCTGGGGAGCGGCAAAGGAGCCGAAAAGACGAGCGAATATGAACGAAATGGTGGGCGAGTTTTCGTTTGGGGGGAATGGCTTTCGAGGCCGGAAGGAAAAAGGTGGGTGTGCTGTTGGCTGGTTTTATAGTTGCGATTTATCTCCGGTGAGGGGGGAGGAAGGGAGGGGTGTAGCGGTAATAATAGTTAGTGGTGGTGGTGTTGGTTGGTGGTGGTGGTGACGGTTGAGGGGATCAGTAGTTAGAGTAGTATAATAGCTGGCTGGTAGTTATGGCGTGCTTCTCCGATGTAGGCCGTGTTATGTTTTGTATATACGGGTATGGTACGTATTATGCTGGTGGAAACATTTGATATTTTTGCCAAGTTTCTGTAAACTACTATGTAAGTACAGGTAATTACTACGTAAATAACTAACGGAACAAGCCGGGATTCGGTCTGGACCTGTGATGTCAGGCTGAGATTATCTAAGCCTGTTTTCATTGTATGAGGAACCATGTCGCCATCTTTGCTGCTTCATTCTCCCCCAAGTTCGATCTAGAGGCATACTCATCTTGCCCTCCATACTGTCCGAGTTGAGATTTATTTCCCTCAAAATGATCGCTGGGAACAGTTACAGCTGGTAATGTCTTTGCTTAACCGTAGTCTGGCGCAATTACACCCTCCATCCGGATGAGTTCAACTTCCCTGGATGTTGTTATTCGCGCGCCTAGAAGAAATCATGTTTATTATTAATGTCTCTGATTGGGTATGCACTCCGCGTCGCCATGACCACAATCAGTTCCGGTAGGATAAACACAAGACCCTCAGGTAATATTTCTCTCGATTATGTACCGTCACCTCCCTACGGACCAGCCATACTGGGTTGTCATCCGGGCATCTTGCCAAGCAGACGCCGGAGACACTGCACGGGAGAGTGATCTGGACCAGTAATAATAATGCGCTATGTAAAAAGTTTTGTAGCTCGAGTCGAGGCTGCTGGACATGCCGCGCTCACGAAGCGAAAGAAGCAAGGCACTCGATGGACACACACAGACAGACAATGGCAGAGATGGACAGGAAAATAAACCAGGTATCGGCATGATGAGATAGAAGGGGGAAATAAAAAGGTATGATTCGTAAAGGTCGTCAGGAGCCGAGGCGGAAGGTAATGCGGTGTTCCGTCAGAGGGGCGTTGTAGATAACCATGTTTGCCGTCCTCTTCCTCTGTGATATCTGCGCCCGTAGACAGAAGGTAGAAAAAAGGATTGTAAGCACCAAAGAGCATGTTGACAGCAGGAACAGAAGCTCAGACGGCAAGGGAATCTCTGAAGGAATGACGGGAAAAGACGCTCAGAAGATCTCACGCAAAATCTAAAACACACAAATCACCCAATACGATATGCAACAATCAAGGAAATGTCAGTAAAACAATGTCATCCCAAACACGCTGAATGCACAAGTTGAAAGACCCAGACCAGCAAGAATGGAGACGCAGAGCTCCGCTTATGAAAATGGAGATGACGATAGATAAAAGAGCGAAAGTCGGGGGTATAATGAAGAACCCATGCCGCGATAATGTAGTTCACATAACGATGCAGCAGCCGCAGCCCTTCTTGGTCGGCTTCTCGGGCTCGGGCTCGGGCCAGGGGGGGTTCGCCCTCGGGGAGGGCGCGATACCGATCGGCGGCGTGGTCTGCACCTTCGGCATCGCACTGTATCCAGTTCCGCCAGTAGGCGGTCTGGTCAGAGGGTTCGGCTCGGGGCTCTTAGACTTGAGCGGCCATGCTGGCGACTCCGCTTCTGATCCTGGAGACTTCTCCTGTTCCGAGTTGGACTTGGCCGGTTCCGGGCTGACTCGCGGCGGTTTGTTATCGTCGGATCGAACCGCCAAGGGACCGAATTCACGATCATATGTAGACGGCGTCTTGCCTTCTTTCTCCCATTGCTCTTGCTGCATCCTCTTCGCATGAGTCGGGAGCATCTGCTGTTCCGGAGGAAGACGAGGGTCTGGCTTGTACATCGTCGCAAGCCATGGAGGATCGCCTTCGGGGCGGTTGACGGCAGTCGTCGGTCTGACTTCTCCCCCTCTGGTCGTCGGCCGCGTACTGCTGCCGGATGTTGCCCTCGACTTCTGTGGCGTCTTCTTCGTGGCCGGCTGACCGGACGTCTTCCGTGTTCCAGAGCCGGAGGGCGATGTCTTGCCCGGCGTCTTCTTCACTGGAGAGTTCTGCGTCGACACGCCGCGACTGACGGGCCGGCTGGTGCTGAGGGGAGGAGTAGTGGTTTCGACGGTTGGGATAGCTTCAGGTGTGTCAATTTCAGGCGACTCGCTTGATCGAGCGGGCTTCGGATAGGATATACTATCTGCATCCGCACTGCCCTGGGTACGTCGGCGTAGTAAAGGAAACTCACGTTCTATATGCTCCTGCGAGATCGGCGCTGGGCTGGTAGCCAGGACTGGTATCCGTGACGAACTCTTCCTCAACCCGGGGTTTCGATACATCTTGGATGCTCCGTCCTCATAGGACTCTGCTTCTTGGTCCGCAGCGATCTCCTCCGGACGACGAAGATCCCAATTCTGCCTCTCCTCCTCTGTCGGTTCATTCCCGACATTGCCCCAGAAGTCGAAGTCCGACGGTTTCTCATCACGAATGTTGGGCCACGGCTCGGTATGCTCTATCGCTTGCGGCGTCGTCACGAGAGAACCGTTCACGCCATTGCTGTTGCGATCATGGCTCCGGCCTCGTCTACTGCTGGACTTGCTACCAGCTCGCGCCTGACGCTGGAACCTGATCGCGGCCTGCTGCAGTTCCTCGCTCTCGATCTTTGCCAGCTTGTCACGATGGATCCAATATTCATCATTCATTTCCTCTTCTGTATACGGTCCATTCATACCATCCGCGTAGTGACCTTTCTTCGAGCCATTCTGGTGCCCTGCAGAATCTAACCCATTCACCGCGTTTTTACTTGCAGACGAGTCGCGTCTGTAGGAGTCCAGTGGGCCATCCCCATCGTAGACGGGTCGGCTCTCACCGGTATCTCCTCTCGCGCGAGCACGCTTCGAACGTCGCGAAGAACTGCGAGAGACTGCCCGGTTCGATTTCCCGTATACGTGGTTCGAATCATTCGAGTTCCGCGCCTTGTTGTGGTTCTACGACACTCACTTGTTAGCAAGGCCAGCCAGGCAGGGCATCATCGTCGACCAGCCGAACATGGACATCAGGCAATCCAGAAGAGCGTACGAAGGGTCGTATGATGGATTATCGGGGAGGCAACGCGGAACCATAAAAAAAGAATAAAAAAAAAAGGACAAAACCTACCTCGGGGCCAATTGGCACCGCATAGTCCCAATGCTGGCTGCCATTCATGCCAGGAGACATGAAAGCCTCTGTGGTGTACGTTGCAGTAGCTGCTCCTGCCATCCTATCGGCCGCAGCAGTAGCAACAGATACACACCAACTGCAATCCTGCTAAAAGTCGCCTCAACTAGCCGTATTCCAGCTGAGGATCGTCCGGGGTTCCCGGAGACCGTCAAAGCCAGTAAATAGGTTTCGTTCCTAACCGATCATGCCAATAATCCCATAACCCAGTGTCCAGAAAATCTCAGTTATAGCTCCTTCTCACTCCCGTCAAGACGATCACTTGGACACTCAGTCCGTGCGAAGGCCGTGATAAAAACAAGGAAGACGAGTCAGACGCCCACGTTCTTCCTGGGGTTTGGAGCAAGATCAAGTTTCCGTGTGCCAGAAGCACGAGGATAACCAGAAGATCAGAAGCGACGCAGTAAAAGGAGGAAAAGAGGAATCCAAAAGGAGTAATTTGTCAATTCACGCCGGTGGAGAACGTTTTCGGGAAACGGTCGCTTGGTTCGTGCAGCAAGCAACCACGGATAGGATGCGGATGTCCAGGATCTCGGTACCGTGGGATGACAGTGCTGGCCGGAGATTTTATTACGGAGATTGGATCTCAACCGTGCTCAACCAGGGAAGAGGGGGAGGGATGATGGCGGTTTATAGGGGAAATCTAGTTTGGTTACCCTTTAGTAAAAGCGTTCTCCTTCAGGGCAACATGTTTTTTTGTTCTTCTTTTGGTCTTATTTACCGTCACGATCTTATCAGCTCGTTTTCTGGAGTCCAGTAGCAGACAGATGTTGAGGAGAAAAGAAGCGTAGGTTGATAGGAGAGGAGACCGGAGATGTGGATGCAGACGGGAGGGGATCAACCGTCGAAGGGTTTGGCGGGGAGTTCAAAAGGAGTGGATGCCAACACGCAGTCCAGAACTGCACGGCAGCTTACAGGAAAAGAATTCCCCGATGATGAGAGAATACAAAAGGGAAAAACAACAAAAAAGGGAGGTTCAGAGACAAAGGGAAGACAGTCTGGCAAGGGAAGAAAGGCTGAGAAAGGGTCCGTGATGGGGTGAGGCAGTAGTTCCGTCTAGCAAACATGCTAATATCCATCCTGCCAGTCCCAGGGGCGAGAGAGAACAAGCCACAGCCAACGCGTCGAAGCCTTCCGGGGGGGTTCTGGCTGGCCCTGGATGCGAGTGCTAACTCTCTCTTCTGGTCTAGTTGGTTCGTGAGGCTAAAAAGAACTAGACTAATCCTGTCACTAGCTGCTTCCAACGGATCTGGCCTGGGAAAAGCCGATTGTCACCCGCGGCTTGTGAACAACAGAGAAAAAAAAAGGGCGGCCAACGATGGGGATCGGCAGGAGACTCCAGATATGGCTGATTGGTCCCGTCAAACCAAGTAAGATCATCTCTATCTCACAGCTAAGATGCTTCCAGCCCGTCTAAGACTCTAACGTGTGGAGGGGAGCAGCAAAGCATCCGGCGTCGTGGATCCAAATGGAATCCGGGATGCGATTTTCTCTCGTCCACTCCCCCCTTTTAGCCCGTCTTTAAATTAGAGACTAGGGAACGGCGTAAGGATTCGTTAGACTAGTCTGGAGTTGGAAAACCCCCCCGGTCGTACAAGATCCAAACAAAATCATACCATAATCACCAAACATCGACCATCATTTGAGTTAAAAATCAGTTCTCTCTTCCTTTCTTTCCCTAGGTACTCTCCCGTTCATTCCGCTCCCCATCTAGCGGGATGGGATATTGAATACATACTATGTATGGTAATAATAATACAGAGCCATGGCCGTGCAGACAGGGCCCGGCCGGGTCAACAAAACAACAAACCCAGCCCAGTGGGACCGGAACCTCACCATTTCCACAATGCTATTATTGCCGTTAAGTTTGCGGGAAAGTTATCCTGTAGACTAAATAATAATCAATTTAAATACATACATCGTTTACTCTAAATCAGTTTACCAGTATTTAGTTCAGACTTCATGCTGGCCAACACTTGCAGATAGGATATCCGATATCCTGCCTTCGCGCTCTAATAAAATCATCGACTTAACTACCTTGATACTATCATTGTTGTTTTCTATTCTTCTTATCTACTGCAACGTGCTACGAGAAGAAAATAACGATCCTAGAATAAGAGCAATTACTCTTTCCTTTCCCAGCGGGGTCCATCACATCCCTCCCTCCCCCAGGCTCCTCCTACTCTAGACTAGACGATCGGTTCGCGCAGGCTGTTTCAGCTTTCGCGCCTTGTTCATGCAAACCAGCCTTACGTGTTCCTGGGCGGGGACTTTGGGGAATGGAAGAATCTTCTCGAGCTTCTAGCGTATGATATGATCGACAGGAAATCTGCATTCTGGACTGAATATTATTTACCGGCTAATATACGGCAGATCAGATGTACATAGAACAGATGGATCGCCTTGTCAGGGAGGGAACTACTAGTTCTAGAACGCTGAGGTTCGGACGAGGGATGGGACGTGTGCCACATTCCCCGATAAGGTTGAGAAAGTAAATAATATCCCGATCCCAGGGCCCGGCTGAGAACATGGCGAACGTAGCGTAGTCGGGGCATGATGAGAAATGAGAAACAAACAGACGCCATCCAGTATGCAAGCAACGCAATGTACAGAAGGTCATCAATAAATCGACCGGGCAAACGCAAGTACCGAATGGACATAGGCCATGTAGGTCTCCGACATCTATAGATATCTACCCATCTCCGACGCCCAACAAGACGAAAAACGAAAATAAAGAGAAAAAGGTCCATTCATCTAGTTTATGACCCCGAGGTCGTAGCCGAGAATCCTGCAGCTACGTGTGCGATGCAGTTCCCACTCCAGGGAGTTCAGCAGAAAGCACTCTTAAGCTTTAATGGCTTCGTCCAGCTTGTTCAGAGCGGCCTGTGCCTCTTTGACGAGAGCACGGCGTGCATTTCGAGCATTTTCATCTCCGTCAGGCTCGATACTATCCGCTTTGAGCAACACCTGCGCCAGAATGGTCTCCGAGAGTTTCCGGAATTCAAACTCACGAGCTTTCTGATCCGCTGGAGGATTCGCGACAAACTCGTCGCAGAGCGGTATGAGAGTCTTGCGCAGGTACTCCATGAGAGCATCCGCCTGTTGAAGTGGACTGCTCATGTTCTTTATACTCGGGGCCGGTGAAGGGAGCGACGAACCGCCAGATGGCACCGGTTGCTGCTCCGCCGGTGGGGCCAGGTTGTTGTTCGAGTCGCCCTTCTTTTTGTTTTTCTTCTTATTCTTCTTGTTCTTTTTCTTCCTCTCGCCGCCGTGGGTGTGGTGCTCATGATCTGCACCATGATGATGAGCCGAATGGGTTCTCTCCACCTCACTGCCTGAAGCCTCGCTGGACGTCGTGTCATTCGACTGCGTATGCAACACCGCCATCACCACCGATTCTTGCTTAAGGCCTTCTTCTCTGCAGGGTTTCGAGTCGTCATCCAGCAACTTCCCCTTGTACAGCAATTTGACCCGTCGGGCATCTGAGGCGCCTGTCACCTCTGCAGCGCGCTGCCGCAGCTGCCCCACCGTCAACAGACCATCATCGATAGAGTAGGCCGGGAAGTGCAGCTCGTATTGGTTGCGAAGGTGCACGAGGAAGATGGTATCGGGCGCATTGTCGCCTGTCGCGGCATAACCGCGACCAGACTCGCCGATGTCGTCATTGGTGAGATAGCTATAATCGCCATCACTCACCCGCGGAGGGGCTTCGGGACGTCGCCAGAAACTGGAGAACGGTTGGCGCCAACTCATAGCGACGAGTGCAAGCACGCACGCAACGATGGTAGCGATGAAGGCGGCAATAGCAGGAGAGTGATGAAAGACCAGCGTCGAGTCTTTCTCTCCCGAGAGAAACCGGACGAAAAGGCGCAGGCTCCGGGTCGGTTCAAGGTACGTCGAACGAGAGGCAAGGTTCGCGAAGCGGTCGGGAAGACTGCGCAGCGAGACAGGCAGATTCGTAGCGATGGAATCGAGATATGAAATGCACGTCTCACCCAATGAAGGCAAAAGCAGGGGAGACGACGATGGCGTCATGGGTCGATTCCCACCCCGCCTCTTTTTGGTTTTTCTTGTATCTTCTTTGGTTCTCCCTTCTTGTCTTGTTTCCAGCTGTGAGGGTCCGGGGTGAAAAAGAGGCTGCGTGGCACAGCTGAAAACGGGCTCTGGGTGGAGTTTGACAGCAACACCTTTGGGGATTCTCAGACGGCCTGGAAGTTTAGGCAGAATCCCAAGGCGGAGTGTCGGTGCTTGCTTTGCCGCGCGGCTTTTTGTGTAGGCGCTCGGCTGCTGCGTTTCTTTTTATTTTTATCGCGGGGTCGCCCAGATCCCATTGAGGGGCATTGTATGCAGAATTAAAAGATTGAATCGCTGGTCCTAGACTTGCTGGTGATGTCGGACTATTTTAGAGCTTCCCCATGAAGCTCAACGCTTGACAAGACCCGCGTCCTTGGAATCAGTCGAGTGAAGCTCCCTTGGATACTGCACCTGCCACAATATATATATTTGGATCGCTAGACACAGGCGAATTGACCGTCAAGAGCTAGAAAACCCTTCCACCCAAGAAAGCCTGAACAACAGGTTCATGAGAAGCTCATGAGAAACCGGATTCGAAAGGTTATCAATATTATTCATTGCAAGATTGCCTAAGCAAGTGGGAAACATGATCTATGGCGAGGTTGCCGTCGGTCTTGTCTCTATATCCATATCCCAAGCAGTGCCCTCCAACGCCATTGCCATGCGTGATTAAAAGATGTATATATATGTACACTGAAAACAGAAGGCAGCGAATTAAAGTCTTACGCTCGTAGTCTGCTTCCCAAACCAGCGCGCCAGGCCGCTACCGCCACCCTCAGCTGCACCTGAACCGGACATCCATCTCGGACGCGGGAACTGGTCCCCTTGAAACCACTGAGGTACGTTGGAAGTGTCATACGTGTTTTTGACCCGATGGAAAAACGACTGGAAGAAGCCTTCCTCCTCGTCATCGAGCTCTGGCGCGACCGTCCGTGATGCAGTCGCCGCAGTCCGCGTAGAGCGAGCGGGACGAGATCCCTCAGCCGGTGGAGTCCATGTGGCCAGGGCGGCTCGGTTGGTCGCCCTGCCTCGAGCGACTCCCGTAGGAAGACCAACCGTATCTGTGTTCCTCGACGCGAGCCCCAACGAGCCGAGGCCGCTCAACTCCCGCTCGATCAGCTCGCGACCTTCTCTCCATCCACCAGCGCCGATACCACTGGGGTCATTTTCAGAATCGTCATCCTCTTCCAAAATGCCAAAGCTGAAGATCCTTCTCATTTTCCCGTACAGGTTGAACATGGTGGCGCATACGGGAAGAAAGATGAAGACTGGGAAGAAGTAGTCAAAGCCTTTTCCTAGCGGTGTCAAGTTGATGAGACGACCAAGGAACTTGTAGAATGTGGTGTTCCGCTGCACTTCTTCTGGCAAGAAAGTGAGGAAGTTGTAAGAAAGCGGCACTGTGAGCTTGGCAACCTGTCCTGCGTACCAACAGGCACTCTCGCCATATGTATTTCGACGCACCAAGGCACGGTTACCCCAGACCTTTGCATCATACATTCCAACGAGAGCCGCAGTGCACATGTATAATAGCCAGGCAGATGCGGTGACCTGTCCTCCAAATCCGATCGCACCAGGGTCACTCGAATGTGGTACGACAGTAAGGCTGATGACTGAAAGCTTCGGCGCAAAGGACTTGATCAATTCGGACCAAATAATACAGACCGACGCGACAGCAAAGATACCAGCAAACAATAGTCGTAAGCTTGGCAGGATATTCACATGGAGATGATACCGCATGTATGGGGTCAGAAACTTTGCGCGGGAAAGAAACGAAGCGTGAGGAGATGTTCGGCCGAAGTCCAGTTTCTTGGAGGCGTAAGAGTCAATAATTGCCTGTGTCTCTGCTGCCGACTGCACCAAACGATCCCACTCATCGAGGAATCGAGCCCGGCGATGGCGCGCACGTTGAAGACGCCTCGTGAGATCCGCCATATATCGCTCAGTGATAACCGCAGGGACCGTCGCAGTCGCCTCGGCGATAGATTGACCAGCCAGAGGCTGCGATTCGGAAGAATTGCAAGTTTCCGCCAGTTCCTCGATCCAGTCAGTGAACTCCCTCGCACTGCCGGTCTTGCGGCGCTGAAGCTGAGAGACTGTTGCTTCGAGTTCCTCCAAGTCGGTGATCGCATCCATCAAACGGTCATGCACCTTCGGAGCACGTGCCTGTATTCTCCGGAGACGGCCGCTCGCATTGGCATTTCGCAGTAGAGTGCGAGGTATGGAGACGAGTCCGTGGCCCATCAAATAGATGGCCAGGATGAGACCCCACACGTACGCAAGGGCCATGACCAGGCCCTTGATGGAGGTAAAGTCGAAGCCATTCTGAATGGAAATGTAAATCAAGCCCACGATACCGCAACAAAGGACTGTCAACTGATAACGGCCATTCGAGCGTAGCGAGTACATAAGGCGACCTTTGGGATCACGGTATCCGGAATCAACGAACTCGCCCAGGAGAGGCAAGATGATCCACGTCAAGACGAATATGAGCCAGTATGCAATGCGCCATGACACCAGGACCATCCGGTCAGGCAACCATATACCCGTCGCACGGCCATTCGCTCGAGAGCTGGATGTCAAGTCGATCGGAACGAGTAAGACGACGCTGGCAGGGAGCGCGAGGGCAAGGAAGACGGGGACGATTATGTAGGCGGGAGTGGCGCGCAGCGTCAGAAAACGGCGCAGGAGGAGTAGAACCAAGACGGATATGGTTACCAGGGCGAACGCGAAGAAGATCCCGGAACCGACGGGAGCGGGCGACGAGGAGACCATGTTGCTCGAGGCAAGTCGTAAGCCACGTAATGGCCGGTCGACATCTGTTTGAGAGGAATTCGCGGTGTCAGAGAGGGACAGACTACCCTCTGGTAACGAGGGGTAGCAGGAAGACGTATGTAGCAAGTGGGATAAGGAGGATAAGAGGGGGAGAGGCAAGAGGCAAGTAGAAAAGAGAGTGATAGCTCAGGAGCCTTGAGGTTGTATGAGACTCCGCACTGATATTCGTATGCGGCTTATGTATGCGATAAGCCGTTGCGGAGCCAAGAAAAGTCACGTGACGAGTGCGTGTACATCCAAGTTCATCATTCCCAAACCGGAAACCGAAACTAAATATAGGACACTAATGCCAACTGAAGATTATCAGATAGAAGATCAGAGAAGTTGGAAAACGAGTACGACCGTAGAACACAGAATATCTGTAGTTTAACATTTACCAGGAAGGCTCACTGCGGATATAAAGTCCTTACTGAGGATTCGGCTCTTGGAACTTAACAGCCGGTATTATACTGCGGGCTTCTCGTTGCATCGGCGTTTCAACTTGTTTGACAAGGAAATTGTCTCCTCCTGGCAACATCTATTGATGAGATCACATTGTTGCATGTCTTGATTTGTGTTATCCAGTCTGCAATTTTTGCGTCTTATATATATGCCGATTGCTGAATACTATGGAGTTACACCTAACGTGGTAAGAAAGACATCGAAACCTAGATGCTTTTGGAAGACGAAGACTGCAAGCTCATCGAGAAAAATCAAAGAAATGCTTGCTGATGTGGATGAGAAAGATAGACCGGAAAGCGGAGGATCCTGAGTCTGCATGATTTATGAACGAAACCTCAAGCATCTCGTCTTCTCTTCAAATTTGCAAGGTGCGCTCTCTTATAAAATCGTGACTGGTCTCTGGCTTGTTAGAAGCAGTAACCTAACCATAGTTGGAAAGCATACTTCACCGTCCCAACTCTGACGCTGGGTTGTCAAAACATGGATTTCGTACTGGAGTAAATTGGAAGGGTGAGTTCACGAGCGGCAACCCCTTCGAGACGGTTCTGGACCTCGCTAAAAACCGAAGCAACGATGAATACGAGTTCTCTGGTGTTAGACTAGCCCTAATTTCCTGGATTCCACCAAGTGCTGTCGACCTGGTCTGGGGTCGAGACACGGTGATGATGTCATGTGAAGCTTTCGGGCCAGGGCCAGATGCAAAAATTGCAGTGGTTCCTGGAACACCGGAGGTGGTAAACTACCATACTCCGCAGTTAACTAGCCATTGGGTTTGATCAGTAGAGATGAGTTCCTGTGCCAACCTAGCTACAAGGCGGTGTCCAGAGGAGTTGAAATGAAGAATCGAATGAGCTGGTCCGTGCGTCTATATAGCGTTTTGATCATCGCACTGCAGCAGCGCTGGTTGGCGTGGTGCTGCTATGGTTGAGCTCCCCAATCCCTTCAGCGAGGACACCGGCTTTTCCCGGGTGGATTATTTCCCTGTTGTCGTACTTCTAACTACTAACTACTCTATACTGTATGTAGTCAGTTCCATTGAAAGGCGACTGAGCTTGTCTAACGAGGAGTTTGGCCGAGATCGCGACGTCGTCCTTGTAATAATGATAATTGAATTCTTTGGCTAGACAAAAGACGGTCGATGACAGATCACGTGGTCTAAGCGCATCGGGAACTCGATTGGGTGCATCTGGAGGCCTGACCTGACCTGTTGGCATCACGGTTTCTCGCACGATCGCCACGTATTTTATTAGAATATTATTAGAATATCAACTATCTAGCAGTCCAGGAGCAGCAGCGCAACATGAAACCAAAGACACGAGTCACCACGAACAATTGCAGGAAGACAGCGTCGTAATAAATAATAAATAATATTGCTGGGCCTTGGCCGTGCTTTCTCCGGCCCGTTTGGCTGTCCCACCAGACTCCATCGCTCCCGTCGCTAGTCCTTTGCCCGCTAACGACCAAACAGATCTTCAAGGACCTTCCGCATGCTTCGCCCATCCTTCAGATCCTCATCCTAATCCTATTCGATTCTAATCCTGGTACGGTACTCTTCTATCTGCTCCCTTGCTGTCCGTCCATGGATCCTTAGCTCACCACCATCCCTCTTCCCTTTCCTTTCCTCTCCTCTCCTCTCCTCTCCACCACCGCAAAGAATCCCCTTCCCGGAGAGTCTCTGCGAAAGGTGCGTTTCGCGGCTGTTCTTCCCCCCCGGCCACACAGTCGCGACCGTCCCCTCTCTGGTGTTGAAACCATCTCTCCGACAGTCTTCGTGTGTTCCACCGGTACCAAACCCGCTCTTCGCAGTCGCGATCACACGGTTCGCACTGGTCATCCACGGCTTCACAGACCTTTGACTGGTCTCCCTTTTCTGGAATCAACTCTACTGTCTTCCTCACCTCAACGCCGTTCCCTCTCTCTGTCTTCCCCAACACCCACCCGTTCGTTTCGCCCAGCGCGGCCTGACGCCTAATTCGGGTCTACCCACCCCTGTC
Organism: Paecilomyces variotii; assembly: GCF_004022145.1. Classification (NCBI taxonomy): domain Eukaryota; kingdom Fungi; phylum Ascomycota; class Eurotiomycetes; order Eurotiales; family Thermoascaceae; genus Paecilomyces; species Paecilomyces variotii. Next base: position 1,038,005 of record NW_021167147.1, on the reverse strand, counting down.
ATCTGTCACCACCTAGAGAAAATCATACGCCGCCTCACTCGAACTCTGCCACACTCAGTCCACTTGACCGTGTCCGCCTCTGGAGCCCAAAGGGCTCATTCCCCCCCGTCGAAGCCAACCCTTGCTGTGCTGGTCTTTCTCCGCTTGCTTGCTTGCTTGCTTCGCGCGGTCGAACACTGACGCTGAAGCCTGCTGGGTGTATGATTCTGCAGACAGGAAGCGATTCTTCCACCCGCCGCAGCACCCGCGATATACACTTTTCGTCGACCGTGTCTCTGGTCGATCCCTTCCGTCGTTACCTCGCATCGCGGCCTCGGACTTCATCGCCGTATGGTTTAGGAGCTTTTCTCTTCAGCGAATGCTGACGTCAAAGGACGACTATCGCGGATCTCTCCCCAGTTGCCCGTCACTGGGGCTTCTGATATGAATCCCGCAAGCTTTTCCAATGTCGGCGGAGGCATGCCCGGCGCGGGCAAGCCGCCAGGCCCCGTGCAAGTTCCCCAGAAAAACGAAAATGCGCAGGTGATCTTGAGATATGTCGCCCAAGCGTTGCAGTCGCAGGGCCCGTTTGCAGGATGGCGGGCGGAGGTGCCCATCCAGGAGCGGGCGATGAAGGTCTACCAAATGTGAGTTAACTTTCTTGCGCGACCTTGGGTTGCGACAGGTTCCAACCCGTTCCACGACCGTGTCTCGCATCTTTGATCTTGCCGCGCACTCCCCAACTTTCTCTCTCGCTACTTTTTGCTTGTACTTTATCACTGATTTTTGTCGCAAGGATATCGTCCCTCCGTCTGATTCAACCCCGGATCGAGCTGCAGAGTGCCGTCCAGGCAGCCCTGAGCTTTGAGGAGAAAGCGTTTAGGGATGCGAGGGAGAAGGTAATGCCCCAAGAAGACATAGAACCGTGCGACCCGCTCTTGGAAGTTCTAATATCTTTGCGCAACAGGTTGACTACGAGAAGGAATGTACAGATAAACTGGTTCACATCCGAGATACTAGGGCACGACAGGCCGCAGTGATGCAGGGCGGAATGATGCAACAAGCAGGAGCCGGTCCAGGTATGGCCGGTGTTCGTCAGAACCTCATGCAGCCGGGTTTCGCTCCACAGATCAACCGGCCGATGCAGGCGTCACCGATGCAAGTCCAACAGCAGATGGCGATGGGGATGAATGACCCGAATCAACAAGCCGCAATGCAACAGCAACAGCAGCAGCAACAACAACAACAACAACGACAACAGCAGTCACAGCAAGCATTCATGCAGCAGCAACAGGCCCAGCAGCGACAAGGCACTGGTGTGCCACTACGCGATGATCTCAACATGCTGTCTCCTCAAGAGTTTGAGCAGGTCTGTCGGTTAGCCAACCAAATGCTACTGAAGACCTCGCCTGAGGATATGGAGAAGATCAAGATGAACCTGCAGAACATGACCCAGGAGCAGAGACAATATCTTGCAAGGAAGAATATCGAACCGATGACGTACTTCTTCCGTTCACAAGCTCTAAGGGAGCTGAGGAGACATAAGCGGAATCGCATGGAGATGGCTCGCGCACAAAACGGAGGTGTTGACCCCAGTGGCGGAATGATGGAGGACCCGATGATGAACCCACAACAGCGACAGATGGTCCAAAATATGATTGGCCTTCAGCGAAATTCGGCGATTCCCATGAATGCTCAACAAAACCTTGATCCTACATCATTTATCGGCAACGTCGAAAACATCCAAGGACAGCAGGCAGACGGTCTTCGTTCGCAGGAAGCGGGTCAGCTGGTTGTACCTGCCAGCTCTTCTCAGATGAATCCACAGCAATTTGCTGGGCCTCAGGGGATGTTTCCAAGCGGTCAACAGCTCGGACAGAATGGCCAGCCGAATGCCAACCGATCCATGAACCCTCACTTCTTGGCCCAGCAGCAGCATCTCCAGAATTCCCATAATGTGCAGCAGGAGCGGATCCAGCAAGCAGCACAGTTTCAGGCGCAGTCGCAGGCTCAGTCCCAAGCGCAAGCGCATGCTCGCGCCCAAGCCGCCCAAAAGGCGCAGATGGCCATGTCGCAAGGTGGTCAGGTCAATCCCCAAATTCCCCAGACGATGGCCCAACCCAGTCCAGCCATGCCGATGCTGAACCGACCACTGGGCCCGCAGATGTCACCGGTCCAGGTCGGTGCTCAACCTCGACCACAGTCCCGAGCTCCTGGTATGGGCCAACAGCCTCCGGGCGTCCAGTCAATCCCTAGCCAGCCTGCTATGCAAAATCGAGGCCAGATACCTCCCGGCTTGCCTCCTGCGGTGCAGGAACAATTGTCTCAGATGACGCCTGAGCAGATCAACGCCTTTCTGATGAATCGTCGCAATCAAGTCATGGCAAGAGCAAATGCCGCTCAACAGTCTATGTCGATGCAGCCGAACCTTTCTCACACAGGCCAGACTCCGCAAATGCCGAACGGTCAGCTGTCTAACGACCCAAACATGCGCGCAACGATGGGCCTGCAGCAACAGATTTCTGGGATGGGTGGTGCACAACCACAGAACCAGATGCTACCAGGCCAGCAGATGTCATTGCAGCAACGACAGCAACAGAACGATCTTCAGAAATTGCAATTCTTCCGCTCGCAGAATGGCGGTCTAGACATGACTCCTGAACAAGTCAGGGAAATGGATCGTTGGCCTTTCCCGCCGTCGATCCTCAATTCAAACAATATGAATTCACCTGTGCCAAAGACTGTTAAAACGTGGGGCCAGCTTAAACAATGGGCAGCTCAGAACCCCCACCTTCTTGGGGGTGTAGACCTTCCAAAGTTGCTCACTCTTCAACGACTTCACCTTGCGCAGACTCTGACCCAGGGGAGGGATGCGAATCGTAACCCGGAGCAGGGCGGTCAAAACCATGGGCTGCCCATGACGAACTTCCCAGGGCACCAGCAGCCATTCATGGCACCGCAGAACTTCCAGCCTGGCCAGCATCAACATCCGCCGTTCAATATGGCAGCAGCGATGCGTCCAATTACAGCAAATGACATACATATAGCCCGACAGAGACTAGGTGCTCAGGCACAGAACTACACAGATGAACAGCTAAGGGAACTGCTGCATCGGAATCGTCAGAAACAGATAATGCAAGCTCAGAAATCTGCAGCAGCCCAAGCATTTGCGCAGCAGGCAGCACTGAACCAAGGTCAACCAGCGCAACAACCTCAACAGCAACCAGCGCCGGCTCCTCAGACAACACCACTCATGAAACAACAGCAACCGGTCCCGCAACAGACGCCGCAAGCAAATGCTAAGAGCCAGGCCACTGCGGCAGCAAAGAATGTAAAGGCGTCACCGGCGAAGGCGGCTTCCAAGAAGAGGCCTAGTGATGAGGTGACAGAGGTCCCACCTCCTAAGGTTCAGCCAGTATCCCAACCACCTGCCTCCCAAGCCCCCGCGGTCACAGCGCGCCCTAATTTCACCCGTGAACAGTTGGCTGCTATGACCCCGCAGCAGCGTGAGCAATTGGAAGCTCACATGCGCAGACAGACCAGAGCCCCGATAACAAAGGCTGCAGCGGAAGAGGCGTGGGGCCATATTCCTGAAAAGCTTAGACTTCTGTATGCTGAGATTTCTAAAAATGCGCCCCCTCCCAAGCCTGTGAAAATACCTCCTGAGCAGAAGGCTGTCATGGCCCAGCAACTCAGAGAGTGCACAGATATGTTAGGTAGGATGGATACGTTGGTGCAATGGTTCGCAAAGATTCCGGGACAGGAGAAGAGTGTCCGGAGTCTCCTTGGTATGGTAAGTAAAATCTCACTGCTTTTTTTTTCGTATGATGCCATCCCTGCTAATGACAGCTACAGCGCATTCAACTCATGAGGCAATTCAAAGATCCAGACTGGACGATCAATGACCAGTTCACCATACCACCTGAATCTCTGGCGCAAACGATCACCTACATCAAGAAGCTGTTCACTGCCATGATCAGTAAGGTGCAAAGCCAACCTGCCGCTCAACGAGCTGCACAGCAGGCGGCTGCCACTACTTCTGCTGGTCAGCCGGCCACCCAGGCAAAGCTGAACGCTAGCAATCTGCAGCAACTTCAGCAACAAGAAGAAGCCCTGCAACGCGCCCGACGTGCTTCGATTCAGAGCGTTCCTCCGGCACCCACAGCTCCACAAGCTCCCTTTGCTTTGGGTGCCCCTTCGCCTCAAGGTGTTCCTCAGGCCTACGGCCCAGGAGGGTTGACCCCAGACAAGCTGAAACTGCCTCCGACAAAGAAGAGAAAGCAGTCCCATGGCACAACTCCTGGTACCCCAGCTCAGGGCCAAGCAGCCGCCACTGCTGCATCGAAGGCGCAAGGTGCCAAGCAAACGCCTGTCGACGTCAACAAGGCCACAGCTGGTTTGGTTGGTCCATTCAAGTGTGCTGAGCTTGAATGTGAGCACCACCAAAAGGGCTTTGTGACGCAAGCCGCACTGGATAAGCATGTCGAGGAAAGCCACAAAGTTGAGCAAATCGGCGATCCCTTGGAGTTTGCGCTGGAGAGCTTTCGTACGGTTCTTGCCCAAGACAAAGAAAAACCAGCAGTGCAGGAATCGAAGGTCTCAGCTGCGGCACCGGATATGCAGCGCGTTGTTAGTAAGCCGGGTATTGTTGGCCTGAAGCAGGATATCAAGGGTGATGGGGCAACCCCAGCAACCGTCGGGGCTACCCCTATGGGCCGTGTACCCAGCCAAGTTGGTCCCAAGTCGACATCCCCGGCATCCAATCAGTTGCAAACCCCAAGAACCGTATCCGGTAAACCGCCTGCTGGCAGACCTACTGGAGGCAAAGAAGAGAGGAAAGAGGGCGGCAAGACTTCGGTGCAGATTTCGTCCGCTGAGGATGCGGCAACCAAGGACCCGTGGGCGGATAGCACGATCTCGCTTGAGGCTATCCATGACACATTCATGGACTTTGGGGATGATAGCTTGCATGGGTTGGGCTTTGACCCACTTGAGGAGTTCCTCAACTCAGAAGCTTTCAGCAAGAACACGGCGGAAGACACACCGGACTCGGTTGAGACGGGCGCGGTTACTCAGACGCCTAAGGATGCTGAACCATCCAAAGATGTTGACGTTAAGATCAGTGGTGTGAGCGACGACAATTGGATTCCCGCTGACTGGGTAAATCTTCCTAGCCACGTTGAGGGTGAACTTGATCTGTTGATGAATGACCGATGGGAAGATCTCAACTGGGACACTATCGATCATAAAGACGCAGAGCTCAGTTTTGATAGCGGACCGATTGATCTCTATGCCATCTAATCTCTCACCTACCATCTGAGGGAGAGCAACCTCGGTGGCGCTTTTGATTATGTGGCCTCTTTTTCGTTCTGTGGCGTGAGGACAGATGCTGATTGTACACTACAAGACCTTCTGGGCCAGGACTATGTTTGTTCCATCAGGATTGTGTTCCCTTGTCTTACTTTTCTCTTGATCGAGCGAGGGCGTTTTGCGGGACAGAAAAGTTTGATGCTGACCTTTTGAGGGGCATTGGAGATGGGGAGAATGATCTTGGCTTCTTTTCTTCTTCTTTTGTCTTTTCTTGTTCCAATATTTTATGCCTGCGGGTTACGATGATACCAAGGATACTTTGTACACTTTTTGAGGTTCTTGATCGCTATGTCTTCTTGCAATGTCGTTCTATGCCAGTTATTATGGAGAGTTGGCGTAGAGTATGCCATTTATGCGCGCCTGGAACAGTATTCATTTTCTCGTTCGATCCACTATAGATAGGAACAACGTACAACCTTATGTTGATGCACTTCTAGAAATGAAAACGAAGGCCCATAACTATCATTTGTAGTACTGTACCATCACGCTACGGGATAACACGGATAACTTAAGACTATCTCCGATGAAAGTGCCAAGACCCGCCGATCAGCCGATAAGGCGGACGCGTGACTCCAGACCCATGGGCCTTCTGTATCATCACCGCAACCCGTCATCTCTCATCTAGGGTTCATCTCTTGTCGTTGGAACTGTATCCTGGTATCGCAGCCAGGTAGGATGGACAGCAGATAAGGAGATCCTTATACTAAGATAACACCGTTCCTGCACAGGGCTTCCAAACTCACTGGAGTTGCTACCTTCCGAAGCTCCACTTCGACGACAGGAGCTCCCAGCTCCAAGAAGCTCTTTGCCATCCATTGTATCCTCTTTACGACGCTGAGTGCAACGGCAGTCAAAATGGCCCCCAAGGCACTCATCCCGTTCCTTGTCGGGATGATGCTTCTGACCGGCGTCTGCAATACTCTTCTGAGCAAGTACCAGGTCCGTTGGGGATAATCCGCTGCTCCGATGTCAGACGCGGAGAAAGTGCTAACGTTGATATCTCAGGACATGCAATGTGTCAGGAATTGTCATTCTCCTGACCCGAAAGAGCGGAAATTATTCGAACAGCCGGTGATCCAGACGTAAGCTTCTCCCGTCTGCTCCAGTCTGTTTGAACCCTGAGCTACGTTAATGACCGAGCCCTCAATACAGTGCCCAGATGTTTATTGGAGAAATGGGCTCCTGGCTCGTCGTATTCCTCTCCTGGATATATTCTCGATACACTACTCGCCGATCAGCCGACACTGCACCTCTTCTAGCCGGCGGTTATCAGCCGGTCAACAATGTTGATGCTGCCGATGACGACGACGAAGACCGCACCCTGGGAGGACCAGGTGGACCAAACCCCATCAACAAGCCGCTTGTTCCCAATGATGAAACGCGAATAAGGCTTGAAGGATGGAAGACTATTCTGCTGGCTGCGCCGGCGTGCTGCGACATCGCTGGAACGACACTGATGAACGTGGGCCTGCTCTTCGTGGCGGCAAGCATCTACCAGATGACCCGTGGAGCACTCGTCCTTTTTGTCGGGCTCTTCAGCGTCCTGTTTCTTCGCAGGAAATTGTACCTCTACCAGTGGCTGTCCCTGGTGATCGTGGTTGTTGGTGTAGGCCTCGTTGGTCTCGCTGGTGCCCTCTTCAGCGATAGCGGTGAGGCTTCTGATGATGTGGTAGGAAATGCCATGGCTGTCGTTTCGAGGGCAGTGGAAGATGTTCATGCCACAGCCAGGACACCAGAGGCTGTGCGCACCATCATTGGCGTGCTCTTGATCGCTGGCGCTCAGATTTTCACTGCGACCCAGTTCGTTCTCGAGGAGTGGATTTTGGAGCACTATGCTTTGGAACCGTTGAAGGTTGTTGGCTGGGAAGGTATCTTTGGGTTTATTGTCACTGCTGTGGGTATGGTCATCTTGCACCTGGCCATCGGACGGACAGAAGCCGGCAGGTACGGCTACTTTGATCTCAAGGAAGGCTGGCATGAAATCACCACCAATCGAGCTGTCGCAGTATCCAGTGTGCTCATCATGGTTAGTATCGGGTATGTGTCTCCCACCGTTTCCAGTTCCCAGTTGCATCCTGAATCTGACAATCTATTTTGCAGCGGTTTCAACTATTTTGGTCTCTCCGTTACTCGAACCGTGTCCGCTACGTCTCGCAGCACCATCGACACTTGTCGTACCCTGTTTATCTGGCTGGTCTCTCTTGGTCTGGGATGGGAGACGTTCAAGTGGCTTCAAGTTGCTGGTTTCGCCATGCTAGTCTATGGCACCTTTGTCTTCAATGACATTGTGAGACCGCCACTGAAGGCCTGCATACCCAGAAGCCGGAGAGAAAGGGAAGAATTGCTCCCCGAGGAGCCTATCGAGCACATTTAAACCCTGCCATATTTTAGTGGATATTACAGGAGCTGTGCTCCTGCCTTGTGACTCTGAGTCTACGAATACATTACGGCAAGACTTCAACGACTCTTTGGGGAGCCTATGTCACAGATGTTGACCGATATATATACTCAAGAGGACCAAATTGACTACTCCGCTAGTCACCCAAGACAGCATCATGCCAGATGATCCCAAAGGTCGTATTTCTACCTAACCGTTAAGAGTTTCAATACTGGATTTCTCAGAAATGGGTTGACCGCCCTATTCCCGAACTTTCTAGACTGGCGCTTTGGGCTCAAGTGACTTGAAGACTTTTCGTTTTGCGCATTTCATCATAGGATTGGCGTTCGGGTAAAGCGATTGTTTCATGCTCTCGCATCTCGTTCATTGACTACATCTTGTTTGTTTATCATCCATCTGCCACTATCTCGTCGACATATAGTCATTGCTACATAGCCTACAGATCATGAATGAAGAGAATATTTGATCTTATATACATCAATTGAATTTCTACTGCACTCAAGACCTAGCGGACACAACGTCTAAACATGCGATGATCCATTCTAGCCAAGCATTGGCCGAAAAAAGCTCGTCCAAGGGCATGAAAGAAGACAATTAAGTATTATCGATACAGAGACTGAATTGCACGAATATAACCAAAACAAGCCAAAATCGAAAGCTCGGGGGAAAGGAAAAAAGGAAGGTCAGTATTTAATACAGTTGGTTGAAGTGAATCGAATAGAAGCGAAACGATGAGATGTGGATATGGGATATGGAGAACCCTTCCTCAATGAATTAGACTCCGGACCCTAAAGTCAATGCTAGGGAAAGCGTAATAGGTTTTTAAAAAGGTATTTGTGGGTATCTCTTGAAAGAAAAAGACCTGTCCGTGCTGCCCTTTTCCGTGTGTTCTATTATTGTTGTTGTTGATGGTTGTGCTTTTTCCGGAAACAAAGTACGACCGTGAGTAATGCGGGTATACTAACCGACAGTGTAGGGGGCAACTATTGTACAGGGAATAAGATGTAGATGGTGAGATTTCGACTGGTTGCCGATGTCTTTTGATTCAGACAAGGACATAGAGGGCGCACATCTGGAAGAGAGATTATAAGTTGTTGTTCGATCGAGTCTCTTGGTGGAAACTTGTAGGGTTAAGAAGTGCCAAGGGGATTGATCTATGCACTTACCATCGAAAGCCCAATGATCATGCAGGACCAGAAGCAGACGTTCTATTGATTAAAGTGGTTAGTAACTCGGTTCGTCAGTGTAGGGGGTGACAGAAGGCAAGCTTACATTGAGGACGCGCCGGCCCCTGATGAACTTGGACCTCTGAATAGCTATGATGGGTAGTTGTAGCATCATGGTGAGGAATCCATAGCCACGCAGCTTCTTGGTGATACAAGCCATGACCAGTTCATGCGCGATGGAGCTGACTAAGAAGGTAATGAACATGGAGACAGAGCTTGAGAAGTGTGTCTTTGAGGAAAAGTACACATGGCGTCGGAGGAAGTGGTGGACTGGGATGTTCCACTCACGAGAGAACTCGAGCCTGGCCAACAGAATTAGCATTGCTCCAATTGATGATAGGGCAAAGGAGAAGTCTCACCAATCACAGGAGTTCCACCAGTCAGAATAGAAGCGACGGTCTGCGAAACGGGTGATCTCCGCGAAGGCGCCCAGCACATACTCGAAGATGACCAGAAACACCAAGAGGAAGGCTAGCATGAACGGAAACAGGAGCATACTGATAGTTTCGGCGAGGATCAACGCTTTATCGGCCATAGTGCTGTGGATTTGCAGTTGAACGCTTGCCTCGCTGAGGACTGGAAGCATAAACTCTTCCGTGATCAATGTGAGCAAGCTAATGCAGCCAAATACGGCCAAGGTCTTGAAAAAGACCTCTGACCAGCGGATTTTGTTAGTTCTCGGGTACTCCAGCTCATAACAGAGAGTAGGACAGAACAGATAGTCGACGTAATTCCCGACGGACAGATTACGCGGGTATGTGACATTTCCCAAGGGCGAAGTGAGCTCCGTCGCCAGATCTTCCCGGAGCTTGGATACCGACGCCGGTGGTTCCTGCGACTCTGACCGAACATGTCCATCTCGCGATACGCGCGGATATCGGACAGCTGCGTCCATCGATGCTGATTCGGGCTTATCCAACGAAGCCAGGCGACGCTGCGTTTCGCTCAGGTGCCCGTTATAGAAGGCATAGGAGTGCATCTTCATCAGGAGCACCAACGTGTGGAGGGTGAAGAAGACCTGAGCTGTCCAGGCCCAGTCGAGCAGAAAAGGCCAGCTGGTGTAGTTAGTATTTAACCCGACCTCGATCTCCATTAAATAGTTGTCCTTACCTCACCCAAAGACAGAGCCAGGCAAATTGGAACAAGCTCTGGATAACCATGCCCCCCTGAGACCAACGGAGCCATCCTTTACTTCTCCTCGACATGTGGTGTAATGGCAATGTCAGCCCCGTCGTGGTCACCATAGCCAGATCACTCAGCGCCAGTTGCCATACGTTCTCCGTCAATAGACTCCATACATGGACGCGCAGTGGGTAACCAGTATCTTTGATGTTTCGCAGCATCGTGGTCACGACCATGATGGACAGACCGATCCAGAAGAGAGTAAAGAATCCGTGGAAGTCATGATAATCGCTCTCCGGATCGAAATGCGAAACGCGGGGAACGTAGTCGATGGTATAGAACAGACGGCGTCGTGCTCGCACCTGTTTCCTGGCGGAAGAAAGGGAGTGGACGGAGGGAGGCGCATCTTCGGGCACGGGGGTTGAAGTGCCACTATGACGGTATCTTGATGAGTAGGGGAGAATTCATGTGTTTCTTTCAATCACGTACCTAGATTCCTCTGTGGCCAGTTTCTCCAAAGGCGACGGTAGAGGTTGCTCCTCCCGTTTATTGGAGGCCTTGTTACGCGGCCGTAGTGTTTCAGTCGCACTGCCATTTGCGACCGACGTCGACATTTTGATGGTTCAACTCTTCTTTAGAAGTCGAGACGATGACTTCGCGCAGCTGTAGTTGGAAGGGTTCAGTGGCTAATAGATAGATATAAGCTGCGACATTGGGGGCTGCCTTGGGTTGGGGGGTAGATAGTTATTTGTTTAAACTACGTCAGCCCCCTCGAGGTCGGACTCGGGGGGCGCGATCGACCGGACGCTATCTACTTGCAATGCCCGTTGAAAGAGCCACGTCGGACGGTAAACGACCCGTATACCGGCTGCTCGGAAGGACGGAAGTTCCAGGATTGTTGCCTCCGCAAAAGAAAGGACATCCAAAGCATCCGATTCAGCTCTACCGTACGGCATCGCGCGGAGGACGTTGACAGCTGCAAGTTGGAATGATTAGTTGATGATTCATCAATCATCAACTCTCTGCGGTCCAGATTATGTAAGACCATGTCACGGGAACCCGAAACGCTCACCGCCTTACGCTAAGATCATTATGGACTAGCACGTATTTCTCCTGATACGGGGTCTGTATTGATACGGTATCGTGTCCCCGTAACTTACCCAGACCCCGTGCTCCAGCCAGGCGGGCCAAGACAAGCATCGTGCGAGCATCTCTCCGTGCATCAACAAGCATCCAACCGCCACGGCATCGGGGAGGACGTCAGGCTGTGCGGAACTGTCTTGCTGGATTTATCTTGGTTTCGACTTCAATACCCTGTGACGTTCCCAGAGTTGTCTCACCCCGTCGGGGGTGCTCGAAGCCACAATGACTTCTCGTACGTACTCCCCCACAATGCCACTTATCCTCTACACCGTGTCCCGTCCGCAGTCTCCAGGCTGACCAACGCGTGCAGTCAAGCAATTTATTCGCAATGTCCGATCCGCAAAGACGATCGCGGATGAGCGGGCAGTTGTTCAGAAGGAGAGTGCGGCCATCCGTGCCTCCTTTAGAGAAGAGAGCCACGATTCAAACATACGGTTAGTTGTCTATCGATTCAGGATAGGAGCCGCGACTCATACCAGGAACGCAGGAGGAACAATGTAGCGAAGCTACTGTATCTATTCACCCTCGGAGAACGTACGCACTTTGGTCAAATAGAATGTCTGAAGTTGCTGGCGTCTCCGCGCTTTGCAGACAAGCGCTTGGGTTATCTGGGGACCATGTTGCTTTTAGATGAGAACCAGGAGGTCCTGACATTAGTTACGAATTCGCTAAAGAAGTGAGTCTCCGTGTTACGGGAAATATCCAGAAGCGGTACATTGACATGAGCAGCGACTTGAACCACTCCAATCAATACGTCGTCGGTCTCGCCCTTTGCACCCTAGGTAATATCGCGTCCGTCGAGATGTCCCGAGATCTTTTCCCCGAAATCGAATCTCTGCTTACAACGGCGAATCCCTATATTCGACGGAAGGCTGCGCTTTGCGCGATGCGGATCTGTCGCAAGGTTCCCGATCTACAGGAGCACTTCTTGGAGAAAGCCAAGTTGCTACTTTCCGATCGGAACCACGGCGTCCTGCTGTGTGGACTGACGCTGGCGACAGATTTCTGTGAAGCTGAGGAGTCGGAGGAGGGCCCGGAAGGCGTCATTGAAGCGTTCCGGCCACTGGCTGGCGGGTTGGTTCGCACGTTGAAGAGCTTGACGACTTCTGGATACGCCCCTGAACACGACGTCTCAGGAATTACAGACCCGTTCCTGCAGGTGAAGATCTTGCGATTCTTGCGCGTCCTGGGCCGGGGCGATGTAGCGACCAGCGAGCTCATCAACGATATTCTGGCCCAGGTGGCAACGAACACGGAGTCGTCAAAGAACGTTGGAAATGCCATTCTGTACGAAGCTGTGTTGACGATCTTGGACATCGAGGCAGACTCGGGCCTGAGAGTTTTGGGCGTGAATATTCTTGGAAAATTCCTTGCGAACAAAGACAACAACATTCGTTACGTCGCTCTTAACACCCTCATCAAGGTCGTGGCGGTAGAGCCCAATGCCGTCCAGAGACATCGCAACACTATCTTGGAATGTCTGCGGGACCCGGATATCAGCATTCGCCGCCGTGCCCTCGACCTCAGCTTTACCTTGATCAACGAGAGTAATATCCGCGTCCTGGTGCGAGAACTGCTTGCTTTCTTGGAGGTAGCGGACAATGAATTCAAGCCCGTCATGACTACCCAGATTGGAATTGCCGCGGACCGGTTTGCACCGAACAAGCGCTGGCACGTTGACACGATGCTTAGGGTGCTCAAACTTGCAGGCAACTATGTGAAGGAGCAGATCCTGTCCTCATTTGTGCGGCTTATCGCGACCACACCGGAACTGCAGACCTATTCTGTGCAGAAGCTATACGCCTCCCTAAAGGAAGACATCTCTCAGGAAGGTCTCACTCTAGCGGCAGCCTGGGTCATTGGTGAATATGGTGATAATCTGCTCCGTGGGGGACAGTACGAGGAAGAAGAATTGGTCAAGGAAGTCAAGGAGAGTGATATCATCGACCTCTTCCTGAACATTCTCAACAGCACCTACGCCTCTCAAATCGTCACGGAATATATCATCACAGCTTCCATGAAGCTCTCTACGCGCATGTCGGATCCTGCGCAGATTGAACGGATACGTCGCTTTCTCAGCAGCCGGACTGCTGATCTCAGCGTCGAGATCCAGCAGAGAGCTGTCGAATACACCAACCTATTCGGCTACGATCAGATTCGCCGTGGTGTCCTCGAAAAGATGCCGCCTCCGGAGATCCGCGAAGAGCAGAGAGTGCTTGGACAACCGACGAATAAGCGGCAAAGCAGAATCCTCAAAGACAAGACAAAGAAGGCACCGAAGCAGACCGAGCAGGATATGCTGCTCGACTTGATGGGTGGCAGCGACGTCCCCTCTACGCCGACAGCTATCAATGGCTCCCAGAACACAGCAGATTTGCTGGCTGATATTCTCGGAGGCGACTCTACCGTCTCATCGCCTGCCCCTCAACCTGCGCCTGCGTCCAACACCAGTGCGATCATGGATCTTTTTGGTGGCAACGGAACACCGCAGCCCAGCCGCCCTGCTCCATCTACTTCTGCTTCCCAAGATCTGCTGGCTGGTCTTGGAGCGGCTCCTGCTGCATCGCCAGTGCCCACTCCGTCACCGTCGTCTGCACCCCCTGCCCATACTGCATTTAACAAGAATGATCTCGTCCTCACTCTGCAAGTGCAGCGGAATGCAAGCGGTGCTGCGCAGATTCTAGCGCGTTTCCGAAACACATCCAACTTTGACCGTTTTACCGGTGTGGGTTTGCAGGCGGCAGTGCCCAAGAGCCAGCGTCTGCAGCTTAACGCTATGAACAAGCCCGATCTGGATGCAGGAGAGGAGGGAACGCAGGGAATGAAGGTGGCAGCTGTTAGTGGGGTAAGTCATAAACAACATATAGACTCTGTCCTAGGATGTCTGACTAACTGTTATCTTTGTAGGCGCTCCCACCAAAGCTTCGTCTCCGTCTGCGTGTAACATACTCAAAAGATGGAGGTAACCCGGTCACAGAGCAAGTGGATTGGACAGAGCCTTGATCCAGGCAATGCGATATGACCAGATACTTCTAGACCTACACCTGATTTCTCCAATGGCGGATTCGCTGCCTGTGGCGATTGTAATAGTGAAATAACCCATACAAGGACAAGGTCATCACTGGCAGACTTCGCTTGACAAAGGCCTGTAGCCTCCGGCGGACGAGTAGCCGCGAAGGCGGACATAATAGTCGAGCGCGACCGCCATTTATCCCATCATACCCCTTCATCATTATCCTCGTCCCATTTATCCCATGTATATACTTGATGTTTATGAATGTCAAGAAACTACCATGACACGTCTGTTGGATTTGTAGCGAAAGATCAATTGCCATAAGCTGGCTCCCACTATTACCTCTTTTCAGAGACCTACAACAACTGTAGAAGATCAACTGTTCCAGTAACTATATTCTACCGCTCTTACGTGATGCTACATAGTCACTTCTGATCGCAGAATTGCCTAAAGCTGAACTTCTGATACTCTATCATTCATACAGTGGTAAATCACATCTTGGAACCAACATGACATAACATATATAAGAAAAAGACATCAAGAAACGTCTATAACATCAACAAGCATGATAATATACATCGCATCATAACGAAGCACGAATAAGAAATGGAGAGAATAACGATCAAGAAATAAAGGCCAGAAAGTACCAATCACAAGAAAAAAAAAATCATTTCTCACTCCACCCACTGCGCTCGACAATAAGGACATGTCGGATTACGAAACATGTCTCGACAGGTAGAAAGCCATTGATCAATACATTCCTTATGATAATTATTCCCGCATTGGGCCCTGCACCAGGAGAGTTGACCTGATGACTGTCTTTCGTTTTCTGTTCCCGAACTGTTTTCAGTGGAGTGGTCTTCTTCGTGGATAAGAGAGTTTGTGCAAATTGAGCAGTCACCCTCGATAGGTTTCTGGGTAACGATGCGTCTTGTGGTTGTGGGTGTCGATGTGATTCTGCTGATGTTGACTTCTGGTACTCTTACTAGCGAGACTCTTACTCTTGTTGGCCGTGTAGGAGAAATTGTACGCAGGTTGTCAGGTCCTGATACTGTGGTTGTAGATGGTGTCTCTCTAGTAGTAGCGGTGGACGAGGACTGTCTTGTTCCAGATGAGTTTCTGGTGCGCCCCGATATCCTTTCGGTTCTGGTTGATGTAGATGTAGAGCCTCTGTTTCGGACTGAGGAATCATCTGGTTCGACAGTTCGTGAAGCGCTTCTTGATGTAGCAGCACCGGCGGCGAGACTAGATGCTTGTCGCTGTGCGGGTCTGCCCGCTGTAGAACGTGCACTGTTGTCCCTTTGACGAACAGAAGGTTGGCCTGAATCTTCCAACGATTCAACCACCCTGTCGAGTCGATCACTCATGCTTTGCAGGAGATCATTAATGCGCTGGGCGCTGCATATTTCATCCGGTGAGCCATGCCGTCTGTAGTGGTTGGTCTCAGAATATCCCGGCGTATACGGATATCCCAGAGTAGACGGCGAGGACGAAGACGAACGACTGACTGTTCTGGTTGGTGTCGTCCGTATCGAAGAGGCTCGGTTCTGTCTCATTTGGAAATCTTCAACTTTCCGTGCCCATCTGCTGACCAGGTCGTGGCACTCATACTGATGCCATCTTTTGCACAGAACTAGGGGTGCCAACTGATCCAGGAGGTCATTGATATCAAGACCTTGTGCAAGGTCCCGGGTGCCTCTGTCCAGAAGGGAACACGCCTTTTCGCGGCTCACTGCGCTGGTTTGATTGTGGCATCGACGGCCTCTGGTGACTGCAAATCCGACACACCATGGCTCCTGTTCTGGATAGAGTTGGATGATTGATCGAAGGTCATAGGGGGAGGGGGAGGGGGAGGCACGGTAGAAAGCCATAGATGATGTAGCTGGTGTCTGAACAGGATTCAGTATATGGCTTTATCGATAAATGTTCTCCAAGTTAACTGGAGTCTTGTGGAGAATATTAGCTGATGTTTCTATACCCATCAAAAGCACCAGAGATATTTTGGAAAGAAGCCATTCTTATATGATGATTTTCCAGAACACCTGCAGCCTAGAGAAGAGGCCCTGGCACACTTAAACTGCAACTGCTGCGGCAGTTTGATATCGTCGTGGCTGTGCCTCAAAATGATGGCATGGTCGGTAGGGGTTCGCATAAATAACGGAAGAATACCCATATAGGTAGCCACTGATAACGACCACACCCTGACATATTACCAACAGTAAGAAACAATAAGAGACCTTTTTTTGGCTGTTCACTCAGAACTCCAGTAGTTGCGTATCGAGGAGGAAATCATGCGACTGTATGTGTTTCTTCTTATTGTTTCTTGTGCTAGCCGATTTCAAAGGGAGTCATTACTCTGATAGGTTCAAGAGATCTGGGATCTCTAAGTAGCGCCGCTCGATGATTGCAGCGATAACTGCACCATTTAGAGATCGCGATTTGCGCCACGAACAGATCAGAAACGCTGATCATCGCCGGCCCTGCAGCGCATAATAACTACTCTAAGTAGAGTAGTCTCTCATGGACGAGTAATATCTGAGAGTTCTATGTTGGTGGTGGCTGATGGGTTACATGTTCATGGGGCTCAAGCGAGTGCAATAATGCATTGTATGCAGCACGAACGGAAACATTCACTGTTACCCTTTCAGTAGCTTATACGGCGATATAGACTAAGGCTCTTTCGTAGTACCGCCGTCGGAGTGTCTGTCGTTCTTATCGGGGAGAATCGCACCTGCATACTTGGTGACGGGAGGCTGATTCTCTATACTGCTCAGCCTCGTGATGTGCATGAGATATGGCCTTAGATATCAAGAGATCAGATAAGTGCCTGGTGCAAGGACACCACTGAGCAAAAATATTTCCTCTTTGAATTATTCGCCTCTTTAAGACGCGACTTAGTTGGTTAGATATGAAATGCATTCCATCTTCGGCTTCCATGTGGGTATTCTCCGAGTCGGTGGGTATTTCGCTGGCCCACTCCAACAAGAAGTACATATTTTCCTGCCAGTCTTTGGATGATAGACTTGTTCTTTTTATTCGATTTCCGTGATCGAGCTATCTCCAGAATCAAATCGTTAGACTTTTCTCCCTGCGGGAGGTTGTGAATATCTACAATGTCTGCTCTGATGTTTTATCATGGCCGGAAGCTAGGACAGACATGTCCTCGAGGTACATACGTCCCATGCAGCGAACCTTCTGGGAGCTTGATCAGTTTAAATCACTATGCTCTATCGCTTTGTTATATCCTTCAGACTGACATGTTCATGTAGCTATTCTGCACATCTCTCCAACGGTTGCCCATGGGCCTATCGGGAGCCCGACGATTCTAAGATTCGTGGGTCATTATAACGGCATTAGGTGCGAACTCTCGACCTCATTATCTTAGACTTTGCTACAAAGACTGACTATGCAAATCAGATACAGTAGCCATATTGCTTCTCTCAAAACTATGACACCCCAAGAAGCGCAAGCTAGGCTCGCTGTACAACGCACTAAGCGTCCGGTCTCTCCCCATCTCACCATCTACAAGTGGCGGTACACCTCGTTGGCATCCATACTGAATCGAATCACCGGTGGTATTCTCACAGGAGGACTGTATGGGTTCGCAATTGTGTACCTTCTTTCGCCAGTGCTGGGTCTCCATCTGGATTCGACAACTATAGCTGAGGCATTCGGGTCACTTCCACCGGGAACAAAGGTCGCCGTGAAGTTTGGCGCTGTGTTGCCCTTTGCATACCACTGTTTCAATGGGACAAAGCATTTGATATGGGACCGCGGATACCTCCTAAGAAATAAGCAGGCTCAATATGCTGCTTGGGCTGTGGCTGTTGCCACGCTGAGTACTTCACTGGGGCTGGCTTTGTGGAAGTTTGAGTGATCAATATCGGTATTTTCTAAACACAGAAGGGCTACCAGATAAGTTCAATTGTGATATCTCGAGTGATCAGTATTAGTCGACAGTCGAGTCAAGGTTCTTTCAGCACGCGATGAACATTTGTGATCGTATCATTTGCAATGGGGCCAGTCTTGGATGCCGGTGTTCGAAGTAAGAGCCCCGCGTAATGCCATAAGTCCTGAGCTGCCTGGACCATAAACCCGGCTCGGCGGATCTGGTCAGCACTCGACCTTTCCAGGCATCTGTTCCATAGATCCTTCCATCGAGTGAGGCTGCGGTCAACTTGTATTCGAGCATTCGACATGTCACAGAAGCTATTGCGTATTCCGAATATTATAGAATGAAATCCTTTGTGATCGATTAGTCTTCATCTGAATATATTCAGAATATATCTCACCGAGCATAAGTAGAAGCATGTTGAAGATGCTCAAATTGCCAAATTGCGGATCACCAGGGCCGGTCCATTGGTTGCACATCAAGGCCTGCATTAATTCATTCATCGAAGGGGGTCGCCCATGCGACCTTTGGTCTAACGCCCAAGGCTCCCATGATTTATCGTCCGCTATGTCTATTCCCTCGTCTCCCGCTGGCAAGTCGAACTGTAGTTCTAGTGGGTTGAGGTAAGGCGGGTTATTGTAGAACATGACGAACCGACAATCCATGACGAAAACCAAGCACATTGTCCTATTACGCATTAGTCTTGGTATGTGTGTAGCCAAATAATTCGCATGTAGTCGCATACCTGATGCGCGTTTCATCCTCGATGAAGATGCGATGATCCAAAAGGGCATAATTATCATTCCATCTGCTCTGAACCTTCGTCAGGGACAAAGCGCGAGCAACTGCTAGTAAGGCAGGTACCCTCACAACGCGAATACGACGCCGGACTTCGGTACTAGGACTTGCTGATTGCACGATGATCACAAGAAGCGCAGCTTGAACAAACTCTAGTTTGTCGCCTGCAATCTGGCTAGGATTTTCCTCTTGCTTCATATACATGAGACGAAGGAACTGAGGGTCTTCAAATACCGACCACTCAATTATATCCGCGTATTGTATAGTAAGCGGAGAAAGGTTCTCCACTGGTTGGCATATGGTACCAATCAAGAATACCGAAAGAAGTAATGATGTAGAGACTGTTTCAAGATAGAAGCAGCTTCTGTGGATGATGCGAATTGGTATATGCGCCCGCTGAAAATAGGCTCCTATGGAGTCTGCCACATTTTCAGAGCAGAAAAATTTCTGTGCATGATCTGGGTCAAATTTCTCAAAGTATCTTGGATGCGCTGAAGCTACGTCCTTGAGTTCTGACACCATCCTGTCAGCAGCTAGCTGGCATAGATGCGGGGACTCTAGACCTAGCGAAGACGGGGTTTTGTGTGGTTCGAATGTCGCTAGAGGATCAAATATGGTTTCCCATGCCTCATTGAAGAAAAGGTCTTCCAGTATGGCATCAGTACCAGAATCAGATACAGAGGTCTCTGGACACCTGTGGTTGGCATCATCTGGTCCGAACTCTGTGAGTACTCGATTTGAAGTTTCGGGTGTCTGATTTGACGGATGAGTATAATTGAGTAGGAAAGGAATGGGGACTTTGTCATCAACACGACATGTCTCCTCATTCGCTCCGTTCAGAAGACGGTGGTTATTTGATTCCCTACTCCTTTCCAGCCATGAATCTGAACCCTTCTCCGGACTCCGAAGCCGCTGATACGTACAGGAGAGGCCACGGGTCTTGCAGGTAGCACAAGGAATTTCACCGCTGCATGTGATTCGAGCTCTAGCGCACCTATCGCAAGCTTTTCGACGTCTTCCTGGTCTTCTAGCCTGTGGGATTGGTTGAGAACCTCTGTGTGAACAGCTCCTGTAATGCCGCAGAAGAACGTCTCTTGTCTGCATCAGTCCACACTTTCGAATGCAGTCGAGGTCATTGAAGATTTCTCACTTTCTACGGAACTCTCGAGAACAGAATTCGCAGATAATACGAGTCTCGCTGCTGTCTGGATACTCAGCCTGTTAGCTATTCATATGGACTATGAGACGAATAATTGCGGAGAGCACTTACGGGTTGCTTCATGGCGCCGCATATGATTCTTGCTGGAGTAAATCCTGCCACAAATAGAACACTTGTATTTCGAGGTCTCCATTGTAGGGGAGAGGCCGCCAAGTCAGTAGACGACTCATGTTCTATGCACGAAGGTCCTTAATGAGTCCGTCGTCAGAAGGCTCCGAAACAACCCAAGCCTACACAGCAGCAGAACGCAGAACTTCCTCCCAATTGTCGAATGAATTGGTGATTCAGTGCTTGCCAATTAGACGAAATTAGATGAAGGAAAGCATAATTCATGCCACAACGTCCGAACGTGATGTTAAGCTGGCGGCGATTCCCCGATGTTGGAATCCGCGCACGGGCCAGACGAGCCGACCAATCGGTCAAGTACTCAAGTATGGTGTCAGATTAGCTGGATGAAAACCTTTTTCATCAGATCGGCAAAGAGAATCAAAAAGAAAAGAAAAGGCGCTGTAACATAATAAATTGCAATAAGGTGAGTTTCCTTTACAAACGCTCAAATTCGTGTTCAAAAACTGACATTTTTCTCTATAGTCTGTTGAGAAATCCGCCGGTGGTGCCGGTAAGGTCACCAAGGCTGCTCAGAAGGCTACCAAGAAATAAGCGGTTACACCTGGCAGAATGGGGGAGATATGAGTCATGTGACGATCACGATTCCGAGGCTTTAAGCTACCTACTTAGCTAGAGGCTTAGACTTCATAAAATGATACTTTCAATAATGCATTGTCAGGAGTAGACTTGTACCTGTTGTAGCCTGTAACCCGTGTGTCAAGTATCGGCAACTACTTAGTCCCGTGGCATTCGTGGCTCGAGCAAGTCCGCGTACTTAGGCAAGGTAAACGAACCAAGTCCGGACTTTGGCACATCTCGCATCATGAACTGCAGGGTTTACTGTCAAGCAGTTGAATTTCCCTGATATACTAGGAGCTGCTACTAAATACATATCATGAAATGGCAGTGCAAAGGTGGGTACACGTTCAGCGTTCTCGATACTGCCATACCTAGTATCTGTGCTAGAATACCGACTTCTCTGAACCATAGCCCATGTTCAATGATTTCTTAGTTGCATGCAATCAGACTGGGAGCTCGTCAGCTTTGTCGCATCAAGAGCATGAAAGTTCTTTCTGGCAAGGTATGGACGGTATACACACCTTCAACTCCTCCAACCACACGAGCCGTTTTTGCTCGCTCGTATAGTGCGAAGATGATCTAGCAGGCGCTGCCGCAGCAAGTGGATATAGAATAGGTTCAGGATTCTCTTCTGCTTATAATGAGCGCCCAAAATGGTCAATTATCTTGATGCGATATTGCAAGACGATCAAGGCGTCAGGCGCTTTTCAAAAACTCCCGTTTTCTTTTCGAATACTTTCCTTTATGAGAGGAAACACTCATGGATCAGTATCTGTTTGTTCTTTATGCGTCTCAAGGACCGATTGCAATGATGGAATCATATTGCTGATGTTTTTCTTTCGTCACTCCCTGGTATGCGTTGACGCGTACTGCCCTTTGGTTGCTTATTCTTACCTATAAGTCTTTGCGACTCTGAAAGGGATGAATGCGTGCATGCCCCAGCCCAATCGAATACTATTTTGGGATCTCCGTACGGACATGTCATCCGTAGCTCTTTACTCACTATTCCCATATATGCACCAAGTATACTAGCGAAAACAGCTTCCGCTAGCAAGCACAGCTTGCGATTAAGGTTGATATTATCCGTAGAGCATAAGCCCCAATCCATTTTATATAGAGTGACGAATTTGGCGTCCCGTGGGATGCCAATCTGGTGCATTAAGCACTTATCATAAGCACATCTATAAATATCATATTAGTAACTTATTCTATGGCAAAACAATGTACTTACTTTGCTCCCATCTCGCGGCTTTCATGGTCAATTTTTCGCTTAGACAGCCCACCCATAATTGATGTTGCTGATCCTATATATATATATGTGGGGTTGAAGTTTCCAAAGTAGGCCAGATGAGTTGGGCCTGCACCCCGGCATTAGTAGTTTCATGCCAGTTTGGAAGACGAAGTGGCACCAGAGGTAGAAGAGAACATCGTATATATGCTCTCTAAGCTTCTTGATGAATGGAAATGACACCAGCAGATATTGGACTTGAGTGAATAAGATCTGCCGTTCACCGAGACTGCTCAAAGCGGATATTCCCAAAGAATCTGGGCGGAGAACCCCGTAGAAGCGGTGCCTGCTTCGCATATCTCTCACTGAATCCATAATTCTTTCAACTTTCCACCTCCTTTAACCACAGTGCATCTGCCTCATTACAACCTGACCCCACCTGTGGCCACTGAGTACACATATGGGATGATTTGAATTCTAAACTTTATAGTTTTCAAACGGATCTGCTGAAACCATCCTGATTGTCGAAAGTGCTTGACTGGTTACACTCTTTTTGGGGGGGCTGGCTGGATTATGAGGTGAGACACACCTCTCAAGATTCAACCTCTGACAACCTCGTGTCCCAGTTCCCTAAAGGGGATCTTCGTCAGATATATCTAAGAAGGCATCTGTCGCTACCCCCTCGATTAGCCATATTCTTGCTGTAGCTGACACCTATCCTAGACCTCGCAACCACAGGATACCAATGATTTTCTCGTCCCAAAGGCTGAAGAATCCATCACCTTCATCCAAGACAGTCCACAGATGGGAGTAACGACTGCGGTTGCCTTTAACAACGATCACTATCCATAACGTGAAAAGGCCTCAAGCAGCTATTCAGGTATGTCATTCTCGCAGCCGCAAATCCACATACGATAGTTCGTATAGCGAAGTCTTTGAGAAGACAGCCTTCGTCACTGATACCAATAGCGGCAAAACCTGCTCCAGTCTTTCAAGACACTCTTCTATCAGGGAGGTATCAAGGGCGATAGCTCTGTCTGGTGAAGAGGGGCAGGGAGTAGCCACCCGGGTGAGCCATTTTCACACCCATTTTTCTAATTCACTTCTTCACTCTTTCAATTCAACAAACACTTCAGTGCAAAGAATTCTCTTTTTTCTGCCAGTCCTCCCTGTCTTCCCCTGCTTAAATCCCTCACTTCTCACTTCTTCGCCTCGCGTCTTCTCGTCTTTGTTACATCTCTTCTCGTCTCTCTTTGTCATCTCTCCCTGTCGTCTCCCCTTAGAAACGCTCATCTTTCATCTTCCATCTCTCATCTTCATCTTTCATCTCTATCTTCCATCTTCCATCTCTCATCTTCCATCTCTCATCTTCCATCTCTCATCTTCCATCTTCCATCTCTCATCTTCCATCTCTCATCTTCCATCTCTCATCTTCCATCTCTCATCTTCATCTTCATCTTTCATCTGCCTGCTCTCAGCTCTCAGCTCTCAGCTCTCAGCTCTCAGCTCTCAGCTCTCAGCTCTCAGCTCTCAGCTCTCTGCTCTCAGCTCTCTGCTCTCTGCTCTCTGCTCTCATCTTTCATCTTTCATCTTTCATCTTTCATCTCCGGTTTTCCATTCGCGAACTATCCGGTAATTTATCCTACATCATGGCTTATCCGGTGAGCAAGAGTCTTTTCCATATCCACCATGGATCAAAACTAAATAGACCACGAACAGATTGGAACTTCTGAATGGGATATGGAAATCCCAAGCGAGACTCCCCAAACTGAGGCTCCCCAGACCGAGACTGCACCTGAAACTGTCGAGACAGGAACCATGCAAATGGTAGGTTCCCATGCAGAAATTGTTAACGAGATAGGTCTATCGTGCTTACACGTCGAACAGGATACCGCAGAGTTAGTCCAAGATCCAGTCATTGAACAAAATGGCCCCGTGAGTTTCCAAACACACATGCTCCACAGATCTGCCACTGACAACTTACAGCGTCTTGATGGAACTGAGGACGAGGAGATGCTCCGCGATCTCGGAAATAGGAAGTCGGAAGAGCGCATCCTGTTTGATGGTCCGATGCCGCGTTCTGTCCAGTTCGTGAGAGAAGACGGCTCCTTGATCCCAGAGACACCATTCATCAAGGACAAAGGAAGCGACGTTCGGATATCGGTGGTCGGTCGTCCTGTGGCTGCGAAGATACGATTCAAGGTCTTCGTCAGGAACGTCAAGGACATAAGCAAAGGTTTGATGCACTCCATCAACCTTATGCACACCGCATACCTCGAGTTCGATCTGCACCCACCTGCTCGTTCGAGCATGATGGGCCCTCATCGATCCGAGGTCTCCGAATTCGAGTGGGAGGACAAGACATCTGCCGCGCCGGGCGCTGAAGGGACAGAAACGACCGAGCAGTCAAACTACATCGACATCAAGTTCAAGACGAACGGCGGCGTTTCGTGTGGCCTACGCCACACTAACGAGCAGTTCGATGTCGAGACGGTGGACCTTCTTCGCCACATGAACAGCTTCACGTATGACACGTCTACTGAAGCACGGATTCTTCGTGTGCGCATGTATGTCGACGCCGAGGACGTGGCTGGCGACAGATTGAAGGGTATGCGCGATGCCCTTCGATCCATCAGCCGCCAACGACCTCTACAGCGAGCGTTCTTCCCGTACTGCGCGAGGTCCGATCTGATCCGATGTATATACGGACAGTTCGCATCTCGCCAGGACGTCTTCCAGAGGTGGAACCCTGTCGCGTTCCCAGCAAGCGACTTCTTCCATAACCTTGACGACGGTCATGTTAGGCTCGCGTACGGCGCGGTGCTGGAGGACAGAGTGCAAAAGCTTCACCTGAACCGACTTTCGAAGAAACAATCGAAGATCGGTTTTGTCTCGTATTCTGGGAAGTCTGTCATTGCTGTGGTCAAGATCGACAAGGCAGGGCTCAATGAGAAGTTTGTCCCTGAGATCATGCGCGGCTCTGATGTGGTGGTGCCCGACAACACGCCAGTGACTGTGACCTTCTGTCCCAAAGAAGGTTTCAACCACAAGACCGTAGCCGGCATTGTCATCCCCGACTATGCGTCAATCAAGCAGGGTGATATTTATATCGCAATACACGGCACATCAATCTTCAAGAAGGCAAGGGGTCTGCTCACATCTCCTGGAGATCGACTCCGTTGGTGTACTGGAAATGTAGAGTTCTCTGACAATAACGCTCCGATCAAGAGACAGGTAAACTGTCTCGAGCTCCTTCACAATACTGCTTCTCACCTCTGGACCTCTGTCTTCCTGAACCAGGAGTTGAGCGGCATGGAGATCATTGACCCTTTCGCTGAACTTGACGAAGTCACTGTCAAGGCAGCATTCGACGCGGTTCTGCATCTGAAGAACTGGACTGACCAGCAATTGGCTGTGTTCAAGATGATCAGGCAACTGAGAGGTGGTGTAGGACTCATCGAAGGATACCCCGGGTGCGGAAAAACCACTGTTCTTGCAGCACTTGCCCTTCTGTGCCACAAGGCTGGACTGCATATACTCATCGTCACACCCTCAAATGCTACTGTCGACGCATTCACTTCCGAACTGCTGTTGATGGCGCCCGAAATCGACTACGTTTGTATCCGGCAGGCAACAATTGAACGGACGTCCATATTTGGGAAGAAAGTCGACGATGAAGACGATAAGCTATCGGTAGAGGACTTTAAAACTTCGATTGTCAATCTGTTAGGGATTCTGAAAAACTCCCAGTACCAGAAAGCACAGGGCGATCTGAGGTATTCAGTCTTTTCTCACGTCGACCGCCACGCCAGGAAGCAACTCGCTGCTGGAGAAAGGCTCCTTGTACGTATCAGACAGGAGGAAGATGAGGAATTGGAAGAGGACCCTGCCCTCGGTTCTGATCACAACGACGAGGATGAGTCCGCTGAGAAGGATACACGTGAGGTGATTGAAGCGTACTCCGTGTTCCGTGACTGGATTGATTGCCCTCCTGAAAAACCTGAATCTCCGAGCAATTCCGAGCGAATCCAGAAGTTGGACTTATGGAAGGAACAGCGATCACGTTTCCGCAAAGCCTATGAAGCTATCGCGAACGAAATCGTCAAGAATACCCGCATCGTCGCTTGCACGGACAACCTGGCTGGTTCACCGCGAATTCGGAAGCACTTCGGTACAGACACCAAAGGTATCGTCGTCATCAGCGACGAAGATAGCCAGGCAGTTGAGCCAAACACGTGGATTCCTATAGTGTCACTCAATCAGGCAAAGTTCGTCAAGGCCTCAATCCGCGGTGGAGACCGCCATCAGCTTCCGCCTCTTGTCGTCTCAGACTTCCAAAGTCCAGGTATAAATGAGTTCTCTCATCAATTAACCCGCTCTTTATATAATCGTCTGCTGCGGACCGGCTTTCCGTCTTACATTATCGGAAAGCAGCATAGGATGAGACCCGAGATCTCCCGATTCCCATGCGAGTTCACATACTCAGGAATGTTGGAGGATGATCCATCGGTGCATGATCTCACAATCAATCCCATCTTTGAGCAGAACCTGCGAGGTTAGATTAACGCCCGTGCGGGCTGCCAGATGGCTTTTGCTAATGACAACATGTCGCTCATCGCTCTCAACATTAAGAACAGAGTATATCGAATAGAAGAAGCTAGCAACTCCAGGTACAATGGCCACAATTGTAAGGTCGTTGTAGATTTCATCCGGCACCTAATGGCTGCTAAGTTTGACTTTACTACATACTCAGTCACCATACTCACCCCTTACGCCGAGCAGCGGTCTAGGTACATCAAGGCCCTAATAGAGCTCGCTGCAACAAAGGGAGTTCAGTGGAAGCACATGGTGAAAGTTGCCACCGTTGATTCAATGCAGGGGCATCAATCGGATTGTGTTATCTTCGACTGGGTTGTTTCCCAGGCTGTCAGACCTAGCGATCTCGGGTTTACTGTTGATAACAATAGGTGCAATGTTGGTATCACCAGAGCGCGATCTTGTCTTATCAATGTGGGAAACGTGGGAATGCTGAGTGGTGATTATGCTTCCAAGCAGCAAGCCAATTCTAAGCAAAAGGGTGATGTGAAGCCGCCGCCGGAGGTTCTGGAGTTCTGGCGCTACCTGGCTAAGAAGGATGTTTGCTACCCTCTTCAGTCGGTATATGTAGAGCCGGCTACCTCGGACGAGTACACCTAGGCCGAAACACACGAAGCAGCGAACGCTGAGCGTCAAGATGAGCAAGCTCAGGATCTTGGCCAGCCTCAGGAAGCGTCTGATGGTATCTCTGGAGCGGACACACGGGCGGACCAGAGGGACGCCGATATCTATTGAAGCGGATCAAGGTCGGGCCGAACAGACCAAGGCGAACTTGCTGCTGAGTTTTCTCTATCGATCTTTTGAAACAACCGTCATGGGGTGAAGAAGGAGGGAAAAAAAAAAAAAAAAAAAAAAAAAAAAAAAAAAAAAGGAGAAGAAGAAGAAGAACGAAAAGGGCGGCAAGCGTGGCGCGTCGGTGGTATCTAGGCTCTCTTCGTGCAAACAGAGAAAACCTCCGGAGTACGGACCAGTATGGCAGACTGTTGCAACTTTCGAGCGTTTTAGTTAGGTCTGAAGTTCAATAAAATGCAATCCTAACCAACAGTGAGCTCGTTCGTGGTTTATTCCTAATAACGAGACGTAGACCCGACCACACTATAAATTAGTACTCCCGAGTTATTGTTAGAAAGTTCTTACAGTTTGAGGCTCATCTCAATAAATCGCGACAAGACGATCGATTATCAAATTGACAACATGGGCATTATGGAAATCCTAAGGCCACTCTACTTTACTGGAACAGTTATTGAATAACAATCACTTCGAATTATTCTGATATACAATTCAGCGTCGATAATACAATCCTGTATTTACATTAGTAGCCTCGTCTAATAGCGATTGAGGTTATCTGAAAGCATTATCATAATGCAAGTTATACATATAATATCACGAAATCTCAAGCGCAGGATTCGACCAAAATTACAAACGGTGATACAACATGTTGCTTCCTGCTAGACCAGCTTATCGGTAATCCCATGAATAGAATGACAAGTGCTTCCGTCCACTTCCTATCCGGTTATCTTAATGACTAGAATCGACGTAGACTTCAATTTGCCGTGTAGGATCTCGTATTCAGTATGCTATCCTAGACATCGAAATAGATGTTTGGCTGCCGTGATCTTGTCGTCATCGCGATTCGCTGCTTTTCGTTGCAATCTATTGACTGCTTGAGCTATGTCAGGCCGGGTCTTTACCCCCAGTCAATTGGCTTTCCTAATCATCATTTGGTATTCAGTTCATTGCACGATGCAGGGGCGCTCCCAGATCTCTCATCACTGAATCTGGCGACTAGAAGTTCCCTAGCTGTATCGTGTAGACTTTTTGGCTAAGGTCTACTTAAGAAAAGTACACGAAAAGTGGGATTAAGCGTTGACGTTACGTCCCTCCTTCACATGAGCTTATGTCACATGACCTCCTGTATGTAGCGAGGCCTTTAGCATTAGAGAAACACAGACTTCTACATACCACTTTTCTCCTTCTCTGCCCAGCAGTTGAGACTTCCCACGAACGAAGTTCCACGAAGACAGGGCAGACTATGAGCACGCGCCAGACCTCGTAAACACCTGCAAGGCCAAAAACAGACGCTTCTCAGGTGTGAAGCTCGAGCGAATCGGACTACCCCGTATAATTGAGACCATTCCACAACTTTCTAGGTTCGTCACCTTTCATTGTATCTCTAATTCACTACGAAAACCTCTCGGGGGGGGGGACCCTGCGGAGAACTCCGTCGAATTTTCACCTTAAATAGCCTCTTGTGCTGGTCATTACCGCTGCTAATTTTCTTTACTATTACAACCTGGTCTGATCTTCATCAAATGAGCGCGTTTATAGTCATTATGAAGACGAACTCCTTATTATGGATTGCAAGTTAGGTATCAAGTCGACCAGCTCCAACGTCGACTCACCTCTCCCGATACATCCAACGAGTGCCTATTGATCGCCACGACGTATTGCCATTCTTTTAGGCAGTCGCAGTCATGGCTCCTTATCCGCTACATCAATGCATGCCCTTATTTCTTGAAGTCTTGAAGGGACCACTATCTCCCATCACTACAACCTGCAAACAATCGTCATCGCTATATGTGTCCTCGTCTTGAGCAGTCAGTCAGGCATGTAGACCCCCCCTTTCCTGCAGAGCTCCATACGACAGTTTCTATAACAGAAAACAGCCTCTATCACTAAAACAGCGGTAAAACCTGCTCTAGCCTTTCATGGCAATCTTCTATCAGGGAGGTATCAAGAGAGATAGCTCTGTCTGGTGAAGAGGGGCAGCGAGTAGCCACCCGGGTGAGCCATTCTCACACCCATTTTTCTAATTCACTTCTTTACTCTTTTAATCCAACAAACACTTCAGTGCAAAAAATTTTCTTTGTTTATTTCTGCCAGTCCTCCCTGTCTTCCCCTGCTTAAATCCCTCGTTTTTCACTTCTCACTTCCATCTTCTCACTTCCATCTTCTCACTTCTTACACCCATCACCCATCATCCATCACCCATCATCCATCATCGATCTCCCATCTCCCATCTCCCATCTCCCGTCTCCCATCTCCCATCTAGCATCTCCCATCTAGCATCTCCCATCTAGCATCTCCCATCTAGCATCTCCCATCTTCTCAGCAAGACCAAAAATGGATGCTTTTAATTATGGTCATGTCTCTCAGGAACAGGAACAGGTATGTTATACCATCAGAAACCTTCTCTTGTGTGTGTCATTTCTATATTTTGCAAACACTGACATGTTATGTTCTTGAAGCATATTCAAAGCGAATGGGACAACACGGAAATGGAAATAGAATCACCTGCTGATACCGGTGTTCCTGTTAACACCGGTGCCTCTACTGATAACGGCAAGGTACGCTCTCACGGATGGTCGGCAACTCAAATCATGTTATGCAAATCTAACATAGGGTAGGATATAGCGTCAGACACTGTGATGACCAGTGATATGTGGATGGTAAGTGCAATAGATTGGCTTATTTGAGAGACCATGGGTTAATGCAACTTTTATCAGGGTACGTTCCCGGCAGAAAGGACCAAGCCCGCTGCTGGAAATAAGTCTGTGGAGGACTGGGTCCTCGTGCCGTTGGAGCACCGTCGGTCCACTGGATTCCTGGGGCCCAGAAAACGACACGTTCAGTTTGTCCTTGCGGACAACAGGCAAATGTACCCCACTGTTCCTGGAGCCAGTCTCTACGGTGCAAGTGTGACGATGGAGATAGTTGGGGGCCCTGTCGCACCGAAGCTAGTCTTCGAAATCTGCGTCAGGAACACCCGCAACATCCAGAGAGGCTTGTGGCATCCTGTGAACCTTGTTCACAGGGCTTCACTTGTTTTCGACTTACACGCAGGCCCGGATGTCCAGAAGCGCGAGGTCTCTGATCTCGTGTGCAGACCCATCTTCTCGAGAGACCAGAACGGAGAATACTGCGACCCTTGCTACATCGACGTGAAGTTCATAACGACGGGCGGCATCTCCACCGGTCTGAAATTCACAAACGAGAAGAAGGATAAGATGGATGAGCTGACGATCGCGTTCTTGGAATTCCTGTACGCGGCCACCTCCTCCCATTCACGGGAAAGGAGGCAGGTGCATGTCCGGGTTCCACTCAAACCGGACGAGGTTGAGCACGCAGGAAACTTCGTCGAAGTTCTTCAGGGATTCGCCGAGCACTTGCCATGGACCCGCGCATGGTTTCCCTATCGCTCCAGGGTGGGAAACATCAGATGCCAGGCTGGACAGCTAGTGCCAAGAGCGCAGGTCGCAGAAGGTTGGAATGGTCAGCTTTGTGCAGTTCCGGCTGCTAACTACTTCCATGATATTGAGGAAGCCAGCGTGAAACTCACCTACGGTGCAGACTTGGACTATCGTGTGGGTATTATGCAGTTCCAGCGAGTCGTCAACGCAAATGCGTCGGTTGCGTTTGTGGTTTACGATAACTCAGTTGTATACGCTGTTGTTTACATCGACCGATCGCAGCTCAACGATGGCCTCCTCCCCTTGACCCTCCAGCAAACTGACCTGATGATTGCCGACAGCACGCGTGTTGAGATCACCTTTATGCCAGAAGGTGAAGAGTCCACGATCGTCTGTCGCGGTCTGGTAGTTCCGGACCACGCAGGGATCGGTGAGGGTCAGATCCATGTCGCCATCTATGGAAAACAGATACTGCGCTACAAGAACATCTTCTCAGTGCCTGGCCAGCGACTCAGGTTCATTCAGGCTGCATCGCTCAAGTTTGAGGAGAATGAAGCGCCACTCCGACGACAGATTAACGCACTGTCACACTTACGGGAAGACCCAACATGGCACATGGCTTTCCTGAACCAGGAGCCGTGTCTGCTCAGCAAGACAAACCCCTTTGACGGCCTGGACCCTCAGAAGGTACAGGTGGCTCTCCAGGCGGTACTCCACCTGAAGCCCTGGAATAAGCAGCAGCGGCAGGTTTTCGATATGGCCGCCAACCTCACATCCAGGATCGGTCTCGTCGAAGGTTTCCCTGGCTGTGGAAAGTCGACGGTCCTCGCGGCCCTCGTGATATTGTACCACCTGGCCGGACTCCACGTTCTGATCGTCAGTCCCAGCAACGCGTCCGTAGACGCAATTACGCAGAGACTGGTCAGTCTCACTCAAGGCTCAATTGACTATGTGCGAGTTCGTCAAGCTCGCCTGGAAGGTGTCCTGTCGGCGGATGGTCCTGACCACGAAGAAGTTTCGCCGGATGCTCCGACCAGTAGGGACTCTGTCATTGCAGCCGTGCTCCGAGACGCCAAGGAATCCTACCATAAACGCATAGCGGGAGACCCGAAGTACACCTTCTTCGAGCACGTCAGGCGCCGCACAACGACTGCCATCTCAAAGGGGGAGAAACTCATGATAGCACGACAAGTGGATGGCGTTCCCGGTGACGAGTTTGATGCCTACAGCTACTTCTGGAATTATCTCTGCAACCCTCCTCTGCGACCCACTGACAAAAACGCCACTGGAGAACTGGCTGCGTGGAAGGAAGAACAGGCAAAGTTCCGACGCGCGTACAACGAAATCTCGGAAGTTGTGGTGAGGGAGGCATGGATCGTGTCCTGTACGGACAACCTGGCCGGCACTGATCTGATCAGGAAGAACTTCGCGGCAGACCCTGCGAATCCATGCAAAGGTATCATCGTCATAGCCGACGAAGATGGACAGGCAGTGGAACCCAATGCCTGGATACCGCTCGTTTCACTGAACCAGGCCCAGTTGGTACGAGGGACGATCCGAGGAGGCGACAGACACCAGTTACCGCCTCTTGTTGTGTCCGCGTTTACCTCGCCTGGATTGAATGAGTTCAGCGAACAACTGGGGAGGTCGCTGTTCGACCGACTTCTCCAAGCAGGATTTCCTTCTTGCATGTTGAACGTCCAGCATCGCATGCACCCCGACCTGGCAGCATTTCCCAGCGCTTTTACCTACAACGGGCTCATGAAGACGGAGAGCGGCTTGGAGGATCATCCTATGCGCCCAGAATTGAAAACTGGGTTGCTTAACTGGTTGAGGACAATCTGTCCCACCCCATCCAGAGAGCCGGATCTACATCTCATCGCCCTTGATGTAAAGAATGGCGAGGACAAGGTCGAGCCTCGAAACAAGTCCCGATACAACCTGCAAAACGTTGCTGTCGTGATGGAGCTGTTATCTTATCTTTTTGATAGCAAGGCACTGTCTCAGGGTGGTGATGTAACTATCATCACCCCGTACTCAGAACAGCGCTCTTGTTATGTGACGGCTCTGATCAATTTCGCGACACAGAAACGTATTGCATGGCGCGACATTGCCAAGGTCGCGACCGTCGATTCAATGCAAGGCCACGAAGCAGAATGCGTGATCCTAGACTGGGTGGTTACTAGCGCCGAGCGTATCGCGGACCTTGGGTTCACCGTGAACAACAATCGCTGCAATGTGGCGATTACGCGTGCGAAAGAATGTCTCATCGTGGTTGGGAAGGGCTGCATCACAGGCTGTGCACTGAAACTGAAGAGAAAGAGGGATAGCGACGCTGAGCCGGAACAGAAGCCAATCGAGATTGTTGAGTACTGGAAGCATCTATACGAGCGAGATGCGGTATACGAGGTCACTGGAGATCCAGTGACCTCGGAGTATGTGCACCATCAGTCGCAGGAACAGGAGCAGTCGCAGGAGCAGGAGCAGGAACAGGCGCAGGAGCAGGCGCAGGAGCAGGAACAGGCGCAGGAGCAGGAGCAGGAGCAGTCACAGGAGGGCGCGCAGCTGCAGGAACAGGATAGTGCATGGGAGCAGGAAGCACAGCAACCGGATGACGCCTCGAAGTGGGAGTCTAAGTTCAATGATGCGACAGACGCCAAGTGGTAGGTAGGCCATGAGTGTAACCTCAACAAGGACGATCGACAACCGAGTACACCTACTACCGACTACCGACTACCGACTACCGACTACCGACTACCGACTACCTACACGCGGACCACCACGCAAGACGAAAAACAGGCAGAAGAGCGATGGTCTGAGAATGAGACTGGAGATGGATCAACGACACTGACATGGATCCTGTGGGCCGGGAAAGAAGATCAGTTCATAACGGAGGAAATTGACTGTATGGAGCTAGCACTGTCTAAGATATTACAGACAGAGATAGTTAGCCACGAATGAACTGTATCTTCGGATCCTAGTTCTCCATCCATGTACACATGTGAAACAGAGTAGGGAAAGATAAGTATAAGTTTGCAATAGTTCGAGACATGATACACAAAATCATTGCCACTGTACTTTAGAGTCAGGACGTTCCTTTAATAGGCAACTTTTTGAGGACTAGCTAGAGCTTCAGAGCTCAATCCCATAGAGGAATCTAAGCGTCTTCATCTTCTGCTTCGCGTGCCTCGGAGAGGTTATGCGCCCGGAATAGCTTCATTTTCATGATTTTTTTTATGACTAAAAGCAGCTCTAGATACCGCAGAGACTATATTCTTGAACCAGACCTGCTTTCTGCAGGATCTGCCCCTCCTACCTACCACCTGTCGAACACCAGCACTACTACCCCGCCAGTTATCCTCGAAGTTGGCTCATCCAGGAACTGGCCTACCAGAGAAGGTGCCAGAGGAAATCGACGGCATTCAAAAGCTCACCACGAAGACCAAATTTGACACTTGGCTCTACCTCGTTAAGGATGTCCTTCGAGCGGTTGACTGCTCGAACCTTATTGACTCTACTGTCCCAGACCTACCCCTAGCAGTACCGATCAAGACGCGTATAATAGGTGGAGGAGGATGTCTCTGTCAATAAGAAGTTAGATTACAGCCCAGCTCGACCTCGAGATCATAGAGGAACTCCGTCAGCTCCCTAATGAACCGATCTACACCAACGAATATATCAATGCGATAAAAACAATCGTGATGGGGGAGGGACATATAAAACTTCGCACCGTTTGGAAGGCATCGGTAAAAACACATCGACATTAATATGGATCGATTGAACAGTTCGTTATCGCCTACCGTGACGCTTGGCAACGTGCTAAACCTTACCATCACTCCGTGGTGTGCCGCCATACTCCTCTTTGAAGAACTCGAGAACGAACTACCCAACTAGACAATAGCTTAGTACTGCTTATGGCCAAAGGATAAGTCCACCACTATAACAAAGTCTGAATTCCAACAACGCTGTCGTGAAGCCATTAATATAGGCAAAAAAAAGTGAACTAAACCTCGCCGCGGTAATAGTGATATCTAGCGAAGCGACATCAAACAAAGCAACACCAGACAAGTCCCAGATATCAAAAGAATATGGCGCAGGTCCTCCAAAGGGGAAGGACCCCTACAAATACACCAGAGAGCTCCGCGATAGGAAGCTTTGTATCATAGGGAAGTGCGGACACTGTTATAGACCAGGTTACGGTTCAGATACCTGCTACTGCTTGATGGAGGAGATCTCACAAGGTTAGAAGCCATACAGCGATATATGGCACCTACCTAACCAATAGCAAATATAAGCGAGCAACAAAGATCAGTATCGCTTTCACGGCTTCGCAGGGCTCGCCCTAGCTCATCAAATTCAACATCCCGTCCTGACCGGACATTAAACAGGTTCAGATTCGACCCGTCTGACCTGACGTTAAATAAGATGACGACTGAACGAACGACCCGTCCAAACTAGACGTTAAATACGATCACCACCTCACGAATAAATGACCCGTCTAATCAGACGTCAAACCAGATCAGATTCAACGACCCCTCCGCGTATGAAACGCTCGAGCACCCCATCAAGATACGACATTAACCAGCCAAAATCACAGCCAGACCCGTCCAGATCAGACGTTAAATTGGGTCAGATTCAATCCG
Source organism: Paecilomyces variotii (assembly GCF_004022145.1). Taxonomy (NCBI): domain Eukaryota; kingdom Fungi; phylum Ascomycota; class Eurotiomycetes; order Eurotiales; family Thermoascaceae; genus Paecilomyces; species Paecilomyces variotii. The sequence continues at coordinate 1,002,501 of NW_021167147.1, read as the reverse complement.
TCAGGATAAGACCTTAAAACAGATCTGAGCTTAAGCATGTTGGCTCAGGGGATTAGCATAACGAACATCAAGATAATTGACCATTTTCCGGATTAGGAACTGCCTATGACTTCAGGAGGCGTCCAGGGGGGTGCTTTGGGCCTGTAGGGCCAGGCGGATAGGTATCGCCTGCCTCCTTCCGTTTCGGGTTTAATGCTTCGCACAGATAGATAGATTAGCTAGAGCTTCAGAGCTCGATCCCATAGAGGAATCTAAGCATCTTCAGCTTCAGCTTCGCGTGCCTCCGAGAGATGTTGCTCACGAGGTAACAGAGGTACGGCAACAAATAAGGAGAATGTTTAACATACGCCGACAGATTTGTACATCAAAACAGCGGTATTCTCATATCCCAGATGAATACAACGGATCATAGTTGTTTGAATTGTCTCGACGGATTCCTCCCTATGTACCGGACTCAACAATATAATACTGCTCGTCTGCTAAGATCCCCGAACTCTCTTTAACTCGGATGCATATATACTATACTGCTCACAAAGCGATACATTCTGGAGTATACGGGCAGAATGGAGATGTCACTGTTTTCTCAGAACATCGTTGATATGACGCTAATGTTCCGCGAAGAATAAGGAGAGAATCGGAGTAGTTATGAACTTTACCGTTCGGTGTCCAACAGGTAGTATGATTGAGGGAGTCTTCCATATAAGGGAAAAATCAATAGTCGGCTAGCAGGATAGGATTTTAACCATCTTAAACACATTGCTTGTATGTATTAAGCAATCAAACAAACCCAAAATGGTCTGATGTGCCTGGAACGTTTGGTGGGAACTCGACGCGATTGAATACCAAGGGCAATATATGAGAGCTCATCTTCCGTGACCGGAGCCCAGGCATAACATTGGGCACGCTCGCAGGTCAGATCTGTATAGTATGCTGGTGGGCAGATATACGGCCTTGGTAGCGCGGTCGAAGAGATAGCACATATTGTGCGTGAGATCCTCGAGAACGTCGGCCGTGTCGGAAGGTTTCGAAGAGAAAGAAATGGAAGAACAACCTTGTTCGAGTCTCCTGGCCTCGAAAGTCTCCTAGTTACAGTCGATGAAATTCGTGGTACGAATGATGGACGTTTTATTTAAAGCACGAAAACCAAACCGCATCCATTGAGAACTGGTAATCCCATGATGTGATAATAAGACAAATGGAAAAGTCGAACGACTGAGGGGAGATTCCGAGAAGTCGACTTATCACTCGTGAATAGTGAATGCTCCAGGGTGGAATATCTCATCGTGGACGATGTGGTAGTGCGCTGATCGCGCGGTTCCTTAGAGGGCGGCAATGTGTGCTTGAAGGAAGAAGTCCCAGTTTCGAGCTTCGATGACTCCACAGTCGACTATGATGCCGCTTCAAAGATTAGACGATCCGTTTGCCTTTTATATCGATAGATAAATGAATAGGCTTGAATCAGTAGAGCTAGAAAGGCTAAGGCTGCGTCCTTGGGGACAATCACCTTTTCGGAGGTCTATACAGCGGACCCGGCGTCTTAAAAAAGATCAAGATCAATCTCCGCAGATGGCCTCTTACAATGTAAGAGCATCTTCCTTTGGTATAGAGAGCGTGAGTAACTGCAATCGTCAGGCTTTCCGGCCCATTGGCCCAGAAGAGACCTGTAAACCATTATGTGAGCTTGCTGGAGAAAGGCACAATGTAGTATTGGAATATGAGATGGGGAATACCCTTTTTTTCTTTTCTTCTTCGCAAGCTTTCTGCTGCTGACCGGCTGTCTTATATATCATTTATAATTATCATTGGACATCGTCTAATGTGGATAGTAAAAATGCCGAAGTATATCTGTTAAAATAATATGAGTATCCTTGGCCTTCTTGTTTATTAGGCGTTGATATCTTGCTAGATACTAGAGCGTATAATTTGTCTAATATTATTATACCCCCCGCCCTGGAACTGTATAAGCCGCATTATTGAAATTTTTGAAATAATTTCCAGAAATAGAGGTATTAAAGCGATTCAATACTATCTGCCCCTTAGCGTAAAGCATAATACTGTGAGAAATGCCTTAGATTTAATCTATCCTAACGCCTCGGTAAATCTGTTGGCTATTTATTATCTATATTGGCCTGCGTCAGATAGAAGACTGTGATATATAAATTTTATTAGGGTATATAGGATATTTTAACCAGAACAATAAAAAAAATACTGTTCTTAGATAAATTTAAGCAATATTTTAACTTTAGTTTATTAAGACTAAAAGCAATCTATTAAACTTATATATTTAAAAGCTTAAAGTATATTCTTTCTTATTAATATACCAATTTTAACAGGAAGCTATAGAGGGTTATTCTATAGGTAGACTCGGGAATATAATAGTAGGTGAGACAGTTAAAGCGCTGCATTCTCTTGATAATAGGTGGTATATAGAGGATAAGAAGATATGGGCGTTGCACTTCTCTTTCTTCAGCTTCGTTGGCCACGGCGCGCTCTTATTTTATTTATAATCTCATTATAGCTAGAGAAGATGCATTAGAACTTGTGCGCAGAAGAACTAAATATAGATAATATAGGGAGCAAAATAAATACGTACCTTGCACTGTGTGATCCTTAATTTGGTTCAGTCCGAGAGTTAATGATTGACTGAGCTCAGCTTCATGTCTCTTCGGTTCTGTAATATCGTCTATAGGAACTATGTGTCCGACTTCATTGTACCTCTGCAGGTACAGGAAGGAAATGACATGTTGATTATCTTGGGTGGAAGCTTTGGTGGGAACACGACGTGATTGAATATCAAGGACAAGATGTGAGGACCCTCTTCTGTTTCCAATATTCCCAGTATCATCACTGGACGGTGAGGTCTGATTGTCATTGTACAGAGGGATATCCCAACCCGACATCTGTAATTTAGTTCTGAAATGCTTTGCGTGTAGGGGGAAGACGACATTTTCCAGGAAATGGTCGATAACGATGACAGCGTTTCCCCTTGATAGATAAGTGAATGAACTCGAGTCAGTAGAGCTAGAAGAGCCATGGAAACTTCGTACAAATGAGCGTAAACTCAGCAAGTGAAGATTAATGTCAAGTTAAATAGAGTAGAGTCACCGGTGGTCACATTCAGGCGAATTGACAGTATGCGTGGTTGATCCTTTGGATATGTCAGTTATGCACATCAAAAGGGAAACGTTTGCTTTCTCTGCTTACCTCGAAGCCAGCGTTCAGGGCTCTTTCAAAAAATTTTATAAAAGCGTTGACTAGACAGCCTGCTAATGTTCGAAATATAAATATAAAGATAACTCGTTCTCGCAGATATTCGTTATCTAACCAATCGTATGCCAGCGCGAACAAGTAGCCATAACGGAGACCTGTGCTATAGAAGTCGGTTGTTGCGCCATATGACTTCTCCACACATATTCTTCCAGATCCGTGATGGTTCAGTATCCTCAGACACTGGCCTTATGAAGTTGAAGAACAGTTCTGTCACCAATTCCGGATGCATTGAATCGCGATCTTCATTATAGAGATAGTTTGCCTTCTTCACCGGCGGCCTTGTTAACGATGCTCATTGGTAATTTATCTTCGCAGAGTCTCAGCAATTACCTTCTCTAAACTGTCTCGTCGAACTCTCCTATGCTTATAGCAAGTGCCGGCCCTGGGAATAACCTTCTAAGTCTCCCCAATATAGTGATGACACTGCAAAGGCTTCGACCAGAATGGACCCGTCTGTGAGGAAGTGCTGACTGTCTACCTTCAGGTATTGAAAGAGAGAGTTAATAAAGATGCTGGTATGTATATAGAACGGTGTATATATATAAGAGTCATAATGCACTCAAACTTCAAAGCGTAGTATAAAGTTTGGGGAAAGAGAAGGTCAGATTTGGTGTAAAAACTAGCGATTCTTAAAGCCGTAAATGAGGGGTAATATCTTATGAATGCACCACACATTTACAATCACTTCTGACTCGGTATTACGCAGGGAATTCGCGTCACCGTCAATGTCCAATGCTACGGTTAATTGCTCTGTAAGTGGCGGCTGTATCTTCACTGTTCAAAGAACTGGCTCCATGTTGTCAGATCCCGCGTCTCCTGCAGGGGCGAGCTGCAAACCTGCTGCGTTCCGCTGCTGTGTCCCCTATGCAAACAGGGTAACAGCTGTAACGGGTAGCTGCCTGCATCGACCTGCATGGAATCATTAAAGACGGGAGAGGGACCATGGATCAGTTTAATTATGTGTTCAGCTCAGTTCAGAACAGCCGAGGCATTTGTGTAAAGTCGAGGAGCATGAATAGCTGGTAGATTTCGGAGTCAATTAGTTCTTCAAGCAATCCAGAGATCATTCCCTTTTCATATGCTTTCTCAGAATCTTTGCTTCCGTCATCCTAGATCTTCACACATGTTCATTCACCGAGTTTCAGTTATTCTGCATTACATATTATATTCTACTAATCAATCGACAACCTACCCGCTGCGAGCTCCCGAGAGACGGACACATCTTGTCCGTTGCACAAAACTTCTTTGTTCGAAGTTGACAACTCATATACACCATTACTATAAGAAAGTAAAGCAGTTCTATACAGACGGCTCTTTACATCTTCCCCCTTCTGGGATCTTAGGATATAAGTGCGTTCCCGGACTCGATTGGCTCAGATTAAGATATAATATCAATATGCAGGTTTGGACCGGCCTTGCCGTAAGTAGTACAAAAGCGGTAAAATACATGTGTAAAAAAAAAGCCGACACAAACATACTGCCACCGTTACCGTTTCACTCGTTTTCTCGAAGGAGACTCGTTCCTAACGAGAGATCTTCCCAGGATCGTCTGCTGTCTGCGAAATGCGTCCGTCGCTATAGTCCAGGGCGTGGTCATCTCGTGGCTTAGAGCAGGACCATTTGCCATGCGTAAGAACGGCTTTGATTTTTCCTGCTTCTTGACAGTAGTCTTGGCAGCTATCGTCCAGGGACTGACCATTTCGGGGGCTGGGGCGAGATGATTGTCAATTCGAGCATCGCGGGGTACGGTGGATTCGTTCTTGGGTATGCTGCCTTCCTTGTTGGGTCCATGGGGAATGATAAACAGTTCCTCATCATCCGTGTCCAGTTCATCCTCGCTGTCCGAAGTTTCATCCTCCGACGTATCGATGTCTTCCTCCGACGTATCGATGTCTTCCTCTTCGCTACATTCATCCACTTCGTCTCCTGTAGAAACAACAGCAGACTTGCTGTTGTTTGGTTGCACGCTGGGTCCTGCTAGGTCGAATTGCTCTTGACTTGGCTTTTCTTTGACAGGGCGCCCCAAGTTGACCATCAAGTTGTACCGATCGACGAATGCTATTGCGAATTTCTTCTTGGCTTCGTCCAGTTCCTTGCCACCAACACCATCAACTTTGAGCTTGTTCAGAGCGTCTCTTGCGCGCTTGACTCTAGTTCCATGCATACTGATCTTTTTAAAGTCCACGTCACCATCTCGCAGTCTTTTCCGGTCCGCGTTTCTTTTAACTCTGTGAGGAGGTATGATCCGCGGAGGTTTGGGGTTTGCAAGGCGTTTTTTCAAGCGTGACTTTTGTGTTCGAAGTTTAGATCTTTCGGCACGTTCTTTTTTTACCTCTGGAGGAAGTAGTGCTTCACGCGCCTTAATTTCCATAGCATGTTCCTTGCGGTATCGACGTTGATAGAGCTTCTTTTTTTCTTTATGCTCTATTATTTCCTGAGGGGTACGGTTGGCTTTCCTTGCTTTGAGTAGATGTCGAAACTTCTTTCGATATTCCCGCATGGCTAGTTTGTCTTTCTCTCGACATGCTTGAAGTTCTTCTGGAGTAAGGTCCTTCCTCCTCCGAGCTCCCGATCTCACTTTGAACCATGGGAGTTTCGAACTGGCGGAATTCTTCGCTTTTTTGTGTATGTGTAGAAGCCGCTGACTTTCAGAGAGAGAAGAATGGGTGCATGTTCCCCTCCAGTCGAATACAGTTTTGGGATCCCCATATGGGCAAGCCAGTTGCAGAGGTTTGTCTACTACTGGCATGTATCCACCCAGCATAGCAGTAAAGACAGCTTCTGCTAGCAAACATAATTTTCGATTCAAATTTATATCATCAATTGAGCATAAACCCCAGTCCATTGTGTATATTGTAACGAATTTGGAAGTACGTGGAACTCCGGGCTGATTCATCAATGTCTTATAGTATGCACATCTGTCAATGTTAGTCATTAGTCAAAATAATATATTAGTATCCTTACTGTTGTGCTATGGGACGATACTCATGATCTAACTTCCTCTTCGATAATCCACCCATTGTAGACGTTGCTGATCCAACATAGATATGTGGAGTGGACTTTTCCATTGTTGGCCAAATAAGACGGGCATATACCCCAGCATCAGTAGTATCCAGCCAGTCGAGAGTTTTCAAATCTTCAAACGTAGGAGGACTATGTGTATCTAATAGGTGCTTTAAAGGCTCTGCTGTATATGTATTGAAGTAGGAGAGAAGGTATTCATCGTCCCAGACTTGTAGAGTAATATTCCACTCATCTGACATTTCAAGGCTCCTGAGGGAACTGAGAGTTTGCAAAACACGTTCCTGGAATCTTTCATGCATCTGGACGGCCATGATGATGAAGTTTGAGACGAAAGTCGCATTGAGAGATACCTCTTGTCTACCTGGGAAAGTCGATTTGATGAAGAAGAGGGGAGAGAGTGAGGGTCCGGCCTCTGTGGGGGCACTTCCATATTAGGAGGAGAGAAAACTGCAGCATCACGTGTGGACGATATTGCTGCTATCCATCGGTTCTGTAAAAATAATATAATCTCAGTATTTCTCTAACTGGCTCGTCGGGCTATGCCTTACCAAATGTTTGATGGAATTCCATCATTGCGGTGAATTATTCGATCACTGATTCTCAAGGTCCAGGTAAAGGGAGATGCGTCACTAGCAACCTAAGTCCGGATCAACAGGCATTGTAGTATCGCTCTAAATTGTAAACCAAGAATGATTCAGTGCAGCCAGTTATCCAGAAATAAGAGGATCCATGTTCACTTGTTAGGTACGGGCAAGCCTCACCTTATACTCGAACGAATGATTGTAACGTAGCATGACATCTCTTCTGACTCAAATTGCAAAAATAACATAGGGGGAAAAAGGAATAGAAAGACTAACAAAAAAAAAAGTAGTAGTATCATGGGTGTGAGAATGGCTCACCCGGGCGGCTTCCATCTGACCCTTCACCAGACAGAGCTATCTCTCTTGATACCTCCCTGGTAGAAGGTTGAACACAGACGGTCTGTAAGCCTTTTCCTGTGATTAATGTTATTGTAATAGTGATACTGCAGTAGTATAGGCGCGGAAGAGCCTGAGACGTTACCTAGTTTCAAATCGAAGTATCGATCTGGTGTGTCTCGTGTTCTGGCGACAGCGAGTCATCGATTCTCATCAGATCGAAAACAGATCAACAGACGCGTGCGTGTATTGGTGTAAGCAGAAGAGTAAAGGTTGGTTCTTGTGATTAAACTTGGTAACGCTCGTTTCGTACGACGACAGTAGAGAACAGAGTACACGGGGAGAGACTAGAGATATAATACGGAGTGGGTGGGTAGGAGAGAAAGAAAGAAAGCACTGGCACACTCGACATAAGGTGAAAGCAAGCGCGTCTGCCATCACGCGTCTCGCGCATGATTCAATCCATCCACATGGAACGCGTCAGCGGCGCCGGACATTAGCACATCTATACAAGGTAAATGAGTATACATACCTATTAATGTAGGTTCTGTCAATCTGAACAGAAACAGGCGCAGATAGAGTCTGTACCTTCAACATCAACTATTTATTCTATGACTTCAAAGGATTTATTTCCTTACCTGGCGCTAGTCGTGGCTTTAGTGGTATGGGCCATCTACTATGTGTTCTTCCCTAATAGGTTAGGTACCTAGGTATTATAAGCTCCCACTCCTTCAGTTAAAAAAGAAAGGAAAGAAAGAGAGAGAGAGAGAAGAGTCGGGGAGAGATACACAAATAGTCCAAGGTCTGAAGCAGATTAGAGCGTGGTAGAACGTTTTGACATAACTTTAACGATTGTGCCAACGACGGCGGTTCTTGCCTTGTTGTGTTCTCTCAAACTGCGCAGACTTATACTCATCTTTGCCCACTCTGTTTCCAAAATGTGCAAATAGTTGAAGAGCCAGAATACAAGCATATATTCTAGACTCTCGAGATCGTCGAACAGAAAGAAGTACATATCACCCGATGTAAAGCGCACTCCATATCGCTATATAGAGCTGAGGTATCGCACCGCGGAGCGGCTTAGCCCCAAGGGCGACAAGGAACTGTCACGTGACCAGCAGAGTGCGACTGGAACAATGCATGTATGTACAGTACAGTCTTGAATATACTGCTACTTATCACGCTACTTGTAGATCTACTACATAAGAGAGAAAAACTTATAGCGAGCTGAGTAGCTAGAGCAGCTAAATCGAGCGCTACTACTACTCCTAACTGGAAATATCGTAGACTAAGAGTAACAGCTTTATGCAAATAGTTCTGTATTAAGGAGTCTAGGTAAAGAACTCATATATTTTGGCGAGGTAATTATATCGCGAGTGGAACTAATACCAGTCGCAACGTCCAACATGCCCTGCCATGCTGCCCACAGGTCAGACTTGCCATATAACTAGCATTTGTTAATTCCGTTTCACTATTAACAAAAGTTCTCGAATATAGTACTTATGCCAGAAACTGATCTCAAACTGGGACCGCTCCGCATTGGTCTGCCGACCTCACCATTTCTTTTAGTGAGCCATTCGCGTCTACGTAACTGTGGACATATATAGCATTACTCCTCTAAGATCTTGTGCCGGTACAAGATCCGCATAATGAGCACGCTTTTAATGGCAATGTAAACGAGCAACTTCCAGGATTGGTGGTCTGTCTAACCAGACAGTTAAAAGATAAGAAAGACATTATAATACGGCTATGCATGCCCGTATCAGAGGATGCTATTAATAGGTCTTGAAATGGATTCTGTGTTCTTCTAATACAACTTATTCGCATAGAAATAAGAAGATATTTCGGTGCCCCTGGGGGCTCCAGTAGCGGTCGCCAGCGCCAGCAGCCAGCTTAGTCAGCAGAGTAATGGCCAGATAACAGGTAGTTAACTCAATCAAGCATCTTCATTAGCTCCAAGATTACTCAAACCCGGTTAATCTACAGGGATTAATCTCTAGTATTTAATTTACTTGCTCTAGCTACTAAGCCTACTATACAGGGTGTGACTGCAGTTGAGCATCGAGGCTATTCTTATGGGAACTCATGGCGTACACATGGAGCACATAAGTACTCGTATCATATATGATAGTAATGATGTACCTTAACAATTGTACTACTCACCGAGACAAATCTTAGCTACGGTCTACGCGCGAATACAATCTACTCAAGTCTCAAAAGGATTATTGAAAACATCATTTCATAATTGTCTAAGCTTCTACAGAAGTAGCTCGGAGTTTTTGCATCGTGATCATTACATGATTCACATGACCCATGTCTCCCGTATTCTGCCGTGTTTCTCCGCTTATTTCTTGGTGGCCTTCTGGGCGGCCTTGGTGACCTTACCGGCACCACCGGCGGACTTCTCAACGGACTCTGTAACGGAATTATTAGTTTTTGAACACGAATTCTGGGTTTTAAAGGGAAATACGTACTCACTACTCCAACGGCGACTGTCTGACGCATGTCACGGACGGCGAAACGACCGAGAGGAGGGTAGTCGGTGAAGGACTCGACACACATGGGCTTGGAGGGAACCATCTTGACGATGGCAGCGTCACCGGACTTGATGAACTTGGGGTGGTCCTCAGTGGACTTTCCGGTACGGCGGTCGATCTTCTCGAGGAGCTCGGAGAACTTGCAAGCAATGTGGGCAGTGTGGCAGTCAAGGACGGGAGCGTAACCGGCCGAGATCTGACCAGGGTGGTTCAGGACGATGACCTGAGCGTTGAAAGAGGCGGCGGCCATGGGGGGGTCGTTCTTGGAGTCACCCGCGACGTTACCACGGCGAACCTCCTTGACGGAGACGTTCTTCACGTTGAAACCAACGTTGTCACCGGGAACACCCTCCTTGAGCTGCTGGTGGTGCATCTCAACGGACTTGACTTCAGTGGTGACGTTGGAAGGAGCGAAGGTGACGACCATGCCGGGAGCGATGATACCGGTCTCGACACGGCCGACGGGCACTGTTCCAATACCGGAGATCTTGTAGACATCCTGGAGAGGAAGACGGAGGGGCTTGTTGGAGGGACGGACCGGGGGCTCGATGGCGTCAATGGCCTCGAGGAGGGTCTTACCAGTGACCTTGCCGGCCTTGGTCTCCTTCTCCCAACCCTTGTACCAGGGGCAGTTGGCGGAGGGCTCAAGCATGTTGTCACCGTGGAAACCGGAGATGGGGACGAAGGGGACACTCTTGGGGTTGTATCCGACCTTCTTGATGAAGTTGGAGGTCTCCTTGACAATCTCGTTGTAACGGTCCTGGGACCACTTGGCAGTGTCCATCTTGTTGAGGGCAACAATGAGCTGGCGGACACCAAGGGTGAAGGCGAGCAGAGCGTGCTCACGAGTCTGGCCATCCTTGGAGATACCAGCCTCGAACTCACCAGTACCGGAGGCAATGATGAGGATAGCGCAGTCAGCCTGGGAGGTACCAGTGATCATGTTCTTGATGAAGTCACGGTGACCGGGGGCGTCTGTGAGTGAAGATTAGCAATGTCCTGTTCAAGTAGTCATACGTAGACGAGTCGACTTACCAATGACGGTGACCTCATACTTGCTGGTCTGGAACTTCCAGAGGGCAATGTCGATGGTGATACCACGCTCACGCTCGGCCTTGAGCTTGTCAAGAACCCAGGCGTACTTGAAGGAACCCTTTCCGAGTTCGTTGGCTTCCTATAGGGATAGTTAGCTTCAGCGAAAGGAAACCTGAGGTGATTAACCTCTCCGGTAGCAAAAGAGAGGTCGAAGGCGGTGACTCCGTTGGTGCTAGTGCACCTGAAACCGCCGATCGCAACCCCTCCCCCACCACAAGAGGGGTAGTGAAAAAAAAAATCAGAATTTTTGTGCGAGTAGAATCATACCTTCTCGAACTTCTCAATGGTACGCTGGTCAATACCACCGCACTTGTAGATCAAGTGACCTGTATAATTTATGAGTATCGTAGGAATCGTCGAGGCAGCAGGATCGAGGTGTCTTACCGGTCGTAGTGGACTTGCCGGAGTCGACGTGTCCAATGACGACGATGTTGATGTGGGACTTCTCTTCCTTACTGTAAGACAGATCAGTTAGCTATCGAGTCCGAATGAAGCCCATCCTCGATGGATTTTTTTGATGGAATCGAGGTCCTGCTTACCCCATGGCGGCGGTGTTGTGAGATGTGAATTCTTGTAGTGTCTTTGTAAGATACTAGAAGGATTCCGGAGGGCGCTCAGATACTACGGCCGAATGCGTAGAGGTGCTGAGACAGATGGTTAGTGAGAAGAAAGGAAGAGGAAGCGCGAAGCTGGACGGGAGGGGAGTTATACGTACTGAAGCAGACGAGGGGGAGAAAGAAGGAAAAAATCTTGTGGGAGGGGAGGAGGGGAAATCCTTATATGGAGGGGCAAGCGAGAGGGCGACTAAGCAGGCGGGCTCAAGCCCTCCCGCAGCCGTGCGTGCCATTGGCCGTGGAGGGGACGATGCCCCACCCTGGTTGTGCGGCACCAGCGCAGAATCTTCACTTAGTAGTAACTGTCGGCTGGCGGACTCGACCAAAGAGCTCAGCTGTTTTGGCGGCAAGAAAAGACTGCCTGCCCAGCCAGCGGCGAACCCTGGTAGAAGTTTTCGCTGCGGACCCCACTCTTCTGACTCTCCTTGGACTCTCCTTGACTCTCCTGCCCATCAACCTCCCCTCAAATAACGGGTCCCGATGCAGTGTACTGGGCATCAACGCCAGCAGCCCACACCGCTGCGCTGGCCTGGATGCAAGCGCTATCCCTCATGTTTGCATGCTTTTACCAGATGCCCCTCCTCCCATTTGCCATCCGTCGCCAGCGAACAAGTGGCGCGGTCGCCAAAAAGAGCTTGATGCGGGGCTGTGATTGACATATCCATCAAGCTTCCTTTTATTTTGGAATTGGCGCCGTGGGAGCCTCGACGAAGAATTTTTCTTTCTTTGTTGCCACATCCCGTCTTCGGGAAAGGACAAGGTTACAGTTCAAGATCTAGATCCAGATACCGGGTGGCTGCAGGTATATTGGGGAATAATAATTGTACAATTTTCCTTTGATGTCAATACGATACGTAGCTGTGGTCCCAATAAAAGAAAAGAAAAAAAAAAAAAAAACAAGGATTCCAAGATTCCACCTAGCCACCGTAGGATCCCGCTTCGCAGGTTTCAAAAAATTTTTACTTTCTGTTTCACAGTGCGGGGTATCATCTATCATTACTATTGTAGACATGCCGAGACGATCTCTCTCACTTAATCCATCTAGCCCACTATCAGGTTCTGTTTCACTCTTATCCAAAGAAACACCAAAAAAAAAAGCACGAGTACCATCATATCGGATCAGTTTTCTCTCCATCGAGTGCCGCATGAGGTACACTGGCATCCTAAGATCAGTAGAGAACAAGCAAGAGCTGTAAGAGACAATGCGCACCTTGAGGAATGTGGTCATAGGCTCATCGGCACTACGAATCTGGAGCTGGAAGAAGTATGCCCGCTCTCCATTGCACCCTTCCGCGGGACACTGGGCTGTGAGAAGACAGCTGCATTAGCCTTTCTGATTCATGCCAGCAGCGTAGATACCCCAGAGGAACTCACTTGCTACCGTATCCGCATTCTTAAACTCCTCCTTGCCGCCAAAGACATCCTCTACCTCTTTCTGCTTCATGTCTGTCTTTTCGAAGTATTCGACATCCAGGACATATTGGTAAGGGCATGTACGGCATTCGAAACGGTTGACGCCAAGAGGATATTGCGAGGAGGGCTCAGCGCGGGAGATAGTCAGCACGTTGCTGCAGTTGGGACAAACTAGAGCAGTAATCGACTCTATCAGCATCAAGAGACTCATTTTTAAGGTGGCGGAATGACGAGCATTCAGACGGAGAAGACTCACAGGTCAAGGGCATCTTGGAGGATTGATTCAGATTAAGAAGAGGTCAGGTCTGAAGATATATAATATAAATACATGATCCAGCACTGGTCAAGAACGATAGATATTCATGACACCTTTCTTCAGCATCCTAGCCAGCTTCAAGCCTGGTGCACGAGAAAGCTTTTGATAGGGCTCTTATCGTGCAGCATCATCAGTGGGCGGGAAATACTGTCTAACCGCGCGGCAACCGCCGGCAGCGCGTACGACGTGGGGCATCGGAAGCAGAAATATCGGCACGGATAATCTACAACTCCGAGCGGCTATCGATGTTTAGGGAGTCAGGATAGTCAACCATCTTGTAGATTGTAGAAAGCATTTAGAAAACAACAGTCTGTCCAGGTGGAATTGCCAGTCCACCTGACAGCTTTTCGAGATTGCTATAGTTGGTTATTTCGCTTATATGTACATATATACTCTAGCCTCTTTTTGAAATATTTAAACCCACAGTGACGCGCTCCCCTGTCCTCATCTCTCGTCACCCCGCTACTTCCGATCCCTGCCCCGCATACGAGCGCAATCGTGTAGAGAACTACTTATCGGCCTTCTGCAAGATATCTACGCGTCTGCGTACGCTTTCTACGGTCCTGTTTTCATATAGGCCAATTTTTGTCGTGGTCTAGAGCAAGAATGGCGGACGACGAGGTGAGCGGCGGTCGGGTTTATAAGCCATTATTAGGCAGCACTAAGATACTGACTATTCGAACAGGGTGCATCTCCTCGCGAGCTGGTCGTCGAGGCGTGCCGCCGTGACCAGCCTCATCTGATCGAGCAGGTTATTCATGGCATGGAAAACAAGTCGAACGAAGAGATCGCCGAGTTCTTCAACTCCGTCACCGATGCTCTCGGTAACTATGCGCTCCACATATGCGCCATGTATGGAAGCTGTGAGTCCGCCAATCTTTGCTGAACTTGGGGAGATGAGAACAAACTCCTGACTATAATTATTATAGACGATGTCATGGACGCCCTCTTCGATATCCAGTATTTCGAATGCGACCCTCTCACGCGTGTCGATAAGGAAGCCCCCCTTCACACTGCTGTTCGCTTTGCCAACGAAAAGGATTCAAAGCTCGGTCTTGAAATGATCGAGATGATGTGTGAGGCTGGATGCGACCCCCGCGTCAAGAATAAGCACGGTCAGAAGGCTATCGACCTAGTCTATGACAACGACGAAATCAAGCTAGCGCTGCAGAAGGCCGAATACATTCTCAATGAAGGTGTCAGAGAAGCCGATGAAGATGGCGATGAAGGCAGTGCGAGTGACAGCGACTGATAAGTCATACTGAACAACTGACCTAGGTCATCTGTCGGACAGGGCAGATCCGTGGATATCTTGGCGATCTTCCGCCGACAGTCTAACAGTATCTGTCCTTTTTCTATCTTACGGACTACAACACTGGTGTTGAGGTCAAGCATGGTTTTCGGTTTGAGGACGCGATCAAGATTGTGAGTTAACTTGAGTATCTCGCAGCTGGTCGATCAGTTCCCTCGCTGTCCATTTCACTTTACATCGGACAAACTTGTCCCAAATATGGCGTCACTTAGTACCTGGCGACAGAGATGAAGCTCATAGCCCTTGTCCCTGGTTTCTTTTCTCCTTTGTCTTTCTATTTCCTTGGTCTGTTCACTATAGAGTAACTCAGTAGACCCGATCCGGGTTGCTTAGACGATCTACGTCTTGCCTGAATGATCTGGTGATAGCCACGTGCGACTGTCAATGACAGCTACGCTGGAATAGAGTGGTCCCAGGAAAAACAAAAAAAAAAAAAAAAAAATTGCCCAAATATCCATGACAAACGATTTCCACAGCCGTCATCTCTTAGTCCAAAGTCCGTATTACTGCAAGAGAAAAATCAAGTATTATACAATGGACCAGTACAGATCTAACATGCTCACAAGGGATATCATATAAGGTATCATATCGTAGTGCAACGGACAACCGCCAGATTTCCAACATCGAGATGAGGTATTTCAAACATCACTATCCTCCTCATCTTCTTCGGGTTCTTCGTCTCCGGTGCGTCTCCGAGTACGCCTCGCCCCTTGGCCTCTCGCTTGAGTCTCTGCAGCCTGGTCGCCAGAATTATTCTCTGGCTTCTGCTTTCCTAATCCAAGACTCCTCCGGAGTCTGCTTTCGAATTCTTCCATCTCCTCCTTGTCTTCTGCACTCGCCGTATTGCCATTCAGCATAGCAGGGTCCGGGCGCCCGTAGACCTCCCTGACTAGTCCAGCAACACCATTTTCCCCGACTTCGATTTTTCCTCTAGGACCAACCATGTACTCAATCACTTCCTCTCCACCATCCATTTCTCGATTGCGAACCAGATACCCATCCTTGCAAAGCCGCTGCAACAACCGTTCCGTGCGGTCGATCGGTGTGTATGCTTCAGCATTGGTACGCCTCAGGTAGCGATCGAGCTTTTGCTCCGGAAGAGAGCCTCCATTAAGGCTGATGACGGAGATTATGAAGGTGTAAAGGGCAGTGTAGGTACTTTCGGTCCATGATGACGGGGCTTTCGTCGGTGGAATTATGGTCGGAGTTCGGTAGGCGGGAGGAAGGGTACTTGTTAGTATCCACGATTTCGTAGCGGATGATTGCTTCTCGACACGTTGTGCAGCTGCATAGATATAAGTTAATCAATCATATAAAGCACTTCTTTTCGGAAAGCATGCTTGTTGTTCAGGGCAGGTTGAGAAGGGAGTAAAAAACACGAATCCTGCATTATCACCAGGAACAGAAGAGAAAATACCAGAACCCACCTCTTCGTTGGCTAATTGTAACCTTTTCCTTGCCTGGTAATTCGACCATCTCCATACCAAACCTCTTCCTTAGAACTGTCTGAGCCTCATCGAAAACTGCCTTGAACCGTCGCGATCCTTGCTCTCCCAAAACTTTCGCGCTAATATCGGTGCGCCGGATCGGTTGTCGTGAATACTCGCTCGCCAGCGCCAGGCGCACCATCTTCTTGACCATCACGTCAACCATAGTAGGCGCCTCCACCTCATTGCCGGACGATTCGGAGTCGCCAGAGTCGTCCGGTTGTACATCGTCAGTTCGTCGTCGCTGGCGTCGAGAATCATGCTGTGTCTGTTCTCCCACTTCAGAAGATGAAGACGCTTCATCTTCGCTCGCTTCTGGTTCTGGCTGCTGTAATTCGCTCTTGATAAGTATGCGACTTCATTTTAATGTACATACGTCCGTGCATAGGAGCGCAGGGAGTCGGGAACGATGAGGATGAAACATACTGCGCGCCGTTTCCGTACAAGAGGCATGTTGCCGATTTGATGCTACCACGTAGCTTTTGGTACCGTTACAGAACAAATCCAAGATACTAACAGTTGATAGCCTCTTGCGATATTGTTCAAGCGCAGTTGAGTATGGTCCGTGTTCGCGCCCGACGCGTTAGACGCGCGACGCTTGGCAAGCACTCTAACCTTGCCTGGCGACGTCAAAGTTTATCAGTTGAGATAGCAACTATCCACCCCACATTCGCCTTCGATATTATTCAAATTTCTCCACCACACTAACAAGCAAGCATCATTGGTCTAGTGGTAGAATTCGTCGTTGCCATCGACGAGGCCCGTGTTCGATTCACGGATGATGCAAAGCGATTTCTTTTTTTGCTCTTCATTCCTATTCTTGTCGCTCTTTTTTTTGGCCGTCTGGAGATGAATGAACCTAAGTACTGTCGATGCTTCGTCCAAGGATTTAGCGCGTAACTTCATCTACAGTACATGCTCATTCGACTGCAAATAAGAATCGCGCTATCTGATGCATACCGACCGGCTCGCCTGATGCGAAGTCTAGTCACGCTCTAGCTCTGTCTAGGAATATATATATCCGTAGTGAGTTCGCGTAACGTAAGGAATCTCATAGACAGTATATGTACGCCGTTCAATCCAAGACTATAAAATATCAAATACTCTAGGACAACAGTAAAATATACGCACGACAAGCTGACATTGTTCTCATCCTGAGAGGTCCGCTGGAAACCTACTGGCTGGAGGGCTATCATTCGGAAGAGTGACGGGCAGTTACGCACGAGGGTGCTACGTATTCCACATGCCATTCCCTTGCTCTTGGTGAGAGGGAAATGCAGTTACCCTACATGTCTGGGATACTGACGCGCATTCCCGAAAAGGGAATGGAAATGGGTTAGTAATTGCATTGTACAACCAGTGAAGATGATGCGATGTGTGGGATGTCCGACGAGTTTGCTAAGGGGAATAAGAGCATTCCCAGGACGAGAGAATATGGAGAGGTCCGCCGGTATTGCAAGGGCAGGGCAAGTCATAGAGGAACTGCGGAAATCTAGGATCACGGAGCAAAGGTTCTGGAGGAGCACTTGTACGGGAATAATTTCTTAATTGCTCAGAGAGCTGGAGGTCGCCGAAACCTATCAGCTATCTCTGTTCCCTGACTCTATCCTAATATTGCAGCTGCCAGGAGCCGAACTGAATCTCCAACTAAACTGTTCTACGGTTCTAGCTCCGTCTTCTTTGATCCCATACAGGTGGATCCAGGTAGCTCCCCGTTGCAGCTGCTACCCGGTTTGTATAGGATAGGAGCAGCGGATTGCAGCAGGTTTGCAGCTCGTCTTCACAGAAGCCGTGAGGGCTGATAGGAATGCACGAAAGAAGGAAATTCACATCTCAACCCCGCAGCATTCCCCTCATAGAGACGTCCGAGGAAAGGGGAGATCCGACAATTGAGGTGCCAATTTGATGAATCCTATATTCGCGGACTGTAAGTGCGAAGGAATTGCTGAAACCCCGCTTCGAGACCAGATCTCTCGGACATAAATACAGCCATCTTCCTCTCTGGCCCTCCGATTTTTTTCTCATCAGATATACATATACATACATTTATGAACCCCCCTTTGTTGACTACTTATCTTGAGTTATTCAATGTATATATGTACCAGATATTTTGAGTTATTCAATGTATATATGTACCAGATGTTTTCGATTGTTCTTGATAAGACTTCGGGCCGTATACTCTCTTCTTTTTCTGGTTTGAACAGTCCCTTATCGCGATCTCTATATGCTCATGCATCTCGTCGTCCCTACTTAAAATGACGCTTTTTATATTGACTTCCCAATTTGTAACACGAGGCACTTCATTGTGAAGACCAGGGGGACACCGTACAACTAAAGGTAGAGTTGCAGGAGACGGCACAGGATGGCCACACCCCGACACTTAATGTAAGTTTGTCTGCTTTATCGAAAAGAGCAAGTACTGGGAGACACTCCGCCTCGCATAGGGGCAAAACGCGGTCTATCAACCGCTTTCCACCCGCAGACCGATGGACAGACGGAGCACCAAAACCAGGTACTTGAGCACTACTTGCGAGCATATACTAACTTCGAGCAGGATAACTGGGCCAGCCTATTGCCAGTGGCGCAACTGGTCTACAATAAATCCCGACATAGCGCAACCGGAATCGCACCAGCGGAAGCACTCATGGGCTTTATCCCCGAATCGCGCCTCGATGTCGCCGAAGACACGCAAATGGGAGAAGCAGAAAACGCAGTCGACCGTGTCAAGCGCCTAGATGACGCGCGAAGGACCCTTACCGAACACTTGCAGGGAAACCATGAGCGGGTCCATGGCAAGTCCTCGGCGAATCCCTGAAGAACTTACGTTCTTGGATTTTCCTGTTCATGGTCACCTCCTCCTATTCACAGGAAAAGAGGTAGATACATGTCCGGGTGCCACTCAGACCGGACGAGGTTGAAAACGCAGGGAACTTCCTTAAAGATTCAAATCTTATCATCTCTGACAGTACTCGAGTTGAAATTGTATTCATGCCAGATGAGCATATTTCCCAGATCTTCTATAATGGCTTTGCAATCCCCGACCACGCAGATATCCACAAAGATGATATCCATATCGTCATATACGGGAAATAATCGCTACGTTTCGAGGACTTTGTGACAACTCCTAACAAACCTCTCAAATTTATCGTTTTATCTCTCGAATTCGAGGAAAATAAAGTGCCCTTGAGGAGACAAATCGACGTAATCTGAAAATTACGCGATAATCGAAACTGGCATTTGGCCTTCTTGAACCACGAACCCAGTCTGCTTCCGACAATAAACGCCTTTTATGATTTGGATTCTTAATAGGTGCATAAAGAGTTCGAGACAATACTTGGGCCTATTGTGAAAAACCTCCTCATACACGTTCTTTTCTGGTTCAATCCGGAATTCAAAATGCCAAAAACCCACAGCAATTAATTGCAGAGCTTCCAATTCTTGTCGCATGTGGTCGCATTTGTCGCAATACTCAATTTAAAGGCTTGGAATGCAGAGCAGCTGCATGAGATCCGTATAGTGCATGAGGGCAGCCTCAAGCTAGCTTACGCGCTTGCGGATTTGGACTGGCGTGTAAACAACATCCATTTCAAACGGCTTATGGATAAACTGATCCAGATCGCATTCGTGATCTATGATGATTCGACTGTCTATGCCGTAGTCAGGATCAACAAGGCAGAGTCGAAGAATTATTCCTTCCATCAAGGTCATGGAAGTAATCGGAAGCAAGTGTCAAGGCCAAACGAATTACTTCATTTCATGAATACAGCTTTAACGTTTGAGGAGAACGAGGCACAGCTGAGACGTCAGATTAATGCTCTGACGAGGTTACGCGAGACTCCACGATGGCACGAGATATTCCTCATCCACGAGCCCAGTCAGCTTCCAAACCTGAATAATTTTGACAGCTCTCGTTATCTTGTACCATTTCGCCGGTCTTCAGAGTCCGATGCATACAATAACTTCTGGCAGTATATGTACAACCCTCTTCCACGACCTACAGACCGTGAAGACGGTGCAAAACGAAGTGAGGAAAATACTCGGAGTCGGGAAGATATGGTGTCGTTCCTGTGGTTTGTTTTGAGTCTATAGCTTCTGAAATCCGCCCGTGCCGTGCTTGCGGTGGAAGGGCGGCCAGGCAAAATTCAGACGCGCCTACAACGGCATTTCGGAAGTTGTACTCATCGATAGCCCTTCGTTAGTACCTTGACATATTGGTTTTTCATCAGAATAGCTGTCCATATATATGAAAACTTCCAAGCCCGAGTCTTGCAAACCCTCATCGCCCTCAGGAGGCTGGCAATGACAGAGGAATGGAACATCACCCTACAAGTCTGGGACGATGAGTACCTCCTACTTTATTTCAATACACACACTCCGGATCATATAAAATGTCTTCTCGATACCGATGGAACCCCTCTTACGTTTGATGAGTTGAAAGGCGTTGATTGGATAGACACTACTGATGCCGGTGTATATGCTCATCTGATCTGGCCGATCAGCGAAGTATCACGTACCCATATCTATGTTGGCTCAGCGACTTCTATACAATAGATTATCCAAGAGAAGGATCGACCACGAAAGCCGTCAAATATGGAGAAGGTAAGCGTATCACCTTACCATATTATAAGTTTTCAATATAACCTTCATAGATGCGTCTACTAAAAACGTTTAATGAACCAAATTCAAGTTTAAGGATGGTTTCGTGCGTTAGGCCGTCTGGCGAACAAGGTACCAGAACCATCACAACTCCCAACAATGGCTTAATGCCGCCGTGCTTCGACGGATTGATCGAGGTGGCAGAGGGACAAGCAAAGATCCAGGGTATCGCCTCTGTGATCGAAATACTACCAATCAGGCGGTATAGTAGATCAGCGGTCGCAAATCCAGAGACAAATATCGAGCCCTTGCATATCCCTCCTGGTTCGATGATATCGAGAATAATGACGAGCCAGCCCTGGGGTCCAAAAGGCGTCGTGCGAACGAAAAGTCCCCCGCCGTTGCCAGCCAGAAGACATCTCAGCTTGAAGCGCAGGCCCGTGAATGCTTCAGATTCACGGCCATTATGGATGTGGCGCCGCTTGACCCCCACTGGGGATTGGGTATCGAGGCAAATTGCCCTCTCTACGAGGGCCATGTGCAGACTCTTGTGGAGATCTTTAAGGTCAAGGGCATCCGCCGTTATGATCCTGAAACTCGTCTACGCGTCTCAGTTCCCCGGTAAAGCGGGACTGATTAGAAGGACCATCGACAAACCAACGCTGGTTGACGTGTGAGGACTCTAAAGATCTCGTTGACCGCTATACAGAGTACACCCATGGCAATCCCAAGAAAGATCAGTCCCTCACTTCTCATCTCCTCTACATCTCTTACCCACTACTCGACCGTCAAAAGGATTGAAAAGAACGCGTAACGTTCTTTTCGACATTATTACATGTGTATATAAAGCTTTAGATAGTTACGTCGAGAATATACCTCAGTTAGATACCTAGGTAGTCTTGTGCCTACTTACTGCAGCGTGAGTGAGTGAGGTGACCAGGTCGAATAGTAACTTAACATTCCAACGATGATAAGCTTTCAGACTCTCCCTATACAATAGAAGAGGATTACTCTCCGTGCTGACGGGATCTAACTCGAACCAGGCGCGATTTGAGCTCATTAGCTTCACGAAAAGATCGAGTAACACCTTTGATCCTCTACCAAATGCACATGAGAGTGACGTTCTGCGAGTTTCAGCGTTACAGCTTGTCTACCCTTTATAAATTTTGTTTTATCTCGCATACTCTCAGCAGGAGTGACGCTTCGTTGCGAATCCGAGGTGGTTTCGCAGAAGGGCACCTGGCGCTTCAGTGCATATACTCGTTTACGTCTTTCGATACCCCATCAGATCCTTGATGATATTATCGAGGAGATGATACGTCGAGATCAAGGTATGACGAACTGAGATGCCTTCAGCAGACTGCAGCATCAGCCTGACTGTTTTAATGCTGAAACCAAGGGTCCTTTTCTTTATCAGAAATCCACGGCAGAGACATTGTTACCTAGGAACCGATATCAGAATGTGAATCATACTGTGCCTTTTCCCTGAGGATAGACCATGAAACTTGAAAGTACCGTGCCATGAACAAACGCGGATCGGGACCCCTTAGGGAACCGAGATCAAAGGTCTACATGTCACGGCCAGGTGCCTACAAGGCTACCATCCTCTCAACTACAAGTTGTTCCCTCCATCAGGCCTTCAACCTCGGACACTTATTGTCTGCGACCCCTCAAACTCGATTCAAGCCCCATCATTTCTTTCTCCTCAAACGCCCATTAAGGTAACCTTATACCACAACAAAACACTGAATATCCATACTAATCCTTATTATCTTGGACCATCACGGCACAGGCTTCGATCCACCACTCAACGAGATACCACTCGAACAGGCAAGAAAGATGGTCGCCATCCCCAAGGAATACAAAGAGCCTGTCAGAATCGCCGTCATCGGCGGTACTGGACTCAGAGAACTCCCGGGTTTCACGCAGGTTGCGACCCTAGATATTTTGACTCCCTGGGGCAAGCCCTCCGCTCCTATCATTATCCTTCACCACAAGTGCTCGACTGACGGCAAGGATGTGTCTATCGCTATCGCCTTTTTGAGCCGTCATGGTCTTCACCATCAGATCACCCCTCACGAGATGCCTGCTCGTGCTAATATCGCTGCTCTTCGATCTATCGGCGTCCGGACTATTATTGCTTTCTCTGCTGTGGGAAGCTTACAGGAGTATATTAAGCCTCGCGACTTTGTGGTCCCAGACCAGATTATTGATAGAACCAGGGGTATCAGGCCATTCACCTTCTTCGAAGGAGGTGCTGTTGCTCACGTCCCCTTCGGTGAACCATTCGATGAGGGCATTGCCAAGGTTGTTCGAGCTTGCGGACACAGCTTAGAGGGAGAGGGTGTTGTGCTGCATGACCGTGGCACGTTGATTTGCATGGAGGGCCCTCAGTTCTCTACGCGCGCTGAAAGCAACCTATATCGCTCTTGGGGTGGTAGCATTATTAACATGTCCGCTCTTCCAGAGGCTAAACTTGCCCGTGAAGCCGAAATCGCATACCAAATGATCTGTATGTCAACGGACTATGACTGCTGGTACGAGTCGACTGAGGATGTTACCGTTGAGATGGTCATGGGTAATATGAAAGCCAACGCGCTTAATGCAAAGCACTTTATCACTGCTGTTCTTGATGAACTTGCTAAAAAAGAGCATACTGAACTTGTGCAGGCTAAGCATCTGGCTGGCTCTATGAAGTTTGCTATTAGCACCCCTCCTCATCATTGGAGTGCCGATGCTAGGGAAAAGCTCACCTGGCTCTTCCCTTGGTATATTGAGTAGATGAAGGTTAGTGTTTTCCTTATAAAACCTGCAATTCGTGTTCAAAAATAATCAATTTGTGCGGAAATCCGTCCGTTTGGAGAGGTCACTAAGGCTACTCAGCAGGCTGGTAAGAAATAGGCGGAGACAGACGGTAGAATCAAGGAGAAGTGGGTTATATCTATCACGTAATAATCGCCATATAAAGACTTTGCACTTCCTTTGTAGAAGCTTAGACAATTATGAAATAATGCTTTCAATGATTTACTTTGGACTTGAGTAGATTGTATTCTCACATATACCGTAGCTGACATTGACTGTGGGAATTATGGTAGGGCATAGGACCGGTGTCAGCTTCAATAGCAATATACGTTGGCAAAATGCACAAGTCCCTGATGCGTGTTTTATATACTCCTTAATGCAGAACTATCTGCATTATATTATCACTCTTAAAGTCTACCGCTATTTTAGGTAGGAGTACAGCAATATGGAGTGCGCCTTACATCAGAGTCATATTCTACTTCTTTCCGCTTGACGATCTCAGGAGTCTAGTATGTATTCCAGCCACCCGACAGAAAGATACTCAGATAATATCACTTCCGCACAACTCGTCCAGAATGATGAGCCTAAATTCACGGAAGAGACTTTGCTACCTAAAATACCGTACACGATATCAGCATGTAACCAGGAAATTTAACCCTGCCGTGCCGTAAT
This sequence comes from Paecilomyces variotii, assembly GCF_004022145.1. NCBI lineage: Eukaryota > Fungi > Ascomycota > Eurotiomycetes > Eurotiales > Thermoascaceae > Paecilomyces > Paecilomyces variotii. Next base: position 978,446 of record NW_021167147.1, on the reverse strand, counting down.
CGAAGGCGGATCAGGAACCCTTATGGAACCGAGGTATACAAATTATAGGCAGGTGCCCACTAGGCTACCACCCTGTCAAGTATATAGTCGCTCCTTCCATCGGGCCCTTCAACCTAGGACACTCAAACTCGATCCAACCTTGCATGATTGCTTTCTTTCCCCAACTCCTTTCAAGATAATCCTGTCGTTTTTATCCTCTCAAAGGGTATCTGTCGTATCCTGGACCTTTATTGAGTACAGCTCTTGATCGAACGGCAAAGACACTGAATACCTATATTGATCTTTGTTATCTTGTACCATCAACCCAACAAAATGTCTCTCTCGAGAGGTGAACTCGAAACCGTCCTCCAGGCTGCCATCAAGAGACGGGAGACGGTCTATCAGAATTGCTACTCGTTTCATTTCCGTTGGTCCGATGATAATACTGGGGCGGAGCGTGACTTTCAAAGTTTCAAGTCAATGATGGACATACTCGGATTTCCAGAGCCACACGAATTAGTCATTGGCTCACGTCAGGCACAACCTGGGTGGTTTTTGACCCAGGAACTCAATGAAAAGCTTACGATGCCCGCGTGGAAAGCACAAGGAAGAAGTGTCGTCGTAGTCCACTACGCGGGACACGGAGCGGCCAGTGCTGGTGGTGACGAACTACTCCTCACCAATTCATCGGGGAAAGTTATGAAAGCATCTGCAGTCTTGCAAGCATTTCAAACGTATGATGACCAGGTGGACGTTGATATCCTTGTCATTTTTGACTGCTGTTGGAGCTTTTTAGCGAGCCGAACGATGAAACCCGGAGCCCGGCTTGTCGAAATCATTACCGCGGGTGACGAAAGAGATCCAATTGCCTTTGAGTCCACAGTGAAAGCATCGCTGACATCCAAATTGTTCATCGAGATCCGCCAGAGAGCGCAGATGTGCCACCAATATGTCGAGTTTACGGATGTCATTAGTGAACTTCGACGTATTTCTCCGCTAAAAAAGCCGTGTCACGCGTCTTTGCTAGGAGTCGGGTCCATTAAACTGCCTCTCAATCCGAACTCGGCTGCAATGTCGAATTCTATTATGGGACTTATCAATCAACCGGTTGCACACCTTGCGGCCACCTTTTCCATCCACGTTTCTTACACGTACGATGCACAACAGTTAGAACAACTATCAGCATGGATCGCCAATCTCGAAGGAGACTGTACGTTAAAACTCGAATACGTGAAGGAAACGAACTCGATGTTGTTTATTTTTGAGGCTCCTTATACCGCTTTCCTTCGCATCCAGGGTCTACCTGGGGTTACTTTCCTTGCCGAGCACAAGCCGTCAAGCCCTCCTGTTCAGCATCGCGAAGCTAGCTCTGGACGTATTGTTGGGATTGAGAATATGCCGCCCAATATTGATGTCTCCAAATTGTCTTGAAGCAGTTTCGCTCTATTACCAGATTGTATGATACTTTGTTTGCTGAGGACAAGCCGTCAACTCCTTGTCGTGGACGTATTGTTGGGATTCAGAACATGCGGCCCAACATTGATGTCGACCAAATTGTCTCGAAATAGTTTTGCTCTGATACCAGATTGTATGATAACATTGCATTGCTAGCAGTAAGAAGACTGAATAGAAATCTCTATATGTATATCTGCGTCAAGTCGTACTCTTACCAATATTGTAGCTAACTAACCAATATCAAGTAGTTTATCCATTATACCTCTGCGAGTTGGGAATAAACTTAGACCCCCTCGTTATAAGGTCTTCTGCGTTGACATTTAAGTCGCCAGAAGCCATCTACTTATCCACAACAGTATCCAACGCGACGACCGTTCCTGGCGCTGCACCCCGAAAAGATAGCGTGTAAACAGACGATGTAATTCTACTTTCTTTCGGTTCCTCGCGCCAGAAATCCTTCTTCCTATAAAATGGGCGCATAAAATCAGTATTTGCGATCTAAAAACAACCACGAAAACGCAGTATCAAAGAGCACTGACCCGCGAGCGAGGCGCACAATCCAAGCTGGAAGTATGCCACCGGGGATCTTGTATGTCCATGGATCTTTCAGATGTCTGTTGGCAGGGGTGATGCGACCGCCTGAGACTTTATCAACGAGCCAAGTGAACGTATTAAGGATCACATACGTGACGATGCCGGAGATGAGACCATATGCTATGGAATAAGTGAACGGCATTACGGCCAATGTCACAAATGCAGGAACGGCATCACCGAGGTATAACCAGTTGATCTCCGGGGCCGCTTTCGTCATCATGGAGCCGACGAGGACTAATGTGCAACCGGTGGCCCAGGGAGGGATGGAAGCGAAGATGGGCGCGAAGAATACTGAGATAAAGAAGCAAAGACCGGTTACCATGGCGGTTATACCTGTCATGCCGCCTTCGGAGATGCCAGCTCCAGATTCAACAAAGGCTGTTACGGGGGATGAGCCGAACAAAGAACCGATTGAAATGCTGAACGCGTCCACAAGATACGCGACGGATGAACCTTCAAAGTCTTGTGTCTCTTGGTCGATTGCGCCCGCGAAGCGAGCCATTGAATATAGCGTACCTGTGCAGTCGAGGATGTCGACGTAGAGAAATGTGATGAAAGCGAGTCCAAGCTGTCCGCTGACGCCGGCAAGGTCAAAGTTCTGCGCGTTAAGTGTCTTCTCGATCCGATGAAAAGTGACGACCTTCTTGAAGAAGTCGAATGAATTGTCTCCTTCGGGGGTGTGAGGGAAATAAGTGATACTTGTATCGCGCGGCCACGAGATTATGGAAACGAGTAAAATTCCAGCAATGATGGCGCCTTTGATCCTGTACATCAGCAGGATACAGGTCAAGATACCGCCGCAAAAGATACCGATCCACAGAGTCGGATTGCGCATTTTGGCCCATGACGGGCAGGTACCGTCTTCTAACATATCACTTTGCCTACAGCCAGCAATAGCGATAGGAGTACTCGTGTCGCCCGTAATGGCGCCAATGCCAGCGCTATACGTCAAGCCGATTAGAGCTTTAATTTGTTAGCCAACGGACTCATCAGGGTTGTTATTCCAAATACGCACAGAGATACAACCCGATTCCAACGCTTGATGCTAGCTTAATGGACCGTGGAATAGCCCTTGCAAGCCACTGACGCAAGCCCAAAATGGAGAGTCCAACGAAAACGAATCCTTCAAGGAAAACTGAGGTTAAAGCCAATCTGTATGGAACTGGTCCGGTTCCATGGAAACCGACGACGTTGTATGCGAAATAAGCATTCAATCCCACTATGAGAAGTTAGATCTTGGGGGTGCTCGTGAAGTAGTCCATGTTCTGTTAGACATACTTCCAGGTGCCAAAGCTATGGGCATGTTGGCAAAGACTCCCATAGAGAATGTAGATAGCGCAGCGATTGCGGCTGTTGCCGTGATGAGGTCTCGTCGGATCACGTTCAGACAAAGATTGTATTCGACGTCAGTTGCACACGTCGGGTCCTTCGTATCTGTGCAAACACATGTGCCCCCTGAGTCTGTCAAGATTGTGGCATTAACCTAGAGAGGTATATTAATCGTCATGTTTGGTGAAATTGTGGAACGATGTGGCCTGCTATTACATACCGAAATGATATATGCCATTGCGAAGAAGGTAGCAAGACCAGCACGGATTTCTGTCGAGAAACGCGATCCTTTGCGCTCACGTCTCTGCAGAATGTATGTGAGTATGGACATCCGGGATCATATATCAATGATACTGATAGCCAATAGTTGGCATATGGACATACATGCCCTGACCTCTCCAACCTGAACCGACGGCCAAAGGCACTATCGGCCACGGCACGATCGAGTCGTTCAGTCCATTGACCCATGATTACGGTAGGCAATAGTGGACTTGTAACAACTCTGGAAATTAAGACATGAACAAAACCACAGCTGGGTGTGAACTCAATTCTCTAATGAAAAGACAGGAAATGTAAGAGACAGGATTCCCAAGATCCGAGGCAGGTGAATGAGTGCCGGACTGGCTCTATATCATTCAAGCCACGGACAGTCGTTCCACAATGATATCCTAGAGCCCACATGGAAATGGCCGTTTTCAGAAATAAACGATCTGCATGTTTCCTTATCATCCGTCGAGTCAGCCACAAGGGCGTGCGAACATGCAAATAGAGTACCACCCTGTGCATCTGTGTGGGGTTACCATGTGCGCCTGTCAGCCCAAGCTGACTAGACTTGGGATGTATGGAAGACCGATGGAAGACCCCGTGCAAAGATAAGAAGGAATAAGATGGTAGCCTTGTTAACCCCGTCAGGGGTATCGCGTTAGGTTGTCGCACAGAGTAATCATTATACATTCCAGCATAGATCGAAAACTTTCAGAGCTTAGCATGTTGGCCAATCCGAACACTCTCATAGGGCCAGAGTTACGCATAGCAAGTGGCCTCATGAAAGACTCTAGTTCTTTGAGGGCTCGCGTGCTCACTCGATGCCGTAGAAGCCACTTTGGGAGATAGCTCGACGGTCGATTGACAACTCAAAGATCATCCGTCGGAGGGTTACACGGCATATTAGATGTTAGCGCAAGATGGAACCAGAAAAGCTGCAAAGAAAGTCCATGCGCCACTGCAGCCAGGACGATATGGAGATATGTATCTTCCAGAGAGTATTACAGATAATACCCCCCCACGAATCCGGCAGTTCCTCCATATCCCAGACAGCCACATGGAGTCCTCGACCCTTCAGGAACGGTTCGTTCGACTAGATCAGTCAGAATACAGAGACTGGGCCTCGGTTGCATCGCGTCCTCGTGCATCATGACTACTAGAGCTAGACTGCACAACGCGTCGGCTTCCCGCACTATGAAAAAGAAAAAAAAAGACCTCCCATGCGTAGATTAAGAAAATCATTGATTTTTTGCGTCCAATCCAAGCCCAAGCCAAGTTCAAGATGAGATAGGGATAGAACGAAGATGAGTGCTGGATTTGCGTTAGTATGTCCTTGCGGTGGCGGAAATTACCGATAGTTGATATAGGGCGCTTCCGAAGGAACAACTCGTTGACGCCAGTCTCCGACTGCAGGACTTAGATGGACAATTATGATTATGATCACAGCGCAGAGAATCGGATGGTCACAATCTTATCTAAACTTCGAAGCTGAATTCCATTCCAGAGGTTTCGCAGATATCATTCCTATTACCTGAATAAAAGCAAACCGGAGCTCGCCGTCCTCCAAGGCAAGAAAGAGCCTTCATCGACGCCACAGCGCTTTGTTATCTTTACCATACAGCCAACAAGCAAAGTCGCTGGGAATACGTAGAAGGGTTACTATTCCGTATGTTGCTCTCGAGGTTTCGTTGTCGATCTGGCCGCGATAGGTATTTACTACCGTTTAGATCCCAGGGTTGTTGATAGTGACACGGGAAAAATTGATTTCTGCAAAATAATAGATCAATTATTTTTCTGGAGTAGGACAGTATGTCCCACCTTTTATGCCACTAGTCATAGCCAGCAAAAGCTTGACTTGGTCGTTAACCGGGCAGGTGTATGGAGTAGCTGCTGTAGTTAGGTTAGTTAATATTCACTTTCGACAGTTACCTTTCGCAACATCGATTGCCTATCAGACACAATACTCGACACTAAAGCTCGCTTTCATGTCTTGCAGGAATCCAGTCGTGTGTAACGACGTACGTATGGTACGATAATTCTACTTCCTTGGGTGTCTCTGAGAGTGCGAGGGGGGCGGATACGACCTGGGGGCTGCAGATCGTTCTGCAACTTTCTGTGATCGACAGGGCTAATGATCAGGGATAGGGTTACGGAGTACTTTAGATATCTACGCTTATGGTTGGACGACTGATTTCTCGTACTTGATTGTTGGCACTAGTTGATATATTATTAAAGACGACTGCATGGTTGAAACATCCAGGAGCAGCAGACATCATCTAATACTCAATGTGCATTTTCCTGACTAAAGAAGTTCTCAAAAGCTTTCTTACAACTAGCCCTAGCTATAGACCAGCTTATTTTGATGCCTCCCGTAGCCAGTATCCAGACAGATAACCAACGAAATAGGTATGGACAGGACAGAATTGAATGGGATGCCAAACAGTGGCGAAGACTCAACAAACGAAAAAGCGCAGAATGGCAAAAAGGAAATCGCCAAGGGAAGGCACGGCATGCTTAAATGATGCAGCAAACGCTCGACAAAAACATGAATGAGAAGAGTACCAATAAAAAGACAAAACGACTGAAATGATCTATGCTGTTAAAGAGTAACATGAACGAAACGAATGTACTAAACATAGGGACACTAGTCCGATCCCAAGTCCCACGCTATATAAACCACATCCATTAATAAGGCGGTCGTCCTATCCTGCCAACTGTCCCTCGACTAATGCTGTAGTTCCCGCTATCACGGTTTGCGACAGGTGATTTGACCTCGGAGCTCAAGGGACGAGTCGGTCCGGGACCAAGGGGCTTGCCATTGTACTGCCTGTCTTCCTTGCGGCCGTTACGAGGAAGTACGATGTCCAACAGCTCCTCAACTTCAGCGCGTTGTTCGGCACTTGTAGTCAGTTCCGAATCATCATCGACATTGGGCAAAATACCCGATTCCTGATGATGATTCTCGTAGTTGGCATTGCCCGCGACAGATGATAGACCGGTACTGGACCTTGTCTTCTGCTTATTCAAGGATGGACGCTGGTGGGATGAGGCTGAAGTATCAGAGCGACCTTTGGATGAAGCTCTTGTGCCGAAAGATGGAGCCGTCGATGGGCGGTTGGAATCGGGGTACCCGCCAGGAATAGCCAGGTTCGGGGGCAGTGGAGGAACAGGTGGAATACCATCGGAGGTATACCGATTCGTAGGTAGCGAGTTATCCCGTCGACTGTGATCCAAATGTCCAATGTTTGTTGCATAAGCTCGTGGGGTCTCTGTTCCCTCCCTCTCAGACCTGAAGCTTCCTTCTCTCAGAGATTGTGGTCTGCTAGGACGTCGCTCGCCCATATCTGAAGTAGAAAAGGTACCGCTAACCATGCTCTCGCTGCTGGAGCTCTTACCACTGCTGCTAGACAAATCAAGGCGTCCGCGCAAAGGACTGGAGCGCCGGACATTGCCATTACTGGTGACAGATAGAGCGCGCCTCAGATCGTTGACACGGAGTGTAGAGTCTCTGCTGGAGCCAGTGGCGGGCGTATGCAGCCCTTCCGGAAAACTGGTACGTCGCTCATCTGTTATACCACCGGCAGCCTCTGGGCTATATGTTGCGGAAGTATGACCATGGTGCACAGAAGTGTGCGAGCCTGTGCCAGTGATGGAGATATTTGCTACACCATTGGTGTAGAGATGGCTACGACCACCGAGTGTTCCCGTCTTGGAACCACTGATTGACAGCGTAGTCGCGCTCTCTTTTTCCACATTGGCCAGACAAGCTTCTTTTGACCATTGCGAAAGCATTTCTTCTTTGACGTCAGAAGCAAGCAGGTCTTGATCCGGCCGCTTTGCGGCAGATGCTCGTGATGGAGAGGCACCAGATGACAGTCCAGGCGTACTGGGTGGACTATGCGGAGAAGACAGAATGGCTTCGTTATAGGCGTTTTCGACATGGCGAACGAGGTCTTCGACACCCGTGAAAGGGAGCAAGGAGCCCGCAACTTCAGGGTATTCGCTACCTGCTCCATTGGCCGTGCCAGGAGAGATATGGTCAGGTGAAAGCGGAGGAAGCTTGACTCCATCAAGCCAGAGACCCAACTTCTGCCTCTTGGATATTTCTCGGTGAACGTCGTGACCGATCTTAGATGAGTCGAAGTTCAGATATTCGCACAAGGCCCACAGGTAGCCGTAAACAAGGCTGCCCACGTTGACTTTGGCGGCCGGAGAATTCAAGGCCTGAGATGTCGACATGTCATCCTGGAGCCGTAAAATCATGGGTAAACCGAACCTCACAGCGTTGACACCAAGGTTCTGGATGAGCCCAGACAAAAGTAGGTGCAATAGAAGGATGTCGCTTCTCATTGTTCCATAGTCAAGAGAATTTTCGTACACTGCAAGATGGAGCAACTGGAGGAAATTCGTCCGCGAGGTAGTGGGCACCTTTTCGCGATACGACGCTGCTGACACAACTCGCTTCGAAGACCTGTCAGCGTTATCAGACATATCGTATCTGGAGCGAACCCTTGGAAGTCTTTTCGGTTCGCTTTTGATCCTCAGATCGCGCTTGCTGGTCTCCAGCTGAAGCCATGTGACGACAGCATCCACATATGCACTACGAACATCACTTTCAGGATCACGAAGCAGCCATTCCGTACCCTCCCAGACCTCTATTCCGACCTTGTTTCGCGATTCGACACCAGCTGTGGCGGCTGGGTTTCTTACATTCGCGACGACTAGGATGTTTTTAACAGCTTTCAGAGCGGTTACCCTGGCAGCCGGGAACGAGAAGAACGCGTTTGTGGTCGGATCCTCTTGTGAACCCGTAGAGTTGGCAATCGTCGTGACTGCTTCGGATGGGTCTTCCACAGCGGAAGCAGCGGACATCCCGAGGGTGGAAGACGGCTTGAGACGTGTGAGAATCGCCCGAATCATGTCTGAGACTTGATTTCCGTAGTATATATGCGTCACAAGATCACCGATGCATTCTTGCAGTTTGGTTAGCAACGCCTCTCTAATAGGAGACAGAGCTTGACTCGATCTAGTAGCAGCGACAGTTTCAGCGCCCTCTGATCGTCCCTTCTGCGCAGCTGATGATGGGGGCGTCTGCACTTGAAGTAGACGCAGGATACTCTTGACGAGTCCCTGGAGTACATCAATGACAGAGAGACCGATCATATTGACAGGGGACTTCAGAAGCCAGTCGACCATGGACGCTAGCGTCAGTTGCTGATTCAGTTTATCTTCTGCCGCTGGCATGTCGACCAGCATCTCCATAGCGGAAACCAAGATGATAAAGCGGTCTTGCACAGGACACCACTTGGCGATAAGTTCGATAAGGGACGTAGCCCAGTTGCCGTCTAGATCTCTGACTGCAGCCTCCTCTTTTGGAGAGTTCTGCCGAAGGTTCGTAGTCATGATAAACCGCAAGACTAGATTTGTCGCAATGCGTATCTGGCCCTTGTTGCTCCCGGATAAAAATATACGCTCAAGACATCGCAAGGCAAGAACGCGCACCGCAACCTCGGCTGCTTTGTCTGCATCTGCAGCGGTCCCTGATGCTGTAACTGGGTCGCCATCAGCTGTATCCACAGTCTGCACAGTCGCAGAGCTCATCCTCCGGCGGCCCGCCTGTTCCCGTTCGGTCTTTTCGAGGTCATCGGCCTTCGTTTGAATTGAGACGAGAACATCCTCCCCTCCAGAGTACAGATTGCTTAGGATGACTGGGACGACTATCTCCAGCTGCGTCCCGCCATCTGTAGCCAATGCTTCTGAACCGACGACGCTCTTGATTGCCTGCAGACCTGCATTTCTCCAACGTATAGCTAGCGGGGTGCTCAGCGGCGTTTTTGTATGCGCCGAAGGATCCGGTGATGCAAAGGCCGCATATGTACGAACGATATTATGATATTGGGTCGCGTACTCGTGTTCCGCTGATAAGGTAGCAATATCCTGGTGGCGACAAAACATGTCAAATGTCGGGATTGTCTCTTCCACCATTGATATGTCATTTGAGCGGAGAACTGTCTCGATGACCGTCAGGACTGATCGTGCATATAGTGACAAGTCGCGAGGTGTCTTTTCGATAAGCGCCGTTAGGATCTGGAGGGTGACCTGGACATTGCTATAGAGCAATTGATTAGACGCTTAGCGAATTGCGCAAGACGAGTCACTGCCACGGCTATGACAAGAAGTAATGCTACTCACCCAATCTTGCTTCTCCAGACGTCCCTAGCGGTTCTCTTCTCCAGAAAGGCACCCACTTTCTGGAGCTTGCTGCGACGCGTACTGGCATAGTAAAGAAGGTAGGAAAGTTCGCTCGAATTGGGTTTTACTTCTTGAACGCCCTTCTGATAGCGTGGGTAACACTTCAAGATCAAGACCTGGTGTTTCGGTCGACATGACTGCCGTACGGAATTCATTTGAGCTGCGGGCGCCGCACTGGAGCGCTGGTCGCAAAGGGTAGTTCGAAAAAAAAAAAAAAAAGAAAACAAAGAAAGAAGAATGAGCGACTTTCGACGATGCTGTCAACCGTACAGGCAATTCTCCAACAAAAGACAAAGAACAGTGATTAGGATATTATTATCTGATTTCGAGCATGCAGTGGGAGAGGAGCACAGATTAGATGCCGTCGAGGGGAGAGCGGTGGAGACTATGTTGGCAGTGCTGCGTCTGCAGCGACAATCTCCGAGTGTTCATGAATGAGAGACTAGAGCCATCCGTTTTCCTGACTCCAGGCGCAGCCGGGATCTCCTCAGAGAAAGGTGGGTGATGACATATAGGACACGGAGGAAAACAAGGAGAATCTCGCAAGCCTCAGCCAGGTACGGAGTTGACAGACGGCGGCGTTGGTAGCGCCTGATCGGGCGATTTCTGCTCACCCCGTGCGCCGTGCCAAGGCTGATTTGATGTCCAGCCCGTCTTTCGAGTCTGGCAAAGGGATGCTTATTATTATATACCTAGAGTACTACAGCTCTATGCTAATTAATAATTAATAGGCAGAAAGGACATCTACAATCGCATTGATTGTTCATCTATGAATTCGCCAGGTTGCCTAACTATTATCCTTTTCCGTCGTAGTAATTGCATCAGCACCATGTACCCAGCTGTACTTTGGCTGACGCGGCCCCATCAATATCTTCTGAATTCTATCCCAACATCACGGCGACATTGATATTTATTTCCCTCAAGACATGGGCCTTGATCATCCACTTTGCTTGGAGGATTACTACCGTTATCCTTCATAACCCGGAAACCCGGGGGGTCACATGAATTGCGTCCTGCCGATCTCCTCGGTCGCACGTGCCGTCCTCGTTGAGGCCCGAAACGCCTGTATGTTGTTCCTTCGTCGATTATCGAGGTGCGCCGGCCCAGAAAGAGGGGATTTCTCCGCTGTTCCCGGACGACCTAGGATATCAGATCGCCTGTTGGGATTCTCTCCCCGCGGATGTATGTGTATGTCAAGCCACTTGCAGCGTAAAAATCGGGGTTGGGTGCGGATCTTGCTGGAAGAAGCCCCAACTGCTTCGCACCGAGCCCTTCACGTCTTGATCCCGTTCTTGATCTCTGGCTGCGCCTCCGCATCTTCCTTCCCTTGCTCAAGGTCTGCGCCTGTAGTCCCAACGTTTTGGCTAGCTGGAGCTCCTTCAATGCCCATACCCAAGAGTCCCTCGATAACCTGGGGCCGGATGATATCGCGACGGAAAGCTTCTTCCTGTAGCAGTCGTAGAGCGCGCAGCGTGGCTCCAGGATGAGTCAGGAACTGCGCATATTCCGGTGTCTTCCAGTAGGAGTAGAGGTAGGCTAGGTATGCAGCGAAGGCTTGAGCGTCCGGCGAGGCAGTCCCGTCCGCATCGTTTTCGTTGTTCGTATTATCCCCTGCAGTCGAGGTACCGAGGAGTTTCGGGTAATTGACTGCCAGATGAGAGAGATAGTGCGGATTTGCGAGGGAGAGTACGAATTCGAGCTCGAGAGTGAAGCGGGGGTTCGTGAGAGTGGGAGGAGGTGGTTGTTCCATTATGAGTAGAAGTCTGGGTGGAAGGACGAAGCTATGTCGTGAAGGAGGGACAAGCTTCTCTTATCGATCGATTGGCCAAGGCGACGGAATTAGAATCCCTGCGATCACGAAGAGCGTTGTGTCGACGTCGAGTTTTTGGGCTGGACTTCAAGTTGAAAGAAGAAGCTTGGAGGAAGCGACAAGGTAGGTATCCATCACCTGCGTGGACATGGGCTTGGTCTTGGTTGGGTAAAGCTCGCGACCGAAGCTGCGCTTTTGGTCATCAAGATCCATAACTAACTACATTAACTAGACTAGCGAATAGTTATTCTCTTTCCTGGAAGGTCTTCGAGGACCAAATTCACACCATTTGCTATTGCTGACTTCTTCCACCTCAGTGTCTCACATCAGAAGGCGATATACCACAAAAGCCCCGCGGTATTGCGCGTTAACAATGGGAATATCGGGCAGCTGGGTTCCGTCAATCCTAGTCATTTCGCAGTTACAGAGGACTGGCTAGACCAGCAATCGCATGATCAATGTCAAGCTTGATCGTTAACGATTTGCGCAAATAACTTCCACGCATTCTGTGCTGTTTCTGGGTGATTAAAGGGTGGGGGGAAAGCGTTTGTTCCTGTAAATGGCGAATCTTGTCTACTCGCAGGCATATTGTTCTCGTTGGATATAATTTGCGAGTCGACGACAACATGCGAACGATCGCATGATATCCCGTCCTGTACATTGCTATACCAGTGATTGTATCAAAAGCAGACCGTCCGCTGATTCAATATATATTCCTTTGGTCATGATACCCGACATCATACAATATCTTTACCGTGTCTCTCGCGAGATGCTCGCAGAGACATCATTCCGGGGGGCATTTAGTTATCCCCTCAGCAAACAAAATGGGACGTTCTGTTAGCGCGGGTAGTGGGTCAGGTTTCTGTCACATGATCCACGTGATCTTATAGTTAAAGGGCCCTAACGTTTAGTGAGGGATAGGCTCTAGATTAGTTAAGATACCACTAAATCAGTAGCTAAGAGGCTCCCTAAGGTTTTACGCTAATTTCCCCCCTTATTCTACAGGGCACTACACCGCATTCTCGGCACCCTATATTAGGGCTTTAACCGCTTAAACGCTTGCCAAGGATGCCTAAAGGCACCCCGAAAAGCGCCCCTAGATTAGTTAAATAGGCACCGAGTATTTACGGCTTATAGGCTATACATACTTAAAGGGTCCTTGAGCAATAAGCTTTAGTATACCTAACTTCCTATGTATGCTTTAAGGCACTTAGTTAAAGAATGTTAGGCTTACTTATTAAAGGGCTTCGTAAAACTTTAAGCAGTAATGCTTAATATTAGTGCTAAAGGGAATTATAATTAGGCTTAAAGTCTAGGTAGCTTTAGGGATAAGTTATAGAGGCTCCTAGGCTGTAAGTTCTAGATTAGTTAAAGATTGCGCTTAAACGAATAGTTAAAATAGGGGCTAGCACGCCTAAAGTTTAGGTAAAGGCCTAGGCGGTCTGTGCCTCGGCCACGTGATTACCAAGCCGCACTAAATTTTAGCCCGACTTCCCAAATAGGAACGTCCCTCACTGTTTGCTGAGGGGATAGTCTTCTAATTTGAACCCAGTTGATTGGTACATTAGTAACTTAGACGAATCATCCTAGTCTTGTTTTCGACTAGACGTACTGAAAGGCAGTACCAAGGGGCCTTCTGAGGGATGGTCAACGTATCCCGTCAGCACTTCAGTTACTGGACATCTCGTGATAGTTACGCGGGGCTTTCAGTGGTATCAACAATTCACCGCGAGAATCAGATGTAAGGCGGAATGAACCATGCTGCTTTTATCTGATATATTTCCCTGTTTCCTACGCTGCCGTCGTATTCGAGATCTTATAGAGTACCATAGACAGATCTAGAGTACCTACAACGTCGATCCTCCAGTGAGATCCAAGAACCAGTCGCAAAGCAGGGTCCCAGGTGAATCCTTAGTATTGTTCCCAAACCGCTTCTGGAATCTCAGAAGCCCTGAATTGGAGCCTTCCAGCGTCGGGCTAAGTAGACGCAAGTCTGCGATTGCACTCCCAGTCCACACTGGCGCCAAGGGGAATTCCGTATGCAGTAATTGATCTTACAGTCCGCGAAACCAAGTGGATGCGCAGGCCGAGTTTAGTGCAACGAAGGACACCGGGGCACAGGCACGGCCGTCGATCTGGCCTTAACCAGAACGGCGATGTCGTCAACTGAAGCGGAACGCGCAACCCGGGCGGCAAAGTAGAATCTGTGGTAATTACCGTCTTGTGAATAGATGTTATGCCTGGTTGCAGAGAAATCTTGCTTTGAATAATTTCCAGGGCCTGTGCAAGCCGCTCGAACTCCACTGCCTGCTGATCCGTTTGATGGAAAACCGCGAGGATGCGGACTGTGCGCCCGCACCTGATATGGTAAGTTAGAGAGCGTTATTATTATTTTTGTCATCGAGGTAGTTTCCACGAGCCGTCCTCATCGTCGAGTTCCACGGGGAGACAGGATCGCCAAGCAGGCAGCGAGCCAGAACAAGATGGATGATGCCCTGGCTATGGGATCTTCCTCTTTCTCCTAACATCTAGGAGATAGATACTTTGGGCTGGGTACCTAGCTGATCGTGCCGTCATTGGTTCCAGACCAGGAAGGGAATGCCCGTCCTTATGCTCTTTAGACGCAATTGATGGCCAGTAGTAGTAGTGACGACTCTGTTGGACAACTTGGAAAGGATTCCTGCGGTGACCTTGGCGCGACTCCTGGTCGTACCTTCAAAGGAGGCAAGGCGGTACCAAAGGCATTTATTATGAATCCGTGGCATTCTGGGGTTCGTATTTCAGTGGTCTGCGGAGAAGCAAAATCCAACGAGATGGATCTTTCTCAGAGTGCGGAATGTAGACCATGGTTCCTGCAGCGGTTATCCACGAAGATGTCGTAGTAACGAAGATCCGACGGTCACAGCCAGCCAGATTTTTTGTACCGATCGATACTCAGTAAGCAGGATCTCGCATGGCATAAATATATATACTGGGGCAATCGACAGCAGCGGCAGAGCATCACCCACTCCACAAAAAGAAACGGCATCGAGACAAACAAAGAGCAGCTGTCAAGGAGGCCCAACAATATCCGCGGCGTCTTTTTTTCCCCTGACTATCGCCAACAACAAATTAATTTGGCTCAACGACGGTCCCTGAACGGAGGCCGCCTGTCGCTGGTAGCGCCCCCGCTGCGACCCTCACTTTAACCTCCGCGCCCTCATCGCTGGACGAGGAAGCAGAGACTCTCTGGGAAGTCTAACTCTACGCTCTCCTGGGCCTTCGAGCCTTCGTCTCATCCATCCACCCTCTTCTCTTCCTCCCTCCTTCCAAGTTCCCCCCCTCACCACCTCCCTAGGACTGCTCCATCTTGTTTCATCTAAAGCCACGCCCCCTTCCCCAGCGCGAACCAGTTCATTAAATCGAGTCATCTCCTATTATTCTGCTTGTCGATTCAGCAGACAGGACTACTGACTACCCGGCCGAGCGACTTCCCCTATCCTATTCGATCACCACACGGATCCGCCGTGCAACCAACCTGCCGATCTGCCTTATCGATTGATTAATCACTACTGGACTGCATTCTTGCGAACGGCCCGGCTGCCTCAAACTCATCGGAGAAACCCCCCGTCGCTAGGACACGAAAAGAATCCAAGACTGGGATCATCTCCAGACAGACGGTCGTCTGCGTAAGACAGTGTCCCTCGAACCGTTGACGACTCTTTTATCCTCTGTCGTGGTCCCTGCCCACCCTCACCAGATCAATCGTCGTTTCACTCCCGTCGTCCGCCTTGGACACTTGCCGATCGTGCTGCAATCGAACCCTCCTCGCGCCCGCATCCATAGGTCGTGTTGGCGTGCAGTGCTCGAGTCGTGTGGTCGCCAGTAAACGGCGGACTTCCCTTCACGGGTCCTCAGATATATGCTTCCCGCCTGAACCTCCCCAAATTCGAAACCAAGGCCCTGCTGGCATTCATCCGAAATCCACCATCCTTATCAGAGTTGACACACCCCAGCAAATCCCAGACATATTGTATCTGACCACAATGTCGCTCGCCCCGCTGTCGGCGCCAGGTTTGTGTCCCTGCCCCAATCTACACTCTCCAATTCCCCTTGACAGAGCATCATCGCTCTCACCTTCCCGCCCGCCAACCTGCCTGATGTGCAGCGGTAGTCTGACCCGGACCCCTCTTCCTCATGTGTTCCCGGAATTCGAAACCTGGCCGGAAATAACTAACAGTGTCCATCTTAATCTTTCCAGAGCGCCAGCCCTCTCCTCAGCTCAACATCAATCTGAGCTCGAACAATCCCTTCAGGAATCGTGCTGTGTCGCCCTCCGCTACTTCTCCCAACTCAACAGGTCGCCCTGTGTCAACGAACCCGTTCTTGGACGAGACGGATCTGACTTCCTTTCAGTCAGCACCCAGTGCCAGCATGTCTTCAACATCCAAACCCAGCTTGATGGGCAACACGGCTGAGCTTTTCGTATGTCTATCCTTCCCACCAGAGTCGGTAACCACAGTCTACTAACATTCCTGGCTAGGAGAACCTCTCTCTCGAGCCCTCTTCTGAGACCAGCAATCGCAGGCCGGCGCCTTCTCGCCCAAGCAACAAGCCTCCAAGCCGCCCGCCGAAGGAGCGCTCGCAAGCTCGCAACAAGGACAGCGATCCTTTTGATGTCTTTGCAGACCCGCCATCGTCGTCTTCAAAGCCTCATCGCTCCAGATCTCATGACGTGAGACGGCCACGCCGTAATTCGGAGTCCTCTGTCATGGAGCGACCTCAGAAACCCCTCGATCCGGAAGACGAAAAACGTCGAAGGGAGAGAAGACATCGCGAAAGGGAGGCACGACACAGAGATGGCAAGTCTCGTTCTTCTAAGAAGACACCCAGTCATCGTCTTGATATCATCGACAAATTAGACGTGACCAGCATCTATGGAACTGGCTGTAAGATTCACCTGCTCCTGGTGTATCATGGGGAAAGTGGCTAACCACAGCATACAGTATTCCACCACGACGGTCCCTTTGATGCCTGCAATCCTCACCGCAATCGCAAGGGCTTAAAGGCTGCGCCGATGCAGGCGTTTCCTAAGGACTCCAGGAACATGGCACTGGGTGGTGCTGGACCTAACAATGATAACATTGACCTTGAGCTCTTCCACGGTGTCCAAACCGAAGGCTACAACGACTTCGCTACAAGCGGAAAATCCGATCAGCCCGAAGCGTTCAGCGCCACTACGCGTGTTGAGCCGATCCATGGCGCAGAAAGCATGGGATTGGGAACCAGCACGTTCTTGGAGGGGGCGCCGGCCAGTCGTGCAGCCATCCAAAGACGCCAGAGTGAAAATGAATCGGGGAGCGGGTCGAACGGCGGTGGTTTGCAGCGGAAGAAGAGTCTTGCCCAAAGAATCCGAGGAGGCATCAATCCCAGGGCGGGAGGAGGCCGTGTTGTATCCCCCGATGCGACTTATTCTACTCCCACCTCCAGCGGGTCTCGAACCAACGAGAGAAACCCATTCTTCCAGGACTACGATGATGCGTGGGACAAGAAGGGCGCCAAAATACAGATGGCGGAAGACACCAGAACGAGTTACGAATCTGGTGGAAGAGCCCGCGCTGCGAGCAGCCCCAGGAGACCTCAAGGACTGGAGAGGAAGGATACCGATGAGCGGATGAATGGCGGAGGCGATGGAATGAAGAGCGGCGGCGGCTTTGTCAACCGTATGAAGAGTTTGAGGAAGCCACGCCCGGAGAGACGGCCTGCTGACTCCTGAGTGAACTGGTCCTTGTTACTGAGTTCTGGATCTTAATTTGCCTGAAGGCCAACCGTCCGCTCGGAGACCAGGGAAAGCCCGACGAGATGGATTAGACACATGTTTCTCTAGTTGACCCGAAGCTGGCTGCTTCGAAGCAACAGCCTTGGTGACTCCGTTTCACGTTTTCCTGGGAAACTTTCAGGATGCTTGATAGCACTTCAGCCGGCCGTAGTACTATGAGCTCATTTCCCCTCAAAACACCCAGTTAGTCCTTGGTACCCTTGATTGGGATCAAATTAAAGCTCGCTTGACGCGAATTGGGGGTTACAAGCGACCGGCGTTTTCTGTCTGCACAACACCCGATGGTCGGGGAACGGGTACCTTTTTATTCCTGTTTAATAGGTTGGGCGTATGTCCTGATTAGTGTCTGTTATTCCTGTTTTAGTATCTTCAGCTTCTACTCTAATACACTTTCCCCCGTAATATCTTTATCATCTGTTGATCTTGGCGATTCTTGAAAACTCAGTTGCAGTATCCTAAGGATGAACGGAGACCCTCGTCTTGCTAGTTCAAGAACAAACCATCATTACATCAAGGACCTTCGTGAGAATGAAACTAATAAGATAGCAGCATTTCAACTATCTTATCTGCAAGGACCTTGCTGCTGTAGAAGAGTTACCGTTGCGTCGGTGACAGTATCGACTTAATTATTTTTATCTGGCATCTCCCAGCAACAACATCAGATGAGTTCTACGCCAAAGTGTACGTGACCGAGAGAAATGTAAGCGATAAATCGAGTCCTTACTACCTCAGTCGTTGCATTATGCCTTGGACCCGTGAAAAATACCAGGCGGGAAACGTGATTATTCCCCCTAAGGCATCAACTCAACCAAGGGCGCTAACCGAAGTGCATCAGCTAACTTCAAGTTGTTCGGCGCCTTTTGAATCAAAAAGACATATCCCAGATCCCTCCTGGCCAGCCTCCTTATACTTCTATTCTTCTTCAATCCACTATCCACGGTCTCATTCGTGATTTCAATACGTAGCGGCTGGTTGCTAATGCCTGGAGTCTGGACATGGTCTGACTTCTGCGGCATTGGCTTTCGACTAGAGACGATCGTCGGCAGTACTGCGCCAACCTGCCAGTAAATGACCCGCATAGTGCGCTGAAAGATCAATATCCCGCAAAAGGGAGGACACGAAAAAGGCGTAACATTTGCTGAAACGAACCAGACGCTATCGCAGTTATCCAATAAAGTGCTGAAAGGTGTTTCTGCCCTTTGTTGCAAGGATCCTTATCTGATTCAGGAAATACAATAGTCCATCAGGATGTCTTTAACCAACGCTTACCTCGCTGAGCCTGCCTTTCCAATCCTTGCCTCCTCACTAATTTCAGAACCATTCCCGGGAGAAGCAAAGAGGGCTTCTGGGAAGGTAGTGAACAATGCCTCCCCGCGGGGCGACAGCCATCCTTCGCGGGAGTGGAGTCTCAAGCATGACATCAAGAACGGTATAGGGAGCGACAAAGACAGCGTTTTCAGATGTGGCACTATTACAGGCTTTTCCAGACTGAGGGAAGGAAATGCGGATGAAGACAAGGGACGAGTCTGCGAGGTAAGTCGATAAGCATACAGGATGCAATTCTTTCCCATTCGCACTCGCGTATGCAGGCTGCTTGGCGATCCTTGCAACCTGTCACAAACTCGAACTTCCCTACCTTGCATCCAATATTACGGATTCAGGAACCTCTCCGGTTGAGTTGACTGTTCAGCTGCTGAAAGACATTCTGCTGTTAGCTCCCTCGTTATCTACTGTCAACACATCTCCGTAGGACCAGCCCGAATCATCCATCGGAACCAAGGGCTTTCATCATCCGATCTCCAACTTCTAGTGCCTTCTCACCGGAGACACTACTTGGCTCACTTCTTTCCTGTCATGATGAACCGCACTTATCACGTGAGGAGGCCGTTGAGCTTCTTGATTCAGTGCAGATTCTCTCCGTATTGGATTTCACTCATGTCATACAAGCCATCAGTAATGTGTCTGATGCCCTGAACCGAATTCAGCAGCAGAGACACCAGCTCAGAGAGAACCATGGACAGGTGTCGTCTTCGGACAACTGCAATAGCCCGGTCCTCCTCATTATCGAGGGAATAGATACTATGGCTGATGGTCTTATTCGCACCTCAAGCCCGCTTAGAGGCACGGCTCTACTAGTTCCGGTACTACGTACTCTGACATATCTGTCGCGGACATATGCGTCGTTTCTTTCTGTGATGCTTGTCAATACGAACACGCTCGGATCAATATACCCAAACAGAAGTGTGAACCCTTCGTCACGATCCTCTGGCCAAGGGCAACAATTCAATGTCGGGGACGGAGATGGTGATCGAAACGAGGGTATACATTCCGTCTTTTTGCATCGTGCTACGTCGACGACCTTGTTACCCACCATCCTATCTAGATCCCTCGATCAGGGTATCGACACCCACCTGCTTCTTTCCAAGGTAAATGGTAGAAACGTGGTCGAGGTTGTCAAGGATCGAGTGGGAAGTGGTGTAGGCAGGTGGTGTGTCTGGGATCGAGGTACATGGGAAGCCCTTGCTGCGCCATTAGACTGAGCGCTGTGCCGGAGAGAACATATGTTCATGGATGCAAAGACATTTTTTATTATCTGCATACAATTACCTACCACGTATGTGATAGGTACGTCCGCCTCGGAAGATAAATCACGCATGTGTGCAATTACTAGTCGATATCAAGCGCCATTTTCCTAGCAGTTCAGAATAGAATATGACTGCAAACAACCCCGGCGAACAAAAGGCGGACGATAACCGATGAAACAACTCCAATCCCGGCCCTTCCCTAGAACAGAGGGGTATCTTATTCCCGAAACTTATGAATATGCCAGCAGGGGTTTTTTATGCGCGGAAATTAAGAGAAAAAAAAAAAGATATCATGCTGCAAGATTCGCCCATCGCAGGGAAGTGAGAGAAACCAGAGACATTGCCAGTCTATCCGGAGCCATCTTTCTCAGCCCACATGCGAAGAACGGCTCTTTCGACGACAGCCTGCGCCTCCTGCTCGCATTTTGCAAGATCTTGGATGGTCATGGCTTCCTCGAATTGAATGTCCTGTTGCTGAACTTTGACCCACTGTTTATGTCGCTCGCAGCGTTTCTTGAGACAGACACCGCGAGAAATCGTGCCGATTTCATTCTCCTGGTTCGAGGCGTCTTCCATCGGGGTATCCCCATCTGCATCCTTTGCAGGAATGGCTTCCAGATTGCCATCCTTGAGAGCCTTTTGGCCGGCCTCGGAGAGTCTCCATTCGTCGAATTCCTCGTCACTCCAAGACAGCCGCGTGTCGAAGCCACATATGTCCTTCCAGCCACCCTTTGGGTCTACTTGCTTCAACCGCTCCAGCACGTTTTTACCCCTCTGTCGTACTAAGCCTAGGAAGGTGTTACGAGCTCGGAGCATCTCTGTGCGGTGAAGAAGCTCATCTCTTCGCTTCCGTAGTTTTTGGATCTTTGTCTCCTCATCAGGTGTGTAGGTGAGGTCCTTAGGATCAATATCTAGACCCAGCTTCTTGCCGCCTTCATCCTTGACATTGTCGTCTGGAGGCGACACAATTCGATCGCCCAGTCTTCGGAACTCTTCCACCGAGGATACTCCTGATATAGCTGCCTTCAACTCGCGTGCCGTGAGAATACCCCCTCTGCTCCCGAGTTCCTCCGTTGCATTCCTCACATCGGCGTCCATGTCATCGTCATCGTCTTCGTTGGATGCGGCGCCATCCTCGGCGTGAGACGCCTCTGGATCTTGTTCGCCAACAAGATTACTACTCCGCTGGCTTTTGTCTCCTTTTCGAGTACTGCTCGTGGAGCGTGAGTTATTGGAAGTGCGTACAGCGGGTACTAGGTTGAGGTGTTGAGTCTTAAGACGCATGAACTCTCGGCCATGATCGTCACAGCAGTATTTGCTCAAGACCTGTTTGGTGATACGAGCAGGCTTGCGACATTCTGGCAGGCGACACATCGGCTTCCATGTGGTGTTTCCTTTTCCTTGCTCTTGGCAATTGGGGCCTGACGAGTATTGTCAGCGAGGGCAGATACATGGAAGGTAGTAAGGCACTGATAAGACTTACAAATGTACTTGTCAATCAAGTCTGCATCTCTGGGATCGATATTGACACATTTTCCATGAAACCAATCTTCGCAGCCTCCATCACAACCGATCATCCAGGTATGATTATCTGGTCGCCGGCAGATACAGAAGACCTCGTTCGCGTCTTCGACACTTTCGTCGTCTGACTCCGGAGCTGCTTTCTTCGAACGTTTCTTCTTGTTTTCTGGAGCTGGCGAGCCTGCCGCCGATGCGGAACCCTGCTTTTTTGGCGCTGGCGTCTTGCTCGCACGCGATGAGGCCGGGGTGTTAGAACGGCCATCAACACTTTCTCCGTCCCGAGTGTTTAGCTTGCGCTTTTTAGGCGCGGCTTTTTGAGTTGCCGTGCCCTTCTTGCTTGATGCTGCCGTGGGTCTTTTGGCAGCAGTGCCGCCCTTGGTAGCTGGAACGGGGGACGAACGTTCTGATGATGAGGCTCTTGACATTGAACCCCTTTTCAAATCGTTCACTTTCTTGGGAGTAGGATGTTCGGCAGGAAAATCTGTGCCGTCCAACTGGCTTATAGAAAGCTTTACGCCGTCCATGGCAGCGCTGGGGACTGCATCCAGACTAGAGGCGGAGGGCTCGAGTTTCACCTCGGGCGTCGGGTTGCCATGTCCATTCGTAAGAGCCTTTTTGCCAGTGTCCTCGCGTAACAAATCATACAGGTCAGCCCAGGAATTCTTCTCACCATCATCCTCACCTGAGGCAGTGATGTAAGACGATTCAGGCGTTCTTAGCTCGCGATGGACATTCCTAGCCCTATCGAGACCAAAGTAGCCACATTGTCTCCAGCCAACGATGCCAACAATCTTATCGTCTTTTACAACGATATTAGATCGGACCATATCATTATGTACAAAGCAGAAATCTTCACCCTTTTTGTTCTCCTCGAAAAGTATATCCCGTTCCGGTTGTTGCGCTTCCGGTAGTGTTTGGTGATTCAATCCGCGGCAGACGTAGGAGGGTTCATCAGACGACGAGTCGGCGATCTGGAGATTCTTAATGACATTGCAACACTGTACTTTGAGACTTTGCCTTTGCTCTGGTGTGAGATATCTCCAGGCAACGTCCAGCGAGACACCTGGGATTCGCGATTCGACGGTGACATTCTTCCCGTCGACAGTTCCACAGAAGTATATCACAGGCACCGCAATGTCTAAGTCTCTGAGGGCCTCTCGGGCCTTTCTAGCAGCTCCTAGTTCGTTTGCGTTCAAGCAAGAATACCGCGACTCTGCTGCGCCACTCGCATCTTCCTTGTCCACTCGGATGACGACTGTGCCGGCAATAAAGACTTCCCTATCCCCGACCGTCTGTATAGAATTCTCCGGTGTACAGTATTTCCGCACAACGTCCTTCCAGTATTCTGTGCTTTCAGGCTCGGATTGGTACCAGTGATTGTATTGGGGCGTAAAGTCGTCAGGTCGCGGGTGGTAGCGGCCATAATGAGGGCTTCGAGCTAGGTAAGGATCGCCTTCTGGAATCTTGTCCGGATCTGTCTCGTACGGATTCGCGCTGGTCGATACCTGCGCGGTATCTGTCTCGGCCATTTTCGCGGTAAATGTCTGCTGCTGCGTCGCCCGCCGGGTTTGACGTATTCACGCACGCGACCGTCTTTCCCTGACCTGTCCTGAGCTCTTTCGTGCTCAACCAAACGTATATTTCCTAGCAGGATCGGATCCCGCTCACCACAAGATCAACCTTGGTGCTTACAGACTGCTGCTCAGCCAAGGACGAACCATGACGAGAGACAAGACTGTTCCGCAGGAGGTGTAGCTTTCGATAACGGACTGCGGACGTTTCGTTCGGGCGCTGGTAACAGAAAAGGAGGAATCGTATCTCCCTTGCAGATGAGAAAATAATTTTCGGTTCAGATCCAAATTTTGAAAAGAGCGACACCGCTGTGACCTTGCAGTGAGGTGAATGGTGTCTGTCTGGCCTTGCGGAGAATCAACGCGCAAAAGTTCTTTATCAAGACGCGGTCCGCTTGCCCAATTTGTCTGTCTGTTTCGAGGGTTCGAAGAGGTATGACCTGGCATATGTAGTAGCTAGATTAGCTGGATGGAAATAATATCAGTATCCGTCCATCGCAGATCAGAGTGAAGAAAGAATCAAAAAGAGAAGAAAAGGATACATAATAAATCGCAATCAAATCAAGACTCTCTAGCTTGGGGCAGTTCCTCACTAACTCAATGTTGGTTAGTCTGGGATGGCGTCCCTTTCGTTACAGTACGTACTGTATGTATGTACATTGTGGCGGGGAGTGGCTGGACAGAGAAATAAATCATACTAGACTACCATACGAGTTCCTTAGAAGGAATGATACGTAGCGCTGTATATCCAATAACTAATAGAGAGCCTTTCTGAGTTTGGACATTACATCACTTGGTAGAAATGATACAACGCAAGATAGTAAGTAATTCACAATACTTTAGGTAGGTATTCTACCTGCGGAAAGCCAAACACTCATCTACTTAAACTAGGTATGCTTCCGCTGCTAGAGATGCCTTAGCATATGATGCAATGTTTCTCTACAACATCAAAGTTACGCATGCTATGCACTATTAGGCTTCAACGATTCTGAACCCTATACAAAGCGGTGTAACCTAAGTACCTAATCCTAACCAGGAAACTTAACGGCAAGCCCTTACTTCTTCAGTTCTGTCTCAACTTGACCTCAACTTCATTCCTGCGCTTCACATTTACTTTACCTGAAGATTCCCTAAGTCTTCCCTGACCTGTTAAAATCTTCCTTTCTATTCAAGCAGTGTCTATAGGTGCACAATATTCTGCTCCAAGTCAACTTATCTGAACAGGACTCTGTCAAAATGGCGAAGTCTAAGGTACCAGCTGCTCAGGCGGCAGACGCTCAGGTGGCAGACGCTCAGGTGGCAGGCGCAGAGACTGGCACTCCAGAGCTCATATTTTCTTCGTCAATGTTCTCCTCTCCAGAAGATCTCTACAAACACGCTTTGAGAATTCTCTCTACTGTTACATCCCACGAAGAACTCATCTACAAACACATTCTGCCAGCTTGGGCGCAGACCATATTAGATCAGCTCGACGACAGGTTTGAGGGCACTTTCAGGTAAAGAATACTTCTGACATTTCCCCTCTGTTTGATAATTTATAAGACTAACCATTTTATATCTCTTTTCTTTTCTTATCTTACAGGAAAAACTACAACGTCATTACTTCTACTATCTGGATTCGAATCATGCCCACAGAGCTCCATGATTGTCATCAGAACTGGATCAATGCCCAGAAGTTCCGTTGGTATCGTACCGGGCAAATCACTGCTCATGAATATGAGTACTTGCGTGTTATGGTTGGAACGAGTAAGTCTAAATCCTATTAATCCTATTAACTATATGATTGACCGTTCTAACAATGTAATCAGCGATCCCATTTATTCACGGGCCGTATGCGCGCTCTAGAAAGGAACCAGATTTGCTTTTAAGAGTAGACGGTCGGAGATTACCGTCTCTTGTGGTCGAATCTGGATGGAGCGAGTCTTTCCCCAGACTCGAGGAAGATATGAACCTCTGGCTCGTGGGTGGTCAGGGGCAAGTGAAAGCAACGATCATACTCAACTGGCGGCGAGTCAGAAATACGGATACAGTTCGAGGAAATGTCCTTCTTTACACATTAGACAGGAACAACATGCCCCGTCTACAGCAAGACATCGTTATTTTCCCAGCTCCTCCCCCGATCCAAGCTGCGTCGGAACAACTCATCCTATCGAGAAAAGAAGTTTTTGGCGGAGAAGTTCTTCAAGGCAGAAACTCAAATGACCAGCTTGTCTTTTCTATTGACTTGCTGCGTGAAGAGGCCAGGATCGCATTAGGACTGATGGGCCTTTCTCCGGCATAACGCGTTTAGGAGGTCATATACCTTTTATAACGGCAAGAGAGGTTATATCTGTGAATGGGAGGCTACTGGATAGGATATGGGTTATGCAATTTTACTTGTTTACTTGACACATGCAAATGCAGGCGGCGCAATTGTTCAATAGCGCTATAATATCTGATACGAAATTATTCACAAGTGGTTTTTACGAAAGTACTATCACCAGCTCTACAAATGATACACGGTTAATTATGGACCAGACAGTCCCAGAATACAAATAGATGATTCCAGGTAGAAGATATCTTGTATAGGTTTTATTGACCTTAGGACAGGTCAGATAGATAGTTGCTACTCCCCTCTTAGAAGAATAGATCTAGTTACAATTAGATAATAAAGTTGCATATCTGTTTATTTCATTTCCGATTCTTAAATAGAAGTTTCGTGTATAAAATTTACTAAATACAATTCCGAGTCTGAGGCTATAGAAAGAACGCTATATACCTCCTAACCAGAGATTTATAGCTACAGTCAAGTCCATTTTATACTAATTCTCCCACTGATGGACTTACATTCACGCATGTTTATGGAATTTCATTTAGGAATTACCGCGCCGTCGAAAACTTTCTATACCCGTAGCAGAGCATCTACGAATATCAATAACGTAGGTATAGTCTTGACCACAATCGCCAACAATCAACGTAGTAACCCAATACCAGCTCCCGTATAGATACTATCTATGCCAAGAAACACCGGTATGACCTTCCCGCATTACATTTCCTGAGAGTTTGATGTTCCTTGATAGCACCTAGCCCCATTTTGTGACGGGTAGTGCACCACTATAGCTATATCACAACCACCCTCCACCACGCAACCGCTTTAACATCGAATAACACATCCCAACCCCCTCCTATTATTAAAATAACCTCGCTCATCCAAACAAACAATCTCACAAACCAGACAAACTTTCGAGACCTCGCTTGCTACTAGCGCCGATCTTCCCCCAGCTGCAATGGTATAAATACCCCCTCCTCCTCCCCCCCCTGGAACCGTTTCTTCTTTTCTTCTTCACAACTCTCTATTCTCAAACAAAGTCCTGCTTCGGTAGGCAAGGCAAGTCCTATTTCGATAGGCAAGGCAAGTCCTATTCGGAAACGTCTAGGCAACTGGGCCCTACTTCGGTAGGGACGGGGAAGGGCAGCGCAACGGAGACACCACTTGAGGACCATTTCAACATGGACCCGGTTACGAAGTTGCTGGGCTCTGTAGGGGAACTCGTGCGAGATGTTTCGACACCTCAAGGAAACAAACAAACAAACAATCAATCAATCAATCATCAGGATGGCACTCCGCGGCGGCAGGAACGGGAGGACGTGAAGGGCACGATACAGCAAGTATCGAGAGCGAGAGCCCAGTCTCACGCCTCGATACTTGTTCTGTATACATTTCCTGATCGACCTATCCTTCGTTTTTATACACTGCCGCCGTGCGCCGACCTGATGATTGATTGATTATACTAATCTTTGGAACCTTTTCAGTATACACATAGCTGTGTATACGCACTTCAATACCCTTTTTTTCATCACTCATCTCTTGCTTGTTGAGGGATGTGGAGAAGAAAACGGGAATCTGCGTAAAGGTTCGAGTTGTGCGAGATGTCTACGCGACGCGTCCATAAGAGGTCCAATATTGTATCGCGATCTTTCATGTAAACATTGGCCATAGATTGGTGAGCACGTGCAGCTATGCTGACCGTAACTACTATCTCATATCCATGTGATTGTATTTCTTTTCTGTACGTATATGAAGTGCCAAATACTCTTTAATATCTGTTAAACATGTAATGCAATTATTCAAGCGTATCACGTTCCCTTCCTTGTTTTCCACGAAGCATCAAAGATCTGCGTACATTGTATAGTAAATCGATGATAGTCTATGTTATGTACCTAGTGAGAACCCAATGAAGAAGCAGTCTATAGTCTATAGTCTAGGTAATATCTAAGTAATATCTAAGTAATAATATGGTAAGCAGTGTTACAGCATGATCTCGCTCGCCAATTTGCTTTTCGCGCGAATACGCGGTCCATAAAGCACCAGAATCCACGGGACGGCGGTCAAGAGGACCCCAATTCCGCCCAGAAGACTCGACGCAGGTCCATATTTCAGGTTCCTGAACATCTGAATCGAAACAAGTGGGAGGACCCCGCCGAGAATATTGCGGCAGAAGCTCTGCGCCGCGAGGGCAGAGCTCGCGTATCGGTGGTAGACGTCAGCGAGGTAATTGAAGACAGCAAGGTAAATGGAGAAGATCCCCAGCGTGGAGATGGCTGCTGCTATTGCTGGAACGATCCAATGGACGTGGTATTCTGCCGTCCAGCCAAACATGAATAGACCGATAGGAAGTAGTGTGCTTTCTATACAGCTAAAGTAAAGCCGGTGTTCAGGGACGGAGTTCCATCCTTTGCGTCGCAACGCTAGATTCTCCTGGAAGATCGATAGGAAGGTTCCTAGAATAGCTGCTACGCACACGGCAGTGAAAGTGGCTTCTGAGTCGACGAGTGAGAAATGATACATTTGCTCAAAGACATAGGGGATCACAGCTATGTTGAGGTATAAAACACCCCAGCAGAAAGCGGCCCATAAGGAGAAAAAGAACACGACCGGTTCGGTGAAAAGAAGCTGGAAGGGCCGAATGACAGAGATTCGCAGCATGGTGAGTAGATCCGTGCGCTCCTCGTCTGCTGCTATTTTCCAACGGAGGCGTATCGGGGTGTATGTGTCGTTTTCGAAGTTGTAGAAACCTTCTTTCTCGAGGTCTTCGTACCATTTATTCAGGATCTTTGCTTTCTTTCGCAGAACCACGTTTTCTCGCGTCTCCCCGAGGAATAGGACAAGGACGACGCAGATGATTCCTGCAGCGATGGTCTGTAGCCAGAATATCCAGCGCCACGTCGTATTGCTTGCAATCAGCCCGCAGATAATTGGCCCTAATCCCATTCCAAAAAGGGTTGCACCTGAAAATATCACCATGGGCGTGTTCCTGTTCTGTGCATGGTAGATATCCGCAATGATGCCGCCTACCATTGAGGAAAATGCCGAGCCACCAATGCCACCGAAGAAACGCGCAAGAAGCATTCTGTAAATACCCAACTAATTAGCATTCTGTTAAGGAAACGCAAACAGGGGGGGTTCTCGAACCCGACATAAGAATGCGTAAAGGAGTTGCCGAGCTGACATGCGAGAAATAAGACTGATGTAGCTATGAATACCGGTCTTCTTCCATTGATCTCAGAGAACGGTGCTAAGACCATAGGGGCAATTGCGAATCCGAAACAGTACAGCATAATTCCAACAGCGAGCGCTACCACGCTGACGTGCCACTCGGCCGCCATCTGAGTCTCTGCCGGACCCAGTGAACTGGCGCCAAACCCAGAGAATATGGTTGTCGAGCATGAAATTCCCGTGATGAAGGCTTTTCGACATGGAGACCAGTCGTGTGGCGATACCAGTCTTTTGAGATCCGGTGGTCTCAGATGATCTGGGATCTGAGGAGAGGCAATTGGCACCTCTGTCCGGAAGGTTAGTTTTTTATAGACAATAGGGATGCAGCTTGCGCCTCCATGAGAGTCATCTGGGCACTCAGCCTGTTTCTCTATCATTGCCAGTGAAGATAGTGAGACTGCATGGTCATCTGATAGAGAGGTTGGACTGCTCATTATGGGATCTGAACACGAGAACAGTGGGTATTATGATAATAAAAATATGATTATTTTTCAGTATCGTCAATCGATCCCTGAAATGGGGAGAAAAGATATCATACATAATAATGCCTGCCCAACTCATTTTTGGTCTTATCAATTGATACTTAGGATGATTGCGGAACTTGTGCGGACCGCACGAACTTCCGTTTTGCCGCATGGAGTCATCTCGAATAACTGTCTCGCAACATCTCCAGCACTGTCGGTGAACAATATCTCGGCCGATTGCCAGCGGTTCGGTTCTCACCTGAAGGTCACCAAGTGACATGATCTCTGCGGTGCTTGAACCAAAACTCCCCGTCCCTATCCGATCCGCAATATAATCAATCAGTGGCTGCGAGTGGCTGCTTAGCAGCAGCTCCCACTGGACCCGACAACGTGGTAAAGGCTATCAATCTCGCCCCCGGAATAAAAATAAGAGACTTCAAGACGCCGTCTCGGTCTGCTAACCGATCTTCAAGGCGCGTTCAGAGATTGGACAGTTTGAATAAGCTATTCTCCTAAGACAAGGGGGATGCCCGCCAATCTAACCGGTACCAAGCGGTCCAAGCGCGCCTGCAATTCTTGCAGGGAACGCAAACGCAAATGCGATGGCGAAGTTCCCTGTATGTATTGTATTAAGAATGGGCATGAGTGCACTTATGAGCAACGACGAAGGAGAAGGATAGGAAGAGGCCATGTCCGACGACCGGCTTTAGAGATGAATACGACCGGCACCCGTGTCGAAGAGAACATTGAATCAACAACAGCTTCGGAGCTACAGTTGATCGAGGACAATTCGCCTGCCGTGTTCTTGAAGAATTTAGGGCTAAAAATTGACCCAGCTGCGTCTCCCGTGTTCAATTACTATGCGTGGAATCTGGGGTTTCCCCGGGAGAACACGTACCTGACGCGAAGCCTGCAACTCACAGAGATCCTGAGTCGGGACCAGATGTATGAATTAACAGCGATCTACTTTGCAGAGGTCGCCCCAGTCTATGACTTTCTAGATCGCGAGTACGTGCGGAGTGCTGTTAGCAAGAGGTGGTCAGTTCCAAACTCATACGGACCTGTCGATGGTCTGATATGTGGCATCGCAGCCCTCGGTTGTCTTTTTGGCAAAAGAGCTGGCGATCAACAAGAACAATTACTCCAAATTGCGCGTATTATCCTCGAGCGATCTCTTCAGACAGTCACTCCACATATTGACCATGTGCTCGGCTGGCTGTTGCGCGCAATTTACCTTCGAATGGCGGGTTCCCAACAGGCGACTTGGATGGCGACCTGTAACCTGATGCATATGATAGAAGCGACCAAACTACATTTTGAATCCTCAATTGATTCGAATCCCACCCAATTAAGTGATTATCTTCAGCCTGAACAACGGCGGAGAATTTATTCGGTCGCACAGTTGTTCAACACATGGGTTTCGCTCGATTGCAGTAGATCACAAGTGGAATTAAGAGGCGCATCGACTCTCATGCCTGAGACCAGCTGGACAAAAGAACAGCAGGAGCTCTGTCGTTTGACTGAACTCCTCAAGCCAAACGTCCCACGAACTTTTGATGAACTGGAGATGGAACTTTCTCATCTCTGTTACCTGAACCCGGCGCACCCCATGCAAAGGTTGATCCAATGCAATATCGCACTATGTATATATCGTCGTGTGCGTGCTCTCGGCCGTAGTTTGTCGGATCGTTCTCTTAGTCTTATTCTCGAGCTCTCGACTAAGGGGCTAGATTCAGTCCGCGAACTGATTGAAATCATGTCCCCGTGGTGCCATATTGTCAATATCCCATTTCAGATGGTTTGCATTTTCCTAGCCATCGATAATCGACAATCACTCCTGCACCTTACAGACGCGTTGGAAACACTCAAGACAGTGGCCGAAAAGTACGCAACTGGAGCTGTGAAGGAATCTTACGGAATAGCGAGTATGCTCGTCAATCTGCAGCGGCAGAGGAAGACAAGAGAACTAAGTCTCCTTGACAACGTACTGGAAGGACATGGAATAAACCCCGCGATAGTCCAAGATGCGTCAATGGAAAGCCACTACTCCCTTGATGAAAACAATTTCACTCTGCCAGGAAATATCGCCGGGGATTTTGGCATTACAAATGACTCCTTGCTGGACTATTTCGTTCTGAGTGATCCTTTCCATTTGCCTCAGGCATAGTTGGGGATAAGGCGCAATAATATCAACCGGTATTCAACAGACTTAGTGACTACGCAAACCTTGAGGAGATCATCCTAAGCTCGGGATTCAAACGAGGTAAGCAAGCGACGCCAGAATACAAAACCAACGACTAAAATGGTCATTGCCTTATGATTTTTTCTGACGAGTTCAGGCGCAATCGGAGTTACGTCTTCTCAGCACTGTCACAGACTGACTCGTGCGTACATTGTACAAGTCATCTCTTAGAAGAGATAGTCTTCTGAGGACATAGTTGACTGAGACACTTTGACCCAGAAAAAGGACTCCACAGCACGCAGAAAGTATTCTTGGGCAACAAAAAGCCGGATATCATGGAGGGAGACCTTATCTGACACGGTCCCCGAACTCGAGGGCTTAGTCTCTCTAACAGGAACAAGTCCCGTTTCATTCCGTACGTCTGGCTGACTTGCCCAGGTGGTGTCTAAATAATAGCAGGGAGGCACTGAAAGTACATTTTGACTAGTACGAAGTACCCTAAGTTGCTATATCCCTGACAAGAGGTTGCTACCGCGACATCGCTGATCGGAGCGGGAAATCTTCAGCCAGCGGCACTCTTCGATTAGCCGGTGGTCGACTATGATCATATCGCCTTGTCACCTACCGGCCTGCCTATCATTATATGTTGTGTGCCATCCGTTCGCGAACCGGATACTCGATAACCTTGAAGATCAAAGGCTTTCCCCTCTCAGCGGTGGGCCAGTGAAGTGACCTGGTTCATTATTGCAACATCCTTCTGGGAAAGATCGAAGATGGCACCACCAAACCCCGATGCGGATTCTGCAGGTTCATCCGCGCAGAGGCTTTGGCAATTCATCGATGCGTTGAAGAACAGTTCGGACAATCTGCACTCAGGTGAAGCGCCAGAAACGGCAACGGAGTCAGCGTGGCGATGAGCTTCGAGGCAGCAAAAAAGACGGCCGAAAAACTCGACGAAGTAATAATCGATCGCAGAGGACGCCACATACTCCGCGACCACGGACCAAACAGCGAACCAAACAAAAGGGGAGGGAAGAGAGGCTGTTCAAGTGGCATAGAGGATACAGAAACCATATCCCCGGAGATCTCTACTGATAAGCAGTAATTCTCCTAATTATGCGGGCTTCTGTCTCTCGCCTTCCGCCGTCGAAACGCTGCTTTCGCCGCGCCAATCTGGGTTTCTCGAACCTAGCAGAATTATTCATAATTATCATGACGTTAGTCCCAGAAAGTCTTGATTGATAAACGCCTGATTGTATCAAGTGTAGTGAGCGCAGAGAGAATAGACAGAATGTGCAAATTGGCAATGAGGAAACCGAGGATCAGGTTCAGAGGTGGACTGTACAGACTGCTAATGAGTATATTGAGCGGGATCATACAAAATACAATGGAGACGGAGTAGTAGTTCTACACAGACGGCATTTTACACCTTGTCCTCTTCTGGGATGTTATGATAACTGCATTCATAGACGCGGTTGACTAGAATTAAGATACATGTACATGCAATATCAATGTGCAGTAGCATTGCATATAATAGATATGTAGATTTGAACCGACCTTTCCGTAGTATAAAAGCGATAAAATACAGGTATTAAAAAGTCCACATAGTGTCGCCATTACTGTTCCACTCCCATAGCGTATAACATCTTTTGTCAGTGGTTCGCAAATGGGGGTGGCGCGCGGAAACTGTGGGAGGGTGTTGGTAAAGGAATGAAATAGCTGAGCTGACTCGTAATTCAGAATCCGTATTGTAGTATGTAATACTGCAATATCTGATTAGCAAGGCTACAATGGGATAAGTATACTGGACAAAGTAGACTATACCTTTTGCTAATTGATATCCTCAAAGCTTCGTTTCCTCGAAGGAGAGTCATTCTTCACAAGAGAACTTCCCAAGATTGTCTGTGTGCGCGAGTTTTTCTTCTTCGCTATCTTGGCAGCTATAGTCCAGGGAGTAACTATTTCAAGAGTAGAGGCGGTTGTATTTCTTATTTTGACCGATGCTGCTAGGTCGAATTGCTCTTGGGTCGGCTTCTTTTTGACAGGGCACCCTAAGCTAAGTAGTCATCAAGTTGTACCGATCAACAAAAGCCACAGCGAATTTCTTCTTGGTTTCATCGAGTTCACTGCCACGAACACTACCAGGTTCAAGCTTCTTGAGAGCGTCCCTTGCGTGCTTGACTCAAGTTCCATGCATACTGATTTCTTTGAAATCCTCCCCGGCATTTCGTAGTCTCTTTCGATTAACATTTCGTTTGATTCTGTGAGGAGGAATGATCCGCTGGGGCTTGGGATTTGCAAGCCTCTTCTTCGGATGAGACTTTTGAGCTCGAAGATGAGAGAAATGCGTTCACATTGCCACTATCGAAAGTCCGTGGGCTTTTCTTTTCTTGCACGCAGCTTTGGTGATCTGCGGAGGAGGTATTGCAAGGCAGAATGGTCTCCAATGTCCTTCTGAGAAGCCTTCCATAGGGGGTATAGGGGCGTCATTTTGCGTGGTTTCAGTGGTCTTATCTCCTGCACTCTGCATAGCCTCAATCTTTGCTTTACGCAGCGTGTGTTCGACCTTACTGGCCTTTGAGATCCACATCTTCGCCAGTCGCTTCTTGCGCATCTGCGCGACAAGTTTGCGTGCATTCTTTATTATGTGTGCAAGCCTTTGGCTTTCCAAAAGGGAAGAGCAAGTCACGCCCCTCTCCAGCCAAAGACTGTCTTTGGGTTTCTGTAGGAACATGCCAACCACAGACCTTTGTCTGCTACTAGAATATATGCGCCTAGTATACTTGCAAGAACAACTTCTCATTAGCCGTTTGTCGTATGCACAAGTGCCTTGCATCGAATCAACTGTTGCAAGCTTCACCATATTACGCCACGCAACACCTTTCTTTGCCGCGAAATTGATCAGAGATTTCATATACTGAGCGCTGTGCAAAGGTTGTAGTCTCGTAAGATGGATCCTACAAATTTTTAGCACATAAACAAAACTGCATAAGGTGAGGGTCTCACTTAAATAATCTGGCACAGGTTTTCGCTCGTGTGGTTCGAGGGGCCAGTCGAACGATGAGTCCTGTGTTAAACAGAAGAACTCATGCACTTCCGTGCTCCGGCTACATTTCAAGCCTATATCAACACGGCACTGAGGGGCCTGTTAGATATCTGCTGCATTGTATACCTGGACGACATCCTGATCTTCTCAATGGATGAAGAAGAACATGTACAGCACGTATCGGAAGTGCTAGAAAGACTACGCAAGCATAACCTTTATGCAAAATTGAGCAAATGCGAATTCCACAAGGAGGAAGTTACCTTCCTCGGATTCATCAGAAGACGCGACGGACTAGCCTGCACCTCCTCACGCGCAGGAGGAATCACGTTGCCGGACACGAACCGATCCCGGCGTATCTCAGGTGGGAGGTGCTCCTCTACCACCGCTATTGATGGCGGTGAACGGCGTAATCCGCGTACGAGGAGTTGTTGGTTCCGACATCACAGCGGCAGTCGGAGGGGCTGGAGGAGGAGACAGCTCGTCAGGCTGTCCCTTGTCGTCGTCGAACCAGCCACGAAACAACTGGTAACAGGAAGGCCGACTTCGCAAGAACGCGGTTAATAAACGTCAGCAAAGTATGTAACAAGAATAAATCTTAGAATCAGGGCAGTATGCAAGACCGTCGCAGGAAACACAATATGAAAATGTCAAAAGACCGTCTCAGCCTCTCTTCGCCAAGTTCTCGAGTAACGAGATGGCTTCCGATATATCCACCCCTTCCAGTTTAACGGCTTTCCGGCGGTTTTCATTCCATGAAATGGTCATATCATAAGCAATCCTTCCGCCGTACGTATACGTACTCGGAAAGAATGCGAGCCTTAGGTGCATCTTGTGTTGAACGCTAAGAGTTTGGATAGGGAAACCGCTCTGAAGGAGCCTGTCGAACAAGGATCGTCCGAGTTGTCCGCTAAATTGGTTGAAGGACATTGTACTGAATGAAGAAGCAACCAGAGGCGGTAGTTGATGTCTATCACCGCCGCGAATGCTACCTTTGACTAGCTCCGCTTGGTTCAGGGAGACGATAGGAATCCAGGCGTTTGTTTTCAAGGACTGTCCGTCTTTGTCGCTAATGACTATTATGCCATTAGACTTGTCTGTAGCATGCTCTGCAAAGTTCTTCCGAACAAGACCCCTATCGGACGTTGCTCACACAGACATTCAGCTTCTTTTTGGAGACCTTTATGTCATCAGGATATGATTCTCTCTCTATGCCGAAGTTTTGTTATCTTTGTCGCCGTTGTTAGTCTCTCTTTCTCTTCCTCTATTGTTGTGTGGAGGCCGTGACGCTATCTTTCCTGATAACGATGAAAAATTGCTTTGCACGGGTTATCGCGATATTGTAACGATTGTTGTTGGTTGTGAATCTGAGGCCCGCAAAGCTATTGGTGTGACTAATGAGGAGCTTATTCGATACTTAAGAGAAGCCAGACAGTCGGAAATCTGAGAGGCATCTATTAGAACCAAGAAATCAGCATCTGAAAGTTGTTGACCTAAGGATAAGGAGGGATATTATACGATTGTAATCAGGCGAGACGCACCTCAAGGCTCACTATTCCGAGCAGAATAACGACGAAAACTGCTTCGTTTTGCACCATAAAGTGACGAAAACAGATTCACTAAAACTGACTCGAACAATATATTGATAGGGCCAAATAATAATGAAAGAAATAAACAACTGCAGTTCGACAAATCAGAAGTTCTTTTATAAACTGATGTATATAAAACTTGCTGGAAAATATCGATGAATGCCTGAATAGGAGACCGCAATCGCTAAAATGTTCACGAGTCAGTGGTGTCGTAAATAACCAAAATCTGCGATACAACTAACCAGTCTAAGATCACATATTCTGCTTCGTGGCCTTGCATTAAATCAACGGTCACAACCTTCGCAATATCACGCTATGCAATACATTTCTGTGTTGCAAAATTAATAAAAGCCGTTATATAATAAGAGCGCTGTTCTGTGTATGGGGTGATAATAGTGACATCACTACCCTAAGATAGTACTTTGCTATTAAACAGATAAGACAATAGCTCTATCATAATAGCAATATTTTATAGGTTGTATCGTGATTTGTTATAAGGCTCAACCTAGTCCTCGCCATTTATTATATCAAGGGCGATAAGGCGCAGATTAGGCTCTCTAAATAGGGTGGGACAGAATGTTCTAAACCAGTTAAGCAAACCAGCTTTTAACGCTGGGCGCATAGGGTGATACGCCAAGCTACTGTCCGTCTTCATAAGGCCGTTGTACGTGAACGTGCTCGGAAACGCTGCCAGGTACGGGTGTATGCAATGCTGGGCGTCTGAGGGAGCAAGCAACTAAATAAATACCCCGGTGCATGTATATAGAATCATGTATAGATAGATATGATTATAACCTCTGATATAAGACTGCCAGGAAATCTCAACGCATAATGAAGAAAGCTTGGGTAGAAAATATCTCAGGATTTGACATGGGAAACTGCAGTTCTTATAGCTCCAAATTGAGCGGTAATTTCTTGTTGAATGTAGCCGCTGCGGGCTTGATCCATAGCATTTCAGTCACTGCTCTACAATCACCACCGTTGACATCATATCATTGAAGGAGTTCCCCTCATTTTCGATGATTGTTCCCGCGGTTAATTGCTCTGTAAGTGATGGCCATGTCTTCATTCCTTTGACAGGCCCGATTCCATATTCCTCCACAGGATTCCATAGTCGTTGAAGGACCTCAAGCGGCAATCACCCGCTGCGGCACAGGCGAGCTACAAGACATATGCAAGTTTCCAAGGATGAGACCTCTTTGAATAGTTTGACTATGAAAGGAGATGGTCTAAAGATTGACAGCTCATGTGCAGCATTGCTGCCATACGCTAAGCTGCAATATGCCTCCACTTCCCGAAATCGCTTGATAAATAGCAAACTTCCTTTGACCGGATGGCATATCAAAGAAGATATCCCGGATGCGGCATGCGATTTAGAATAGTGGCAGAGGATCTAAAGTCATTTATCAACCTTGGCGTATCAAAGGAGGTATATTTCAGAGAGTAAGCAACGCAGATCATACCTTTGTCCAGATATACATTCAGTTTTCCTTTCTGCTTCTGTGCTCTAAGATATGACAAGGATAGTTTGTAGGAAGACTAGTATGTTCCTATTGAAAGGGTGCCGCGAAGGGAAAAAAAAAAAGAAAGAAAGAAAGATAAAAACAACGTGCGACGGGTACGAGCTAATAATAACCATATTTTGCTTCTGCACTCTGCAGCCAGTCAGCCATGGAAAGAGAAATAGAGATTTTCAGTTATCTGCAGATCCTAGTATCTGAGAACTCCATAGTTGTAGGTTAATTCCACTATATCTCTCCCAAGATCTGGATTGCCACGAAGAGGATTTCACTAAAGCAGTATCCACGGAGTAATTTTCAGCCATCCACCATTGCTCCCATTTGGCATTGCATTCATACATTAAGAATCCTGTATATATCAAATCGTGCTCTCAGTTACAATCCTGAAGAATCCACTATCTCCATTCGCCACAACCTTTAACGGATATCACCGCTGCGGTTTTCTTCGTTTTATGCGATATTCGAATTCGGCGCTGGCCCGCTCGCTCGCGTGTAGCAGCACCTCGTCACGTATGTATGCTGGTTCCTTTCTTCAATCCACTTTCGGGTATCACAAACCTTTTGAAAAGAATCCTGGATACTTGGCATCCGCCTCGCGGCATTGCACGATGAGACCCTGCTAACACATAAGAATCAGCGACCCTTGACCACGAGTAAAGCGAGCTCACCGTCGTGATCTCTTTCCCTTGTGGTCTCTGGGGGAATCCGAAGCCAGCATAGACTGCTCAGGATTGAGTCAAAGATGAAAGGCTGGATATGATTCTCCTCGTATTCAGTTCTCTGATAGCCAGCATATAGTGATGAGCTGCCCTAGAACTTTTCGGGCTCTGTAAGTTTCTGAATATAGTTCCTTCTTTGGATAATGGAAGGAAGGGACTGCATCCATTATATAACATCCGATCGCCAGGTCTACTCCAAGTAGAGCTGCCGATAGGCTAGACGTCCTTGTCGGCATCAGCCCCCGGTTGCGAATATGCCTGCACTGCGCCGACCTTTGCATTCCCACTCAAGAGGTATCTGAATAATCTTGCCAAAGCACGTGTAGCTTCAAGCCAGTCTTCCTTCAAACACAGATCGTAACCTCGCGTGAAATTCAATTGGAAAATCTCATCCGAATGACAGCCTTTCGAATGCACCCTAGAAATCATATCGGTTGTGAATAATCCATGGGCAATATGGACACAGACCCCATGAAAACCAACCACGAAGACTTATCTTGAATCTTGATATTTCCGACGAGCTGCCCTATCATCACACTGAGAGTTTCCTCTAGGAACTGTCTCCAGGTTTGCCCTTCAAACCACTAAGGAATGTGAGAAAAGATCCACAAACAGACTCGTAGCAGTATTCAAGGAGTAAGTATACATACACCAGTGTAAGAGATAATCGGCAATTCCGGCGAGTTGACACTGACTGCACCTTCCGGTCTAGTAAGGTATCTTTCTCTGCCAATCATGTACTCTAGCTGAAACCGTCGTATAGGGAATCTTTAAGAATGGTCAATAGGTAAGCCGGTCCTGGGGGCTGCCACTCACTGGATTGTAGGATCTCTGATATCGATGATAGAGTAGATAGTGGTCATCAGCACTCTTAACATCATGCCCTGCGACCTTATAAAGCCATCGGATAACCTCCTTTCCTCTACTCTCCAGTTTTTCTTAAGCAATGAGATTGTCTCTTTTTCTCTCAAAGCACCTCTAACACCACCTTGGACTACTGTCAGGCCTTGTAACTCGGCGTGATACGTGAGAAGATTGTAGAAAAAGAAATGAAAGTCGCATCCTTTAGGGATATTCTCGCTTGCAACATCCGTGTACTTAAACACCAAAGGAATAAGGCGTTCGACGTCCTTCTCTTTAACAGTGCATCAGTAAAAGAAAATCTCCATCTGTATAACCTATCGTCGAGGAAGGAGAAGGAGTTAGGCTTCTATACCTTCACATTCGGGATCTACCACTCGCGGGATTATTTCATCGAAATGGACAATCTTAGAGCTAACAGTCGCTGACATTCCGCCGAAGTGATGATTTATATGGAGAAAAACAATGGTGATAGTAGGAGGAAAGGCTTAAGTAAGGATCAGATGTTTGCGATACGGAAATTTGTATTGCATGGCTTGAGTGATAGATCTTTAGTTTGCACCTGATGATCAATATGGTTCTTTCGACGCGTCTCGACTTCGTTGAACGTGGCTGGCTACGTAGTCGGAACGGCTAATACTTACATTCCGGTGTCACCTACTTAATCACCCCTGGTGATGAACAATTAATTACCTACCTAGTTAGTTACTCTCAGCTCAGAACGAATATTTGAAACAAACCTGGGTACAGACGACTTTTAATCAAACTAAATACATCCACGGGGAGTTTTATGTGCTTATATTCGCAGTTATAATTGTGGGTCAGTGTAATCTTTGGGTAGGTAATAAGGGATCTGGAAAGGACTAGCGCATATGTAGATATGTGCTACGCCAGAACCAGGAATTGCATACCAGTTATATGACACCCTCAACCGTGTCATGGCCCTTCTTATATCCTTTGTTATGGATTGGTTGATAACCTGTAACAGCTGGAGGTCATCACCGACACCTCCCTTTCCTGTCCCGTAGTGACAATACGAGGTCAACCACCCTTCCCTCCCTAGAACTAGTCTTCAAGCAAGCAATCTGCTAGATGGTTCAATATGACTACTGAATTCCGTCTTGTAGGATCGAATATAAACCCTCACAATAATGGCATACTCTATTACCAATATACACTGACACTTGACATGAAAAAAAGCGAGGAAGAGAAACGCATGATTCCCTATAAGTGACTATCCATCCGAATGTGGATAGATGACAATAATCACCATGTACTCTCATTTCAGCTGAAGAAATGGATGTTTCGCCAATTGACGTGCCATCTCCCTTTCCTCTGGGAGCCAAGCAAGCATCATCTTTGCGAAGGACAAGAAATCTTCCCGTTCCTTATCTTCTAGAGAGGGAAGTGTATCTGCCAGTTTCCGGTCTGGGATTAGGTCTTGGTGCAAAAAGTTACCTTTTTGGCTTATTGTTAGTAAGGCTGTAACAATTATGGGACGTCTCAAATACCATCTTCGTCAAAAAAAGGACCACCAAAATATTGCTCTGCAGTTTCACAGACTCTGCCATCTTCTCTCTTCACTGGCTCAGGCCATTTGCAACCGGATAAGGAGTAGGTCCGTGAAACCAGTTCAGGAGGAGGGGGCCCGAGTAACGCGATCATTTCTGCGAGATGCGCTTTTGCAACGTAACGGCCTTGCGCATCGTAGACCTGCTGGAATAGCTCTTTACCCTGAATGAGATCCCAGAGCTTACATCGGCTTAGTTATTGCATATACTAATCAAGGGATATAGAACGTACAAGAATACCCAAGTTCCATATGTCTGCGCTCATATTCCAGCGGCAGCCAAGGATAACTTCTGGTGCACGATAGTGATCTGGCTGGATAGGGTATACACCGTAGTCATCCTGTTTATCTAGTCTCGTAGACAGTCCAAAATCAATTATCTTTGGTATACTACTCAGTTTCCTCAGAGGACCGAAGTCGTTCTGACAGAGATAGATGGGTCTGCCCGAAGGGTCAGTTTTGTACTGCATCGGTATGTCGAGCTGAGAATTCATGAAGTCGCTAAGGACAGCAGGGTCTTCGAACGTGATCATGATATTATCAAGTTTTAGATCTATAGTATAAGATGTAAGCCTGATATAGCCCAGATGGATCAGTTCAGCTGGCGAAACATACCGGCATGGACAACACTGCATGCTGTGTGAAGATAATCCAAACCTATCAAAAGAAAACGAATGTATGTCTTGACGAGTGGAAGGGGAATTTTCCCATCTTTGAAACGCCTCTGGAAAAGCCAGATCGGCTCCCTCATGGGCTCATATGCTAGACATAGATGTTTTCCTTCTGGGCTGTTCACCTCGAAACACTCCAAGTATGTTCGAAACAATGCACGACCGCGATGAGTCGCGTCTGTCTTAGCAATGCATTCTTCAATTTTGCGTTCACCGTCATCTGTATGAGAGTTGGCGTTGATTACTTTTAACGCTACAACGCTTTCTGGTTCCCATTTGTATCTAGATCGTTTGTTAACAACAGAAATAGCAGTGGATCCAGAGAAGCAGATTACCCCCGCATATCACGAGCAAACCATGTGGTAGATGAAATCCCCCAGCCAACCTTAACAAGAATTTGATAGCGATTGCCGAGTATCTCTCCTGGCCTTGCCGGGTAGAATTTCTTCGAATTATAGCCCGGGCAGATCTCTTCATCTATAGATTCTTCGTTGGATGCGAGGCGCACTGGAGGAGGGACCGTGATCGGTTTCTTGCGAAGCGGGGAGAAAGGGCGCATCATTGCATTTCTGATCGACCTCATTTTAAGGTGTCGAGGCTATCCTTGTTAAAAAGGGAGCGATACTGGTCATCTACGGGTTTAGGGGAAAGGGAAAAAAAAAAAAAAAAAAAACGAAGAATATATAGGAATAAGGGAAAACGAAACTATTGTCGGGGCATAGATTAGTTATAGCGCATGAATCAAAATCTAGACATGCAACGAAAGGACAGAGATTTGAAAAAGAAGCGCTGTTGGCAAGGACCACGACGACGACTACGGCGACGCACAGACCAAATACGCGCAGAAGAGCGATGGTACAAGGGGACTGAAGATGGATTTCTGTCCGAGAATGATATGGGTTCTGTGAACTGGTAGTAGTAGTATTCATTAACGTCCAGCGGGGCACAGGCTTCGCCCATGACACTGGTGACCTCCCATGGAGTATAGGGACGTGCTAAGCTATGGAATTACATACATAAAGTGCAACTTTAGAAAAATGATTCTTGCCTGAATGCTATATGGCATATTAGCCAACCAGTTAAGCTCTGCCCCGACATGTTATTGTCTGTGGTGAAACCGAGATCGCTCAGAGGGTTGGTCCTGGAGACAATCCAGTCAAAGACCACACAGTCCGCTTGATGTACTTGCATAGAATCAAGCTTCGCCACTTTCACCATCTCCTTCTGCTGGACTCTCTTGGCTGCGGCCAGATGTATGACGGCCTTGATGGGCCTAGACTTCTGCTCAGCACAAAGCGTGATGATTGTCATTGAGTATGTGCCAAAGTCGAACTTAGCACAGTAGAACTGAATATCCTCATCTTCGGGGCTAGAGGCTTGCTAGACGCAAGGCTTTTATACCTATCCCACGGGTGGCACCACGAGAAGGTATGAGGCACTAACAGGTCGGAACACTTTAAAACTCATCTTGCTCTTGTTCACTTTGCTCCGAGTCTGTTCCTCTACGTAAAGACCAGTCTCACGATCTGGTCACAACTGGCCGCTGTCGTAGGGTAGATTTGGAGTGGTGGGAGGTGGAAGGCATCAGAGGTACGAACTGTTGCTCGCCCCCATTCTTCATCAGGTAGCGGATGAAATCTATAAAGACCTCAAGGTTCCTCTCATTATACCTCGAGGTACTTGCTTTAGCTATCTCACACTCTCCATTAACAATGTCTAGAGCTATAAGCGTCATGTTGTCTTTCGCGGACGCAATCTGGTAGTCTGCACAGATATTTATCCAGCTCCGTAGACTCTACTCAAGAATCAGATCGATCCTCAGATTTTGTATTAATAGATTGTTCTTCAAGAACCCCGAGTATATGAAATCGCTTAAAAAGCGAGAGATCTCCAGCCTTATTCGGTACTGCTTACCTAGTATATAAGAGCGAAAGCCATTCCTCAGCAGGCGTTTATATAAGGAACGAGATAGCTAACGCGAAAACTCATTTATTCCTCGACATTGGAAGTTCAAGATAACAAAAAGCCAGAGTTGATCGGTCTCCTCCATGAATTGACGCTTTGACAAACTTTGCCTGATCGAGTTTTGCTATAGGGATCCCCATTTTCGACTCAACTGCCTGGCTATCTATGTTATTAATGATTCCAATATAATGTCTTTAGTATCCGTATCGAAGTGTTTCCGGACTCGCGGCGAACCCTCCAGATTGTCGGTGCAGGCGACAGTACGGACATTCTTAATGATTTAGTTTGAAAGAGCGCCAAAAGCTCTGCACAAACGCGATCTATCCTTTTGCCATATGCACAACTTCCGAATGATTTCTTCAGAACCTCTCGAAGAAGATTGGGGTTTCTCTGGAGGCTGGTCCATCCGAGCACAGAACACCGAGCACGCTTCGATGGTCTCACGAGCATGTCCCTCTTCATCGGACTGCTCTTCATCTATGTTATCCTGACCAAATCCAGCGCAGGAAAATCTTCTGACTCGTCTTGTCCTTCT
The DNA here is from genome assembly GCF_004022145.1 of Paecilomyces variotii. NCBI lineage: Eukaryota > Fungi > Ascomycota > Eurotiomycetes > Eurotiales > Thermoascaceae > Paecilomyces > Paecilomyces variotii. Next base: position 934,613 of record NW_021167147.1, on the reverse strand, counting down.
GGTCCGATAGGTACAACAAGTCTTTCTTCAGCAGCGAATTGCTGTCTGGCGTGGCGGTCAACGTGAGCAAAGACCGAATATCTCAGATCGCCCTGTACTTTCTGGTTCTGCAAATTCTTAATAATACCCAGCAAGTTCACAATGGCAGTTGCGGAGTTATAAACTGACAGCTGATTGTCTTCATCTTCGACTTTCCGGCTAAAAGTAGATACCTGTTCGACCTGAGCCTGTCGAACGCGGATGTAATCAATATCTGGCGCCAGAGAGAGCAGTTGAGAAGTGAAGGCATCGACAGCAGCATTTGACAATGTCACAATGAGTACATGCAGTCCGGCCTTGTGAAGGCCAGTGCGGCGAGGATGGTCGTCTTGCCGCAACCGGGAAATCTTTAATTGTCTGATGATTTGAAAGATAGCTAATTATCAATCGGTCCATCTCTTAAAATATAAGACTTCGCTAAATTCTGATTTAACAGTTTCTTTGTCGTATTTGGCGAACGGTCAACGTCTTGGCCACACGACGGGGAGTGATGGCCATGGTAAAGAGGAGAAGAAACACATTGCTCAATTCCTGGTTCAGAAAGACAGAGGTCCAGATATGGGGAGGCACTGTTGTGAAAAACGTCAAGAGCATTGATCTGTCTCTTGATAGGTGCCTCAATCTCACAAAACTCCACGTTGGCTCAGCAGAAAGTCACTGGATGTCCGGGCAATGAACTTGAAGATCGATGTGCCGTGCACCGCGATATATATGTTTCCTTGTTTTATAGAGACATAGTCCGGAATCACAATGCCAGCAACATTCTGGAAACTAAAACCCTCCTTTGGGGTGAAAGCGATAAAGAAATGGGTGTTTCCCGGCACGATGACGAAGGTCAAATTCAAGGTATGCAATATGGACAATGTTGGACGGGTGCATGTAACCCTTGCTGTTTTTTGGACATCTCTGACGAAAACCTTGAATTGTAGCTTTCCAGCTACGGGACGACCGATGATTGACATTCTGAAATCCGGTCCCTTATTTTTGACGTCTGTTTGATGAACTGGACCGACCGCGGCATTGGACCATGAAACATAAAGCGTTCGGGCGAACCTCTAGATGCGAGGTGTCGCAGTATCTCTTCCTCTCGCGGTTCGGAAGTCGGTTTGTATAATAATGTTCCTAGAAATCGTTAGCGAGATACCTAATGCATGGGAAAAGAGATCTCTGGAAACTCACCGGAGCCAAATAGGGCGGATGTCCACCGCAAAGTTTATATCGTATTCCGTATCTTCCTTCCAGGAGGGTCAAACGGGCTATACGTTTGTACACTGGCGTGTACTTCCAAAGAGTGCATGGCCGAGGACCGTTAGGTAATCCAGATAATCCTGGTTGAAAGATTCGAAGGGGAAAGAATATGTTATCCCTATCTGATCAACAACGCGAAAGGTCGGGAACGAAAGGTAATTGTGGCCAGTCAATTTCCTGCTTGCGCACTGGTCATGAGCAAGGTACGTCTGCGTCTTCTCATAATATCCACCACTGGAGTGTCTGCCAATAGTTGGTACACATCGGTTTCCACATCCTGGCCGTAACGATGGATACGCTTCACCAGCTGCTCAAACTGTTTGTTCATGGGTACAAGTTCCAGCAAGATTGAACATGTTGCACCGGTGATGGTAAGACCCTCGCTGATGATGTTTGACGAGACATAAAGGATCTTTGGCGGCTTATTGACAAAAGCTTTATCCTTGGAGGAAAAAGGCTCATAGGACTTAGTTCGCTTGTCGTTTGGAGTCGAACTAAAGGCCGGATGGACATTTTCCTCGTCATATCGACGAGATAACCACTGCGTATAGATCAGTAAGAGAAAATTTCCGAGCGGACTGGGACGTGAGGAGAGAAGACGCAGACATACCTTGCTCATGACCAGTGCGTCTTTGCCAACATTGTTGATCAGCTTCGCAACCTCGTGGAGCTTTGCGGAGTCGGGGACGATCGATTCAAAATGTTGGCCATAGGGCGACGAGTCGAAGTTCTTATGCCAACCATTGACCTCAATATTCTTGTCTGTCAGGCTGTACTGGTCATTCTCCGGCCGTATAAGATAGGACAGGTTGGCGGCAATGATACAGAGACGTATGTCGTCGCAGAGAAAGCCACCTCTTGGTCCCACGGTGGTCTGTTCATGGACTAGCATCCAATATACTGCGTAGGCTTGGTACGGTTTGAGTGGAGTTTTCAAGCCGTCCACCTAAAACGTTTGTTCGGGACCCTTTCCGTAATTTTCGCCGACTCTAAAGAACTTTTGGCCATCTTTCCACATGCCTTCATTCATCTGGGCGAGGTTATCTGATACCAAGACCGTCTGTATCCTATGGATCCGATTAGTTGTGGCGACCGATAAGGGAAAACGGACATCTCACCAGCAATTACCCAAAGCAAGTATATACCCATTATTCGACCCTGGAAGGTCCATGAGACGACCTAACATCAGGAGTCCCAGCAAAAACAGACGGAAGACGATTACCGCACGAGCATTCGAAAAGGAGCTTAACCGAAGGAAGGCCTTTGAGTTTCGAATAAACAGCATACGAGCCCTGAAGGACAAAACCAAAACCCATCGAGCTAGTCCTGTAGACTGCATCTAATGTAAGCGCAGCATTTGGACCCAACGAATCTTGATCCGAAAAGTCCTTATCTACTTCGATGCCAAATACGGCACGAAGTACAGGGTCGGCAGGACACGCTTTTGGAGCTGATGATCCGGGAAAAGAGAGACATGCAGATGTTTTGCAACGCGTCCTCGGCTTCACTATAGAGATGTTGGCGCTCGTTGTCATTAAGTAGCCGATGGCTTCACATTGCTCACCAAGAAATCGACAACGATCGCAAGGCGAAGGGCCAAATGCACTTACCGGCTAAAGACACCGATCCAACTGCCCAATGTCCCTCCGAACCGTATCCTTTTTGTTGCCCCTGCGTCCACGGCAGCCATCGCGCCATTTCCAGACGGCACTGGATATGCCGTACCCTTTGACCAGTACCATTCCAGTTCGCGGATGGCTACCATCGACATGTAAATTCCACTGCATCTCCCAGTTCTGTGCTAAAGTCATGCTTGGGGCAATAATTAGCACGGGGCCTTTCGGAGCCTTCAGCGTCGCGAAGGGCAGGTGAATGATCACCTGGCCAAACCACTCATGATCGAACATTCTGCGAATCATAACAACGTATAAAAGAGCGTTCAATCGTTTTGCTAGTTCGGAGATTTCTGCCTGCTTGGCAGTCCGATGGCCCGCTAGCGATTTGTACATGCGAGTGATACTGGAGAATCAGGAGTCGAATAAGCATCGTCCCCGTCACAACCTTGTTATAGCAGAAGATGTACTCACCCGTATATATATAAATGGCACCGCTAGCAACCGGTTGTATATACTCTCCATCAAGACGGGTATATATTATACCATTGCAATGTCACAGTCTGAAAGAAGACCTGGCGGCCGAGTTGGGAAGAAAGAACAAAAATTGAAAAATGACAACTGCTTCATTGTCGAACCACAGAAATCCCGTATAAGAAAGATGTGCCAAAGATCATTTTGGAGGCAGTAAAAAAGGATAACACTGACAACCGGAGGAACTCTGTTAAGAGACCTTGTGGAGGCACAAAAAGATAGGGTGACCATCGGGAGTAGATTTTGTTGTGAAGGCCACATATACAGTCCGGGGAGTTGTTTAATATCAAGTAGCCTGTGCTGAGTGTAATAATGCCGTACTCTGCTATCAGCATAGAACCGCTGAGCTTCATGGCATTCAAGCCAAGCACTTTCCAGCAACTTTGCTGACAGATGGTGTGTTTTGATCATCTCGATATAGTGTAACAAGTAAGTGTACTGTACCGCGCTATATAGTATAACATGACTATAATGGATCAAGAAAGAAGAGAATATGGGATCAGGGATTGTATGATCGAAGTTGAAAGTTCAAGATGGAGAGCCAGGTGCGGATATTTATACCCCAAGAAAAGCATTGAAGCGAAGAGGCATTTGAGGGGTTGTGCCATTCATACTCCTGACTCTGATGGGATGGAGATGAATGTGGTCAGATGAAGTCCCATAGCGGCCTTCACCTACATTTTGTGGTAGAGTGTCGAATATTGAATTGCACGGAAGCATAGTTTGATTTGAACCACCTTGTAATGAATTGCGAGCTGACGTCTGGGAATTTGAACCCATATTTGACTCCTACCGCATACAAAGAATCTGGATCCTAGTGAGCTAGTACGTTCTATCTTGAAATCAGGATAGCAAACAACCTGCTGCAAACGGATGATTGACAGATCACCTGGACGTGCGCTTTGTGCGCCGACATAGAGCGGATAACATAGAAGTTCTGTTTATCCAGTAGAATAAGTAACTGTAGACTGGATGTGAATAAGACATTTGATTTGGGTATAATGAGATCCCATAAAAGCCATGGAATGTTTGATATGCGCCTTGAAAGACGGCACTGCCAAAAACTGGATGGAGAAGTTCTCAGTAGCCTTTTGACAACAGCTAATTGTAATCTTATCATGGATTCTTGCAGCTGTCCACATCCACATCCTTCCCAGTATGGTCTAACTGAGTTACTGAATAGACCACCAAAAAGGGCAGTTCTCGACCCGGTATTCCCTCCGATATTCCTGAACAGAAGAGAAGAGACCGACGCTAGAGTCGACCGGCTGCATAAGTCCCATGCATTATTGGGCGCCATAAAAGAAGCTAGTCTGGGCCCGACCATTTCGGCGAAACCTGCAGCTATCTGTGCTTTCGTCCGAGTCTATGCTTAATTCCCTCGCCTTCTCCTTGGGGAGACATTCTCGGAGTCTTTTGCCATAAGAGGTATGGGGACTACTGGTACGCTCCGACTACAATCGCCTACGAGTCAGGATTCCAACGGCCGACGTGATCAGTCATCGCAGAGATCATGATAATACATAATATCCTGCGCATGCTCCATCGAGTCTAGCCGTGACAGAAACAGAAATGTAGAACGATGCATGGTGCAGATAATCAATAGCAGGCTTTTCGGGTACCCATGGCACCTTTTTTGGGCACGGCGTAAACATTGGTGGGCTCCCAATAGACCAAACGTGCTGCCTGATGCATCATTATTATTATTATTGTTATTCCTGCCAGGCTAACTATCATTTCTTACCATCATGGGTGTACTTTTGTCCCAACGGGGTACCGCATCCTTAGGTCAAGTTGCAATGAGAGACACCAGTCGGGAGCGCCCAAGTGGAGCGTCGCAATAAGGAAAACTTCCAACATACTTACCTCCAGGACAATAGAATAATTGAGCGTCGCTATTATTATGATATCGCTAAAGTGGCGGGCCGCGCAAACGATGTGCTGCTACTGAGAGTCTGAGTCAGACCCCGCACTGTGCCCGGTTGCAAGCTTGGATAACCCTCGAGGAAGATAATGCCAGAACTAAACAAGCAACACCTGCGCATTCCTTTCTAGACGCATAGCTGGACTGACTGATCCCAACTGCAGGACTTGCCGATGAGAGTCACACACCGCTTCCCCAGCTGCGGAGAAACAGCATTCAGAATCTGCAGGCTCGAACCATGGGAGCAGAAGGCTGATTAAGCGCAGTCGAGCTGAGTGGCCTGTCGCGACTGGACTATTCGTATCTATCCTTTTTTTTTTGCCTTCTTCATTAATATTCACCCAAGCGGAAAGCAATACTCCGTAGTGAAAGAGCATCGGGGATTGTGCGTCGGACCTCCGGTCATGACATCAGCGGCCCGTCCTGGGGTTTTGCGCAGCAGACGGAACATTCCGAAATAATAATAATGGCTGGTGGAAAATTGAAACGGAGGGCAAACCGTTCTTCCATTTGACTTACTGACGACACAAGCACGCGGGAGATCGTATAGTATATTGGTCTTATTCGGGCCTGATGAGCCGCAAAGGTTCAGTGAGGCCTTTGCTCTGGTCAAACGTTGGGTTCCCCCTTTGAGAACGGCTCATGCGGATTGTTATTGTTAGTCGATTGCATTTTTCCCGATTTAGAGTCCTGTCTGTGCGTATCACATTTAGTTAGCTCTGCACTGGTTGAGTAATTCAGGGGCATGAGGAACAGACCGCGTGTGCCAGCTGCAGAACCATCAGAACAAGTAAGAAGAAGAATAATAATAATATCAGGTAATAACTATGGTAGAGAGAGGAACTTTGTACATATGAGTACCATACCGGTAGTTCATCATGGATAGATTTCCCGGTTAGGCTATTCATCGAACGGTTCGAAGCGTTCTCGACCGTCGCGAGCGGAGCGTAATTTAAGCCTCTAGTGGCGTTCACCCGCCGTCCTTCCTTTCTTTTCTCCCCCTCTTCAGTGTTAGAGTTCCAATGGCAATAAGGCTGATAGTCAGATCCCCACTGGCCGTGATATGTTGACGGGTTTGGTCACTTGGAGGTAGGTTTGCGCGACAAGACGCAGGAACGGCTAGCAGGACCGGACCAGGGACGTCTGGAGCAGGTAGAGAGAAGAATAATACTGTAATAATATCCGAGAGGCTTCTATAGAAAAAAGAAGAAGGGCGATCGCATCGCCAAGCAACGGGATCGCCGTTCGCTTTTCGATCTTAGTTTCTTTGGCAGCTGGCACTGTTTCTCGGGTCTATTTCCCCCTCGTTCGCACTAAAATCCGCCGCGACTGGTGCTGCCCCCTCCCGGAGACTTGGGTAAGCTGTCAACCTCCCGTAACTAACTGATGCGCTTCGCTTCGTACAGCCAAAAACCTTTTTCCAACCACTCTTCTCTCCTCTCCTCTCCTCTCCTCTCCTCCTTTCTCTTTACTCGTTCTTGTTCTTTTTTCTTTTTCTTTTTTTTATTTCTCGTCTACATTTCCCCCTTCTCGATCGCCAGGGCGGCCATCTCACCACCTCTCCGCTCCACAACCGTGCATACCAAATCGCCTGGCGGATCCTGACTCGAGCGCAATCTCCGGCCATTCCAGACAAGGGCACACCGCTTTCGCCCAGTTTGACCGTTCGTCCTTGAGACTATCCAGTCTGTCCCATTGGTCCGAAACGACTTACAGCGCTGCTCGCGATTGTTCCTGAAGATCGCTGGCAATTCTCTCGTGGCGGACTTTTTCCAGACCTCTGAATACTTCTCCTGTACCGGCGGAAACTTTCCCGGAACGGAAAGCCAAGACCACCAGAACCTCCTCGATTCCCATACTTTTGATTTATACTGTCGTCGCATTGGCACGTATCACTGTGCTGGACAAGCATCACGGAATTCGCGCTCGATCTCTGTTCGTCTACTTGATCTCTTTCACGGAACGATCTTCGCCTTATCTGTGTTGATTGCCACACAGACCACATTCGTTGCGACCCGATAGATATGACGCACTGTGCCCTCCTCTAAACAGATTACTGCGCATATTGTTTTCCCCCCATGACACGTCTGGGACTACAACATCAATATACCCGCAATGGCTTCCCAACCCAGCTCGGTACATTCGTCCGCCGGTGAGAATGAGGACGACCCGACTGCGATATCAGAATACCACGTCCAGGATGATGGCGACACCAGTCCTGCCCAGGACTCCTTGGGAAAGGACGAGTCCGCCCTAGGGTCACAGCAGAAACAGGCTCATCCGATGCAGAAACGAAGAAGAGTAACGCGGGCTTGTGACGAATGTCGCCGGAAAAAGATCAAATGCGATGGCAAACAGCCATGTACGCATTGCACTGTTTACAGCTATGGTAAGTGGTTCGAGACGGTGTAAGGAGTAACTGACAACAAATTCTGACGACCTGCTTGTCTTTCATAGAGTGCACATATGATCAACCATCAAATCGTCGGCGCAACCCCGCCCCGCAGTATATCGAGGCACTGGAGAGTCGTCTCCACAAAGCGGAGGCTCTGCTTCGAGTTGTCTTGCCTGATCTCAACCTAGATGACCCGCGGTTCGATGTGCACGCTGCAGAGCAGGTGCTGGCCGCCGTGAAGAAGGAAAAGGCTGGTCTACCCAAACCACCCTCCACGTCCACGAGTCAGCCAGAACCCGCTACCGACAACGGAGATGAGTCTTTGCTCGAGACCATGGTAGAGAACTCTGGTTGTCTAGACCTTGACGACCAGGGCCATTGGGATTATCACGGACATTCCTCCGGTATCATCTTCATGCAGCGGCTTCGTAAACAATTAGGAAACTCCGTCGTCCCTGAACTAAAACCGTCACCGAAAACTCGCCCGATATCACATTATCTCGAAAGCCCTAAATCAGCATCAGCGTCGGAGTCGCCGCACGATGCCAATCTACCTCCTACACAAGATCTCCCACCTAAAGCGGTCGCGCGGAAACTCTGCCATAATGCCTTCTACGACGCCTGTGCCCTAATGCGCTTTGTACATGAACCTTCATTCTATGCCACGTTTGACCGTATTTATGATACCCCGCCGGAGCAATTCACCAACGAGGAACATGCATTCTTACCCCTGCTTTACATTGTTCTTTCAGTCGGTTGTCTCTTTTCGAATGACCTGGACAGCACTCTGGACATAGCAGGCTATGAGAGTGCTATTGGCCAAGGGTGAGTTTGTGTGCTTTCTCCTGTCCTGGCGCGCTACGATGAACTAACTCTTGTAGGTTCCAATACTGGAAAGCCGGACGTCAGTTGATAGACATCACGGACTGTCGCGATCTCACTTCACTGCAAGCAATCTGCTTCATGGTTCTTTTCCTGCAGTCTTCAGCCAAGTTGAGCACATGCTACTCGTACGTTGGCATTGCTCTGCGTGCTGCGTTACGACTAGGTCTCCACCGATCAGTGACCGCTAATTTCAACCCTATTGAACGGGAGCTGCGAAAGCGTATATTTTGGGTCATTAGAAAGATGGACGTCTATGTCTCTACTTTGCTGGGTCTCCCCCAGATGCTGAGCGATCAGGATATTGACCAGGAGTATCCGCTCTCCGTTGACGACGAGTTCATCACTGCTGACGCCATTCTTCCGATGCCACCTGGTCGGGTCTCCCTTATGGAGGGGGCGAACGCCCATAGTCGCTTGGTCAATATCATCGTGAAGGTGGTAAAATATATCTATCCTGTTAAGAATGCTAAGCATCGATCGAAGAACGATCAAACATACATGGTCAGCCATTCGAAGATCCGTGAGATCGAACGCGACCTGCAAGCTTGGATGGAGGAGCTCCCATCTGCACTGCGTCCTGGGGAGGAGGCGGCCCCGGAATTAGAAAGGTGAGTACTATGGCGCAACTTATCTCCGCGCGAGATTTTCTGACTTCCACCTCAGGATACGACAGCTACTCCGTATCAGCTACGCACATGTACAGATAGTCATGTATCGGCCGTTCCTCCACTACGTCTCTAGCGGCATTCAATCCCGCGGAATCGATAAGCGGTCTTACGCTTGCGCTGCTGCCTGTGTCAGTGTTTCCCGGAACGTCGTGCACATTACTGCCGGAATGTACAAGAGAGGCTTCCTCAATGGTTCTTTCTGGTTCACCATGTACACGACGTATTTTGCGATTCTGTCCCTCATCTTCTTTGTTCTCGAGAACCCAGACTCGCCCACCGCGAAGGACGGCGTGCTTAAAGACGCTCTCGAAGGGAAGAATACATTGGCAGGCCTGGCCAAGAAGAGTATGGCAGCGGATAGGTGTTCCCAGAGCCTCAACGTACGTTTCTGTTTTGCATCATAAATCGCTCGTAGCTGCAAAGCGCTTGAGCTAACTTTTTTTCGCAATAGTGTCTGTTTAAGAATCTCCCGGAGAAACTCAAGAAGAGGCAGAGTTCAGCAGCTCCTCTCAATCTCAAACGGCCGTCACCGTCAATTATCCCAACCAAGGTCAGAAGCATCCAGGCGCCCACAGAGCCTGGTGCAAGACCCAATGGGACTGCTTTTGGAGCTCCACAGCGTGCAAGCACGTTTCCGACGCAACTCGCTCGACAGATGGCCACCACTGATGCTGCCAATACTGTGGATGACAGCCATGCCTACAAACGCAGTCCTCGTTCTTGGTTGACGAATGGTATATCTACTCTTTCTGGAGAACCTATGTCTGTTTCGTCGGCCTTTGTGAATCAGTCACCGGCCACTTCACCTATTTCGGCTTCGCTGGCGGGACCAGCGCAGCAGCAGCAAGGCCGATCGCAGTCTTTTGAGAACAGTGCTAATCTACCAGACCTGATGCCTATCATGTTTCCGTCTGGAGATCCATTCATGTATCCTGCCCAGCCGATGTCGACGCTGGAGGACGACCACTTCAAACACGACAATTCAGCGGCTGCTGGGCAATACGGTTTTCAGTCTGCTTCCCTGCAGAGCACCCCCACGTCTGCCCGCATGCCGACCCTCGATGCATCGACCCCAGTTTACGATGGGTTTGCCAACGTCCCTGTTTTCCCCAGTGGAGCACCTGCCGGCACAGCTGCCGCTCTGCCCCCTCATCTGCAGCATCTCAACCAGCAAGCTGGACAGTCCCGCGTCCAGTCACCCCCATCGAACGCATCCACTCCTGGGGGCGATATGGTGCAGAGTCCCGATCTGGTCTCGATCCCCAATCAAAACTTCAGCTGGCAGGGCTTCAGCTTCCAGCCGCAAGTCCCGTCCAATGACCAACAATCGCAGCCACGCATATCTGGCGCGGGTTGTTCGCAGAACGTGGGAATGGACGTGGACAACTTTAGCGCCCTGGGCGGTATCGATATGGGCATGAACTTTGATGAACTGTTTGGCAATGCCATCACTGGAACCGCTGGAACCGCTGGAGCCGAAGACTGGGGCCAGTGGACCAATGCTAGCATGTAAGAGACTGCCAGAGATCCTGTACAGCTGGGTTTCTTTTTTTTTTTTATTGTTATGATTAATGAATTAGGGGAGAGCTCGACATAGGACAAAGTGAATGTATACATGAACCCCCTTTGATATCACGGTTTTCCTTATCCTCATGGCGTTTATTATGCTGTTGCACTTTGTGGGCAAAAAAAGAAAAAAGAGAGAGAGGGAGGGAGATACATACACCCTTTGTCGTTTATCTTCCTGCATCTTGCGGGTCCTTTATCGTTTCCACATGTAACGGGGAGCATATTCGGATGCAACGGAACAAGAATTCTGATTTCATGGGCGTTATTCGACCGGTTCGATTAAGTATGTCGTTGGATGTTTAGCCCGTATATCATCAATTTCATTCCATACGTACAAGGCCCTTCATATCAAATTATTCAATAAATCATATATTTTCTTCCGTCTCACCCAATGATCTACTACTATATAGTGAAAGCTCCCTGGAGGAAATTAAATCAAATTAAGATGGGAGCTGAACAGCTCAGCTTGGCTTTTGCGGGGTGAAAATGTCATCATCATGGTGGTAGTTATCTCAGCAAGCTCAGACCCTCTAGCGAGGTGCCCCCCCTGCGGGTAGGCTTTTTGCTATAATAGTCTGTATTAGTATATATACTAAAGACCTGGGCCAATAATATAATATAAAAAAGCCCCTACTAACTCCTAGATTAATAATAGATTATATAGTAAAAAACCTTATAAAAGATCTAAAAATAATTAATTATAATTTATAAGGGATATTTAAATAACCTTATATAAAATTAAGCATTAATTTTTAATATTATACTTTATATCTTAAATTATATCTATTTAAGTTAAAAATAGGCTTAATTAATTTATTTTAATCTTCTTTATTTCTAATATTTAATATAGAGCCCTAATTTTATATAAAAATATTTTAAGAATAATATCTAAAATTACTATTATCTAATATATTCTTAACTTACTTATTTTTACCTTTTATAGAGATTATATTACTAAATAATTCTAAAATTAATAGAAATAAATATAAGGGGGCTTATATTAGGATAGAGAATAATAATATTAATATTTATAATCTAAAGGGCTTAAATAAGTATTTTTTATACTAGACTTAGCAAAAACTATAGATATTTGCTAATTATTTATATAACTCCTATTAAAGCTTTTAATAGCTTATATATATTTAAATTATATATTTTTTAGAGATTTAATATTACTACTATTATATTTATAAAATAAGATAAACTTTTTAAAAAAAGATATTAAATAAGATATTAGAGATTAATAATTAATATAATCTGGCTTTTATAATTAAGGCAGAGCTTAATAAGCTTATTAAATAATTCTATTTTAAGAAGTTTAATTATATTATTTTAGTAGAGGATATTAATTTTAAAACTGCTTTTAATATTATTTAAAATATTATTCTAAGGCTATATAGATTTCTTTATAATCTATTAAGAAATTATTATACTTATTAGTTAAGTTATATTAATTAGTATAGTAGAGAAAATCTTTAATAATACCTATTTATTATTATTAATATAATCTATTATTCTTAATATATAAAACAGTTAAACTACTTATTTTTAATACTTAATATCTATTTAATAGGCTTAGGGGTAAAGCATTAAGTTATAGAGATTTTATTAGGTCTTAGGCTATATTATAATTATATATAGGGGAATTATTTAATAAAATAAATAATAGACTATAAGCAGATAATTTAATTTTTATTCTAATATTCTATATAAATAGTTTTAACTTTTATATATTCCTTAGATAACCCTTAAACTCCTAGATAATTAGAAGACTAACCTTAATTATAATTATACCTACTAATTATAGAAAAGAACCTATAAGCTATTATAATCTATAATAATATAAATTTTAAAAAAATAATATATAATAAAATCCTTAGGTATAAAGCTATAATATATATAATAACTATAGTAGTAATTATATTATATCTTAATATCTTAATAATAGGCCTATTATAGAATATATATAATCTAATTATTTCTCTTAATTTCTATAATATTATTAAATCCCTAGTAATATATAGTAATAATAATAGCACTAGAAAGTAAATATCTAGCTTTTTTATATTAAATATAATTATAAAGATATATCTATCTTCTATTAAAAGAATATTTAAATTAATTAAATTAATAATATCTACTATATTAGAACTAAATTACCTTATTTTAAACTAGATATAATTTTAGTAATTTAAAGCAATTTTTAAAGATAAAGGAATTATTGCTAGGACTTATAGTATTTATAATAATATCTTTTTTTAGTAGTTATATCTCTATACTTTTTAAAAACTAAGAAAGTTTAATAATTTTAATATATGCCTCTAGCTTATCTATAGCAATTAGCTTATAGCAGAATATATCTAAACTATATAGACTAAATAATTATATATTAAATTACCTTATAATTAAAGGCAGTAGCTTTTTAGAGTTTCTATATAATTCTATATTTAATTAAATCTATTAAATATAATAATATAAATATATTTCGCGCCTATAATATCTAGTTAAGAAGTATATTATTATATTAAATCTAATATATCTATATAGAGATATAGCTAAATAAATTTAAAAAACCCTAAATATTATTAATTAGAGCTAATTGTTTTATAGAGTTTTATAATCTAAGTCTTAGCTTTATTTTATTATTTAATAGAGTATAGAGAATATCTTATAATTATTACTAATAACTCTCTTAAAAAATAATAAAAATATAATTAAGTTATTAATACTTTAATAGCTACAGATTACCTATAGCTTATTAAAGATATTTAACTTATAGTATTTATATTAAATGCCTAGAAAAAGATTAATCTCTATATAAAAGAACTTATCTAAAATATTAGATTTTATTTTATATATTAGCTATTATAAGAAATTAAGTTATTTCTTATTATTTAATATGCTATTAAATATAGTAATATTAGGCTTTTTTATTATTTAGTTAATCTATTAATTATCTATTTTTTTAGTATATCTTAATATAACTATAGTAATAAAATGCTATATTACTAATAGTATTTATCTTTAGTTAATAATCTAGAGCTATAATATATTATTCTAGTATTAGGTTTTATTAATTAGTAAAATAAGCCTACTTATTTTAAAGTAATTAATCTTAGCCTTAAATATTTTAATATAAACTGTAAAATTAAAATAAAGGCTTATTAAAATTCTATATATAATATAAATATTAGTTTTAATTAGGTTTGCTTAATAAATATTTAGATATAAAGTTTATAAAAAAGGATTAAGTCTATATTTAGTTAATATATACCTAGTTTATATATTATAGCATTTATATTAGATAAGATATTTTTATTAGTTTAAAATCTATTAATTAATAACCTTACTATATTAAAAGACTCTAAATATCTCTTTAATTCTTTAGCTCTATTTAATTTAGAGAATATCTTACAGATTAAAATAGAATAATTTACTAAGAAAGTTAATTAGTTTAATAATAGCTATATCTATTATATAGAGATAATTGCTAGTATATAATCTATTAATAATAATAATATTAAATATAATATTAATAAATATATTATTATTATTAATAAATACTATAATAGGATCTTTATTAATAATATTACCTTAAGTATTTAATATTAGATAAATATATAACTTATTTAATAATCTGTTAACTCCTTATAAGATTTACTAACTCCCTATAAGATCTAGGCTAATAAGAGAATAAGTATATAATTAAATATATAATATTTAACTATTCTAAACTTCTAAGCTAATATTAAGAGAGTTAATATATAGATTATATAATTTTTTACTCCCTTAAACTCCTGAATTAATAATAAGAGGTTTAATATATAATTAGCTAAGAAGCTTTATTATCCCCAGTAAAATAAGATAAAATATAATATATAAAGGTTTATATTAGCTATTCTAATAAATTAATTATATCTCTATTTAGCTATACTTTAAATTAGCTCTAAAGCATATTACCTAAGTGCTATTATATAGAGATATAAAGTTTAATTTTAGTATTTTTCCCTCTCTTACTTACTAATATTAACCCGGCCTAATAGATATAGTATATTAGCTAATATTTATAGTTAGGTCTTTCTAAAATACTTTAAAGCATTTAGCTATATAGCCTACTAATTATTAAGGATTTAGTTAAAGCTTATTTATAAAATAAAGTAACTAATATAAAGATTATTATATCTTTAATTAATACTTATAGTTAGGCCCTTCTAAGATACCTTAAAGTATTTAGCTATATAGCCTATTAATTATTAAGGATTTAATTAAAGCTTACTTATAAAGTAGAGCAATTAGAAGATAGAGCTTATTTAATATAAATTAAATATTAATATTTATTAAACTATAATAATACTATTATTAGCTTTAAAAAGAGAACCTCTTTTTAATAATAAATATTAAGGAGGGAGTAATAGTAATAAGAGAGCCTATTTATATTACTTATTTAAGCTATAGCTCTTAATATAAATAGCTAAATAGTAATAAGTATAAGTGTCTTTTAGCTTATATACTTACTAAATACTCTTTATAAAATAGATTTAATATTCTTTATTATAAAGCTAATAGGCTATATATTTATCTGCCCTAAAGAGTTATTTACTTAATTTAATCTCTATAATATAGCTAATATAGCTAATATTATATTATTTATTAAGATTAAGATATTCTTAGTTCTTTTATCTAAAGGATTATTATTTTTTAATAGCTATAGGAGTATATATTTTTATTATTTTACTTTTAGAGATTTATACTTAAAGTAAATATAGCTAATTAATTATTTAAGACTAATTATATTATTCTTATATAAGACTAAGAGTAAATATAGTAATATTTATTAAAGGCAGGTTTATAATAATAAGAGTTATAAATATTAAGGATAAACTTCTACTATAATAGTATTAGTATTTACTTTCTTCTAATAGTACTATTATTTATAGAGATATCTCTAAACCTTTACTTAAAATAAGCCTAATAAAATTATTATTATTATTATTATTATAATCTATTTTAATTATAAAAAATAAATTAAAAACTTATAGTAGGCTTTTTAGTAATAGTAAAGGAGGCATAAGTAATAATAGACTTAGAGATAAAGAAGGGCTAAATTATATATTTAATTATCCTAATCTAACTTTACTTATCTACTATTATTTTTATTAATTAATAAAAATAAGATAGTAAGAAGGGGCTAAAGATTAAATATATTAGTCTTATTTAATAATATTTAAAGCTAATATATTATATAGAGAAAGATAAGGCTTTACTTTAAATTAAAAAGCTTCTTTTAGAATTATTATAGTAGCAGTAAGTATTTCTATCTTATTAAAAGATATTATAATAAAGTAATTAAATACCTAAATTATAGGAGGATAAGCTATTTTAATATTTATTATTTTAAAAAAGAAGAGAAGAAGTTAGAAATTTATAGGCATATTTACTTTTATTTAAATAAAGCTAATATCTAATAAATCTATTATATTATATTATATAAATATATATTATTATTAGTTAAGGAGAATTTAGTATTTTCTAAGATTACCTAAAACTACTTAAAAATCTTTAAGATAATTTAAATATCTATAGGATAACTTAAGAGTTAGGAAAATTTAGATATATTTATATAAAACTTCTATTTTAATATCTTTAATATTACTCTTTTAATATAAAAAAGTTCTCTCTTCTAATTATTATTAAAATTCTAATTCTTTTATTCTTTATTATAGGTATTTATATATTATAAACTAAGGCTATAATACCTAATTTAAACCTGCTAAGACTTAAGATAGATAACCTAAGATAAATAATAAAGGATAATAAGATAATTAGATCTATATATAATAGTTAGATTAGCTAGTTATAGATAAAGCTATTAAGACTAAGTTATTTAAATAACTTAATAGAATAGATAAATAGATAAATAACCCCTAAAAGAATAAAAGTTAGATAGATTAATAATTTATTCTAATTATTATTAAATTTAACCTTTTAACTCTACTATATATAAATAGCTACTTACCTATATCTTTACCTTTTATCTTATATTTTATTTAACTAGTCCGACTAGTTACCTCTAATAAAGAGCTCCCTTATTTTAGCTCTTTATAGTTTAAATTACTTATCTAGCAGTATATTAAAAAGAGAAGAGATATTAGGAAATAATACTGCAGATTAATATAGAGAATCTATAAATAACTTAAGACCTATATAGTTTAAATCTAAATCTAGATATAGTTTAGAGCTTAGTACTTAGCCTAAATTAGTAATTGCTATAAATCTAGAGAATTTAACTAATCTAAGAAATATTATAGACCCTAATATTTAATTAGAATTAAATATTATTAATACTAAACCTATTACTTTGCTAAATATATAATATTAAGTTAATAATATAGCAATAAGAGCTTTATAAGATATAATTTAAGGACTATTAAAAAAGATAAATATAGCTATAGTTATAGAGTTAATAAAATAAATTAATATAACTCCTAAATCTAGATTTATTGCTAAACTATTTAAACCTTATTAATATTAAGCTAAGGATTTAGATATTTACTACTATTAATACCGCTATATAAAATAATATTTTACCTATAATATATTTATATTTTAAATTAAGGAAAGTAAAATAAATTATACTACTACTTTACTTTTAAATAACTATAAAATAGTTTAAAGTTATAAACCCCTTACTTTAGCTATAATTTTATAGTAAGGATTTTAATAATAGCTATTAAATTATCTTAAGAACCTAAGATTTAGACTTTAAATATCTGCTATATAATTCTAGAGGCTAAAATAATAGCTAAAATAAACTACTTAAAATTTCTAAAATAAATTTAAGCTTTATAAAGCTAAATTAGCCCTAAAAAATAATATTTAAAGCTAAATTTTCTTCTCTATATTATAGGAAGATATATAGAATTAGTTATTTAAATATATATATATTCTAACTAATCTATTATAACTAGCTTTAAAAGCTATAGTTATTAAATAAAGCCCTTAAAACTCTGTTAAAACCCAATTAAAAGAATATAAAAAAAAGAAATAATTCTACCCTTATATAAGGGAGAAAGACTAATTTTATCTATATATAAGAGATAAGTAAAAGGATAAATTATTTTAGTTAACCTCTTTAGAATATAAATAAAGGAAGTTTAAAACCTTAAAGGAGCGAGAATAATTAATAAAAAAAAGGGCGATATTTTAATTATAAGAAAAATAAATATATTAATAAATAATATTCTAAGAAGACTATAAAAAACTCTAAACCCTTAAAAGATAAAGATATTAGACTTAGGGTATTTTAGTAACTTAAAGATATAAAGCTAGAGTTTATAATTTTAGTAAGTATATTAATTAAGAGTTATATTATAAAAATAAATATACTTCTTAATTTCTAAATATATGCTAATTTTATTAACTATAACTTTTTATTATATTATAAATATATAAAGTTTCCCTAAAAGCTAGTTAAATGTGCCTTATAGATAAAAAATTAAATAATGCTAATTTATAGCTGCTTCTTAATTATTATTAAGGTAAAAAACTTAGAGAAGAAGATAAAATAATATAAAATTAACTTTTAAATTATTTCTATATAGGAATTTAATATAATTAAGAAGAATTAAAATATAATACTAAGATTATTATAGTTATACTATAATAATCCTATTATAAATTAAAGATACCTAATATAAAGATATTAGCAGGAGGTTTTATTCTAGGTTAAGATTTAAACTCTATAAGTATTTGCAGAAATAGCGCAAGATTAACTAATCTATTATATATAAGGGGAATATATTAAAATAAATAAGGAAGAAATTTAACTTCCCCTATACTATATATAATTTTAAGATATCTTTTTAGAAGAGGGAGTTAAAATATTATCCTTACTAGAAGATACTAGGACCTATATAATAGAGTTAATTAATAGCAAAATATTACTATAGAGGCTTCTATACCTATACTTTATTAAAAAATTAAATATATTATAAAAATATCTAGAAGATATATAATAATAAGGTTAGATTTAAGCTTTAACTAGCCTAGTTAAATTACTAATTATCTTTATCCCTAAGAAAGATAATAAATTATACTTGTATATTAATTATTAAGGACTAAATATCTAAATAATTAAGAATTGCTATCTATTACTATAAATAGATAAAATACTAGATTAATTAATAAATATAAGATTTTTTATAAAACTTAACCTCTAAAAAGCCTATTATAGAATATATATATAAAGGAGAGATAAATAAAAGATAGTATTTAGAACTTAATATAGCTATTTTAAATATCTTATTATATTATTTAGATTATATAATACTTTAACTATATTTTAAGCCTATATTAATATAGTACTAAGGGGCTTATTAAATATTTACTATATTATATATTTAAATAATATCTTAATCTTCTTAATAGATAAAAAAGAATATAAATAGTATATTTTTAAAGTATTAAAGAGATTTTATAAGTATAATTTATATATAAAGTTAAGCAAATATAAATTTTATAAGAAAGAAGTCTCTTTTTTAAGATTTATTATAAGATAAAATAGAATTAAGATAAATTCTTTTAGGATTAAAATGATTTATAATTAGCTTATACTAAAGACCTTTTATAATATTTAAATCTTTTTAAGATTTATAAGTTTCTTTAGAAGATTTATTTATAATTATTCTTTTATTATAATACTATTAATAAATCTGCTTAAGAATAGTAAATATAGTAAGAAGATAAGACTATTAAAATAAATACCTAAAGCATAGAAAATATTTAAAGATTTAAAGATTATATTTATTAAACTACTAGTATTATAGTATTATAATCTAAAGAAGCTAATTATAATAGCTATAGATGCCTTAGGATTTGCTTTAGCTATTATTTTACTATAGCTTATAAGTAAAGCAATAGAGTAGTAATACTTAGTTGCATATTTCTTAAGGAAATTTACTAAAATTAAATATTAATATAAAATATATAATTAGGAACTATTAGCAATAATTAAAGCTTTTAAGCATTAGAGATATTATTTAAATAGCAGTAAATACCCTGCTTAAATATAGATTAACTATATAAACTTATGCTATTTCTTTATAATAAAGATTTTAAATAATAGGTAAGTAAAATAGGCAAAACTGCTAGCAAGCTATAACTTTTATATTAAATATAAGCCGGGTTATTTAAATATAGCTAATATATTATCTTAGAGACTAAATTATAAATTCTTAAAAGAGAAATAAGAGATTAAATTATTATCTACCCTATAGAAGAAACTAAAACTATATATTTTAAATAAAGATAATAATATAGATAGTTGCAAATACTTACTGCTAAGACTATTAGTATTAAAGGTTATTAATAGAGAGATAATTTAAGATCTTCTAAAGCCTAATCTTCTAGAGTTATTTAAATAGCTTTAGTAAAAGAATACCTTTATATTAAAGAAGATTAATAGTTTAGAGATTAATTAATCTAAAAGTTTTAAATAAACTATAGATAATAAGAGTCTGCTATAGAAATAGGATTAGATTTATATCTTAGATAAATATTTATTAAAGTAAGAATTACTGTAAATTTATTATAATAATTTATATACTAGCTATTAAGGAATTAAAACTATAAAAAAATTGTTTAAATAAAAGTTTTACTAGCTAGGTATATAGAATAATATATAGAAATATATAAAGACCTATAATATCTATAAAAGGAATAGAATTCTTAAATATAAGTTATATAAGTAATTAAATTTACTATCTATAATAAAAAGACCCTAGTAAAGTATATTAATAGATTTTATTATTAGCTTACTACTATTAACTTAATAAAAAGTTAAATATAATATAATTTTAGTAGTTATAAACTAATATTCTAAGATAGCTCTATATATCTTAATCTAAGAAATAATTATAATAGAAGACTTAGCTAACCTAATTATAAAAAGGGTATATTACTAGTTTAATCCCCTAATATTAATTATTTTAGATTAGAGATTAGTATTTACCAGTAAATATTAGACTAAGCTTTATTAATATATATAAATTACCTAATTAATAAGTACTGCTTTTTATTTATAAATAGATAGATAAATAAAGTACTAGAATTAAACCTTAAAGTATTATCTAAAGATATATATAAATTATTATTAAGATAACTGGGTATTATTATTAAGTATAGCGAAGTATACTTATAATAATATAAAGCATTCTACTACTAAATACTCGCTATTTAAGGCCTTTTATAGATTTAATCTTAATAATTAGAATAAATATAATATAAGAATAAGATTAAATATTCCCGCTATTAAAGAATAACTTAAAGAATTAATAAATATTAGGGTAAAATTAGAGAAATACTTATAACGCGCTATTAAGATATAAGCAAAGTACTATAATAAGAAGCATATACCTAAATTATATAAAGTTAGAGATTAAATTCTTCTATTAATAAAAAATCTATAAACTAATTAATTTAATAAGAAATTAGACTATTAATTTTTTAAACTATATAAAGTAATTAAAATAATTAGAAAGTAAGTATATTAATTATAACTGCCGAAGAGCCTAAGCAGAATATATCTTATATTCTATATCTCCCTGTTAGAGCCCTATAATTAATAAGAAGAAATAAAACCTAAATAGCTAGATCTAATTATTATTAATAAAGAATAAAAATAGAAGGTAAAAGAAATCCTTAATAAACAGACCTTTTATAGAAAAAAATAGTTCCTAATAAAATAAAAAAAATATCCTTTATATAAGAACTTATAGTAGATATTAGAAGATTTTATATATATAATTAAAGCTCTAGAGAAGTATTATAGTAAAAACCTTAATAAGGTTCTTAATATAGGCAAGCTGTTTAAATAAAGGTAATATAAAAGAGAGCTATAAAGCAGAAAATAAAATAAAATAAATAAATAATAATACTTTTTTCCTATTAAGTTTTTAACTATTATTAAATATATTGCTATATATATTACTCTTTCTCTAATTTTTTTATAGAGTTTAGGAGTTTTAAAGAAAATATAAAAGAAAGGAATTTTAATAGAAATAATTTAATTTAATTAAGCTAGCCCTAATTAAGGCTTTAAATATAGGCCTATAATATTATTCTATTTAGCTATTTTATTACTATAAAACCCCTTAATAATATCTTTCTCTTTCTTATTAGAGAATAGAGGCAATTCCTATAATTAGATAAATATATTTACTATATATAAGATATTATAGTTTAATAAATAGATTATTTAATATAACTTCTAGAGAAGATATAATAACTCTAATTTAAAATATAATAGAGTTAATAGGATAATAGCAATATTAAGCTAATATCTAATAGTCTTAAATACAGATTTCTATATATATGCCTCTATAAAGGAGATATAAGTATTTATAGCCTTATTATAAGACTTTAAATTATCTAAGAGATAAGCCTCTTAGCTAAACCTTTAAATATAAGTTAACTTAGCCTTATATATTAGTAATATAAGAATATATAGCTTATAAAGGCCCTTATAATAAAGATACTTTATATTAATATAAAGATAGATATATTATTACTTAAGATTTTATATTAGGGCTTTTAAATAATAAAGATATATCTCTTATAAGATAGGAGAAAAGTCTTTAATTAAATCTTTTAAGCTAAAAGAATCTATAATAAGGTCTATTTTAAAGATAATAAGATAACTTATTATTATATTAATATTAGTAATAATAATTAATATTATTATCTTAGTAAGAGATAAATTAATTTAGAGAGGAGGTATTTTAATAATAGCTTTAACTTTAAGAATAAGAGTTATAATAATATTTTAAATTCTCTAGGTCTCTATACTAGGGACCTCCTTTATCTTTAATCTCTTTTATAGTTTTTTAATTAACTAAATAGAAGTTTTTTCTATTATAAATATAATAAGAGTAATATTATTATAATTATATTTTAATCTTTAAAAAGAATATAATAGACTAGCCTGCACCTTCTTATATATAAGAAAAACTATATTACTAAATATAAACTAATCCCTATATATCTTAGATAAGAGATATTTCTTTATTAAGAGGTCTTCTATAGATACTCTTAGTAGAGATATTTTATTATTATTATTAATAATAATAAATAGAATAATTTATAAAAAAGGAGTTATTAGTTCTAATATTATATTAGTAATTAGAGATATAGGGAGAAAAGATAGCTTATTAAGCTGCTTATTATCTATAAGCTAATAATTAAACAGATAATCTTTAGTTAATAGCTATAATAGCTTAAGGCTAGTTATAGGGGCTTTATTAAGAGGGCCTAGAAGAAATAAAATATGCTTAAAGCATTTAGGAGGTATTATTATATTAATTAGCACTATTATATAAACTTAAAAAGTTATAATTTATATTAAGCGCACGCGCAGAACTTATAAAGAAAATAATTTAAAAATCTTATTTTTAATATGCTTGCATAAATATTAGCTATTTCTATATTTAAATTATTAAAAAATAGCATTAAATAAGCTATAGAAATAGAGAAAGGATATTTTAATATATAGGCAGTAAAATAGGAGTTAGTTAATAAAGAATAGAAATACTCCTAATCTCCTAGGTAAAAATATTAAAATAAAGCTAATATTAGATAAATTTATATAATAAGTATACCTTAATAGCGACTTATTATTATTATTATAGCTATACCTAAATATTTAAATCTATATAATAAACTTTATATAGCTTAGGATAAGCCTTTTAATAAGGGGAAATATTATTATAAATTAGGGCTATAATACCTAATTTAAACCTGCTAAAACCTAGGATAAATAACCTAAGATAAATAATAAAGAATAATAAGATAATTAGATTTATATATAATAGTTAGATTAGTTAATTATAAATAGAGCTATTAAGATTAAGTTATCTAGATAACCTAGTAGAATAAATAGATAAATAAATAACCCCTAAAAGAATAGAAGTTAAATAAATTAGCAATTTATTCTAATTACTACTAAATTTAATCTTTTAACTCTACTATATATAGACGGCTACTTACCTATATCTCTATCTCTTATCTTATATTCTGTTTAATTAGTCTAACTAGTTACCTCCGATAAAGAGCTCTCTTACCCCAGCTCTTTATATTATATAAGCCTTTTATTTAAACTTTACTCTTATAAAAGTTATTATTTAATTAATATTTCTAATATCTAAATAATCTGCTTCTTTTAAGAAGGTGTTTTTAGAGAAAATAATAGCTTAGCTAGTATATCTACTACCCCTTTATTTAATTTATTTAATAAATTATCTAGGCTATTTAATCTATAGAGCTCTAGAGAAGTCTTCTATAATAGTATTAGGAGTATCTAAATTAATAAATAGGGGATTAAATATTTTACTTATAATTTTTTAATTATAGTTTACTATTATAGATATAAGACCCTTTTCTCTCTAGGTTATATAACTAGACCTAGTTATATAATATTAGATAACCTACTCGCTATACTTAGTATTCTAGATTCTTATAATCTCTTTTAAATCTCTAATATAATTAGTCTCTAACTAAACTTATATTATTCTAATTATATTCTTAATTATTTATCTCTTTTTTTTTCTGTAAAATAAGTATTAGAAGGTCTTTTAATTTAGACTAAAAACTATAAGCTTTAATAAGTCTTTATAAAAGAGTATAATAAACCGCAGGTTATAATAGTTAATTATAATTACTTATAGCTAGAATAAAGTCTATTATATCTTAAAATTAATCTTAACTAATTATAGGTTTCTATAGTAATCTAAGGAGTATTATAAGCTAGTATTATAGATATATTTATAGATAATATAACCTTATTAAAATAACTCCTTAATAATAATAAGATTAAATAGAATAATAATTTAATCTTCTAGCTCTAATAATATAAGCAATAGCCTTAATATTAGAGAGTATAAAAAGGCTTACTAATAACTATAATAATTATAATAAATATAATAACTTTAATAAGTAAGTATAAAGATAAGTGCTAATAAAACTTAATAATAATAAAAAATATTAATAATAGAAGAAATATAGGACTTATTTATCCCGGTAATAAATAACCTTATAATAATAATAAGTAAGATAATTAAATGCCTTTAGGAGAGATAATAAGATATAGCTTAGCTATTTAGCTAAGCTATAGTTAGAGAATAATTATAATTATAATTATAGTTTTAATAATAGTTATAATTATAGCTATAGCTATAGTTAAAGTTAAATAACTAATAAATTATATAATAGCTTGCGGAACTCTAATAATAGCTAAAAAAAACTAATATAATAATAATAGTAGGTAAGAGTATTTACTTATTTAGATTAAAGTATTACTTAAAGTTTAAGGGTAATATTAGTATTTTTTACTTAGAGACTAAAACTTTAATATCTAAAACCTTTTAATAGGTTAGTAGAGGAATTAAAGTATTAAGTAATTAAATTTAATAAATAATTAAATAATAAGAGTTTATATAATATAAAAGAACGAGTATTATATCTTTATTTATATATAAAGAATAGAATAAAAAGGCATTTAATAATACTTAAAATTAATAATCCTAATAACTTTATTTTTATTAATTATACTTTATTATAGCGGTAGCTATTAAATTATTATAATCTTATTAATACTAATATAATTATAGTATAATATATATATAACTTATAATAGTATTATAACTAATTATTATAAGATTTTATTAATAAATTTAAAATAATTATAGCTAATTTAAACTAGAATAATTTTATCTTAAGCGATGCCTTTAATTAAAAACTAATATTATAACTTATCTATAAAATCTATTAAAGTTATTTTACTTATTTACTAAAGTTATATATAGAATAAAAATATATTATATAATAGGCAGAAGTATATTTTAATAAGGCTTAATATTATATAGAATAATACTCCTTAAAAGAATATTAAGAATATATAAGCTTAAGTTAATTAAAAGATATTAAGAGTTATTTTTTATATAAGGAACTAGTTTAGGAGTTATAATAAAGAGATTAAGGCTAAAATTATAGGCGGCTATTTTAGCCTATATAGAATAATAAAAAATATATATTATTAGATAAGGAATAGAAGCAATATTAAAATAAAGGTCTTTATTTAAAATATAAAAAGAAGAGCTATTAAAAAAAATAATATTTAAAGGCCTTTTAATTATTTATAAAATTACCCTTTATAAAAAACTAAAGGGGGGGTTAAGAATATAGGCCTATTCCCCTTTAAATAAAGGGCTTAACTTAAGTATAATACCTATACCTATTAAAATTTATATCTTATTATTATATATACTTATAGCTAAATAGATTAAGATTATTATCTTAGTTATAATACTATTATATAAAAAAAATATTATAGTTTTATTAATACTTATTAATAATAATATTAATATAAATTATATTAATACTATAGTAATAGATTAAATTAAAGGAATATATTTAATACTAGGTTTAATAATACTTCTAAGTATTATAGATATTAATAATATAATATTAACTATACTAATAAAGCATTATTTTAAGTTATATTATACTATATTAAGGGAGGATATAGAATTATATATATTTTAAGCCTTATTAATATTTTTTAATATAATCCTTAAATTACTATAGCTAATAGCTGTAAACCCTAATATAAATTAGTAACTTAGCTAAATATTTTAATAAGAACTAAAATAATAATACCTCTTATTAGAAGATTTTATAATATATATTAATTTATTAGAAGACTTTATAAAAGATATTAAACTCTTATAAGATTTAAAATAAGACTAAAATAATAATATTATAGAAGGGTTTTTATTAATATATTATATTAGTTTACTGCTAATAGCTATAAATCTTAAAGATAAAGAAAATATAATAATTATTAAGATTCTAAAATAATATATTAATCTAATATAAATATTTAGTAAAAAGGAGATAAAGTATCTTTCTCTTTAAAGACTAAGTATAGATTATAAAATTAATCTAGTTAAGTATTATAATACCAGTATAAGAGACAGATTTACCGGCTAATGCTTATATAAGGTATTATATAACCTCGCGAAGATATCTTTAGTATATAGCTTAATCTAAATTTAAGCTCTTTAAGCTATATTTTATTTACTAAGCCTACCTATAATAGCCTATTCTAGTCTAAATTAGCTAAATAGAGATCTTATAGCTAGTCCTAGTATTAACTTCCTTATTCTATTTATTCTAACCCGCTTCTTAAGCTTATACCTTAATATTATATAGCTTCTACCCAGGAGTTAATACTATTAATAATACCTGCTTTAATTCCCCTATTCCTATTAATAACTTTAAAAGAGTTTATTAAGCATATTACTACTAGCTATAGGCCAGAATAATATAATTACTATTACCTAGTATATAAATATATTATTAGGGCTAAATTATCTATAAATAAAACCAGCTAATATATTAAATAAACTAAGGTAAGATTTTAAGAATTTTAGCGGAAGTTCGCGGCTATATAACAGAGACTTAAATAAAAAAATATTAATCTTAGGGCTATTTAGCAATATTAAGAAATATAGCTTAATAAAAAGAAATAATAATATATTTAGGCTATTATTAAAAAAAACTAAGCTTATTATATAGCTACTCCTATTATAAATATACCTATATTTATATTTAAATTTAAGCCTAATATTAAGAGGCCTATAATTACTTTAATAAGAATATCTAAGATACTTATTATTATACTTTCCTTTACTCCTAGACTTTTAAAAAGACTCTCTAACTTTAATAAATTTAAAAGCGATTAAAAAGACCTTTAGCGCTTTATAGCCTAGATCTAGGGGAAGATAATAATTAACTAAGACTAATTCCCAACCCCCTAGAGCTATATAGCTTATATAACTAATTGCTTAAAGAATGCGCTTTATACTTAAGTATTGCTATATATTAGAGATAGGACTTATATTCTTAGCAATTACTAAGAGATTTTAAATATTTTAAAGTATATATTTAATAACCCTAATTATATAAATAATATATATAATAAACTATTTAATTTTTATTAAATTAATAAAGAATTTAAAATCTTTTTTACTAAGTTCTAGCACCTAGCGCTAAAAAAAGAAATATTTAAAAGAATATTATTTATCTTATTAGAGTAAGCTATTAGTTAAAAATTCTAAAAAATATTATTATATAGCTAGCCCTTAAGTTATAAATATTATTAATTTGCCAAATTCTTATAAAACCTTAAGAACTATTATTACTAATATACTATAAACTAGCCCCTTATTATAAAGACTTATATTACTATTTTAAAATCTATTTAGTATATCTAGTCTCTCTTATTTACTCTAAGTCCCGCCTTAGCTATAAGATATAATAATTAGCCTTAGAAAAGCTCTATATAAAAAAGTAAACTAGCCTTAATATAGCTATATAACTTAATAGATTTAAATATTTTTAAATACCTAAGTAAAAAAGAATATAGCCTATTATACTATAAAATTAGCGCCTGCTTCTAATATAGCTCCCTAGAATATTATATTAGAGATTATCTATATCTAGATAATTATTAGAAGATTTAAACTATAGCTATATATAAATCTTACCCCTAGACTCCCTAGGCAATCCAGTTTTTAAACTTATATAATTTATCCCCTAACTAGTCTTTAGTAAAAGGAATAAGCCTAAAATAAATTATAGCTAAGCTTAAGAATTATATATTATTTAAATCTCTGCTATTACTATTTATAAAATTAACCTTAAAGAATACCTATAATAATTAAAATTAATAATATTACCTATAATACTAGAAAAGAAGAAGAAGAAAATCTACCTGCTAATTTATACTCTACTTAATATTAAAGCTAAAAAATAAAAATTTATAAATTAAGAATAGGCTAAGAATTAAGAGTTAGAGCTTATCCCCTTAAAGAGCCTAATTACCCTATATATATTTAATAGAAGAGAACTAGAGAATAGGAAGATTATATATTATATCTAGATAAATATAAGAATTAAGGATTATTTTAAAAAAAATACTAAGTTCTATATTATCTAACTAGTATATTATTTTATTATCTTAAGATTCCTCTAATTAAAGTATTATAACTTATACTTATAATTTATTGCTTATAATATTACTTTTAATAATAATTATTATTAAAAGAATTATAATATACCCTTAAAGCTAATTAAAATACCCGCCCTATATAATATTCCCTTAAAAGCTTTACCCTAATACTTACCCCTAAGACTTAGAGAACTAGAAAAAAGAAATATAGCCTTTATTTCTTTAGCCGCCTATTTTGCCTATATTTAAAGAAATGCTTAAATATTTATAATTACTCTAGAGGACTTAGATACTACTTTAAGGATTAAATAAGTCTAAAAAGAAGACCCTACCTACCTATTATTTAAGGAGTTTAAGAATTATATTAATATCTTTTCTCCTAAGAAGGCTAAGTACCTATTACTATATTATTCTTATAATTATAATATTAAGCTATTAAAAAGGAAGTTACTCCCCTTTAAATCTCTATATACTATATCTTAGAATAAATTAAAGGTCTTAAAGGAATAGATTAAAGAAAATTTAAGAAAGGGATTTATCTATCTAAACTTATTACTTGCTATATCTCTAATTCTATTTATTAAAAAGCTTAGTAGAGAAATATAGATCTATATAGATTATTAAGCCCTAAATATAATAACTATTAAAGATTAATATTCCCTATCTTTAATTAAAGAGACCTTAAATAACTTAAAAAGAATAAAGTACTTTATAAAGATTAATATTATTTTTATATTTAATAACCTTTATATTAAGAAGAGATAAGAATATCTAACTGCCTTCTATATCTAACTTAGTCTGTTTAAATTACTAGTAATATTATTTAGCTTAATAGAAGTATTAGCAATATTTTAATAATTTATTAATAATACCCTATAAGATTATCTTAATATCTTTTATATTATATATCTTAATAATATTCTAATATATAGTATAACTTATTCTAAATATATTTAATATATCTGCGCTATTTTATAAAAGCTATATAAAATAGGCCTATATATAAAGATCTAGAAGTATAAGTTTATTATCTTTAAGACTAAATTCTTAAGCATTATTATTAGCTAAGACTATATTAAAATAAATTTAAATAAGATAAAAATAATTGCCGAATAGAAGACCCTAACCTATATAATTAATATATAAGCTTTTATTAGGTTTAGCAACTTTTACTATTAGTTTATTTATAACTTTTTTAAGATAATTATATTATTTATAAGCTTAATTTAGAAGGGAATTCCCTTTAATTAGATATTTATCTATTAGTCTAGTTTTAAAGCCTTAAAAGAAGTATTTATTTAAGCCTTAATCCTAAAGCTATTTAACTAGACCTATAAGATTATAGTTAAAACTAACTTATTTAACTATATATTAGCTAGAGTTATATCCTAGTATAATAATAAAGAAATTCTATATCTTATTATATTTTTTTTAAAAAAGCTCTCTATTATAAAGTATAATTATAAGATTTATAATAAAAAACTATTAGTAATTATTTACTGCTTTAAGAAGTAATACCTTAAATTTAAAAGTATACTATTACTAATTAAAGTTATTACAGATTATTATAATCTAGAATATTTTATATTAACTAAGCTGCTAAACTAATAATAAGCCCATTAATTTAAGTTCTTATCTTAGTTTAACTTCTGAATTATATACTAACCTAGAAAGTAAGAAATAAAGTCTAATACCTTAATTAGGAGGTTAGAAGATTTCTTTAAGAAGGGGGATAAATAGCTATAATATTAGAGCTAGATAGTCTTAAAGAAGGAGAACCTTAACCTATAGATTTAGAGATCTCTAAAATTAAAAGCTATTACCAGGAGTTAAATAGTAAGGTGCGTTTACTTTACTAATCTAATAGCTTAAGAGGTTAGAAATCTCGCCGAACCTATAGAAATACCTGCCTAATCTGTTTTAAGAAGTTAATTTATTTAGCCTAGAGAACTTATTTAATCTATACCTAGAGAACCTATTTAGTCTACTTCGCCGCCTAACTAGTCTATTAAAATTATTTAAACTGCTAAGGAGATAATTTAGTCTATTAAAGAGACTATTTAGCCTATTAAAAAAGTAGCTTAGCCTATTAAGTAAAACTAGTTAAATTCCCCTACTATACCCGATAAACTAAAGTATTTGCTTAATATTAAAGATCTACTAAATATAGCTTACTTATTTAATAACTTAATACAGTCTATTCTGCAAGCCTTAGATTATAAAGCTAATTATTACCCTAAGATTACGCTAGCTAATTATTAGTAAAGAGAAAAATACTTATATTATAAAGACTATCTATATGTTTTTAATTATAATAAGCTAAGAGCCCGCCTATTATAAGAATATTATAATAAGTATATATTTAAATACTCTAGAAAATATAAGTTTTATAATTTAATCTTATAAGAATATTATTGGCCGAATATATATTAATATATAGATTATTAGACCTAGAATTACTATACCTGCTATTATATTATACCCTTAAATAAAGGCTGCTAAAGAGTCTTACGCTAGCTCCTTATCTTTAAATACTCTTAGTAAGATATCTTAATAGATTTTATTATTAGATTTATACTTTACTAAAATTATAATATTATATTAATTATTATAGACCGATTTATAAAGATAAAGTACTTTATTCTCTGCTAAGCTATCTGCGATATTAAAGGAATAGTATAATTATATATTTACTATATATAGAAGCTCTATAGGCTATTAAAGACTATAATATCTAATTAAGGCCCTTAGTTTATTATTACTTTTTAGAAATATTTAATTTAATGCCTAGATATTATAAACCTATTATTTACTACTTATTATCTTAAGATTAATAGTTAGACTAAGAGAATAAATACTATTCTAGAATAATATTTGCGCACTTATATTAGCTATTTATAAGATAATTAGGTTAATTAGCTATCTTTAGCTAAATTTATATTAAACTCCTATTATTTTAAGACTATTAGAATATTATTTTTTTTTACTAATTATAGGTTCTATTTATATATAAGATTTAAGCCTATTTAGCCTATAAACTAGCCTACTATTAAAGATACTAAAGCCTTTATTAAAAAGATATAAGATATTATAAATTATATCTATACCTAGATTTATATTATCTAAGCCTATTATAAAAAGCAGACTAATTATTATTAAACCTTAGCTTACTGCTATTATATAAGATAGTCTATTTAATTAAATACTTAGAATATTTATACTTAATACCCCCAAAAGAAACTTAACTAGAAGAATCTTAGCCTATTCTATATTATTAAGGTTATTAGCCTATATATCTATTAGCTTAACTTACCTGCCTTAATATATATTTATCCTATATTTAATATTAGCCTACTTTGCCTTATTATTAAAAACCTTATGCTTAAATAGAGATAACCTTTACTACTGCCTGTTAAAGTTAATAGCTTTAAAAAATAAGTTATTAAAAATATTCTAGACTCTTAATAAAAATATTATAGGTATAGAGGCCCTTAATTATAATATATTATTAAGTAATTAGGCTATAATAACTTAACTAAAGAGCCTATATATTACCTATAGTATACTTAGAAAATTATTATAAATTTCTATTGCTGCTATCTGAATAAGCTAAAGCCTAAGAATAGTCTTAATAAAGCTTAACCTTAAAGAGGGGGGTATTATTATAGTATTAATATAGGAAATAAATCTACCGGCTAATGCTTATATAAGGTATTATATAACCTCGCGAAGATATCTTTAGCGCATGGCTTAATCTAAATTTAAGCTCTTTAAGCTATATCTTATTTATTAAGCTTACCTGTAATAGCCCGTTCTAATCTAAATTAGCTAGATAGAGATCTTATAGCTAGTCCTAGTATTAACTTTCTTATTCTATTTATTTTAACCCGCTTCCTAAGCCCGTACCTTAATATTAAGGGAGTAAAACTACCTTATAAGCCTTATTATTACCTATTAAAATAGGAGATAAATATATTAAATAAGTTCCTTAATAAATCTTTACTATAAGAGATTATCTAACTATTTATAATATTATATATAGTATTATTATTATTTATTTTAAAGGGTAAAGAATAATTAAGACTCTATATAGATTACTAGCTATTAAATAAATAGATTATTAAAAATAAATATTTAATATCTATAATAAATAATCTCTTTATATAATTAAAAGGTATTAAAGTATTTATTTAGCTAGATTTATAATTAATATATTACTTAATTTAGATTATAGAGAGATATAAATAGAAAACTACCTTTTAAATAAAATAGAGACTATTTAAATAGATAGTAATACTATTTAAACTATATAATATGCCTGTAATATTCTAAGCATTTATTAATAGTATACTAAGGTAATATATTAATAAATACTATATTATATATTTAGATAATATATTAATTTTTAGTATAAATAAGAAATTATATATATAATATATCCGCGCAGTCTTATAAAGTTTATTAAATAACTATTTATTCTATAAACTTAAGAAGTGCGAATTCTTAGTTATTATAGTTATATTTTTAGACTTTATAATAATTTTTAAGGGTATATCTATAGATTCTTATAGAATAAATATTATTATATTTTAGCTAATATTATTATTATTAGCAGTACTAATTTACTTCTTAGGGTTTTATAACTTCTATTAATATTTTATCTATAGATATAATATAATTATATTATTAATAATAAAACTAATAAAATAAAATATTTTATTTATCTAGAGTAATAAGGTTAATAGAAGTTTTTATTTAATTAAGTTATATTTTATAAAAGTATTATTACTAAGGTATTTTAATATAAATAGACTATATATTTTAGAAATAAATACTAATAGCTTTATGAGATTAGCTATTTTAAGTTAGATATTTAAGAATAAGTTATCTTACTTAGTTATATTTAATAGTGCTAAGTTTTTAAATATAGAGGTAAGATAGCTAATATATAAATAAAAACTATTTATAATTATTGCGGCTTTTAAAGTTTAAAGGTATTTTTTTATAAAAATTTAGGAACTAGTAATTATACTTATAGATTATAATAATCTTAAGTATTTTTTAATAATATATATTCTCTTTTAAAAGTAAGTATAATAGGCTAAGTTTCTTTTATAGTTTTATTTTATAATTAAATATAGATTAAGTAAGAAGAATTTAATAAATAGATTATTATATAAAAATAATTATAAAACTTAGTTAGAATAAGAGAATACTCTAGCTTAATTATTATAAGTTAGCAGAATATAAGTAAGAAATATCTATTATTCTGGGAAAAATATTTTAATAGCTTTTTTATTATAATTAGAAGAGAATTAATATAAAGAAAGCTATTAATATATAAGGACTATAATAGAGGAAATTCTTATAGAGGCTAAGAATTATTATAAACTAATATTATAGGACTATATTAAGTAAAGCTATATTAATAATATAAAAGAGAAAGTATAAGATTAGCTAGATATATATTAAGATAATAAGGATTTAGTATTCTATTATAATTATATTAAGATATATATATTTATAATAGGCCTTTAAATATAGATTATTAAAGAGTTTTATAATTTATTATTTAGAGAATATTTTAGCAAGAATACTATAATAAATAAGATATAATATTAAGTATTTTAGCTAGGGCTCTTAATAATAGTAAATTCTTATATTAAAAGTTACCCGGCCTATTAAAGAATTAAGCTAGCCTATATTATATATAAGATACTAATAATATTATTAATATTAAATAGATTATAAGATTATATTATTATAGATTTTATTACTAGCCTCTTAAAAAGTAATAATATTTTAAGCCTTAGTTATTCTATAATATTAGTATTTATAGATTATTTTAGTAGAATAGCTTATTTTATAGTATATATATATAATATAGATAGTCTAATATTTGTAAAATTATATATTAATAGTATTTTTTAACTATATAGCCTTTAGGCATTAATAGTATTAAATAGAGGATTTTTATTTATATTAGTATTCTAGTTAATAGTCGCTAAACTATTAGGAATATAGTATTAGCTATCTATTATATTCTACCTGTAGATAAATAGGGCTATAGAGAGGTTAAACTAGATCTTAAAGAGATATTTTAAGGTTTTTTCTAATTAGAAATAAGATAATTAGGTATAGTTACTTCTTCTAGTAGAATATATATATAATAACTATTAAGAATTAGTAACTAAGCTATTTTTATTCTTTATCTATTATAGATATTACCCTAAACCTCTTATATTAGTAAATATTTAAATAGATAAAAATAGGGACGCTAAGATATTTATAAAGGATATAAATAAACTCTATAAAAATCTAATAAACTATCTGCTATTTCTCTAAGATATTATATTAGAAAAGAACTAAGATTAGCTAATATAGTTTATAGTTAGGGATAAGGTATTGCTAAATATAAAATATTTCTATATAGACTAGCTAAGTAAAAAGTTAAATAATAAATATTAAGGGCTATTTAAAATACTAGCTAAGATAGGCCTATAGGCCTATTAATTAAAGCTGCCGGTAATATATAAAATCTATTTAGTTTTCTATATCTTATTATTATTATTATAAAAGCAGAATAAATAATATAAGGAATTAGAGCCTAAACTACTAATATGCATAGCAGATAATATAAGATATTATATAGAATAAGAAGTTAATAAGATTTTAAATATAAAGGGTAAAGACTATATATTAAAATATCTAGTTAAATAGAAGGGCTATAATAATTATAAGAATATATAGGAACTAGTAAGATATATAGAAAATGCCCTAGATATAGTAAGATAGTACTAAGTATCTATAAGTAAATTAGCTTATATTCTAGTAATAGTTTAGAAATTTTACTGTAAATATTCTTTTATACTAAATATAGGTTCTAATATT
This sequence comes from Paecilomyces variotii, assembly GCF_004022145.1. NCBI lineage: Eukaryota > Fungi > Ascomycota > Eurotiomycetes > Eurotiales > Thermoascaceae > Paecilomyces > Paecilomyces variotii. Next base: position 898,783 of record NW_021167147.1, on the reverse strand, counting down.
TAGTAAGAAAAAATTAAATATAAAGTATATTATTTAAGATTATATATATTAAGTTAAGCAAAACTGCTATTAGAAAAGAGATAAGGGTTAAATATTTAAGGTATTATTTAAAATTATATATATTAAGCTAAGCAGAATTACTGTTAAAAAAGGGATAAAGATTAAATATTTAAGGTATTATTTAAGACTATATATATTAAGCTGAGCAGAATTGCTGTTAGAAAAGGGATAAAAGTTAAATATTTAAAGTATTGCTTAAAACTATATATATTAAGTAATTGCTGTTTAGAGCTTTAAGAATATATATATAATAATTAAGAAAGCTATTTAGATCTTAATAGGATAAGCTCTAAAATTATATATATAGATAAGAGTTATATCTATATTAATAGACTAAAGCTATTTAAATTTAATAGAATAAGCTAAGTAGCTATTTAAGTTAAAGAAATTAAATAATTATATAAATGAATTTAAACTGTTTAAATCTTATAAGATAAGCTAAGGTATTATATAGATCTAGGAAGTAAATATTTATAATCCCTGAGATTAAAATAATTATTTAAATAAACCTTACTTTAATAATAGGAGATATAAAACTCCTATTATTAAATACTATATTATAATAGGATTTAAATATTGTAATAATATCTATACTCTTAAGAAATACTATTAAAATATAGAGAATATAAAGCTAGATAAGAATTAAGATTCTGAGGATAATAATATTCTAATTAAGGAGAGAACTTAATTCTTCCTAATAGGGGAATTTTTAAATAAAATAAGTAGAATTATAAGATAAATAGTAAACGCCTTATTAAATAATACCCTAATTCTGAAAATTTTATTAAAGAGATTTATATTATTATTTATAGTATATATATTTATAAATAGTAATAAGGAGCTAAAAGAAATAACTAGAGATATTATATAATATAGCTTAAATCTTATTTTAAATAGAGAATAGATATTTTAAATATAACTAGTAAAGCCTATATTATTAAAGAAATAGGAGGCTTATTATTATATTTAAATTAAACAGATTAAAAAAGATTACCTAGTTAATATTAAATAAATAAAAATATAGAGAAAATAATAAGATAAAGCGATTTAAAAAGAAAACTTTATATTACTAAAGCTAAGTATATTAACCTATTATAAAATAGATAGTAATATTTTCCTTTAAGTAATAAAAGGGGCACTAAAACTATATATATACTAGTTTATTAATAGATAGGGTTAGATTATCCTACTAATAAATATTAAAGAAAAAATAAATATAATTAATATTATAATTAAACTAGCTTTTATAAATAATAATATAGAATTCTATAGAGTATCTATATATAATCTAAAGCTTTAAGTTTATACAGTAAGAAGTAAACTATTTATTAAGGTTAAGAGATAATTATAATTAGAAAATTTAAGCTTTATAGTCTTAGATATTAAAATACTAAATATAAGAAGTTTTATATAAGTAATATTAAGAAGACTAAGTATATCTTTAAATCGCAGTACTTAGCAAATCTATATAATTAGAAATACTACAATATTATTAGACTATAATAATTAAATAGTTAAGGATACTTAATAAATATAAACCGCAGAGGTTTAGTTTAAATATTTAATAGTTAAGGCTTTAATAAATAAATAAATTAATATAGATATTTAATAAGTCGATATAGATATTTAATAGAATAAATATACTAAAATTTAATATAGCTAAATACTTAAATAAGTCTATAGGCAATATAAATACAAAGACTCTAATATTACGCTAAAAAGTAAAGATAGCGCAACTACTATTAAAGTAGAGGATAAAGATATATATATAATTATTAATCTAATTGCGGAAAATACTAAACTATAGAATAATTTAATAAAGGCAGAGTATTAAATATATATATTTAATATAATAATTTCTAAACTAGAACTTAGTAAGGTATTTAAAATAAAATAGATAACTAAAGATAATACTCTTATAATATTAAATAGATTTTAAATAAGCAGCTTATTTAAAAAGAGGGGTATTTCTTAAATTTTATTCTTTTCTTTAAGTATTTTTTAAATGTTTCTAGTTCTATATTAGGTAAGTTCTCTTTACTTACTAGCTATTTTAAGTTATTATTAGTTATTTTTTAAGTTTTAAATTATTATCTATTATATTAAGTTTATTAGTATTCTATTTAATATAATAGTAATCTGTGCTATTCTATAGCAATATACTATTTTATTAATTACTTTAGCCTTTATAGCAGACTATAGTTTTTTATAGGAGATTATACTTTTTTATTATAATATATAGTTTTAGATTTAATTTATAAGACTTAGCGAGAATATAAGTTCTTTAAAAGAGGAGGTAAATATTATAAATATAAGACCCTTTTCCTTCTAAGTTATATAACTAGACTTAGTTATATAATATTAGGTAACCTACTTGCTGTACTTAGCATTCTGGATTCTTATAATCTCTTCTAGACCTCTAATGCGATTAGTCTCCGACTAAACCTATATTATTTACCTTACTAACTATATAATAAGAGAATTATCTTTTTATTAAATAAACTTAGTATATCTTTTTTTTATATTAAAGGAGATATCTAACTAATAAATATTCTCTTATTATTAGCTTTAGTCTAAACTTTAAGCTAATCTCTTAATTATATATAGATTAGTAACTTCTTAAGCTATATATTATAATTATTAGACTAAATTATTATTATATAGCTTTTTATACTGCTATTTTTAAATTAATAGAGCTTATATAGCTAGCTTATTAAACTCTATATTAAAGATTATCTTTTTTAAATTATATAAAACAGAGATTTACTATTAGTAATCTTAGCTTATAAATATAGTAAATATTATAGGGAAATATTAATTTTAGTATAGATATATTAACTCTACCTATAAAATAGCCTATTAATTAAATAACTCTAGGATAATATTAGTATAATTCTTATTATATAGTTTCTTTATAGATTTCTTTTTTAGCAGAGGTATAATAAAGATTAAAATCTAAGATAGATTATATTTACTATAATAATCTTATGCTAATAAAGGAGATATTTTAATATATAATAATATTCTATTTTTATTTAAATAAGATAAAAATATCTTTTAATAATAAGGTCTATTAATAATTTGCTTCTAATAAATAGAGAGTTTAAATTAATATTTTATCTCTCTTTAATTCTAATATCTCTTTTAAGATATAAATTCTTAGCTTTATATAGAGACTAATAATAAGATATTTTTAGTCTTACTAATATCCCCTAATATAATTAATTTAGATAGTTAATTATTTTAAAACTATAGTTTTAGGCTTTAAGCAGTTATAAAAGCTAATATTTATTTTATAGGTCTATTAATACCCTCTAAGTTAAATACTTAATATAGAAGTATAATATAGCTCTTATTTATTTAACCCTCTTTATAGCTACTATATCTTATCTATTATTAAATATTATAGATATTTAAACTAATTAGGAACTTCTAATTAATAATATACTTAATATTAAGTATATTAATTCTTATCTTAAAAGCAGTTATTACTACTATAATATATATTTTAAATAAAATAGATTTAAATTTATTAAAGTAGATCTTCTAGTTATATAATAAAATATATAATATAAAGGTTTAAATTATTATATTAACTAAATAAGGGCTATCTTTTATCTTAGAATACTAATAATCTAATAATAATAATGCAGACTTTATTAAAAATATTTAATAAAAATATTCTACTATTATCTTAATCTTCTAAATATTATTTATAAAGATAATTATTTTTAATATATACTTAAGTATTACTTTATTATTTTTAATAATAGTATCTAAGAGGAAGTATAATATCTTAAAGGAAGATAACTTCTTATATAGAATAAATAAGATATAGATAAATATATCTATCTAGTTAATAGAGGTCTAAATAATTTTAATTTAATAGGGTTAATCTCTAATAGCTCTAAAGCTAGCTCTTTAAATAATTTCTTTCTTATTATCTTTAGTAAGTATTATAAAATAGCTAAACTAAATAATATCTTATTTTAAGATTAACTATAATTTGCCTAATATAGTAAATTTAGGCCAGAATATCTCCTATTATATAATTAGATAGCATTTATTAATTATTATAAAACTAATCTTAGCTTATATTTCTAGCCTTAATAATATATTTAGAAAGAGCTTTAATATAGCCTATTTAAGGCTTAAAAGCATATATATATATATATTAGCTTAAATATTTTAAATAAGATTATACTGCTATTATTTAGTCTTATTATTAATAATATATAGCTTTATCTTTTAAAACCTTTTAATATCTTGTATTTATTCTTTAATAAGCTTATTTAAGGATATTATTTAAAGAATTATTCTCCTTATTATAATTAAAAATAAATAAAAAATAAGACTCTTTCTAAACCCTATCTATATAATAAAAAGAGTATTATTATAGCTATATATTATTCGCTAAAGATATTAAATTTACTCTAGATATAGAGAATACTTAGATCCTAGATTTATTATTTAAAATATATATTTTAGATAAGCTTTAATTATATAATATTAATAAGGAATATCCTTTTTATTAATAAATATATTAATTACTAATAATAAGTCTTTTAGCTTTATTTTTAATATCTTAGCTAATATTAAAGAGGTAATATCCCCTATTAATATATTATAAAGCATAGTATCCTTATAAAGTTTATATTATTAATATTATTTATTTAGATTCTTTAGCCTTACTATCTTTACTCTATAATTCAGGAGTTTATAAATATTTAAATATATTTTTATTAGTTAGTTTAAGAGTTTATAAAAGATTAAATATAAAATAAAAATATTATATTTAAATAATATTAAGGCTATAAAATAATACTAAGATTTAAATATACTATTTAATAAAATTAAATATAGTAACTTTAATATTATAGTTATATATTAATAAAATATCTTATTATATTAAAATATATATAAATTAAAATAGAAATAGTAACTAAATCTATAGTATTAAACTTTAAGTAATTTAATTTAAAATTAATAGAATTATTTATTATTAAAGTTAAATAAAGCCTTAAAAAAACAGCTAAATTAGTGCTATTTATTAATAAACTGCAACTATTTATTCTTAGACCCTTATTAAAGAAATTTTTATTACTGCTATATTAGGTTTAGTATATCTGCCCTAATATTATTAGCTCAGATTTTTGAGCTAGTTTGCACTAGTTTCTAAATAGTATAGTTAAAGCACTAATTCTTTGGCGAGGGTCTGAGCTTACTGAGATAAGGTGGTGGTGGTGGTGGTTTTTTTTTTAAAGTAAACCTTGCCGTGGCGCCAGCTCCACTGTCCAGAGCGTCACGCGTTCCTGCATGAAAGCCCTATCCGAATCTCCGGCTTGTCCGCTGTCTCGTACTAACTAACTAACTACAACGACAACTCCTCGTTACTTAGTAGTTGGTTCAGATCTTGTCAATTGGTCTTGATAACGAAACGATCCGAGAATCCTGGATACATAATGCAGATTTACTAGCTTGAGCGCCCTTCGAGGGAACGGAATCGTGTACCTACGCATGCGCATCGAATCGCACCGGCAGAACCATATCTAAGAAAGATAATCTGAACGATCGGACCAGAACATACTACTGTCAACTACTGCTACTACTACTATCAGCATAATGGCGCCCTCCCTCCCAAAAGCCACAACCCTCCTCTCATGGTTCTTCTACCTGATCCCCGTCTACCTCTTCGTTCTGGCGCCGTTATTCCAATTCATCTTTCCCGAATGGGACAATTCGCGCGCTGCTGGTGGGAATAATAACGAGCTAGGAGGGTACAATTACGAAGATGGCATTGATGATTATGAGGGGGAGTACAGCACGCCGTTACATCTGGCAGATGATCGATTCATAAGTCTCGAGGATGATGTGCCGTTTGAGTGTCCGGAGCAGGAAGGGAGGTATAAAGTGCATATTTTCTCGAGGGTGCCGTTGGTTATTTACATAGAAGGGTTTTTGAGTGAGGATGAAGCGGAGCATTTGGTTAGGGTCAGGTATGGGTTTTCCTTTTCTTTCGTTTTTTTTTTTTTTTTTTTTTTTTGGTTGGTTGAGGGTTTGGTAGCTGATTGATTGCTCTTTTTGTTTGATCCAGTGAAGGAAAGTATGCGCCTTCGATCATCTACGATGGAGTTTCGGAGCGCGTTGATCCCTCTGTTCGTCGGTCGGATCGTGCCTTGCTCGATCGAGATGATGTTGTTCGGTGCCTTGAGGAGCGTGCTCGTTCCTTTCAGGGTTGGAGGCCTGGGATGTATATCGAGCGCATGTGGGCTCAACGGTACAATGTCTCGGGACACTATCAGAACCATTATGACTGGACGGGGAATCTGCGTGCTGGCGGTGATCGCGTCAGTACCTTCATGGTGTATCTTCAGGCGGACTGCACTGGTGGTGGGACCAACTTCCCCCGCATGAAGATGCCACGGGAGAAGAAGTGGTGTCGGTTCCTGGAGTGCGATGAGGAGGGGAAGGGAGAAGAAGGCCACGCCGCCAAGGAAGTTGGTGGAGTGACATTCAAGCCGATCAAGGGCAATGCTATTTTCTGGGAGAATCTCAGGGCGGACGGTACAGGATACCCGGAGACTTGGCACGCGGCCTTACCGGTTACGTCCGGGTCGAAGGTTGGGTTGAATATTTGGAGTTGGTATCAGCCTCCACGGAGAACTAAGGGAAAGAATTAGGGATAAGGAGATTCTTTCTTTTTTTCTTTTTTGTTCAGGTTTGGAGACACGGACTTGGTGGAACGGAGGCTATTTGATGCCCGTTGTCCAACAGAATACCATATATTATTGCCTTCAGTCCAGCCCCGCTTGAACGGGTCGTACCAGAAAGAAGAGGGTGGTAAGATCAATGGTTCACCGCATGAGTGAATGGATTGATCGTGGGTTCGATTCTTGAAGAGTATCTAAGAGGATTATGACCGCAACGAACACCCGTTGGACCGGGTTGTCCAGACCGGTTTACACGTGAAACCTCTCTGAGGCTGTGCCCTGACTATCGAGGATTCACGATGGTAACTATGGGGGAGGCGTTTTTAGGGGGGTGTTGATCTGACCATTGATCGCGGTCCGGAATGTCCATGCCCTGTTTCTTCCTGTACGATAGCAATCTGGTCGCATCTTCATCCCCTCCAGGTTGGTTTGTGTCGGCCGTGACACCTGAGAAGCATGTCCTCGAGGCTACCTAGTTTCTCAGTGGTAACTAGTAAATTATTGACGAGCATACTCTAGTCGTCGGGGATGCATCCGCCCCCCTCATGAGAGCTTATCATCCAGTTGCCAAGTGAGGATCTTCCAACCAGTCTGAAGGCTGGAACTTAAGTCAGACACAGGCTCCAGGGGGAATGAACCATCGAGACGGTGACTGCACCGAATCCAAGGGGCATCGCCTTGTCCCCCTCCAGCATCCGCTGTGGTCGCCAAGATCGCGCTCGTCTTGGGTGCTGGGCGTGCTTGGCCGCCGGGGCCAAGGAACTCCCGACCAGAGGAAGGAAACTTTGTAGGCACACACACAGTCACACACAGTCTTTTGCTGATCCTGTATCGCTTATCTTACTCCCCGCAGAGCATTTGCCAAGAGGACAAGATCTGGTTGTGGATAATAATTGCTTCTCCTCGCTGTCTCTGTCTCGGTCTCTCTCTCTCTGTCTCTCTCCAGTTCCCCATAAGCGATAGTTAACTACTTAGTCCGTGCAGCGACTTTTTCCTGGTTCGACTTCTCAGACAAACTCTGCAGCCCGCGCCACCCGGCTGGCCTCACAGCAGCTCCCGATAGGCGCAAATCTGGCTGCCGAGGCCCGCTCATACGGCTCGAACGCCTCGTCGCTGGGATTCTTGGCCCGGTCTTGTCCCTGTCTTGTCCCTCTGGCCCCCTCCGCCCGGTCGCTGTCTGGGCATTATTTCCCTCGTGTCTCTTCCCCCCCTTCTTGCGACCATTATTATCATTATCCCCCCAGTAATTCAACTGCAGCTGGTCTGGGGGTTTTGTTTGTGTTACGCAAGAAAAGAGTCTGACTGAGGTCCATCCTCTGTCTCTTTTCTGCTCTGCTCTGCACCCATCTACTACCACTACCACTACTATATCCCCGTGCTCCCTTTCTGCCAGCTGGGTGTGATCTTGTATCCCCCAGGTGCACTCCTCGAGCGCGCAAGTCCAAGGCGTCGACACTATCCTCACCGTGAACACTTATCTCCCCAGGAGATCCTCACAGTCAGACGCTCATACTCTTCTTTCCTTTGCTCACTGCGCAGGACGCTGCCTGGTCTGGCGCCATCCGCACATCCGCAACGGACGCCATTTTCCAGCCATTTCCGACGGGAAGTTTAGACTTGTCATCATCGGACCCCGTCCGCATCGACAACGCTTCCCTCTTTTTCTTCTTGTGCTTTGGGTGTCGCTGCGCTCCGTCCCTGAAACGGAGTTGCTCGTGTCTATATCTCTCCTCCTCTCCGCTCGCAAGCCCAAGAAAGGGACAAGAGATTTGTCTTGGCGATGTCGGAACACCAAGACACGTCCAACCCCAACACGGCCGTCCCCGCGCCCGTCGCTCAGCAGCCCTCTGCGACGCCGCAACAGCAGTCGCAGCAACAACAGCAGACTCCCATCGATCAGTCGACGGCAAACGTTGCAGCGCAGGCTCAGGCTGCCGCCGCCGCAGCCATCGGAGTGAGTAACGCGCAGAACGGCAACAACGTTGCGCGATCATCGAGTAGTGGTGAGGATCTCGCTTGTCACTGGCAAGGATGCTCGGAACGCTGTCCCACGCCAGAGGCCCTATACGTAAGTTGATACATTTCTCATCGCCTGTCTTCTGGCTCGAGACATTTTCCCGTCGTTTGTGCGATCGCATCTGGAGTTTGATTGGTGTTACGAAGCGACTCGATCCGAAGTCGGACGACGTCTTATCAGAGCCTCAGCGACAAGAAAAGAAGAAAAATAGAAATTTACGTGCTGTCCGGAATCTGCGATGCTGACGGCACCTAGGAACACGTTTGTGAAAGACATGTTGGCCGTAAGAGCACCAACAACCTCAACCTGACCTGCCAATGGGGCAGCTGCCGTACCACGACGGTCAAGCGCGACCACATCACGTCGCATATCCGAGTCCATGTTCCCTTGAAGCCTCACAAGTGTGACTTCTGTGGAAAGGCCTTCAAGCGTCCCCAGGATCTGAAGAAGCATGTCAAGACCCATGCGGATGACTCGGTTCTCGTGCGATCTCCCGAGCCTGGCTCGAGGAACCCCGATGTCGTGTTTGGCGTGCCGGGTAACCCCAAGGGTAAGTTGTTGCTCGTTCTTCTGGTAACTTGAAGCTGACTTTTGTCTACAAAGGCTTCCCCACCGGAGGTCACTACTTCGAGCCTGCGATCAACGCCATGCCACCCCAGGGTTATAGCCACGGAGCTCCGCAGTACTATCATTCCCAGCAGCCACAGCAGCCATCCAACCCTTCGTATGGCAATGTCTACTATACCCTCAGCCAAGGCCCCGATGTGAATCAAGCCTCGTATGAATCTAAGAAGCGTGGCTACGAGGCGCTTAACGAGTTCTTTGGCGATCTGAAGAGACGCCAGTTCGATCCCTCCTCCTATGCTGCGGTCGGCCAGCGTCTACTGAGCCTGCATGGTCTCCAACTGCCGCTAATCAACCATGCCGTTCCTGAATATCAGCATGTACCTGCTGCTGTTGCAGTTGGTAGTCCCGGTGGTGGCTACAGTCCTGGTGGTTCTATGCCGAGTCACGGTTACCACCTTCCCCCAATGGCCAATGCGCGCACCAAGAATGATCTGATCAACCTCGATCAATTCCTGGAGCAGATGCAGGCCACCGTCTATGAAAACGATGACCATGTGGCCGCGGCCGGTGTCGCTCAGCCGGGGGCACACTACGTCCAGGGCAACATGAGCTACCGGACGACAAATTCCCCTCCTACTCAGTTGCCGTCTAGCCATGCTACCGCGACGACTACCGGTGCCCCCGGAATGAGCAGCACTACGGCTCATTCTCCCTCGACCGGCACTCCCGCGCTCACGCCGCCCTCCAGCGCACAGTCGTACACTCCTGGCCGCTCCCCGATCCATCGTGTTTCTCCGCCCAATGAGGCCGGTTCAAGCATGTATCCCCGATTGCCGTCGACCACGATGCCGGATAGCATGTCAGCCGGCTACCCTAGCACGACCAGTGCTGCGCCTGCTTCGACGTTGGGCGGCATTTTCGACAACGATGACCGGAGACGCTATGGCGGCAACAATCTCCAGCGAGCCCGTCCCGACAGTGCATCTCAGGCGATGGATCTGTCGCTTGATGATGAAGCGCGCACTCCGCCCGCCAAGGGACTGGAAGCCCGCCAGCCGTCGCCCGAGGGCATCTCCTCGAGCCTCATCGACCCGGCTCTGCACCGCAGCAGCTCCCCTGACGCTGAGGCGGCCTTGCGGGCTGCCCAGGCGGCCACGGAAGCGGCTGACCGCGCGGAGGAGCAATGGGTTGAGCACGTGCGCCTGATCGAGAATCTGCGCAAGTACATCAGCTTCCGGTTGGAGAATGGCGACTTTGAGGACTCCGAGAAGAGCACGCCCCGGTCGGCGGGGGAGACTGCGCACGAGGGCCGTATGGAGGGCGTGGAGGACGAGTCCGCTGCGGAGATCAAGGTCCAGCCAGCGGAGTCGCCCGCCAAGGCAGAGCCCAGTGCTCCCCTGTATCCGACCCTACGAGGGCTGGAGGATGGCGATTCCACGATGACGGGCGAGGACAACTAAGTGTTGGACACATGCACGTGAAGTGCTTCTAGCGTTTTACTTTTCTTCTTTTTTTCTCTTTTCTTTTTTTTCCTACTCATGGCCAGTTCACCCTCTCAAATACCATTCTGATCCTCCGCCAATACGCCTGTGATATCGATCTTCTCTTCCCCTTGGCCTTCTCACGAATTTTTGATGACTAGCAGCGGTCGAGTGTCTGTTTGTCCTTCCAATACGGCGGTGGAGCCGTGTTTGTTTCTTCATGCTCTCCTTTGTGTATGACCGGGTGCTCTTTTGTCTTCGTACGGAGATGGTCGCGTGCGGAAAACGACCACCGAAACCGAGTCTATTTTGCGAGCGTTGGGCTCCTCTCTCAAGTGTTGTATCATATTTCAATCGTATCCGATCGATCTGGAGCTCTGAGCAACGCCACGGCTCGCCTTGCCAATATAGTTAGATAACGTCAGGGCTCTCGACGACGTTTGCGTAGAATCCGGGGACGTAAGTAGAAGCCCGTCGAGCGGAATGGAGGGACCTTGCCTAGGAGGCTGGGCAGCTGGGCGATCATTCCAGCGAGGCCGGAAGCGGGCGGCTGACGTCGGGCTGAAGACGGCGATGCGAGGCGATGTTCGATCGGGGTTCTAGAGCAGCTGGCAAGATGCCATAGATCGGAGAGGAGGACTGGATCAACCGCTTTTTTTACGAATATTACGAAGTCCTGGTTTCTCCCTCCCCAGTTTACCGCCATCCCGGGATCTCCTAGCATACAAGGATCGACTCTAGACCGTCGGACTGCTTGTTTTCCTTCCGAAGGAATCGAATAATAGACTCTTGTGGCCCCCAGTGGCTTGCATCTGTCAGTTGATTGTGGCCGTGACTTGATCCGTCGTGCGGAATGCGACCATGCCCCTCGCGGATTATATTGTACCACAATCATTAATTATTAACTAGGTAATTACATGAATAGGTAGTTAATCACAATTATGATCTGACAAACCTGCGTCTGGTGGGTCGAGCAGTTCGTCATTTGCACGTCGAATCCACGATCGACCACCAGTGGGCGTTTGTGCGTCAAGAAAATCAACACATGGCGAAGACGCGCGCGGAAGTCGACGCGGCTGATCTGGTTGTTCATTAGTTAGTTAGTTAGTGAGTAATTAGTAGATTCGAGGACGGATGGGATAAGTTTCGTTAGTTAACTAGGTACTCTAGACCTTCCCTTGAAACATTCCTCTTGCTTCTTTTTTCCCCTTTCGTCCGCTCTGTTTACGGCCAGTGGATGGGTTTTCCCTGTTTTTCTGTTTGTCTGTTTTCATGTTGTGGCTGATTCTGGTTCAGGTTGCATCTACCAGAGCAGTAATAATAATAAGACTATCTAGTTATACATAGTAGAGTAACTACTAATACTATGTATTAACTACCCGGTCAGTGCGTCCCCGGGAGCCCCTCTCTCCCTCTTTCTCTCTGTCTGTCTCTCTCCCTTGCCCGGAACTTGATCCATAATGGATACATAGTTACATCTGTCCCAGTTCCCAGTGGAGATGACGGAGTCAGTAGAGTATGGTAGATTATTGGAAGGGGAAGAAAAAGTAATAATAATCGATGCTAGGACGAAAGCACCAGGAACAAACAAATCCGTTCCCATCGATCTGATCTAGCAGAAAACAATAGAAGGGATCATCATCAACACAGACATACACACACACACACAAATACTTGAACTGTAACCAAACAGATCTAACTATTATTGTTGTTCCCTCTGGATCCGGTCAATCTCCTAGTTAATTGCCCGTCTTCTCTCTTTTTCTTCTTTCCTTTCCTTTCTTTCCCTGTTCCCGAGCGGTTGAGGACGGCGAAAGTGCTCAGGCGACCAACAGGCTGAATGCATGGAGGATTATTATTCCTTATGACAGCTGCCCATCCAGACGACGTGATCTGCTTTTTTACTATCTGGTTTGTTCATGAGCCGGTTTAACTCATAACCTAGTTAACAATAACTAATAACTAACTTATCTGGTATTTAGTTAGTCAGCCCAGCTGAGATCCCCGGTTTCTGCATCGTGTGGCGAACGTCAGTCAGCTCGTCGATAAGTTTTTTATCGAAGGCGAATTTGATCCAGGCAGACGGCGGTCCATCTGCTTCCTTTTGTCCTACTTCCTCATTATTATTTTCTGACCTCATCTCTCATCCAACTAACTACCTAGTAGTAGTTAACTAACTAAACTATTATTTTTTTTTCTGCCCTGCCCTTTCCCCAACCTCGTTTGTTTTGCTTTCCCGTGTCTTAGTGTCCACCCCGCGCCCACCCCATTAAAAAGGAAACGAACTTCGCGCCATTCAAGAGATCCGGTCAATCTGGCTCGGTTCCGATCGCGTGCGTCCCCGTTTTCTTCTCTTCGCCCTTTCGCGGATAGCGGCGCGATCGCCCAGCAGCTGAAGAGTCCGCTCGAGTTCATACGGTCGCTTTGAAGGAGTGGAGGAAGCGCGCGGAGTGCAGCTGAGATAAAGAAAGAGAGAGAGAGAGAGACAGAAAGAGAGAGAGCGCGCAAACATGCCGCCCTCGAGTAGGCGTCGCACGCGCCGCAAGGAGATTCAACTGCAGGAAACCTCGGACGCGGAGGCTCCGGATTCCTCGCCCAGTCGGCCATCAGTCAAGAAGCGCAAGGTTGGTTCTGATCGCGGATGTTATGGAGGCTGTTCATCACGACGTGCTGACATCGCTGCAAATCAAACAGGTCGAGCATCACTCTACGCCGCCCCCGCGACAGCAGCCGCGAGTCAAGACACCTGAGCCGGCGTCCGCGGATGAGGCGGACGACTCGTCGCCCGATAATGAATTGGCTGCCAACCAGGACCTGGTCGATACGGTCATCTCGTCGCTCAATGTCGCCCGGGAGGACGTCAACGTGCTGCGGGATCATTCGAACGCGAAGGCTGAGAATAAACAGAGTATCCGCGCGTACGCGAAGATTGCCGGCCGCAACTGGACGTACTATGTCAAGACGCTGCATGTCAACATCGGACGACCCCCGGATCGCGAGCAGAAGCTGGACGAACAGTCGAGTCCCGTCACCATCGCCGCCCGCGCCCTGCCAGAGGTGCACGTCGACCTGGGCCCCAGCAAGTTCGTCTCACGGCTACATGCGGAGATTTTCTACGATGGCGAGCAGACGGCTTCCTGGCACATTCGAGTCAACGGTCGAAATGGCGTCCGATTGAACAACGTGATGCTGAAACGCGGTTCGGACGCGGTCATCAGCTGCGGCGATATCATCGAGATCGCCAACACGCAGATGATGTTCGTCACGCCCGGGGATAAAGCCAACATCCACCCCAGCTTCGTCGAACGCGCCCAACGCATCGCCGCCGGCGAGGAGCCTCCCTCGTGGGACGACGCGCAGCACGCACACCCGCCGCCGACCCAGACGCACCAGCGGCGCATGTCTTTGATATCCAACAGCGGATATCCAGCGTCAGCCGCCGGCCCCAGTGGCCAGCCCAGCTTGGCTCCTGCTCCGCAGTTTCTCAAGCGGCAGGTCACGCCGCCTCCGCGCTCCCCCGATACCGCGGGGGCGCGTACGGCCAAGCCGTCCCCGCTGTATAACCGTGGCATGATGATGGAGAGTACGGAGGAGATCGATTACAGCAAAGACTCGGCCAAGGATCTCAAGCCGCCATACAGTTACGCTACGATGATTGCGCAGGCCATCTTCTCCAGCGAGGAGGAGAAGCTGACACTGAACAGCATCTACAACTGGATCATGGATAAATATGCCTTCTACCGTCATTCGCAGAGCGGTTGGCAGGTGAGCTACACTTTGCTTTCATGCCAGAAGAATTCACAAGCTGACTGCTGTAGAACTCGATCCGGCATAATCTGTCTCTGAACAAGGCTTTCCAGAAAGTTCCCCGTCGTACCGACGAGCCCGGTAAGGGCATGAAATGGCAGATTGCGCCTGAGCACCGGCAGGAGTACTGGAAGAAGCATCTCCGGAAAGGAACTCAGTCGTCCGCACCGTCGTCGCCTGCCACGAAGGACGGTCCTGCGTTCCGAAATGCCAACGGGAATTCCAATTTCGAGAGCGTCTTCTCTGCCGGCAAGACTTCACCGCAGCAGCCTTCGCCAGGCTTCAGCTCCTTCCCCGTCGCTCCCGTGGAGGCCTATACCCCAGAGAGAGGCTCGCGTGCTGGTAACCGCGCTGGCGGCCGCGATCTTCGGAATAACAACACCACAACTGACTACGA
Source organism: Paecilomyces variotii (assembly GCF_004022145.1). NCBI lineage: Eukaryota > Fungi > Ascomycota > Eurotiomycetes > Eurotiales > Thermoascaceae > Paecilomyces > Paecilomyces variotii. The sequence goes on along the minus strand of NW_021167147.1, from coordinate 883,744 downwards.
AGAGCCGTCTCCTTTACCCGGTCGCTCGCGGAGCAACACGACTGGACGTACCTATGGCCTGTCGGACAACGCAGCCAACTCGCCGCCGGTCCTGTCATCGTCATACTACGACGACGGCCCCTCGTCCATGATCACGCCGGCGCCGCAGCGCCAGCAGCCCCGGCTTCCGCCTCCGAGCACCGCACAGATCCCGTCCAAGTTCATGCCGATGAGCTCGCCGGCGCAGTTCTGGAAGTTTGCCGACATTGGCAGCACCCCGGCCAGGCCAGTGCCAGACATGAGCCCGCTGAAGGGTGAGCTGGGTGACGGGCTGGGCGGCATGCCGAGCAGCAGTCCCCCGCCGCCAAATTTCACCAGCCCCAGCAAGCCCGGTACAGGAGTTGGTATGCCTCGATTGCCGTCGATCAAGAGGGATCCTGAAGAGGGACGGGCGGACACGAACGGTGCCGACAAAGATCATAGTCGGTCCAATGGTGGTCCGGGACTGGGGGACGACGATGATGACGAAGATGAGGGTGGTTTTGATCTCGCAAGGTTTGTTGTCTGGGCGATTTTTTGGGGGGACCATCAGGCTAACTGTTCCGCAGGGGTTTCCAGCCTATTGGCTCGTACCACCGCCAGCTGAGCAGCACCGCGAGAGCGAGCGCAACCACGTCCTAAATATCTAGTGGGTATTGCATGCCCAGCTCATGACGGGCTGGGACAAAAAGATTCTCGAGCAGAAGAGACGATAGATGACGTTGACGCACGACGCGGAACTCGCTCAGCTTCACTTACATGGGACATGGTGAACGGAGTACGGGGCTGTGCTTATATCTTTGCTTGTGTTTTCGGGTGTCGGTATTCAAGGTCGTGGAGTTTGATTATTTTATTGCTTTTCCTAGACCGGCTGGGTTGGTCGGTTGGGTGGTGTTTATTTGGCGTTTATCCCATTCGTTCGGGGCTGTATTTTACGCGGCTGGTTGGAATCCAAGTCAGTGGAGGCTGAGCGCAGGCAACAAAATGTATATTTTCAGACCAGTTTGCGGTTATGCATCTGTTGTATGTATGTATCTATGTAATGTATCGATGTATGTATGTGCATTATCTGGGTTTAGTTATCAAGATGTAGTTTATGACCATTTACAGATGAGTAGAATTTCCTCCGCGGGACATTCGAGTCGAATTATAGTACATAGTTATAACCAAGAAGAAGCTCTGACCTTTAGTTCTTTCTCCCCACAAGCAGAATCTGATACTTGTATCTTGTATCACTTTTATATGCAGTAGTAGTCACAGTAATACTAATATGCTTATTTATTACCCCACTCCCCTATCTAACCGGTTAGTGATAACGAAGCTAGCTACCTAGCTAAGCTAAGCCAACAATGGGGCCAAATCCGTGTCTAATAATAATAATAATAATAATAATAATAGCGACTACTACGAATCTAAGAAAAGAAAAGAACAAAACAAAATGCTCCGTCGGCCCGCGTGGATATTGTTATTCAGTGGGCCCCGATACGAGATGAACGAGAAATACGAGCTGTGCGAATTTAGTGAAGTGGCAGACAAGATTGAATTATTGTTGTTATTATTATGAGAACTGAGCTCCTGCGTCTACGTCCTGGGTCTGGAAGGTCAGTAATAATAATGAACTAAGTTTTTCTTCTTTTTTTTTTTTTGCTTCTGCTTCTGCTTTTTCCACTTTGGGAAAGTCGAGGTCTTATCTTTGCTGCCTACTTATGATACATGCATGTTTTGCGCGATGGTATATTCTCTGCTGGTTTTGCTTGTGCGGAGGGAGTAGTAGTAGTAGTAGTGATAATAATAATCCTCGCTTTTCTCTCTTTTTGGTTTTTTTATTTTCATTTTTTGCTCTTTTTAATTAATTAATCGGGCCATTTTGTTTCAGATCTACCTTACCTACCCAGCGCAAGCGCAAGCGCCACTTTACTTATCGCGTCGCTTCGGTTCATCTTACTTACGAGTTTGATCCCCTTCTTTTTTCTTTATTTTGTTCCCTCTTTAGAAGGGACACGAATCAAACGAAAACCAGACCAAACCGGACCTGCACACTGGATTGATATCCGGAATTTCTCTTACTTGCGACTAACTATGCCCTCCGGCCACTTCGGTCTCTGCACCGAAGTCACTCCCCAATGTCCCGTGCAGGCGACGACGCTGGGCTATTATCCGAATCGAGGCGCAAATGTCTTCTTCGCGGTGGTGTTTGGTATCTGTACGCTGGTGACGTTTTTGGTGGGCGTGAATAGGAAGACGTGGACGTTTGCGTTTGCTGTTACGGCGGGGTTTGCGTTGGAGACTGTTGGTGCGTCTAAATACTTGGTTTCGGTTTGTTTTGTTGAAATTTATTTCTATATTTTATTATAAAATATAGATTGGAAATCAAATCAAATCAAATCAAATCAAGGACTGGCAAGAAGAAGAAGAAGAAGAAGAAGAAGCGCAATGCTGATTTATTAATTTTCATTTCTTCCAGGCTACATCGGCCGCATAATCCTCCACAACAACCCATGGTCTTCGACCGGCTTCAAGATCCAAATCGTCTGCCTCATCCTCGCGCCCACCCTCATCTGCGCCGGCATCTACCTCACCCTCAAACACATCGCGCTGGCCATCAGTCCGCACCTCTCCCGTCTCAACCCCCGTCTCTACACCTGGCTCTTCATCCCCTTTGACATCTTCTGTCTCGTCCTTCAGGGCGTCGGCGGCGGCGTGGACGCCTCGGCTGAAACGCACCCGAAACTGCTCCCGACGGGGAATAATATCATCATTTCAGGTATTGTGTTGCAGGTGGTGATTCTGTCGATTTTTGGACTGTTGTCGGTGGATTTCTTCTATAGGGCGAAGAGGTATCATGGTAGGGATGGGGATGGGGATGGGGATGGGGATGGGGAGGTGGTGATGGGAAAGAAGAGGGAACAGGCTCGTGTGTGGAGGGATAGGAAGTTTAGGATCTTTGTTGGGGCTGTTTCGTTGGCGTATTTGGGGATTTTGATTCGGTGTGTTTATCGGTGGGTTTTCCTCCTCTTGTTTCTTCTTCTGGGGATATGCGTTGTTCCCCATGATTGATTCATGCAAGAACTGACTGACTGACTGACTGATATTATATATAGTATCGCTGAAATGTCCGGTGGATGGGGCAATCCCGTCATGCAGAATGAGGGTCTGTTTATTGCTCTCGAGGGAGTGTATGTTTTCCTTTTTCTTCTTCTTCTTCTTCTTTCTTTTTCCCTGGCAATTCAATCTCAAATTCAAGAGATCAAAGCTAAACTAGAGTTAACACTTCCTCCAGAATGGTCCTCTACCCCGCTGTGCTCCTATCCATATTCCCACCGGGAATCTTCTTCCCGCAAATGAGCAAATTGCGCTCTGATTATGGGAAAGAAACTGCGCTGAATGAGCAGTCGAGTTCGGCGTCTCTACGAGAAGGAGTTAGCTCGGGGGTTGAAGCTGGAAAGGCGCAGTAGGGTTCTTCTTCTTCTTCTTCTTCTTCTTCTTGTTTTGTTGTTGAACGTGTCATATAACCCTACGAGCAGCTTGTCCTGGATATATAGATAGTCCATATATAATGTGCATACAAGTCATGATGATTTTTGATATCCAGTTTTTTTTTTTTTTTTTTTTTTTCATCTTCATAATTATGCAACTACTAACTACTCCTTAACATTCGGCCAGAACCTCTCTTCCAACCACAACACCTGCCTCCACCAGCCCAAACACTTCCCCCTCTCCCTCTCAATCTCCTCAACCCCCTTCAACTTCCCCGCCAACTCATCCATCGCATCGCGAATCAGCACCACAAACTCCTCAAACTCATCACTCGACCAATTCGGAATAAACTCCTTCCTCAACGCCCCCCCATCCCTATCCTCCCTCGCATCCTTCCCTTCCTTCATATGTCCCCTCGCAAACCTCCACGCACTCAAATAACACCACTCCGTCGCCCACAACACCGTCAACCCCTCCAACAAACTCGCCCCACTACTCCCCGCCGCCATGAACAGATCAATATACGCCTTCGTAATGAACCCCGGTCCAAACACCTTCCACCCTTCTTTCCCTTCCTCTTCCCCGCCCTCCAGATCCGGCACCGCAGTTAGATCCAATCCATATTTCACCGCTGTGTCTTCGAAAAACCGCAACTCGCGCCGAATATTCACCAATGCTTCCGTGAGGGCGTGGAAGATGCGTTCCTCCGTGCTCGGGATGCGGGGTTTCGAGACGCGGGGGTTTCGAGGAGGGAAGACGATTTTCGAAAGAAGGAGGCCGATGAACCGGACGTAGGATTGGGCGTACAGACGGTCTTGGGAGAGCCATTGAGATAGGGTCTTTTTGGAGAGCGTGCCGGATCCAGCGGCGATGAGGAATGGGTGGGTGGTTGCGCGGTGGAAGGAGGATGGGAAGTGAGAGCGGAGGTAGGAGGAGAGGGGTTCGGACATTTTGTTTATGTCTTTTTTTGTAGTTGAGGATTTGGAGCTGAGGATTGAATGATGTTGTTGTTGGTTTAATTTCACTTTTTCTTTCTCGTTGCTCGGATATTTTCACCCCGCTCTACCTAAGTAAGTAGGTAGTAAGTAAGCAGAATCTTTGAATCTGAACACTTTTCAAGGATAGAAACTGATTCGTAGTCGATATTAGCAAATTTCTTTTCTTTCCTGAGCCCAACTCCTGCTCAATTGATCATTGGAACTCACAATCGATTCATATGAAAACGCGGGGTGTGTGTGTAAGTTTACTGTAAGCACGGCTAGCTCCATCTGTACTTACTTATCTAGAGGGGCAGCGGAGACGATTTCTTGGCGCTGCGATTAGATAAAATGCAACTACTGTAACTATTACTCTATGTAGGTATGCATGTATGTATATGGATTTTGCTTACAGGAGGTTGATACCTTGAATATATTCAATTGATGATTGTGTAATATGAATAATTTATCTAGACCTGACCCGGTAATTAACTATTGGGAAGGATTCCATGCGACTGAACTGACATGAATGGTATTAGTTGCGGTGACGTCAATGTTTTCCGATTGTTGTATATTCTACAATTCGTTTAATATTATCGATAAACGAAGCGGGATTTTCGAATGCGGGTGGGAAGGGGACAGTTTAGGTAATAAGGTATTCTTCACAGTTATAGAACGATGATTCTTAATTGGCGAGTTCTATTGGATGATTCTGTATTCATACTATGCTAGATAGTTACGTGTGCAAGGCTGATGTAAAAGGTATCAATCGCATTTTCATGATGAAGATCCGGATGGATGCTGGAATAGGTGCAAATGCTCAAATAAATCTGTACGCCCCGTCATAGAACCTGCATGATGAAACAAAGTAGTGAGCTGCAACCTAAATCAGAGTAGCTTCTAGCTGCTTTGCCACTATCTCCGTCTCTGTCTGTTTACCATTCTTTTGCAGGCCCTGTTGGCCACGACGGCCAGGAATGCCATGGCCACAGCCTTCTCCGCCATCTATATCCTCGGCGCTCCAGTTATCAAGCTCCCATCCCTCGCAGTCTTCACGGACACGCTGCTCAGTCTCCGCAACCGATTTGGCAACCCGTCTCTCGACTTCATCTTTCCAGGCCTGCTCGCGAGAGGCGCTGATCTCTTTTTCAGCAGCTCCATCTGCCTGGGCGTAATCTTCCGGTGCGGGTGTTTCGGAGGTCGCCTGGGCGGCCTGGTCGAGTAACAGACGCGATTTCAGCACGATACCGATCATCGCTTCCACTGTGTAGCGCGCATCATTTCCTGCATTGTGGAGATTCCATCCCGTGATTCCTAGGTCGAGAAGGACCTGTCCGAGAGAACGAGGATTCGTGTCACGTTTGAGAACACGGAAAAGAGTTGCTGTATCCAGCGCCTCCAGGAAGCTAGGCTGCACTACCTTCTGATCACCCTCCTTCGCAGGACTTTCTGGAGACTCAGGGTCATCCGCGAAGAGGGTACTACCCAAAGTACGGAGGTACTTGATGTCTGTTTGCGTGTCATGGCCGAGAAAGACGATATTGCGTGGATGCAGTTTGTACTCCGGCAGTACGCCCTCTACCACAATGCCAGAGCGCGCATCCTTTCCCTCAACCTCGTTGACGGCAAGTTCTATATGTCCCGAATAAGGGGGTTGGAAACATTCGTCGACGACTTTGACGATCTCACTGACCGAGACCCACTCACTCTCTCCGAATTCGAACTTGTCCGGACACCCTGCGATAAAGTCTTTGTTCACGATGTACGATCTCTCCTGGACCCTGAAATGACGAGAGCGGATTCGCGCCATCCAGTTTCTTCCACCCTCGCCTGGCGGGACACCAACGAGATCTAGAGTGTCCAATACAGAGACACCCACCTCAGTGATCTGGTCGTGGCAGCGCTCATTGGACTCGACATCCACACAGATGAAGATGGGCTCGTCTGAAAACGGAAACGGAGCTGGCTCATTCACATTCAGAGGCTCAAGGATCGTGCCGCAGGCTAGTCCGTACTCACGCTCCGCTTTCTGCTTCTCCTCCCAGCTGGCGCTCTCATCAAGATCAGGCGGAAGCAGACCACGAGGCCGCTGCGGACGGAGGCCAAGGTATCTCTGCGTCCTCCTCAGAGTACGAGACCATTCCCGGCGTTTCTCAATCTGGTTCTGCCGCTTCTTGGCCTTGGAAGCCTTTGTTCTATTCTTTGTGGCCTCCAAAGCAGCTTCAATCTTCTTCCGGAAGGCAGCAAATGAACGGTCTACCTCCGGGCTGCACCCGGCTGGAGGATTATGAGCATTTTGATCGTGAGATGCGGTGGAAGCGTTGTACTCTAACTGTTCCTTCATCTCTCGACTTGTGCATTGGCCCAGAAACTGGGGCTGCGGAGTCCCGTCCTCTTCAAATGGCAGCATCAGGCCCAGATGGACGTCCGTGGGAAGAGACAAGGTGCAATTAAACTCGTCGTTGATCTCGTCAATCAGTTCCTGGACTTGAATGGCAGGCACTAAGAGCAGGGGCCGAGTAGCCATATAAGGCGGGGGATGGATATGGTACCTGCGTGATTCATTAGCGGGTGAATGCTTTGACCACAGCCATTGATGCTGATCGAGGTGAATAACAATGAATTCCCGTGTGAGGAGGCATCTTCCTAAGGATTGGTGATAATGCACGGAAGTTACTCACAAGTTCCAATATCTCTTCCAGAACTTGCCCTCCGTAAAGAACTGCTGTGCAATGGCCTCTGAGGCCTCGCCTCGGAGGTATTTGTAGGGCAATCGCGAAACCGCCATTATCGGACAAAAGCAGCGAGAAAGAGGGAGATTCGAGAGATTATCCGTGACAGCCAAGTTTTGAGCGGCTATTTTGCGTCCATGACTCTTCCGTGCATCTTTTTTGCTGGGTTGGAGAGATGCATCCTGTACGGCTTCCTTGGCCTTGCGCTGTGCGGTGCGTTTGCAGGCTGAGAGATAGTCATCTGATTCTTCAGAGTCTGACATCACAGGAGGTGGTTCTGGTCCGAAGACTTCATCTGTAACTGGTTGACTCGATGCCTTTTGCTTTGGCTCAGCTGTCTCTGAGTGTGGTGCTGGGGCAGTCTCTGGGGCAGGAGTAGGGACTCGCTCAGGGACAGGATCTGGTGGGTTGGGCAGAGGCTCTTTGTAGAGCTGCACATCAGTAGTGAGAAGAGAGCTATCATGCTCAAAGAGAAGCTTCAGGCGCTCTGCTCGATCCATGGTGGACGCCGTGGGGGGATATTTGATGGAGATGGGACGAGATGAGAGGAGATGCTCGTAGATGTCGGGAGGACATGCAGGAGCCCGCTTGCTGAGAACAAACAGCTGCAAAAGTTCTACGTGTGCTACACAGAAATGAGTACACAATGTGATAATGCTGACATGCTCTGAAAGAGATCCATGCAAATAGGTAATCATTTGTGCAGATAATTCTCAGTTAATCAGTGTCAGCTACGAGCATTGGGAGGTAGGTAATTGTTGCATAATGGCATCGACTCTATGGATGATATTGCACCCAGAAACTCACAGTGATGAATATGAAGTGATTATTAACTTCTCTGGTATGCTATTGCCAGCAGTATTATTGTCAGCGGACGATAACATAACTCGAAGGAGAGGTCCGCCATCTGGTGGTGTGTCACTGATGGTCCAGATAGATCCACCAGGTTTTCTTTCTAATCGAATGCCTCCCAGGGATATACGGGGTATAATCAGAAAATAATCAGAATTCTATCATCTTAGATATATGATTTCTTTGATTACTATCAATTATCACTATGTTATTCCTGTATGATCACTACCTCCTACTTGTCGCTCGGAACAACGTCGACCCGACTCGCGCCGCCACCCAGCGCGTTCCTCGAATCCCGGAAGATGCGCATTGCTAGAGTCGTCGATCTCGTCCCTGTCGTGACTGCTTGACTGCCTGCTGATCTGCTCGCCTCTGCTGATGCGCTCGTCGCCGCTCCCTTGTCCTCCTCCCTTCATGAGCCGGCAGCTTTGACTACAGGACCTCAAGGACCGCACAGATGGTCCCGCTCATATAGGAGGTCTCAACAGCGAACGTCCCCCAGCTGATCTCTTGTCGTTTGGGGTGCCGCTGCAGCGCATGATCCGATCCATGATGTCGGACGATACAGACGACAGCGGCGAGCTGCTGCTCGATGGCCCCTTCGATCCAGACGCGCAGGCTACCGTCACCGACTTCATTGACTACACCGAATACCTCCCCGCGGATCTGATCCGTTCTCTCACCCTTATCCGTCAGCTGGATGAGAGGTATCTCGCCGCTGCGCAGACAGTTCACGAGTTGACAAAGACCTACGGACAGCTACCAGACATCCCTCCCGAGTCCCGGCCCAACATTCGTGCTCTGCGCAAGGAGATTTCGCGCCAGCTGGATCGCGCCATCAATGCGCGCGAGTCGGCTTATGCCGAATCCTGTCGCCTCTACGATGTCGTCGACCGTCATTTCGAACGCTTGGACTGCATCAAGAAGAAGCTTTATGCCCTTCCAAAGCCTCCCTCCCGCGAACCCACGCCTGCCCCTGCCCCCGTCTCTCCAGAGAACAAGCGCTCCAGAACCGGTAGAAAGGGCGAAGATGGCGCGTCGACCACGCGCATCACATTACGTGTGGATGGCCAAGATCAGAAGTCGAGGAGCCGCCGGTCGTTGCTTACTGGAGGACATGGCTTCAATCCGGATTCGCCCATTGCTAGTACAGAACAATCCGACGTGGAAGCGGAAACGCAAGGCTCTCTAGACACGAAAGTTGCCAAACCCAAGAAGGAGAAACAACCGAAACGCCCTCGAGCTAATCGCCCATCTGGAATGGGCACCAATGTTCACAGTTCGGTTGCCGGGATCTCAACCAGCAACGCTTTGGCATTGCTCAAGCCACCTCCAGAGGATGCCAAGATGGGAAGTGAAGATCTCCCATGGCTGCGCCTGACAGAGTGGGAAATGACCAAGCTCCGCAAGAAGATGAAGAAGAACGCGGTCTGGCAGCCAAGTGAAATCATGATCCATCGAGAACTTGCTCTCCGCGGACGTGGATGGGAAGGCTACAGGGCAGCCAAAGCGGCTGCGGAGGCGGACGGGACGGAATTCATCGACTGCGACGACATAATGAACAACTACGTGCCTGGAAAGCTCATCCGCAAGACAGAAGCTGGCGGAGAAGCGGCCGCCGTGGAGGAGACAAAGCTGAGCAATCGCGGTATGAAGCTGAACGAGGCCAAGAAGTTGAAGCGCGAGACCTTAGCCAGAGAACAAGCAGCATTGGCTGCAGCGGAAGCAGAGCTCGCTGCGAAGCGTCTCGGCGACATCGGCTCCACCTTCAAGAGCTTGTTCCCTACCCCTGGGGATAGTGCCCATGGTACCCCTGGACAACCAGGAACCTCCCAGAAGGCGAACGGTGCTGCAGGAAAGGAAAAAGAGAAGGCCAAGACCCCGAAGAAAAGAAAGCTCGAGGAGACTGCTGTTTCTGAGCCGTCGGCTCCCACTCAAGAGACTGAAGCAAAGTCCGCCAAGAAGCGCAAACCGAGCAAGTCTACGCCCGTTGCGACAAATGTTGAAGAAAATGCGGCTCAAGAGAAAACGGTTGCAGTCCCTGAGCCTGAGATTTCCACAACAGCTCCCGCGGCTCCCACTGCGCCTTCTAGTCCTCCGAAGAAACCATCTCCGGTGCCATCAGCAAAAGCACCAACTCCTCCAGCAGCTCCGTCTGTTCCATCTGCTCCGCCTGCAGCAGAGTCTGTTGCTGCTCCAGTCGCGCCGGCCGCGGCACCCGTCTCGAAGCCCACTACGACCCCAACTCCTCCAACCACCCGTCCTCCTTCCCGGCGACGCTCTGCTGCCCATTCTGCCGAGCCTGTGAGTAGCGTTATCCATACTGGCCTCCGAGAAGGGCTACGCCGCAAGAGTGCTACCCCAGCCAAGACGCCTGTCCCAGAGCCTATTCGGCCACCAAGTGCGCCTGCCACCACGGCAGCAAGTCGACGGAGCAAGCGTCCTGCCCCTGGTCCTGTGTCTTCAGGCCAGGACGGCGGTGCGGCCGTCAGCTACGGACGGAGAAAAGCCAAGCCAGCGAAGAAGAAGGCCACATCTCGAGAACCGGGCCCTCAAGAGAGCTCAGTCGCTCCCAAGGAAGATGTTCGCATTGACGAAGACGGCGTCTTAGAGGAAATAGATCCGAACGAGCCACGCTATTGTCTGTGTGGAGATGTGAGCTTCGGAACGATGATTTGCTGTGAAAACAACGATGTAAGTAATCATACCATTCCCACTTTTGACCAGCCTAAAAACAATACTAACTGTTTCTCAAAAAAGTGCGACAAAGAATGGTTCCATCTCGACTGCGTCGGTCTCTCGGAAGTGCCCAGCCGTACTGCCAAGTGGTACTGTCCCGACTGCCGTGTGAAACTCGGCAAGGGCCCCAACGGTATCGTCAAGGTTGGGTCCCGTCGATGAAGAGGCCTAGATGGCGGTTAATCGAGTTGGTTTTATAATAAGCGCAATGATACCAAGGGAGTTCGGTTTGAGAGAAAATGGCATGACCGGGATGACAGCGAGTATGGGTTCTCCTTTGCTTTTTTTTATTTGGGAAGTGCGCGGGTGATCGGGAGTGATGGAGTTTACTTCCTGTTTCGTTGGTGTCTAGATAGGTCGAGAATATGATATGACATATATTTCTTCGGGATATGAGTATACGTTGAACATCCTAACTTCGTACATACAAACCCACACTAACCTCCTTCCCCTTACCAAAAGCCATATATATCTGCTTCTACTTCAACTCCCACCTCCCATCCTGACTCACAATCTCCACCGACCGCTTCTCGTCCAGCGAGACCCGACCCGCATGCAAGATAGCCGTAGTGGCAATAGTATTTTTCAGCGTCGGTAGACCGCGCGCATCGAGCTGGTCAAGCGTCACGCGGCCCTCGTTCAGAGCCGTGACGGCATCGATGAATTTCTCGAAGCTGATGTATCCGTAGCCGGTTTGGCCGCCAAAGTTGCCTTCCTCGTCGGGGGCATAACGCATGTAGAAGCTGCAGATCGCGTAATTAGTAATTGGGAGCGTTGCAAGAAGGAGAAGAGGGGGTTGGACTTACGGGTTGAGCCAGATGAGTTGGCCCTGGTCGTCATCGGTGAGGTCGTAGCCTCTCTTGGCTTGGTTGATGCGGATTTCGCCCTTGGAGCCCATCCCTGTGTTGGGTTTTTATTTAGTGATTATTCTTTTCCCTTTTTTCTTTTCTTTCTTGCTTTCTTTCTGTGGGGAAAAGCAAGGTTTCGTAATATGAATGGATGATACGCACAGTGAAAGTACTGATTCGAATGAACACCCGCCTTCTGCGGCGCCGTCCAACTAGCCGTATACACGCCCGTCGCGATCTTGGACGGATCATTCTTCTTCCTCCACTCGACAAGCAGCGTGATAGTGTCTTCCGTCTCAGGAACACATCCCAGATCAACAGCAGTGCCCTTGGCTGCTGACGCGGTGACCTTGACCGGCGTATAATCAGGCACCATGGACTCGCAGATATCGACGTGATGGGAATTCAGATAGTATGAGATATCACTATCCTTGCCGGCCCAGGCTTTGAAAGTCTCCAGTTGGCTTTTCGGTTGGCTCATGTAGCTGTAGAAGTAGTTGAAGTCGCCCAGGGTGCGGGCTTTGGCTCGCGCATCCGAGTAAGCGGGATCGAAGCGTTTGTGGTGCTCGATGAAGACGAAGACGCCATGTTTTCGGGACTCCTCGAGAAGGTTGAGGTGGTGGGAGAGTAGCTTTGTGGCGGGCTTTGTGATCAGGACGTGGATCTTGCGCTGAATGGCGTATAGAGCGATTGGGTAATGGGTTGTGTCGGGGGTGAAGATGGTGATGGCCGAGCCGGGTTCGAGGGCGTCAATGGCCGTCTTGTATGCTTCGGGATCCGACTTGTCGTCGGCGGGGAATGATTCGAACGAGACGTCTAGACCGTTGTAGACTTCTGAGATGTTCTTCTGCAGATGCTGTTCTATAAGTATTGCCAGGGTGTCGAGGTCAGTTCAAAATCCATGCTGACTCTTCAACTATTTTTTGCTTGGATGGATGGGTTTGCAACTGACTGATAGCTGGGAACTTGTGGCCAGACACTCCGACCATGCTCAGCTTGCCCACTTTGCCTCGTCGTCGAAGATCGAAGAGCGTCAATCCAACAACGCCAACTTTCTTGTCTGAGCCGGAAGCTCCTCCACCAACGAAGCCGGTGGTGTACTCTCCTGTGCCCACCTGTTCGCGATCAGCTCCTGTCCGTAAGAAAACGAGCTGGATGAACAAACGGTTCTAAACTCACCATCAAAACATCGGGAGGCGCCATTGTGTTAGTGTCCCTCTTCGACTATCTTTCTATCTGCAGACGATACGGATCTTCAACGGCAAGCTGTTTGTTGCGGGGGAAGCCCAAGAGCAAAATACAATACTGTACTGGCTACGTGACGGGAAGAGAGAGAGTGCGGGGAAGGAAGAAAAGAAAAAAGCTGGAGCTCAAAACTCGTGTCGCGTTCAATGCTTACATTTTATCTCTATCGACTCTGGTGAGATTTATTCCTCCGGCTATTATCGACACCTTCGTGGACTGGACGGCCGTGTCGCTCACCCAGGGACGTGAAGCGAATTGGTTGCGCGGAAAAAGTCGACTTTTGGATTCCGCCGTTCAATAGCCGACAACTAATTGATTACTGACCAATTAACTTGGGTAGCAGGATAAAAGGAGTAATTCTTGTATGCCTGTTGTTTAATGAACCATGTTGTTAGTTGATTGATGAAGTACCTGTCCATCTATGTGCACATACAAGAATGCTATTTAACTACTAGTTATCGATTTCCCCCTTCTAGATAACTCCAACCACCCATGGCAAATTCGAAATCCCTTCTATAATCCATTCAAAGAATCCATCGGCAATTGAAAAGGAAATCAATCACCTTAAGGCTTAAGCTCTCTCCCAGATGCTCCCCCACCATGACCCATATCCATTCCTACTGCCCCGCGACGCTAAGATAATACTAATGGGAAACTCAACGCTTAATTTCCTATTGGTGGAATAATTACTTTCCGTTCCCTGGAGATTATTCGAGGAGATCTGGAAAAGCATGAGTACAATCAGGTCAATCTGATGGCTTTTTCTCTTTGTGCCGATCATGATTTATTATGAGTCGGTTCGTCGCTTGAGTTCTTTTTTGCCTAATGTTAATAACGGGTCTGACTTCTTTGGGCGCAGGATTGGTCAGGAAGGACTCTTCCGGTGGGATGTAAGCGGGGTGGTTGAAGTTATATTGAGTGTAAGGATAGATAGAGTACTCTATACTTATTACTCAATGCGAACGGTGTTGTTCCGGGACCCGATATGCCATAATATATCGTTGTATTTAAATATCAATCGCCCAATTTCCCGTCTTATTTTCTTTCGTTGTCTCCTGGATTATCATCCTCAAATCATACCAACATACAGAGTTACTTACTGTAGGTGAAGGAGCGGCAATATGTCGTATGATCACATATAAGCAGATATCGAATCGCTAACGCTCAGAATAGAACATCTAATTCCTAATCCAACATGACCAACAAACCGCGAACTCCTCTTCGCCCCGGAGTCTACGCTCCCACCGTAACCTTCTTCAACCCGGACACCGAAGACCTCGACATCCCCTCCATCCGCAAACACGCCGTCCGCCTCGCCAAAGCCGGCCTCGCCGGTCTCGTCACCCAGGGCTCCAACGGCGAAGCCGTCCACTTAACCCGCGAAGAGCGCAAGACAGTAACGCGCGAGACGCGCTCTGCGCTCGACGAAGCCGGCTTCCACAACATACCCGTCATCGTCGGGGCCAGCGAGCAAAGCATCCGCGGCACAATCGAGCTGTGCAAGGAATCCGCCGACGCAGGCGGAGAGTACGTCCTCATCGTGCCGCCGAGCTATTACCGCACGGCGGTGGGGAATGATGATTCGCTATATGAATACTTCACCGGCGTAGCGGACGGGTCTCCCCTGCCTGTGATTCTATATAATTACCCCGGCGCAGTAGCGGGGATAGATATGGATTCAGACTTGATTATTCGGATTTCGCAACATCCGAATATAGTCGGGACGAAATTCACCTGTGCCAATACGGGCAAGTTGACGAGGGTAGCGCGGGCATTGAATGCTATCGTTCCTCCCTCTCCGCTCGTGGACAACACGGACACGACGTCAGCGGAGAATAATCATCCCTACGTGGCGTTTGGCGGCATGGCGGATTTCACGCTTCAGACGCTCGTTTCGGGCGGTTCAGCTATTATTGCGGGCGGTGCTAATGTCCTTCCCCGGTTGTGCGTGCAGGTGTTTAATCTCTGGAGTGAGGGGAAGATCGCAGAGGCCGTCGAGCTTCAGAAGTTGCTGAGTGCGGGAGACTGGGTGCTCACGAAATCGGCCATTCCCGGCACGAAGAGTGCTATTCAGAGTTACTACGGTTACGGTGGCTATGCGCGACGGCCGCTGCGGAGACTCAGTGAAGATGAAGCGAAGTCGATTGCGGATGGGATCAAGGATGCGATGGATGTCGAGAACAGTCTGCCGGATTTTGGGGCTAACTAGGTAGGTAGATAGATGCCTTTATTGGACTGTGTATATAACCTCTCTCCATTCGACATCGTTTGGGCAGTCTATACATTTGACTGATAAATAGAGTTAATAATTAGTTAGCTGAGATTGTTCGGGAAGACCAGTATGTAGATAGATCTAGGATATCAGAAGCAGCTGCATCGATCAGTAAATAATATAGTAATAATATTCAATTATATTCCAAGACTCACCCCGCAGATCTACAGCCCTCAGCCCGTGCCCTAAGCCCTAAGACAATAACAGCTCTCGCCCGAGTGACTTTAACCCCGCGTCGATCAGACTCGATTATTATTAATCACAAATATCCACGAGTTAGATTCAAGATAGATGATACCATTTAACTATAAATAAGCGGTCTGTTCGTAATTTTTACTATACCGCTAAAAGCCGCTAGAACCTTAGAGAAGCACTAATTGGTTTCATGAAGTATGAACAGCTTCTGTATTGGGAAGGTTATATAAGTCTTTAGGCGGTTAGGCGCAATTAGTGGTATCATGTAGTGGTAAATTGAGCTTTTTAACTATGTATGTATAAGGAGGGAGAAATCCCTTCTTGAGAATCGACTCCAATGACGCCGTGTAGTTTATGTTTACTAGATCTAAATAACATATGTACAATGGAGGAGTACCATTGAAAGAGTATATCTAGCTCTTTTTCACGACTCTATTATACACTAGGTATAGTCGAGGTAAAAGTTATAGTAGTTTGATGAATGTGAGAACGCCTTGCGATCCTAGAGCTTAGTAGGTAGTAGTATTCAGATTACACCGAATTTGGTATTGTGACATCTTAATTAGGCATTATTCTGCCGGCAGAAATGTTGGGCGGGTTTGGTTGGAGAAATAATCCTATTTAAAAAAACCTACTGTAGTTAGCTATAGCTAGTCCAACAGTCAAAGCACATCTAGACTCTCCACTGGGCCAATCCCAGAGACGGTATCACGGTAAAAAAAAAAAAGGGCAAAAAAAAAGCGCTCGGCGAGTACTCGGGAACCGTCGGACGGCATAGCCGCATAGACCACCATGAGGGGTAAATATCAAAATTCGGAGATGTACGGTCCCGCAGGGCGGCCTGAACCGTAATCGCATCGATGCCCCTCGCTATAACGGCTTGTTCCTGTTCTTCGGATTCGGCATGTCAGCAAGGATCCCAGAGCTTAGGGTGGAAGGACCTGTTCCCGGTGAAGGGCTGACTACGGGATTATTCCCGTATAGCGACAATCTGGTAAATAACTGGAAGGTTGCTGCTTCCAGGCTGCACAGTTCAGTATGATACGAAAGCCGCGTCCCTTGGGCCCATCGGCGGGGCATATCAAGCGGCTCCATCGCAAGAGCCAAGTATTTATAATCTATCGTCTTGTCGGCGGTTGCTGTGCATGAAGATCGGTCTTGTGTCTATCCGACTCCAGTGTAACTTTGGCGAGCGTCCCTATCTTTAGGTGTACTTGATTAGGAATCCGTAAGTTTCCTTTGTTCGTTTTGCATCGCTCATCGTTTTCTGCAGCTTCTGTGCCCCTGCGCTGTCTCGCTGCGGCTTGAGGTACTTAAACAAGCTGTTGATCCCCCTCTTGCATGCACCCAGGCCAGAAGAACAGCACATCCCACTGCCAATACGCCCCTCGTGCAGATCCAAAGCGCTGAAGCTCTAGTTATCTCAGGAGATACAACAAAAATGCCTTATCCCGAGGAAGCAGAAGGATTCCAGGTCGACAGCCCTGACAGCTGGACCACCTTCCACAAGCGTTATGTGCGTGATTCCTCTCGATCCCAACATGCGCGTTCGACGGTATGCTGACAATGTCGGATGGCTGTAGTTCCCTCTCAACCCGTTCGGCGACTATGGTACGTTACAGCGAACCAGCAGGATAGAGCCTTTCGACCCATGGGAGTGGTCGCTAACCTAGACCTCACCAACAGATGTCGACGTCAAGATCGAGGCATGCGGTATCTGCGGTAGTGACGTTCATATCATTAGTGGTAAGTTTTAACAACAAATATGACAGTGTCAGAAGCAAACTGACAACTGCTAGGTGGATGGGGAAAGCAGCACTTCCCTCTCTGCGTCGGCCACGGTAAGCTCTCCTCCAGCTCCAGTCGACAGTCATAGAAAGCTAATATTCCATTGAAGAAATCGTTGGTACGGCGATCCGCGTGGGCCCCAAGGTGACTCTCATCAAGGAGGGTCAGCGCGTTGGTGTCGGTGCCCAGGTCTTCTCTTGCGGAGAATGCAAGCAGTGCAAGAACGACAACGAGACGTACTGCCAGTACAAGCTGATTGACACCTATGGCTCCAAGTGGCCTGAGACTGGACTCGTCAGCCAGGGCGGTTACGCATCCCACATCCGCGTGCACGAATGGTGGGTGTTCCCCATTCCGGAGAAGCTGGAGACCACCATCGTTGCTCCTATGCTGTGCGCTGGTATCACCGTGTTCTCTCCCCTGGTGCGGAACGGCTGCGGCCCGGGCAAGAAGGTCGGTATTGTCGGTATCGGTGGTCTTGGCCACTTCGGTCTGCAGTTCGCAAAGGCGCTGGGCGCTGAGGTTTGGGCTATCTCCCGTACCAGGGCTAAGGAGGAGGATGCCCGAAAGCTGGGAGCTGATGGCTTCATTGCCACTGCTGAAGAAGGATGGGAGAAGCCTCACCGCTGCACATTCGATCTGATCGTCAATGCGGCCAACTCGACCAAGAACTTCGACCTCGCCAAGTACCTTTCCATGATGGATGTTCACGGCCACTGGATCAATGTTGGTCTCCCCGAGGAGGAGGGACAGGTGATCAAGGCCCAGCACCTGATCAGCAATGGTGTTTTGATCGGTGCCACCCACCTGGGAAGTCGCCGTGAGATGCTCCAGATGCTGCAGCTGGCGGCCGACAAGAACCTCAAGGCCTGGGCTGAGGAGGTCCAAATCAACGAGGAGAACCTTGCTGTGGCTGTCCAGCGCATGAAGAAGGGCGATGTCCGCTACCGGATGACCCTGACCGGCTATGACAAGGTCTTCGGAAACTAGAATGCAGTATTTGCAATGAATGCACTGTACATAGCCCCTTGCTGATGACGATATGAACTCAAAGAAGCGGTCTAAGAATGAATAATCAAGTAAAGGATCATATAAAGCATGAAGACGACAGCATGTCGTGTAAATTGAAATATACAGATGTAGAGGAAACTATAGGAACGGGTTCTTTTATACTTGTGCGATGTTATCCCACAAGGTCCCCGGGTCTGGGGCGCTTATCTTGTCTTGTAGATGATTTGGCCGACCAGCGGATGTTTCAATCATAGTGCACAATTATAATAAATGGGGATATCCAGAAATACGAAAATCATTGCCAGCAAGAAGACGTGGTGTGCTCGAGTAACCAAATCATTTCACTTTCCGCTGTCCGTCCATCGTGGAGGAGCGAGCGGAAAAGCCAACGCCCGTCAGAAAGGCAATCCTCGTAGCGGCCCCGAAATAAACGAAGGCGACATTACCCCAGTCCATCTCCGTCCAATGGTGGATCTTCCAGTAGACATCAAGGCCCAGCGGAAGCAAGCTATACAGATGCCCGAAGTCCGCAATCAAGAGGCCTACCAACAGCGCACGCCAGACACGGACATCATCTGTGACTCGCAACACGATGGCTTCGTTCAGCGCAAAGAGCAAGTACAGATTTGCCAACTGTCGCAACACGACCTCCGTGCCCACGGGGATATCCAGCAGCGGGGCTGACCGTAGATCCGTCAGCTGGAGGTACGCTTGGGGTCGCACTCCCGCATAGAAGGCCCCTATAAGGCTGAAGAATGGTTCCACGTAGAGCAGGAAGATGCGATAAAAGATCGGGATCCGCTGGCAGTGAGGGGCCATTATTATTATTATCGCTGCAACGTTGAAAAGACGGGCGAACCAAACGCAATGGATGCCAGCGCAAAGGGTGAGGATTTCGTCTCTCCCAGTCGGAGCGGTCTGTGATCGGGATGCCTAAACGAACGGAACAGGACAGGTCGGAAAGAGAATTCGACAAGAACCATGGGACTGGCTGGCGGTGTAGTCGGGGTTGACGTCTTGTCTCGATGACCACAAATGAAGCCGCGAGAACGATCCCAGGGAGTTGATCCTCTCCGCCACCGCCGCCCGTTCTGCCCCTGGCCAACTTTTCTCGCCGCCCCGGGCGTTCGCCTTCAAAAAACTAGTTGTAGGCAGCTTATCCGGGGTTGACCTGCGCTCGCCCTGCACCGATCTTTTTCTTCTGACCTCACGTCGCCGCTCTTTTGTTGTTCATGGATATGGTATCCGCACCCGGGTTTGGAGTTCTACGGTCCTGGTCGATTATTATTATTCTTTAGCGGTCTGCGTCTTTCGCGGGGAGGCATATATCGCCCGCTACCCTGCAGCGCCCCTTACATTGCTTTACGACCGTCTTCGAAACCTGCGCATACGAGCCGGTCTTGAGGCCAATTTCCCAATTAATATTTAATATTCCACTGCCACGAGCCGTCCTGGGAGACCGCACGCGCTCCTCCACGCCCCCGTTTCCCAGCCGTCTTTCTATCACATCACCAGCCATCTCGACGGCATGTCTCCAACAGATGGGGCTGTCGGCCCAACGACGCAGCGGCGAAGGTCGTCTGTGATGCTTCGAGTCCGTCCTAGAACCGCTGTTTCCTCTGCTTCCCCTGGAGCTTCTCCACAGATGCCCGCATGGCCTCCGTCAGACAGCTGGAATCCGTCCCGCGAGGTCAACCGTCGAGACGCCGCTCAACACTTTATGGACGAGCAGACTACACAAGCGGAGCGATGGGAGGACCATGACGCATACAACCAAGAGGGCCCATATAATATTGCACATGCGTTGGAGGAACCGCCTGCGTTCGCAGAGCCCGGTTCTGGGCATCGTTCCGGGCATCGTTCCGCTAAGAGCTTTTCAAGCTTGCGTCACGGTGTTGATGGCCTACGTGCTCTTGGACGACGGCTTTCCGTGAGTCTTCGCAGTAAATCGTCCAAGCACGGTCTTCGCGTTCCGCTCGAAGAAGGTCCAGAAGATGAATCAGCCGCCAGGCGTCAGTTTTATGGAAGCTGGGAGGGAAGATCGCGGACGTCCTGGTTCAAACACCATGGTCTCCATCGTCGACCATCTCTTCCCACTGTTACCGCGCTACAGAGTTTGTATGCTCCGGCCGGTTATGTTTTGGCACCTATTCCTGGCAATGGCACTGAGCCTCCAGTTCTTCCGGATGGTCCGTTTGGCGGTACTGCCGCGCGGGCTGCCGCAGCAGCTCAGAACGAATTGACGAATGCCGAGCGTGCAGCAACCAAGGCTGACTCGAAGATTTGGGATGGCAAAATCACTAGAGACTCGGAGAGTGGGATCGGGATTGACTTGCGGGACCGCTCCGAAATGTCTGACGCCGAACTGGCAGTCGTCCGCATAGGTAAGACCTTGTCGAATCTGTTTCATGACGAACATGGCTTATTGAGAAATTTATAGACCCAGTAGAGTATCTGCCCACCGAAGTCATGGCTCAGGTCCTTTCATGTCTTGACCCAGAGTCCCTCATGAACGCTGAGGCTGTCTCGCATGCTTGGCGCAATGAGGCGTCCTCTCGCCACGTTTGGAGGACTGTCTTCCGACGCGAGTTCGGACCTCGTCGCCATGAGACATCATTAACAAGGCGGAAGACACAGTCGGCTGGTCTGGGGAAGACTTTACCTGACCAGGACTGGAAGCGAATGTTCATGGTGCGCCAAGCACTGGAACATCGTTGGAAGGAAGGAGAGGCTGCCGCAATTTACCTCCAAGGACACAAGGACAGTGTTTATTGTGTCCAGTTCGATGAGTATGTATCCCATCTCCCAACAGTTCGAACCATATATCTAACTATATCTTAAGACACAAGATCATCACAGGTTCTCGTGATCGGACCATACGTGTATGGAACGCTCATTATCCTTGGCAGTGTCTGAAGATTATCGGTCCTCCACCAGGAGACTCAGCTGGGGTGGGACCAAATGTTCTTATGAACCTCACAGCGCATTCTTCAGAAAAGTCAAAGTCACCAATCGTCACAATCTGCCCTCCTTCCAAGCCAACAGCGGGTCTCGTTGCGCCCCTGGAAGAGTCAGGCGATTACCACAGTGCTTCCATTCTCTGTTTGCAATTCGACGATGAGATCATGGTCACTGGTTCCTCTGATTATACGTGCATTGTATGGGATGTGAAGAACGACTACAAGGCCATCCGTCGTCTCGAAGGCCACAAGGCTGGTGTTCTGGATGTCTGCTTCGATGACAGATATATTGTCTCGTGCTCCAAAGACACCACCATCTGCGTGTGGGACCGCCATACTGGTGAATTGGTTAAGAAGCTACTAGGTCATCGTGGCCCAGTCAACGCAGTGCAACTGCGCGGTGACCTCGTCGTCTCCGCCAGCGGAGATGGTGTAGCAAAGCTGTGGAACATCACCTCTGGGCTTTGCATTAAGGAATTCCCCAGCAAAGACCGAGGTCTTGCTTGTGTGGAATTTAGTGAAGATGCACGCACCATCCTCGCCGGCGGAAACGATCAGGTGATCTACCAGTTTGATGCCAACACGGGCGAGCTGGTCAACGAACTGAAGGGTCACGCTGGCCTCGTACGGTCGCTGCACCTGGATGATATGAACAACCGTATCGTCAGCGGAAGCTACGATATGAGCGTTAAGGTCTTCGACGCCACCACCGGCGATCTCTCAATCAACATGGGAGGTTGGACGACCAGCTGGATGCTGAGTGCTAAATCCGATTACCGACGCATTGTTGCCACGAGTCAGGACTCGCGGGCAGTCATCATGGATTTTGGGCATGGTTTGGATGGGATCGAGTTGCTCGAGGAGTAAAAATAAACGGAGCATTCTTTTGTCATTTTCTTTCTTTTCTTTGGTCTTAATAGCTTGGTTCCTTTTTGGCGATCTACCGGCAGCACACCCGATCTCGGCAATCAGCCGTTTCTATTGCATTGTATCTCATTTGTCCACTGAGTGGATTGTTTAATTTCTCAGTCGATCTTGAATCTCGACCCTGAATAATAGATAAGCGCTTGCTGTTCAAGAGTTGTACATTAATTACATTATGTCGTTCCACGTCGAATCTAGATACTTGCATCGGCGGTACTTGGTTGTTCTCAGAAATATAGATTGCAAATACATCCCTCCCTTGGTATAATTATTTGTCGTAAAACGCCATCAGGATAAGAATGGCAAACAGAAGAGAATAATGATGCCAGTGCTTTCTGCTCCGGGCCTTAGGGGGAAAGCCCACGCTGATTGGCTGCGGTGTTTTAGCGCCTTGCAGAGCCCGTGGTTTTGTTAACGCAACAAACAAATCTCCAGCTACTTCATCTTCACACAGCGTCAACAATAACAAACGCGCTTAGAACCAGCTGGTTGTGCCGTTCTCTTGTTCTATCCAGATATCAGCTTATCTGGAACTGTCACGCGTATTTACTTTCCTGCCGAGCCCGAGATCAGGTGCACTTCTACCCCGCCATGGGTGAATCAAGGTATGACTACCATTTACCCCTGGGGACCCCTGCGTTAGCATATGGTTGTGCTGTTCGTGTTGTGGTTTTGCTCACTGTCTTGTGTAATTTACAGACAAGAGCTGCTGGCATGGTTGAACAACCTGCTGCAGCTCAATATCACGAAGATCGAGCAATGCGGAACTGGGTACGACTTGCCCCTCCTATCCTTCCTAGAACGACATCGTCTGTCGGACAGATAGCATCGGACCAGCCTTTAGACCGTTTTCGTGGGGAATAATCGAGCATAATGTCTGGGAGATTGTTGGAGTGAGCAGTATCTGACAATATTTCTGTTTAACAGAGCCGCGCTGTGTCAGGTGTTCGATTCCATATACTGTGAGTTTTTCTAGACTCGGCGCAAGCGGATTCTAGCCGTATTCCGGAGTGGAATGCTCACAGTTGCCTGTCTGCAGTGGATGTCCCCATGTCGCGCGTCAAGTTCAACGTGAACACCGAGTACGCCTACATTCAAAACTTCAAGGTCCTCCAGAGTAAGTGACTTCCACAACGAAAATCATGATATGTTTTCTTCCCGTCTTCTGACAACTCCTGCCTGCACGATCAGACGTTTTTCTCCGCCACCAAATAGACCGCCCCATCCCCGTTGAGCAGCTCGTCAAGTGCCGGATGCAGGACAACCTCGAGTTCTTGCAGTGGACCAAGAAGCACTGGGATCAGTACTACCCGGGTGGTGACTACGACGCTGTCGCTCGCCGTAAAGCCTCCGGTGCTCCCTCGTCGTCTGGTGGCTCTCGTGCTGGCGCGACTTCGGCGGGTGCAGTTAGGCGGGGAACTACCCCGACAACCGGTGTTCGTCGTCCGGGTGCTGTCGGCGGACCGAATACCGCTGCTCTGCAGCAGGAGATTGCTCAGCAGAAGGAGGCTATTGCGGGACTAGAAAAGGAGCGCGACTTCTACTTTGCCAAGCTGAGGGATATTGAGGTGCTGTTGCAGACCGCTGTGGAGGCTGACCCTGAGCTGGAGAAGGAGGAAGATTCGTTGGTGAAGCATATCCAAGGGATTCTGTACTCGACCGAGGTATGACCTTGCCGCTCTGTTCGCTGTTCATTATGATAAAGTGTCGTTGGAGTTGACTTTCTTTGCTGACTGATTCACAGGAAGGATTCGAGATTCCTCCCGAAGCGGAGGAGGCAGCGGGTGAGGAGCTGGAGACCTTCTGATTTTCCCGGCAACTGTGCATCACTATTAATACCCCGAATCATCCGTATCCCCTTGGCCCTTCACTAACGACATCCATTCCGCATCATCATCATCATCACAGCTCTCGTTTTGCCCGGCTGCTTCTCTGATACATTTCTGCATTGGCAAGCGTCTGGTGGGAGGAAATAAGAACCTAGCCCCAGACCAGGTGATCCTGCACCTGTCTGTAAAGAGATAGGAGCAAAAATACAGACGGTTCTTATCTTGGTAGATATGTCTCGTGTACCTAGGTATCTTTCCGGATCGCTGGAGAGAATCGATAATATAGACTTTAAGCTTCCGTCGGGATCTCAGCGCATTTTTCACATATTGCAGTCCAAATATCGAACAACATCCTGCTCATTAGCAAGTTCCACAATAAACCCCCTCCACCCCTGTGTGAAACCAGCTACACATTTTACCTGGCCTAACAGACAGAATCTACTCCGTACGAGCGTGATTCATTCGTAAAAGTAGAATCAAACACCAAATGAAAGCCACACTCATATATGTAGCTCTAACAACGGCCCGGAAGGCAAAACTGACTAGATATACTAGTCAGTTAACTAGAACAGTATAGCAACTATAGTTTGACTGATTGACTACTACTAAGTTAACAAAAAACGGTTAAAACCTCATGCCCCGAACTTTTGATCGAAAGGAATGATCGACAGGAATCCAGAACTGTCGCGTGATCTTCTAGTGTATTATATAGCAGTAGTGCTATAGCTTAATACAGCCTCATTGTAGAGTTAAGTTAAAAGCAGGGATTATTATTATTATTATTATTATGAAGTACTCTTGCATTGCTGAGGCAAAGCCAAGACAAGCCAAGCTAAGTTAAGCTAAGCCGTTTGATGATGAGAGAAAAGCAAACAAAAGAAACAAAGAAGAACGAGAGAGAGAAAGAAAAGGAAGAGAAAAAGGGGCTTGGACCAGCTAGGGTAGGGGGGATGTTCGGCCACGCCCACGTGCGGAAAGGGGAGGGTGGATTGAATTACTCTCTGGCTTAGATATTCTGATATTATTATTGTTGTTGTTATTGTTATTATTATTATTATTATTAGTGTAGGGAAATGAATATAACAAGAGTAGTAATAAGGAACGACGCATTCCATTGGATAAATATAGTTTAGATCTTATTTTATATTTGAGAGTACTAGTTATTATTAGTTAGTAGTGGTTACGTGATGAGTGTGTCTCTTATTCTTACTTGAATAAGAAGATGATGTTGTTTCGCGCATTCCTGGTGTGGAGAAAAGGTTGGTATACCATACGGAGTACGGAGTAAAAATACTCGACGAAATGTTCGGTGGGCAAATAAATCCTTGGCGATTATTTGTTCAAAACGGGGAACACGTGACCCGGGAGGCTTGCCGTGATCCTATTATTATTCCGGCCGTCGCACATGGCTGGAAGATGGGAAATTAGTTAATTGGGGACCTAATAATAATCAAATCCCCGCGTTGCATTCCCATCAGATAGCCCGATGGGCTTCTGCTCGATGTATGTATCTATTTTTCGCTCTCCGTCCCCATCGTATGATATATGATGCTTGGCTAGAAGAACTATTGGAAGTATAAACCCCCGTTCGAAGGTAGCAAATCGCCACTGGGGAGCAGGGCAGCATTTTCCTTGATTGTGGCCGACGGGCTGGACAGGCATCGACCAGACCGGAGAAAGTGACGGGCCGGCATGTGCAATTAAACATGGCCCCCAATGGGGGATAGTGCTGCTGTGTGCAAGCCCTAAGCCCTCATGGCGCCGACGCTTCCCGCTCGCTAACAGCGCGCTAGAAGAGGCGCTAAACGGCAGCGGGAATAGCCTCCTCCACTGCCTCCACCATGTCCACGACCTGGGCTGCCGCGAATGACCCGCAGCCCGCGATGGCGCATCTCGCCAGCGGGCCATCACCAGCGTCTCGTCGCCCGTCATCAACCACTCAGCGCGCTCCCTCCCCGTTCCTGACAGAACGACGATCTTGTTCCTGGCCTGGCTCGTTCGCTGTCCGATCTCCTGCGTCTTCTCCGCCAACATCGAGCTCGGACGTCTCGTCTCCTCGTTGTGACAGACGCTCCTCGCGCACCTGAACGAGGCAGAGGAAGTGAGTCTCGACGGACAACCGCCCGCTCAGGACGAAGGGCTTTCGTTGACGCTGTGGAGGTCTCGAGGAAGAAAAAGAAGAAGAAGAAGCAGCAGCGTCTGAGCCAGCAACCAGTCTTTTCGACGGGTCCCGTCGTGGGACGTTCCAGAACCGGACGAAACAAAACAAGGCCAACCCAGCCAGCCAGCCAGACGGACAGACAGACACTGCGCTGCCCATCGAGGCCGAGCTTCTCTTTTCCTCCCCATCTCTATCACAGGCGCCTTTGCAGGATGCATTATTAGGCCTTTCTGTCACTCATTACAGGTATGCTGCGTCCATGAGCACCCCATCAGATCCGCGCTGGGCGATCCGTTGGTAGGTTCAGACTGACCCGGGCATTGGCCCTGGTATAGCTTCATTAACGTACGGTCGTTCCTTTTATCGTCTGTTATACGGTGACGACCGACATCCACTCCTTCGAAAACGCCTTCTGTTCTGATATTGCCATCGGGATTATCGCCTGCATCGATTTGCGGCATCCACCACTCGCTTTTCCACCGTGTTGATCTGGATTTCCACTTGCCTTCTACTTCGTGTTGCCTACGGATTTTCGGAGAGCATTTTTCGAACAATTGGAGCCGCAGTGGCCCAGGACATTCCTTGAAAATATCTTGCTTGACTATCTTTTTCTAGCGATTCTGGCGTGTAGTCCAGGCAGACACACCACATTCGCCCGTCGCCAATCTGTTGAACTGCCGCCAGATCAAGTCTCTAAACGTGCAGTTTGGAATATCGGAAAAGGATTTGGCTCGATTCTCCTGTACCGACATTGCTTTTCCACGACGCATTTTTCGAGAGACCTTTGTGAGCTTTTGACTCGGTTGAGACCAAGATTTGATGGTCAGAAGACCCGGGGGGTTACTCGCTCCCAAGATGAGTCGGTATGGGAGGAGGGCGAGGCATCCTCACGTCAGCCCTGAAATGAAAAGGAGACTGGAGTTGGAGAGACGCAGGGACGAGGCTGCATCTGCCATAGAGGGAAAAACAGATGATGTAACGGAGACGAAGCATGGTGGGAACCCCAATTTGGACCCTTTGGAACCTCGCCAGATGCAAGAACAGGACGAAAATTCTGTGACGACCGCTGTGGTTACCGTTGTGGATATTGTTGTTGACAGTGGCTCTCGTACAATAGGACAATTCACAGTTCCCACGCTGCCTGCGACAATTTCGGACTCTTCCCTCGGCTATTTCACCATTCCGTCAGACCTGACCACTCCCATCATCGTGTCGTCTACTCCAGCGTCTCCGGAAACTGCAACTTCTACACCATCTGGAAACTCTGGCTCTCCATCCCCTTCAGTGACGCCGACACCTACCCGGGATAGTCGACTTCCTACGCCGTCTGACCATTTCTTTTCGCACATTCCGTCCTCTTCACGAGCGATTCCTTCGCCAAGTGCATTATTCTCCGGTTCTTCATCTGTTTCATCCGCTTTGGCCACTTCCGCTTCATCTGCTTCAACCTCAATCTCGACATCGGGTTCCAGATCGTCAATTTCCACCATTCAGTCTGTTCTATCTTCCTCGTCTAGCAGTGCATCTTCCTCCGGCGTGACTTCCAGTTCTGCGCAGTCTAGCACATTCGGTTCGACAAACGGGTATTCCACCTCTGCAGCTACCACTGGAGCTGGTGCAGGCGCTGGTGGCTCAATCTCTGGAAGCGGAAACAGTGGACAGCCTTCATCAGGAGACGATTCAAATTCACAAGGCTCCGGTTCAGGTTCCTCTAGCGGAGTCAACACTCCCCGTGTAGTCGGAGGCGTCGTGGGGGGTGTGGCAGGTGCCTTCTTTCTGTTCCTTTTAGCACTACTTGTACTTCGGTGGAGAAAGAAATATGCTCATAAGACTCGTGGGGCTCTTGCGTCTGACGATGCGACAAGTGGTGCGGCCCGTTCAGAATCTGGTGCGCCGAATGCTGAGATGATGTCCCAACGGTCCAGCGTCACCCCTCTCGCAGCAGCCGCAGCTTCTGCAGGATTCTTCAATCGTTGGAGAAACTCGACGCAGACCGTGAGCACGCAAGATACAACGCCAAGCGAGCGAGGATTTCAGAAAATCTCAGGGCGGAAGATCCCCTCCGTGTTGCGTACAGGGGGTGATGGCTATGGTAGTGGTGGTGAGGAAGAAATTGTTCCTGGTGCGGCAGCGTCCAGCACGGATTTGTCCCCAAGGCCAGGCCATCTTGCGACTGCACCAACGATTGTGGAAACCACTGCTGAGGGAGATGAGAATTTTATTCCTTTTGATCGATTTGAGCCCCCCTTAAGTGCGTCTACGACTCGAGCAAGTGATGTGGACAGAATGGACGGGGTCTTCATGCGACCTTCGCCTGCTAGATCTCCGGTAGCAAGTACCGTCAACCTACCTGAGTCTGGTCAATCGCTTCCAACCCGTCAGGTAACTAGGGCTTCCTCTATACCGCGGCGACCTGACCTGGTAGGCAGGAGTCACCCAAGTTGGGATGGCAGCAGAGGCAGTCGATTCACTGAAAGTATCGACTGAGATTCCTTGGTGCCCCCAGCTTGAGCAGTGGCTTGCACTCTTCAGAGGGATGCTATCTGATCTTTCTTTCTCACTACATAATTTTTGCTCTGTGCATACGTGCTTTCAGCAACAGCTTTGATCGAACGGTGTCTACCTTTCTCCGCGCGCACGCACGTGACCTGCTGTCTGCTTTCGTCCCATTCTTGACCTCTTATATTCCTGGACGGATCTTGTATGCTGGGCCTTCGGTTGACACTTGTTCTTGAACCTAATATTCAGGAATCGCTGGCTGGGAGATTTTGCCTTTGGCCAGGATTGACCTTTTGGTTCGGCGTCATTTCCGTTCCTGATGGAAGAGACAGCAGGGCGATAAAGCGGAAGCATACCTGGTGATGGTTAACGGCCATCACCTGGTCAATCATCTTGAGACACGTTCAAAGCTTCTTTCTATTCTCTTCGCATTTTTGTTTTGAATGTCCGGATACCCAATTTTCCTCGAACCTTGTTCATCACTCTCATGACTTGTTTGTTTCATATTGGTTTTGGTTTCTGATCTCGTGTTCGAGTGTTTGGTGTACATGTGAGCACGTGGAATTTTTACACACACACACACACACACACACACACAAGGACGGCGCAGAAAGGCGGAGGTCTTTTGGTGTGTGCTTACTGTACAGTGTACTGTTTCCAGCTTCTTTTCGCTGGTCTACTACCGCTTTTTTTTTTCATTTTGTTGGTTGCCTTGAAACCCTCCCAAATAATCCAGGCCAGCCTGAATGGGCCGCGGCCTCATCGGATTGGGATGGATGATCTTCATGTCCTATGTGCTTGTGAGTATCGGCGAAAAAGTTTCATCGTCATCGCAATGGTACTATTATTTCCCTCGGATCAGTTCACTTTTACCTGAATCTGCCTTGCGTACGCAGTCCGTCGAATTCTTAGGTCCCAAGGCTCAATCGTGCAGCCTTCCCCGTATATCCCTCATTAACATTCATGTCTTTTGCCGCATATACCAGACTCCAGCCTCCAATATAATACACAGCCCCCCACAAAAAACGCTCTTTATCCCCCCGCCAAGACAGAAACACATCACGAAATCCCGCCGAGCAACCGTAAGACCCGGCCACGCTAGCAACATATACACCATCCGTCTTGGAACTACAGCAACTATGACGCCTACGCCTCATCAGCCTTTTCGCACGCATATTACGAACTAGAGTAGTTGGAATAAAAGCTCCACGTGAAAGAAACAGTACCGGGTCGAAGTTCATAGTGTGCGTCTCAGTCATTGAGTTTGACTTGGTAACTTGCCGCAGCTATAGAGACTCGGCTCAGCATGTCTAGTAGGTTTGAGCCAAGGTAGTAGTAGTGGTATATTCCCGCGACACAGCCTTGATAATGGAGACGATGAGGGAACGGTTGACGACGGATGTGGATACTTTATTTCTTGTCAGGGAGAAAGCGAGATGGAGATGTATCCGCTTAATGGATTCGGGAAGGAGTAAGCGGTCAGTCAGTCAGGCTAGTTAGTTAGTTTCTTGGAATCGGGGGTGGCTCTCGTAATGGGGGGGGGAAAAAGAGTTACAGAGATGGGCAAAATTCAGCATGTGAGACTTGGGAGGGCTGATGAAGATAGACTATAGGAATAGATCCATGCCAGCTAAGCCTACCTAGCACCTACAGATTAACGGGATGCGTTATCGTGGCAGCCTTGAAGTGGAAAAGGAAAAGGAAAGGAGAGGAAGGCTGAACAAACAGACGGGACCCAGCATATAGTTAGTCAATTTATCAATTATCAATCACTCAGTATTGATGTCAGGTGTACAAGGCATATTATAGCATACTAATGGTATTTGTTTACTTTTGACCTTTCTTTCTTTTTTCCGGAACTCTTTCGGGGTTCGTTTTTTGTTATTATCCAGGGATCTTTAATGATCCCAGATTTAGGCTTCTCAGGGAAGGTCTAAGCAAAAAGGCTCGACGGCTACTGAATTCAGTATTATTGACATACCCACTAGTTCTCAACTGGAAGGTTAAACAAAAAAAAAAGGCTCATGCACGATGCCTAATTATGCATAAGACCTTAAAGTTCATGCAGCTACCTACCTTAATCTACTAAGATAAAGTACCATAAGTCCGGTCAATGACCGTTAGATGACCGGGTCATATCTCCCACGAGGTTGAAAGCAGGATGTGGAGGCAAAAAGCCAAGCGAGGCAGTGCAATGCAACCAAGAGTCGAGTTCCGCGAATCATCGGGTAAGATACCATGAATGAAAGTTTTGCAGTCTCTATTTGCTCAAGCGATCTTTATGTGAGTGTGCGCGCCGAGGCAGATCTATATCAAAAGGATGGGGGCTTGGGATCAAGAGAGTTGTAGTCGATGTTCTTTATAATTGAGGCTATGCTGAATATAGTAGGTGAAAATAATCCTCCTGGGATTGTTAGGGCCTTGGAAAAGATACTAGGCCATGTGTTTCCAAGATGGGGGGATAAGGTTCTTTAAAACCTAGTCTGTTAACTGCGGCCTGCTATATCTCGGAATAGAGGACCAGAAGGCTGTATCCTTTGGTTTGATCTGATATGTTATGACTTTATGGAGATATATATTTGTCCAATCATATTGGTGGAAAGAGTGTTTTAACCGGTGCCACGGAGGGCTATGTTCTTTTAGCTTGCGGAATTGAGACGCCTAGGATACTGAACTTACAGTTCGATACGACTTATGTCTCGTCGTTAGATGGATGAGGCACTGTAAGATGTGTGCTCAACTCATAGGTAGGTAGTTACAGCCAACGCCGGCGGGTTTCTCCGAATCACGACGTATAGTGGCACCGCCACATAGATACAATATGAGGCGGTGCATGTGGCTTGTAAATGGAATATCGGCCAATGGTTAATCGAACAGAAGCAGAGAGAGAATGATCGTCATCTACTACTGCGGCACGGAGGACATGCTGGTCAAAGCTGCGACTATCTCCCGATAAATGGTGGGAATATTGAAACGGAGCGAACTTGGCACTCATTGTTGTGCTCGGGATTCGAGAGGATCAACGCTTCTACTGTCGATCTCAGCCAGAGGCATAGGCAACACTGACATTCATTCCAATTCTACCGATGAGCTTGTTTTACAGCTGAACGAGAGTCTGCCATGACTGTATCACTGCGGTCAAAGGATGATGACATTATGTACTGTACTGGTACATACATTGGCGCTTAAGAATATCCGTCAGGCTTACTATACTTCGTATAGCTAAGCAACATCATGGGAGGCAACATCATGTCGATGTCAGCTTACAGCGCCGAAGGATTCGTCGCCTCCAGACACTGTCGTTGCTTGTATCAGGGACACATGGCCGTACCAGCCTCAACGGTGCGCGGAGCATATCGCGGATGTCAAGAGAGCTGGTAACGAGGGTGGCTTCACTAGGTGGTGTTCCCCTGTGTATGGTATAGCAACGAGCGCACCATGAAGCGGACAGTGACCCAGAGAAACACTCGACTACAACATATCGTCTACTGGACATCATTACAGGATCGGTATGGCTTCTAGACCGGCCAATACGGGGCTAAAGCGCCATCTGCCCTGGGTGGTTGAGGGCCATTGGCTGTGCCGTTCCAGACTCGTTTCATGGACGCTTCAGGATGAGGCCCGTAATCATACTTGATATCTGGATGGAGCCTGGAGTCCTGGGCATGATAGCGTGGGAGCATCCGTCTCCAATATGAGCGGCAAAAGCCGTGCATTAATTCGTCATTACTTGTTGCCATCGCCTACACAGCCCCCCCGCACGGGGCATCTCAATCCAAGTTTCCACACTCTGGACCCCTATTATTTGTCCAGCACGGAGCATTACAGTGCATCAACGGGGCTCTATCGTGACCATATTCCGCACCGCATGTCTAACCTTCTCAGAATGCTCGGCGCTTTCTTCATCTGCTCTGCGGTTGATTTCTTCACAATAAACGCTTCTAGATAATGAATCGCCTTTCAACACCTTGAAAGGTAAACGCCCTTGGCGCCAAGTTGGTAGTAAACAAAAACTGTACTTGCTGCTACAGTACATATTGTTTTTGCACTGCCCCCGAACCAAGACTTACGGTAGAAGAGGCTCCCCCTCCCCAGGGCAAGGCTCTTTTCTGTTATAATTCTGCCTACATCGCAAATGTTATAAACTTCCATGGGTGATCATTTCCAATATCCTCGTCATCTCTGCAGATACGCCCGTTCCGACTATATCCACCAGCAAGTATGGCGGACGGAAACGATCAAAGCGGACCGCTGCGTCCTCCCGTCATATTTATCAACACAGAGGTAATTTCTCTTACAGTTGATGGAGAACCTACTATCTATGATACTGATTTCTGACCAGCAGCTATCGCCGCCCTCGGAATTACCCACTAGTCCTGATGTGGGATCTCCAACTCGGCCAGATACCAATGATGGCAGCCGGCTGACGGTCCATCATGCATACTCTCCTACTGTGTCTTCGCTAGATGGAGAGACCCTACGCTCGAGATCGGGCTCTTTTAATTCAACGGCGGATACAGTTGGGAGGTCGAGAGCCGGATCGAACGCAAACCATTCTATAAATGTTGCTTATGACGATGTATCTCTCTCTGAGGCGCTGGCACCAGATCATCGCAACGAGAAGGACTTCTATGTGGAAGATAACAAGTTTGCCTTCTCTCCCGGTCAACTTAACAAGATGCTGAATCCGAAGTCTTTGGCGGCTTTTCAAGCGTTGGGAGGGCTGAATGGCCTGGCACGTGGGCTCAGAACCGATCTCGATGCAGGCTTGTCGGTTGATGAAGGCCGGCTGGAAGGCTCCATCAGTTTCGAAGAGGCCACCGATCTGAAAACATTCAAGAGCACAGCTGACCACGAACTAAAATCCACCAACAACCAAGTGACTGGTGCTGTCTCGGATTCCCAGTTCGTGGATCGGATCCGTATCTTTGGCCGCAACAGATTACCTGAACGGAAGGGCGCGGGATTTTTTAAATTATTTTGGGACGCCTATAACGATAGAATCATCATTCTCCTCACCATTGCCGCTGTCGTGTCGCTTTCGCTGGGCGTATATGAGACAGTCGACGAAGGGTTCGGTGCTGATTGGATTGAGGGTGTTGCAATTTGTGTTGCGATCTTAATTGTCACGACGGTTACTGCGGTAAACGACTGGCAGAAAGAGCGACAATTTGCAAAACTGAACAAGCGAGTAAGTCAGATATGACGAAGAGTACCAATGGATGCTGACTAGTCCAGAAAAATGACCGCGAAGTCAAAGTTATTCGCTCAGGCAAGTCAGTCTCGATATCGATATATGATCTCACCGTTGGAGATATTCTCCACCTCGAGCCTGGAGATGCTGTTCCCGCGGATGGTGTCTTTGTCTCCGGCCATGGTGTGAGATGCGATGAATCCTCGGCGACTGGAGAGTCAGATCAGATGAAAAAGACCAGTGGACACGAAGTCTGGAAGCGGATTCAGGAAGGGACTGCCAATAAGAAACTCGACCCTTTTATCCTCTCCGGTAGCAGAGTTCTTGAGGGTGTCGGCACTTGCTTGGTGACCAGCGTTGGCCCGAATTCTTCATACGGCCGCATCCTGCTCTCATTGCAGACCGAAAATGATCCCACGCCGCTTCAGGCTAAGTTGGCAGGTTTGGCAGATTGGATTGGTGGCCTTGGTACAGCGTTAGTATTGTTGACACGTCGATATTGCAACAGCAGGCTGACACAGAATGTAGGGCCGCCGGTCTCCTGTTCATTGTGCTTCTCATCAGGTTCTTAGCGGAGCTTCCCGGAAACCACTCTAGCCCAGCCGTCAAGGGCAAAGAGTTTGTTGATATCCTAATTACTGCAGTCACAGTCATTGTGGTCGCTATTCCAGGTTAGTTTCTTGGATTGTGTGCAAGTATACAGCTAGCTGATAATCAACGCCAGAGGGCCTCCCGTTGGCTGTCACTCTTGCCCTAGCATTTGCTACGACACGCATGGTAAAAGAGAATAACCTTGTGCGGGTGTTGCGAGCATGTGAGACGATGGGAAATGCTACTGTGGTTTGTTCTGATAAGACAGGAACCCTCACCCAAAACAAAATGACGGTTGTAGCTGGAACTTTGGCTCGAGGCGAGAGCTTCAGCGAAGTTGGATCCGACAAGGATGGTCAGACATCTACGATGACCGCGCCTGAGTGTTTCAAGTCCTGCTCAGGGTCTGTCAAAGCACTGATAACCAAGAGCATTGCTCTCAACTCTACTGCGTTTGAAGAGGAAAGGGAAGGCCGCATGGAGTTCGTCGGTAGTAAGACCGAAGTGGCTCTATTGCAGATGGCCAAAGACTACCTCGCTATGGACGCCGCCGAGGAGCGAGCAAACGCTGAGATAGTCCAGCTGATACCATTCGACTCTGCACGGAAATGCATGGGTGTCGTCTATCGCGAGCCATCGGCCGGTTACCGATTGCTCGTTAAGGGCGCTGCTGAACTGATGCTGGCTCCCTCCACCGCCGTTCTGGCGGGATTGAGCGAGGGCAATGTCGCGACGGAACCGCTTTCGCAGGAGACTAGACAATACACCCTTGACACGATCAACTCTTATGCAAACGAATCGCTTCGAACCATTGGAATGGTGTACCGAGATTTCCCAAGCTGGCCGCCTAAAGGCGCTCGAACTCTTGAAGACGACCCTTCAGCAGCGAACTTCGAGGATGTCTTCAGAGAAATGACTTGGTTGGGTGTTGTTGGAATCAAGGATCCGCTGAGACCGGAGGTACCAGCAGCTATCAGGAAGTGTAATAGTGCCGGAGTCCAGGTGAAGATGGTTACAGGTCCGTATGCCTAAAATTTCATATTGTGTGATCGTCTTTGGGAACTAATCAGCTGCCACTTTAGGTGATAACCTGGCCACTGCTGCTGCGATTGCTAAGTCTTGTGGTATCAAGACAGATGATGGCATCATCATGGAAGGTCCCAAGTTCCGACAACTTTCAGATGAAGAGATGGATAACGTCATCCCACGTCTCCAAGTTCTAGCTCGCTCCTCGCCCGAGGACAAGCGCATTCTAGTTGCACGACTTAAGCATCTTGGTGAAACTGTTGCGGTCACTGGTGACGGTACCAATGATGGCCCTGCTCTTAAGACAGCCGATGTCGGGTTTTCCATGGGAATTGCTGGCACGGAGGTTGCGAAGGAAGCGAGTTCGATTATCCTCCTTGATGACAACTTCAGTTCTATAGTTACGGCGATCGCATGGGGTAGAGCCGTCAATGATGCCGTCGCCAAGTTCCTTCAGGTAAGCTTACTCACCAGACCTTCTTGGGACCTCTCTAACATATACTAGTTTCAAATCACGGTCAATATTACTGCGGTAGCCCTTACCTTTGTGTCCGCCTGCTACAGTAACTCAAACCAGAGTGTCTTGAACGCAGTGCAGTTGCTTTGGGTCAATCTGATCATGGATACATTTGCTGCGCTGGCCTTGTAAGTCTCCTGCTCGGACGTTACACTGGGGATTCATCTGACTTTCTCTAGGGCGACTGATGGTCCGACCGACACGATCCTGGACAGAAAGCCAACACCAAAGAATGCTTCGCTCTTCACGATGACGATGTGGAAAATGATCTTAGGTCAAGCAATCTATCAACTGGCTGTTACTTTCGTCCTATTCTTCGCTGGTGGCCAAATCCTTGGATACGATCTCAGTGATTCCCACAAACAACTTGAACTCAACACTATAGTCTTCAACACCTTTGTGTGGATGCAGATATTCAACGAATTCAACAACCGGAGACTTGACAACAAGTTCAACATCTTTGAAGGAATGTTCAAGAATTACTGGTTCCTTGGTATCAATTGCATCATGATCGGTGGTCAGGTCATGATCATCTTTGTTGGTGGTTCTGCCCTGAAAGTGACGCCGCTGAGCGGGCCTCAATGGGCTATCTGCATCATCTGTGCCTTGTGCTGTCTTCCTTGGGCTGTCGTCCTCAGGATGATCCCGGACAAACATTTCGCAGTCGTCTTCAATTTTGTGCTAAAATGCACAAAGTTCGTTCTGAGACCGGTTCTGAAGGTGCTCAAGGTTGTCTTTACTCCAATCGGCCGTGGCATTCATGCCATAGGATCTTCGCTGAAACGAATCACACTGCGACTCTTCCGCAAGGACACTGTTAAGAATCCTAGCGTTGTGGATGAAGAGGCTACAGCTCTCACTGATATGAGTCGACTCCCGACCCCTTCTTCTCGACTTCAGACTCCTGCTTCCGGTCCACCCATGACTCCTCCGACGACAGCTGTTCCTCCGATTACCGTCACTGCCGTTTGAAGTATGTCATATTCGCATTCTACCGCAGTGTTCCATGATATGGACCCATATCTCTTCTTTTCGTTTTTTGCAATCTTGAACTGTACAATAACCCCTGTCTTGTTTTTTTGTTGACCTGGGTCTCTTCTATCTCTGACGATCTGATGCTAAAAGTGGAACGTGTGAAATAGTCTCACACTTCCTTTCATGGTTTTATGCTCATTTACATATGCATAGCGAGGCGTCTTACTGGATAGTGGGACTGGGATGGCTATTTGAGATTTGCTATATATACAGCTCTTGTAAGATTAGGGTTGGCATTTTGATCTCGAGATATACATCCATGTGCATGAACAGATCAATGAATTCTTTTACTTAGAAATACATTGAACACAATAGTTTATTTCCCGCACTATGTTACTAGATGAGAGCTCCAAGTACAGTGCCCGCTTGGTTGGTTGGCACAGAAGATAATAATGTGCAATGTAGACACGAGTAGAGCGCCTATGGTACTCGGAAATAATCTGCCTGAGGCCACCAGGCGGCGTCCACCGCCCCGGCGGCACTCCAGCATCGACCAGCATCAACTCCGCTGTGCTTTCTGCCTCGCGCTCTCAGATTACATCTCCTCCACCTTCTCAATTCCTCTTTTCGTCCTCTTCTTGCAGCGGGGAAGGATTGCTTTCGATAGACTTGACCCCTTTGAAGCTCACAAGGCAGAAATCAATCCATCTTCTGCCTACGTCCTCCCGTCCCCGTACTCCCCACCACGTCACCGTACTTCCCCGCCGAAGTCGACACAGTACCATATACGACTCCGTTGCGATCCCGCTTTGTTGCTTCTTTACGTGGCGGGAAACACCTTCTACATAACCCGGTCTCCCTCTGCCCACGCCTACGGGTTTCTCGATTGGAACACCCCCTGAGTCCGGACTATCTCACCACCCTGACCTCCCAAGCTCAATAACAACAAAGAACTCACGCCCACCATGGCCCAAATAAACTATCGTACCATTAATGTCGACGTCCTAGACCCGGAGTCCTCCATCAACTTTCCCATGGAGACTCTGCTTCCGGGCAATCTCCCCCAGCCGACGACATCCAGCGCCGCGGCGAGCGTTGCGACGCAGGTCCGTCAGATGCTCCGCGGCGGAGACCCGGAGGGTGCGCTGTCATACGTTCTGGATACCGCGCCGCTGGGCGGCGATGACCGTGCGAAGGAGGTGCACCTGGCGACGGTTATTGAGGTCTTGCAGGGAATTCGACAGGGTGAGATGACGAGGATCCTCGAGGCAGTGTGTTCAGGGCAGGGTGGTTCGGAGAGGGCAGATTGCTTGATGAAGTATTTGTATGTCCTCGTTTCCAGTCTTTTTTTTTGTTATCACTTCTGGCGTCTCTATGCGGAAGCTGTGACGTTCAGATAACAAACGACGTTAGCTGACTGAGAGGTAGGTACAAGGGCATGGCTGGCCAGCCGGCCAGCAGTGGCGCGCAATCCCCTGCTCGTAAGACAGTTTCGCCCCAGAGCACTGGATTTTCGCAGATCCAAGCTCGAAACCTGGGAGAAGGTGGCGGTGGTCAGCAGATGAGCGTGCTGCTCAGCTGGCATGAGAAGCTGGTCGAGATCGCTGGAACGGGGTCAATTGTCCGAGTCATGACGGATCGAAGGACGGTTTAGATGCATTAGGGACCTTTCATTGTTTCAACGATGTTGGAAGGACCGCTATCAACTTGTCGTTTTGAAAACTATGGCACATTGTTCTTGCACCCACGGTATCAGTGACACCCCGGATGGTGCATCTGGTTTAGACGGTCAGCGCGAGGATCTTATTCTACCAATCACACAAACAACAAACAGGAGATGTAATTCTCCATTATCTGATGGATTTCAGCTCCTAGAAAGTGCAGTGCAGATATATTCCCCGTTTTGTTTTCTCCCTCTCTCTATTTTACATATACATAGCGACACACAAAAAAAAAAGGCCAGCTTTTCTATTAGATTCCCTTTGCCTCGGTTTCATGATCCGTCGAAACTACCCCCTCCCAATATATCCTTGAGATTC
Organism: Paecilomyces variotii; assembly: GCF_004022145.1. Lineage (NCBI taxonomy): Eukaryota > Fungi > Ascomycota > Eurotiomycetes > Eurotiales > Thermoascaceae > Paecilomyces > Paecilomyces variotii. The sequence continues at coordinate 844,875 of NW_021167147.1, read as the reverse complement.
ACATCACCACTACCCCTCTTCAACGGCTGTGCCTGTCCAGGAGCCTCCTTCCACCCAATCATGAAAATCAACCGGAACGTCGCCGGGATTCCCTGCGCATCCTCCTCCTTATGTAGCTCTCTATAGATCGCCTCGTTCGCAAGCAACACATCTCGCGAGATGGGTCCATGCTCACGGTGCAGAATAGCATTATTCTCCCCCATCGCCTGCAGGTCCTCCATGAGCGCAAACGTATCAGGAAACTCAACAATGATATCCTCCACATCGACCGTCAACATCTTGAATCCCGCCCGAGTCAACAGACCGCCAACATCGCGGACATCAGCCAGCGGCGAGATGTGGGGACTGACGCCTCCGCGACGCTCGAGGTCCGCGAGCTGCAGGGACGCGCGCAGCTCGAAGAGCGTATCACCGCCAAACATGGCCGCGATAAACGGACAGTCTGGTTTCAGGATCGAGTTCACTTGGGCGAGAAGGGAAGGGAGGTCGTTGATCCAGTGGATTGAGAGGGAGGAGAGTACAGCATCGAAGGTGTTGGGGGCATAGGGCAGAGACTCTAGATCGGGGACCACATCTCGTTGGATATCTAGTTCTTTGTTGAACGGGAGGTCTGCGTCACGGTATAGGAGGGCCGGAGACGTGTCCACGCAAGTGAGCTTTGAAATCTTGCTGGAGAGAGGTGGTGATGAGGGAGATTCGGGGTCTGGGTTCGGCGCTGTCAGGGCGCGGGCGATGTTACAGCTATTCGCGCCGAGGTCGAGCACGTTAGGGAACGTTCGTTTGATATCCTGGCAGTATTGAAGCGTTAGGAACCGACCATAGCAATAAAATGTATCCCGAAAGCCTAAAAAGAAAAAGAAGAAGAAATACCAGTAACCGTTCGCATAACCGTGTTGCGACTTCATCCTTCAAATAGTCCACTTTCCGACTCTGCTCGACATTCTGCCCGGCTCTCTCTTTCTGCAAGTATTTCACTTTCCGATTGAACACTTCTAGAGTCGGATTCCCCGGAGTCTGGATAGCGTAGCTTCGAGATGCTGTGAAAGCCCGCTGGCGGAGCGCGGAGGAGGCCCTTGGGATGAAAGAGCGGAGGGCCATGGTTTTTTTTTATTATTCTGTTCAAGTCAGACTGTGAAATTTCAATGCATTTTTCTTTTCTTCTTCTTTCATAAAACGAATTCCCCTATCGAAGTCAGGAAGAATTGAGCCTTGGGCCAAACGGTGGGAATAATCAATCTGCTTTCCGTGACGTCGTTTGATTTTGTTCTGAACTTTCAACACGGCAGAAAACAAATCGCAGCTCTTTCTCCGCGCTCCGCGACCCCACGAGCTTTCTGTTCTACAATAATATATCTCAACTGACGACTCTTTTTCGGTTCTTGTTTGAGTTCACTGCTATTTTTATTTTCTCTTGACGGTCTTCTTGGGGCGAGCCTTCGCAATTTCCTTTCTGTTGTCCCAAGACCGATTATCGAACACGCCGCTTGGTCTTCGCGAATTGAACTTCCCCTGAGATCGCTGCATACAGCAATTGGTTCAACGCTCGGTTTCCTCAGTTGCAAGACGCGTTATAAGAGTGATTAGTTAGAATAGACGGTGTCGAATCTATAGTGACATCTTCGTTGGAGCGCTATTTTTGCCCCAGGCGTACGGCAGCCTCGTTCTCCGAAAGATACCGCGCACCATATCATGCTGCTATCGAGCCAGTGATCTTATACAACTACAAACCAAAATGTCGCGCCCGTTCCCCTATACCTACATCTCATGTCCCTGTGCAGATGACCCGATTCCCGATCCATCCTCGAAACGGATATCGAAAGAGCTCTCTCCGCGCAAGAAAGGCTCGTCGGAAACCCCTCAGTTTGAAGAAGACTCGGACGAAGAAGAGGTTACTTTCGATCCTAGATCGCCTCGCGCCAACTTCTCTTTATATCCGCCTGAGCAACTACTCTACTGCGAGGACTGTCACCAAATTAAATGCCCGAGATGTATAACGGAGGAGATTGTGTGTTGGTATTGTCCGAACTGTCTGTTTGAGACCCCCAGCAGTATGGTGAGGAGTGAAGGAAATAGGTGCGTCTGCTGAATACCTCATTGTGTGATTATGATAGACCATACATAGACTGACAGGAGTCCAGGTGTGCGCGGAATTGCTTCAATTGTCCGATATGTACGGCCCCCTTGGCGGTCACCACGTTGGAAAATACTGCTGCGGGGGGTTCTCACCAAGGTCCCTGGGTTCTGGCCTGCCAGTACTGTATGTGGACGACTCTCGATATTGGGATCAAATTCGACAAGCCCACCAATATTCGTACTCAGCTGGCGAAGCTGACAGAAGCTGCTGGCGGGAGGAAGTCGACTCGAGGTATATCTGATATGAGGTCGCCTCTAGCCAGCTTCTCGTCAACCACTGATTTACCTGTAATGGGTGAGAGTGAAGAGGTGGGAAAAGAGTCCAAACCAGTGGATGAGCAACCTCCTCTGGATCCGGACGCTAGGTTCGACGCTTTGAAATCCTTCTACCGAAACCAGATCGCGGAGACATCGTCTTCTCCTAGCGATCCTCTGGGAACCGACCTTGGAGCTGGATTTTCCTCCCCGAGCGCATTGAACCGTATCATGTCTCTGTATGCCTCATCTACCTTCGGAGGTCTCTACGGAGCAGGCGGCAAGAAGCCTAAGTCTAAGCCACCAGTCATGAGAGAGGCTCTCCACGCATCAGAAGGACTGAAGATTCCCAGCCCTGACTTCGAGGAGTCGATCATCAATAGGATGTCGTCGGACGAATGCGGTTGGGACGGCCTGGCTTCAATGGAGCAACGAGCCTTCCAAGCTCTTGATGCTCGTTTCGTGGAGGACCTTCGACCACTCCCAGTTCAGCTCAGGACGAAACGCTCGAAACGGTGCAAGGCATGCAAGCATATCCTTGTCAAGCCCGAGTTCAAGCCGCAGTCAACGCGCTTCCGTATCCGTCTGATTGCTCTCAGCTACATCCCACTACCTACATTGCGACCTCTCACGCCAACTTCCCTCGCAGGAATACCCCTATCACCAACCGTCGCGCCTCCTGACCTGGACGCTCTACCACCTCTGCGGCCCATCCAATACCTCCTAACTTTAAAAAACCACATGTTCGACCCTGTCCGAGTCACACTGGCTACGCCTTCTCTAACCCCCGGCCGCGTCGCCACGAAAGTCACCATTCTCTGCCCTCAGTTCGACATCGGCGCCAATAGCGACGTCTGGGATGAAGCCCTCCAGGCCTCTACCGCCGGTGACCGCTCCTCACGAGCCGCTCTAGCCGGCTTCGGGACTGAAAAAGTCGCTGAGGCCGGTAAAGTCTGGGACAAAGGACGGAACTGGACGACCGTCGTTATCGAAATCGTCCCGGGAACCTTACCTGGTTCGGGACACAAGAGCCGTGGTGACCACGAGGACAACGACGACCGCCATACCGCCAGTGATGACGGCAATGACAATGATGATGACAATGAGAATGACAATGACAATGACAGCAACAGCGGCAATAAGGATAATGATAACAATGACGAGGAACTCCGCGAGGACGAAGACGTGCTTGAGATCCCGGTCTTTGTGCGCTTAGAATGGGATACGGAAAATCAGATAGAGCAGCCTGTGGGAAAGAACCAGAAGCCTGAGATGGTGAAGAGGGAATTGGCCTATTGGATGGTATTGGGTGTTGGGAGGATTAAAGATGGAGAGTCGTGATGTGTGTTGTGTGTGGATTTGGGATGTGTTCTTTTCTTTTCTTGCGATCTGTAGCCATGATACCAATAGATATAGTTAGCGACAATCAATGTTTCTTCCTTCCAAGTTTTCTTATTTTCTCCATGGAGATTGGTGTGTGCGTGTTTTTGTCCATGGTCTATAAGGTATATATATAGGACGACTTTCTAGGATGATTGATTACCTTGCTCCAATCGATAGATCAAAAGCTTAAATGAAGACAAGAAAAGAAAGTTGAAAAGAAAAAAAAGGCTACACGCCTCGTTGGTTTTTGATTTCAAGGAAGAAGTACCAGTACACCTTGATCTGATCGCAGGGTCAATGTGCAAGGACACGACGACAATGGACATGACATGCTAAACTTTGGGCAGGAGAGGGATATATGTGAATTTTGTGCGTGCAGATTGCGTAGTTTTCCTTTTTTGTGCTTTTTGCTCAAAGTTTCATGTTTCATTTCAAACCGCGCCAAAACCAAACCCGGGTTTTTTCACATATATCCCACGTCCCCGACCAGACCAGACCATCGAACCGCCCCGAACGCTTCATTTAGAGAGAAGAAAAGAAAGGAAAAGAATAGAATTAAAAAAAAGAAGGAAAAAGAGGCCCCCCTTTCCTGAGAGTTTTCCCATTTTCTTTGTGTTCTTCATTTCCTTTCTTCTCCTCCCTTTTATTGAATTGTTTCCGTCATTTCACCCCAACAAGCCCTATCATCCGAATCTAGTAGTCGGCAACGCTGCTCTGGGGGAACTCGAAAACGACGTTGCGGCCGGTCAGTCTTCGGTAGACCTCACCGTAGGCGTCGAGGCGGTGGTCAACACCACCACGCTCCTTCTCGTCGAGGATGACCTTGAGGACCTTGCTGCCGTCCTCCTTGGTGCGGACGCGCTTGCCGACGATCTCGACGGGGTAGACAACGTCGGTCAGGATGGCGTCGTGCACGGCAGTGAGAGTGCGAGAGCGAGGACGCTTCTGGGTGAGCTTGGAGCGCGAGGTGGTGGAGCGCTTGGGACGGGGCAGGATGCGGCGCGAAGCAATGAAGAGGACCTGGCGGTCGGAGAACTTCTTCTCGAGCTCACGGGTCAGGCTGAAGTATACGTTAGTTACTTTGTCTCCCCCGGAGTAAGCCACTCTTTGTGTGCGTGGCTTTCTTCTCTTTTCATGGAGTGTGCATACCGCTGCTGGATCTTGTGGAAGCCCTGGAGGAGAGGGACGGGGACGAAGATGGCGATGGCCTTCTTGCCGTGGCCGACCTCGATCTGTAACAAAAAATTGCCAGTCAGATAACAGTCCTTCGAAAATGCAATATTTCTCCCCCCGAGATTGAGAAGACAGTGATCCCTAGGACCGATAGAATCCCATGACCATGCCTCAATACGGTGCCGTAGGCCCTCCGCACAAAAAAATAACGTTCTCAATGTCCGCGGGCGTGATTCTCTCCAATTGCGCTCCCCACAATCACATTGATATCGTTCGTTCCTCCTCGCAAATTCCAGGGGGGAAAGAAGTAATGGACTCTCTTCTTACCTCGCGAGCAGAGACGAACTGCAGGGGCCTGAGGGAAGCCTTCAGGTCCGTGGTGTTGCTCTCCAGGTCATAGAGAGCGTTGGCCAACGCGGTCTCCAGCTCGGAGGGGTTCTGCCTCGACGAGGAGTTGTGCGCGATCTTGTTGAGGGCAGCCATGATTGCAGACGAGCGACGGTGGCGGGCTGTGCTGCTGCTGGTGCTGCTTCCTGTGGTGGTTGTCGTCGAGGAAATCGAAGGTGAACTCGAAGCAAGTCAAACACACAGACTACACTACAATTTGCGCTGAGTGCGGGTGTGGGATCGGGATCTCGGCGCCTCGCTTAGCGGTCTGCGCTAGCATGATTATGGTTAGGCCTGTCACGGGTAGGGGAAGGCGTGTCCCGTGACCGCCCTGCCCTCAAGAACACCGTTTACAGCTAGTCTTATTTACTCCAGTCATGATGGATGGATTATTATTATTCTTCTTATTATTATTACCAGCTAACTAGGTACACAATAGCTGCACCGTCTACCCAGCAGAAGGAACAATCTTGTATCTCAAAAAATCATTATCCCCTCCGGGTCCTATATACCTATGCGCGGAAGGGGGGGACTAATAATGGAACAAAGTAGAACACTTGACCGACTCTGATTGACATAGTGCCAACGCAGAGCCAAAAGGTACATAGATACAGCGCAACAGAATCGCAGGGACAGACGCCTCCACCCGGGGGATAGACAACAACAACAAGAAGGTATCAAATCAAGCGGGTAACATATAGTGATTGACCGCACGAGCCGTAGCAAAACATAGAGCTTTACTTGAAGATAAAGGCCACAGACCAGAGACAAATCATGGCGGGAGACCTGCGCACAAAGAGAGTCGAGCAAGGGCGAAATTGATGAGGATCAGCAAGCACAACCTTCCTTGGCAGTAGCAGGACTCCTGTCCGTGAGGTTCACACTGTTGGCTTCTGCCCGGCCGCCCAGGCCCTGCCCAGCACCTGCACCAGCGCCCCGGCCACTCTTCAAGCTGGCCTCCGGGATCGCATTCGCAATGGCAGTGAAAACCTCTGTGACATTGGTACCCGTCTTCGCACTGGTTTCGAAGAACAGTAGCCCCTCCTCTTCAGCGTAACTGCTCGCTTCCTGCGTAGAGACCTTTCTAGCATCTCCTGAGGCAGCGTCTTGCTCCTCATTATTTTCGCCAGCTTCCTCATCTCCCGCAACAGCGGGCTCTGCAGCAGCCTCATCACTGGCACCCGCAGAACCGCCGTCGGTACCACTGCCGTCACTGGTTAGATCCAGCTTGTTGCCAACCAGGGCGATGACGATGCCAGGGCTCGCTTGTCGCTGCAGTTCGGCAACCCAGTGCTTCGCTTTGATGAGGGATGAAGGCTTGGTCAAGTCGTAGACGACAAGAGCTGCCTGGGCGTTACGGTAATACATGGGTGCAAGGGAGGCAAAGCGCTCCTGACCGGCGGTATCCCAGATCTCAAACTTGATCGTACGAGTCGGCAAAGAACATTTCTGTGTGAGGAATGCCGCTGTATGACATAAGAAGTTAGTTAAAGTACGTATTTGTAGAGATGAATCAACCCATGAAGAAATTATGCGCCATAGCTGCCTAGCAGACTGGGACGACAATGACGAAAGCGGAGAGAAAGTACATCGAATTCGAAAAGAGCTTACCTCCTATCGTGGGCTCCTTGTTCTCTTGGAAATCATTGTTCACAAAACGAAGGACGAGAGAGGACTGCAATAGTCGTCAGCACTGTCCATCACCCGCGCCCGTTGTCCCGAAGTTCGCAGACCGCATACCTTTCCAACAGCCGCCTCTCCCAGCAGCACGAGCTTGACGCTGCTGCTTGGCTTAGGGGCATTAGATTCCGACATGGTCGTCTGTGATAATCGATTATGCGCCGGTGTCCAGATGGGCGGCTAGAGACGGTGGGTATCAATACTGATGGCTATCGAGAGCTCCGTTGCGTGATGTGATGTAGGTGACAAACGTCCGAGGGTCGCCGGGCCAGGGAAGGGGTAAGAAGCTGGAAGAGTGCCGTCCCGGAAATGTTGACTATCTCTTCGTATAGAACCAGACAGACAGAGGGGATGAGTTGGTATCGTGAGTTCCAAGCTGCGAAGATGTCGATGAGAGCCGGGGATGTTGGGTCGTTCAATGCCGGGCGATGATGGAGGCGGCTGAAAGCGGTTTAGCGCACTCTGTCCAGGCTGGAGCGGATCCACGACGCGCAAGTCACGGGATGTTCCCGCACCCGCGGTTCGGATGCCGGGGTGGCTTGGACAAGTTGACCGTCTGATGCAGCAACAGCAAAGCGCCCATGTGTGCAAAGAGAGTGAGAGAGTGCTGGCGGTCCAGCAGCCAGGACAGTATCTACACAAGACAGCTGAACTGATCGCTGCAGCAGGTCGATGCGGATGGCAGTAGGATTACGTCAGGCCACCAGGACTCAACTAAGACCAACTTTTGTATTTCCAGCGATTCCGAGTCTGACATAATTGTGCTGGGGGTGCAGGAACATGGTGAAATGGGGCTAAAAAGAGACGTGCTGCAGCTGAAATCCGAGGTAGTGTTCGACCCTTGTAACATGGGCAGCTGAAGTAGTAGAATCACGTTGCACAAAGAGTCATGATGCGCTACGGCAATAGCAAATTTTATAGTCTAATGACAAATGGATGTTGAAAAGTGAATTCAGTCAATTATAGACCCGCCTTAGAGCGTATATCAGAGGGAAAGATAAACATATTCGTGATGCATAGCTCCGATCCCACGTGCTCCGATAATGGAAACCAACGCATGTCCAGACCATATGGCCCGACAAACCCTGGCTCCGAGCATGCTCTCCCGCCTGTTTCCTCATTCTGTATATTGTACACGAGTATCCCCAAAAAAAGAGACGAGTAAAAAGACAAATAGAAAATAAAACAGCGGACCGCGAGGTCCCTAATAGTCTAGCTCTTGTGGTATCACCCATGCTGCCCAGGATAAGGAAAAAAAGAGAAAAGAAAAAAAGCACCCGAATCCTGTCTATGTCATAACGCCGGAACATCGAAAGCAAACACTTTTGTGGTATCGAATAGATGGTACAGGGCGAAACGTTCCGCGAATTAAGAAAAATCGTAGTGTTGAGCCGCAAAAGTGGTTATGGCCGAAAGGATGAGAACAAATCGCTGGCGAATGAGATGTAACGGTGTTGGTACAAGTGACGTGTCGACACTAATGATTAAGACGTGTTGTAGCATGCAAGGCGAAGCGCTAGCCAACAGCTTGAAACCGAGCGAAGATCCAATAGATGCGAGGTTCTGCAACATTGTCAGTAAATGCTCCCAAAAAAAGATAGAATAAGTTGGAAACAGCACATACAAGATGCAGTGTGTCCCAAAACACAAGTGAGACACGTTAAGCCTTGTTGCCCAGTCCAACTTAATGGCCACGCGAGGTCTGGGTTTGGTCCTTCCACCCTGGTAGGATGGGAATTCGCCGACATCATCATGGATGGGAAGGTTTGGACATCTGGGCATGAAAGTTCCAATCGCCCTCAGCGTCGCTTCGGCGGTGGTGGTGGTGCGCCGGGCTTCTTGACGCCCGTTGTATCGTAGGCTCCTCGTCCCATGTTGGTCGCTGACAGATCCCTGAGAATCATGTTGAACTCTGCGCAAATAGCCATTGTTAGAATACTGGTAAATAGTACTGGCGATGGTATAGGTGATATAAAATATAGCTTCGGAGTTTGGGGTGACCAGGGGAAGGGCGATGCAGGATGTATATATATATGTCTCGGGCAGACAAACACTCGACAATCCAGCTGACTTACCTTAAATAGAATGAACGAAAAAGAGACACACAATAGACCCAAAAAAGATAGCTGAAGCTGTGTGCAGCCAAGCTTACAGGGTACACGGGAAAAGTTCCTGGGATACCAAACAGGGACCGCGACGATGCAGCTGCAGGTAAGATCGGAAGAGGCGATCCTTTTGAATGGTGCGCTCCGCGTAGCCGGGGGGACAACGCCTCCGTGGGTGCCAGATGTAGGGCAGGAATGTGACTGTGACAAGGACAGGAGAGTTGGGCCTCCGGATTGCAAATGCAAATGGACGGTGGAGACGGTGCTATTCGACAGGTCGCTTTGAGTGCTGCGGGTGCGTCGCGGATGCGCCGCGGCAATGGAAACTGTGTATGCAGGATATAAATGTATCGGCAGCGATCCGACCACAGGCGAATATCAGGGTCCAGCTAACGCGGCGGACGGCAAGGAGGATGTGACACGGAGTCTGGATGGCCGGGAATGGATGTATCGCAAGGGAGGGCTGTGGCAGGCCAGCGAGAGAAAGGAAGGGATGGAGAGGATGACGGGAGTGAGATATCTATGGTCCAGACTTGGAACAACTGAGAGGGGGGAACAGGTCGCGTAGATATATGCTTTTTCCTGCTTTCTCTCCTTTCAACTCAAACAGGAGACGAGCTTTCTTTAGCACAAGGCGTTTCCCAGGCGGCTCAATTCCCTGTCGTCCCGGCAGAAAGGTAGACTACCGTATCGTCCAGTCCCAACAAGCCCCTTTCCCGACAGCCTTAACCTTTCTTTGTCTGGATTTGGCCTCGTCTCGTCTTGTCAATCAATCTGTGTCGCCCTGTGGGCCACCGCAGGTGTAAGGATGGGAAAACTAAACTAATCCATTACCATAATTATTATTATTATTTACCTCCCCGGTTGTCCCCAAACGAGATGCCGCTGACGGCAGTGGGGACTTTTCCTGTTGGCGCTCAGGATCCAGGAACGGAGCGGATGGGATTTGACGCCGCTGGGGCTGCCCTGCGTATAGTCTCCGGCCTGCTCTGCCCATATTTCTCGCGTGGTTCTGGCTGCTCCCCTTAGTTGGAACTTTCTAACCCGTCCTAGGGGACTAGGTTAGTGACAAGGCCCAAGAACCACAATGATCCCCGGAGCGAAGACCCGTTTAATCAGCCACCGTCTGCTCCGACTTCTGAATTTCGGGTCCGCTCTAGCGCACGCTATTCGCACTCAGGCCCAGCATCTCAAGCGCCGACTTCCCTCAGCCGCTGCCCTGTGGACAGTGTGATGGCCAATATGTGAACAGGCATGGATGTCGGGAAGACGGGACAACACCAGGAAAGGCCTCATCCTGCTCACCCTGGTCGACCCTCCAGAGCGGAATCCTCTAGATAGAGACGGAAAACGGCCGCAGTCTCCGTGTTCTTTTCGGTGGATCTCCTAATAGCGATCAGTGATCAAGTAACCCACTGCTATCCGTCCGCTCAACGTTCCTTTCCCCTTCTCGCGGCCTTCTAGCGTCTCCTAGCCTCTGGGGCCTGACCCCCCGGGGACATGGTGGTAGCCCAGACGGGTGACGCAGAGATGGTTGCAAACAACCAGTTCTGCGACAGGGCGGGTAGTCTGACCCATCCGGACTCTTTCCCCGTCAGTATCGAACGTTGTCGTTATCGCCATGTTCCCTGCCAGAAAGGTGAAGAAGAGCTCTCTGCTCCACGACGTTCTGCAGTCGCGCTCGGAAACTCGCCGGGCTTCTGTCGGACAACTTGTTTGTTAGGCTGCCCCGGGGAGATTTGCGTTGCATATCGGGGAATTCGGGCCATGGGCCACCACGGCAGACACTCTGTCGTCTCACTTGATCGTACTGGCTCTAAAATTAAGGCCTTCCCGAACCGTAACTTAAGTCTGATGTCCACTACACGTTTGAACGTAAGCTTCAATAATAATATCGGGTTCTGGCCAGCGCTAACTATCGGTCGTGGACTCGTGGTATTGTAGAAGTCCGTGTGACAACAACAACACGGATCTTACCACACAGAATGACACGATGCGCAGTTCTCGGGGATGTCCAGCAGACAGCCGATTTGTCTCCGTAAGCTCTAAGACAGTAGTTAGTTAGGGTATGAGCTTCCGTCATGCTGGTGGTTTGGTTGGTGTATAGAATCAGCTGATAATGAAGGCTTCAGCCACTCAATGGCCAGGTGTAGTTTGAAGGAGTCTGTGTGGCTGGTGTCTAGATACAGAATAATCACGAAGCAGATGGTCTCAGAGCCATCGAACTTAGTCACCTCAGTCTATGTGATGTTATCGATGACTGGCGAAACCGTAGTGGTGATAGTCGGCTCAGGGACGCCGCCAAAGAGCTCGCCGGGAGTCTTCACGCGCGTCCGGTATCTATCTAGGCTCTTTTCCTTCTACCACTCAACAACCCTCGTGCGCCCCCCGAATGCACGAAAAGCACAAACGTCACACCTATACATTCCTGTGGTCGTCTAATTGCCCTGGCTTACTATGCAATCTCTTTCTTACAAGGTATTTCTATACGGCGTGCGAGATACCTGAGGCTTGCTCGTTGCCAGCCATGGTCCCCAGTGCGTCGAACAATCCCCGAGGGATAGACACCAGTGAGCCGAGAACACAGTTGCCTAGAGCTACAATACGTTGCCAGCCGTGGGGAGATGGCGTTCTACGGTAAATCCATCCACGCTATCCTTGTTCCATGCGTATGGCTAGAATCACGCTAGAAACACCATCCCAGGCAAGCGGCCGTTAGATTTTCAACTCGCAGCCGTCGGGTGTCGGAGTATTCCACTTTTATCCCAGTTGGGGATAAACTCTGGGTAGCTCATCCCCGATCGATGCTCGATCAATTAGCCACAAGTCAGACGGGAAAGGTACGGCCTCACATCCTCATCCATGTGGTAAGTCTGATGCTAGATCGCCTACCGGCTTCCTCCAGCCGGACGTGTCTTTCTCTCCAGATCGTCACTTGGATGATCCTCATTCGCTACTTTCTGAGCTTTTACTTGAAACACGCTCATACATCAGCATGGCTCCAGACATCAGCAACTGGCTAAGCAAATCGATCCTCGGGACTAATGCGACTTGTATTATCAATATCCAAGGTGATCTAGCCCTGGAGACCCGCATGATCAGAAGCGACCATCGACGACACTACAAACGTCGAGCTACTGAGCTACTCAGACCAAGTTGATGGATTCATCTGTCAGAGGGCACTTTTGAACACCGGTCTGTATGACCGGTCATTATGAAATGCTACTCAAATACCTTCGCGTGCTCATTGCCATACAGAGCGGAAAGGGGGGAGCTTGTTTGCCACCTTGCGAACACGTACGTGGATGGCGACGGGATAGGGGTCTGGAGCTCGTTTGACGCGGCGATCACTCCGCTTACGCCAGTATCCCCGGCCTCTTCAAGATTCGCTGATGACGAACACCAACAAGTCTTCGTCCAAGAATGCAACTCATTATTGCGGTCTTTCTTTACATGTTCATAGGTCCTTTCATCACACCCTCGGAAACCAACGTCGATTCCTTCTGGTATAGATAGCCTCCAAACACCGCAATATTGCGTCTCCTGTGCTCTCGACCGTGACGCTCGGCCACATGTGCCGCTCCATGTCCACAGAGCCTCCGCCTAAGTGACTGATTCGTACTGTGGCTGCATGGATCCGGGCGGTCGCGAATATTGCCGTGTTTCGAAGCCGTTGCTAGATCTCCTTTTCGAACACAGTGGAACTGTTCCCCTGAGGGAAAAGTGACACTAGGAGCCGCGGATGAACAGCCGAAACCCCTAGTGCGTTGATATGACCGAAAAGTTCGAGCCGCGGGCTCGGCTCCGATGACTATGGTACTGTAGCTAAGATAGTACCTGCAGTAGCACCACCCGCAATTCCGGAACCGCCTGGCTTTACCCGTCCCGTAACTTACCCGGAGATCCGTCTTGGCTGTTCCCAGCGATCCATCTGGGGCGTCGGCCCACATTCTGGTTCACGGCGATCCGCTAGACAGCTTCGGTACTGATTCTCTGGCTGGACAGTAGTATAGAGTACTCTAGATGCAAGTTGACACTGTCGTCTTGCTTCTAATGGATAAGCTGCAAAAGAAGAACAGCTTACAATGGGCTTTATTGCTCTTGAAGTCAGAGACCGTCGCCTCAACGGAGACAGGAGATTTTGTGCGGAGTAGTCAATAGGACTCGGAAATTTGCCAGGACTAAGTCCAACACAGTATACAGGGATGCGCCTTGATCATGCTCGATGAGTCCATGAGATACGCGATGCTTCACACTGTATACTCTACACCTGTGTTCAGGACTCGACACATACACGCTCTTAGTGCGCCATAATCCTGCCTGTGGGCCAATGAAGCATCTCATCACCATGTCAAGTGCAATGCAATGATACCATACACACTACGATTCAGAAGCATATCTCATTGGCCGCATATGATTGGAATACTTCGCCATTTCAGTCATCCAAGGACCAAATCCCGACCGTGTGGTATCATCCATGCTGCTGGCCGGAGTCTAGACTTCATCCTTGGTCCGACTCCAGGCACTCCAGGCAGCACACCAAATATTGCCAAGATGGTAGATAGAATAGAACAATATTCGACCTGTCAGGGACTCAGGATGCACTCTGCAGGGACGTTCCTCGATCATGGAACCGCCCGCGTCATTCGTCGATCGAGATCATACCATAGAACCCAAGAACGCGGTTACCTATCCACGGCTTTTCTCCACCTATCCCTTTAGTTCCAGGCAGCCAAGGATTGAGCGAGTAACCTCCAACCTTCATTGGCCCGAAGGCATCCCGAAATATTGCTCGGCCCCGTCAGTCGAAGTTTCTCGGAGGTTTGGCTTTTGTGCCGATGACGACGGTGTTCTATCCATCACAGACTCTTGGTATCTATAGAGTAGATCAACTTTGCCGGGTTCCTGAATAGGTTACGGGGATTCTGGGTCTACTTGCTTGTTTGGATGTTGGACAGTATGATCCTACTGAGCCTGCATAGCAATTCTACGACCGTTGCAATCCCCCTAATGTAGCTCCATTACTACTTGACAACGACCCTCCGTACTAACTCTATTCTCAAATGGACCTTGTGGCTAAGATTCTTACCTATTCGCTACATTCCTCCCGCGCAGATTATCATCATCACCGCCTTTACTTGCCCCTATCTTGGATGTCATCATTTCTGAAGTGCAGGTCCAGGAGCTCTGAAATTCCTTCCATATCTATCGTCCGCTCTAAATGCACCATTCATCCCTACCGCATCTTGTGGCCCGATACGCTCTTCATCATGAGTATTTTCCCGTCCATATGAGGGCAGGCCGATTGGAATCCTCTTTCAGGAGCTCGAAAGCTCTATGTTGGTATAATAGTTCAGCACTACATGGACTAACTATGTGTTAAATTGTGGAGAGCATCATATTGCAGACGATGATATCGGGGAATGATGGAATCGAGTTGTTTCAACCGCCTCGCTGGTCTGCAGCTCAGAGCATGCCCACTGGAGCAGTCGGAATTTCTTCTTCCAGGGCCAGAGGCACCGTCAGTTTCAAATGCAGGGCGCATGGTGATAGATCGATAAGATGGATACATATGCACCTAGATGAATTTTAGTATGCATTTAGCAGAGACATCCCTGACCGCTCTCGGAACTGGCTCCGGATCTCCGTCGCCTGCAGACCGCCTTGTGGATGTTTCTACTTTTGATCTCTGGTGGTTATCGCCGATATACTCTACTCTGTACATCGAAGGACATCGAAATTCGGCCCTATCACATGCCTTGTGGTGCCTCATCAACCTGGCTGGCTAAGCCATTTGTGGTCAATGGGCGTTCTCCTGAAGATTTCGACCTGACTCGAGACAACTCTCTTCGACTATCGTGCCCATCGTTGCCTGGATTGTGGAATAATCACCATAGCGAGACCCATGTAACGTCCTCTAGGCTCTTCGTCCGTTCCAGACGAGTTCTGGATCCTGCGTTGTCGATCCCAACGACAACACTAGAGTACTGCGCCCCACAGGCGTAATCCACGGCGCTGGGTCGGACTAGCTGGTGCTTTAAGTCGTCCGTCACATCAAGAAGTTAGAAGCCGCAGTCTCTTCTAGCGCCTTGCTAAGCGGCCCCAAGGTTTCTAGTAACTACTACTAACTAGTAACAAGCAAGGCGCTGCCAGGGGGCCAACCACTCGTCTTGGACACTCCAGTCTCATTATCCAACCAACCCCCCTTTGTAGCACACCGTCCTTGTGGCTGCGACACATCGAGACGGTATTCCAGTCGCTTTCTTTCCCTCTCTCTCTCTCTCTCTTTCGTTCTTTTTTTTTCTGCTCCTTTCTCAGGACAATTGTTCGACGTGTGCAATGCCGCGTAGCTCATTCGACTTTCTCAGTGCGATTCTGCTCGCTTCCAAGCGAACAAGACTGATGACAAACCAGGCATCTTGCTGCGTGACAGCAATTCGAGACTCAACATAAGAATAGAAAGAACATTGAAGTTAGCATGGGAGAATGGATCTACAGTATGAATATCTCATCTCCTCCATACATTATTGTCAATGAACCATATCCCTGGGAATTGTTATTCTCCCTGCGTTCGCCCAAGCATTTTGCGGAATAGCTCGGCCATGGTGATCATGGAATGAAAAGACCAATTTAATTCCAGTGTCATCACCTAATCATGGAGTTCTGTCAATCGTGATTATATCATTCGACCATCCTTTTCCCCTTCTTCCCTGTTTGTCTCCAATCATTCCAAATGACAAGATGAATGCGATCTCTGTGGCGCAGAATGAGAGTCCCTGACTGGAAGAGACAGTCAATATTCCAGACCCGATTGGGTCACTCATCCCCAAAATAAGGTTCCCCGCGCTGATCACCCTTGAGAGTGGCGATGGATTGATTTCACTACCAATAATCACAACAGACGCATCTCCTAGATCTATCGAAAACGACATTGGCACGAACAAACTCTCCAACCCTGGGTCTGGATTTGTTTCTCTTAACCACTCCTTATCTCTGCTTCAAGCCACACTCAATCTAGCATATGCGGTGGAGATCCCGCGGCTTCGGAAATGTCCCCGCTTTGAGGTCCCCGAACCTTGGATACTCAATTCGACGCAGACTATGGAGTAGAAGGGGATCCTTTCGCCGGCTTCCCCGAGGATAGATTCCCTTTTGGCGCACTATGGCTGTATGGCTGCACGATCTGATCTGGTCATACCCGTCCCGTCAAGAGTCAGTGGCGGTTCGGGCCCTGATCTATTAGGCTATGGACATGCAAGGCGATAGTTAAATGGCTTGTCCATTTGTCCAATTGTAGTTGTACGACCATGAGATATATGGAATATCTATATTTAGTACTACTGCGGCTTATTGGTTTTCAAGTTAATGGATAAGGCGTTGTAGGGGTTATCCAACTCTTTTCTTCTTTGTGCTCTTTGCCACTAGGAGTTTGGCACTCCTTAGCTGACTGAGATTCTGATTAGATAGATAATATTTTCCGTGCTGGCTTGACTTATGTACAAAGAAATTCTGAATGCTCTCGTGCCAAGATCTTCATTCATGCCCTGATGTCTTTGGTTCCGGAAGAGAACACGATGAGCACAAGATGAAGTGCTCATATCTTTCGGGAGGGTGATATATGTCTTTCGCGTTTTCTTTCTTTCGGTTTCTACTCGCTGAGAATCCTTGATTCTTGATATTTTAGACCTTCCAGTTTATGCAGTGGAAGGCCATTTCATACTATGATATTGGTGAGCCATGAATTCCTCTGGAAGGAGAGAAGGAAACGCCATATGATGATCACTCACCTGTTCATCCGTCTGGCAAATCAACACTCTAGGTGTCTTTGCCTTATCCTTCGAGATGTCTGTCACAGTCTGCTCTTCAGTTTCTGGCCCTTTATCGTTCTGAGCTTCGTCGATAGCGAATCCCAGACACTTGCATTGCTCTACAACTCGCTTCCTCAGAAGAGAGCTCTTCTCGCCAATTCCACCAGCGAAGACCAGCGCATCCACCCGGCCCTCGAGTTTAACGAAATAGTTACCAACGAAGCCGCAGATGCGGTCGACGACGATGTCCAAGGCCAGTTTGTGCTGTTTGGAAGGCGGATTCTCGACGGCGATTTTGGAGAAGTCTGTTGTGCCGGTCAGGACCTTCCAGCCAGACTTTTTGTTAAGGATTTCTTCGGCCTGGGAGAACGATATGTTAGGTATTGTTGTGGTGTGCGTCTCTTGACTGCTCTAGAGACTTACAGTGCTGATATGCATTTCTCTCGTGCTTGCTGGACTGAGATTCCCTGCTTCATTGGTGTAGTGGAAGACCAGACTGTACTGGGTCAGTATCGGTGTCTGTGTCTGGCTGATGAATATAACAGAGACGCTCACCATGGATCAACATCACCACTTCGTGTCGCGCCTGGTAGCCCTGCCAGTGGGGTAAGCCCCATCCTGAAGATTGAACAGTCAGTATAGAAAAACTCCCCTGCACGTAGAGTTCAGATAGTGTTTACGATGTGTCAATCGATCCCCCCTCCTTGATAGCACAGACGGAAGCCCCGCTCCCGATATGCATAGCGATAATGTTGGTCTTCTCGGGTGGTTTACCCAGAAATTCAGCAATCGACCGAGTGATGAAGGAATAACTGATGCCATGGAATCCGTATTTCCGCAGACCGTTCGATCGCGCGACGTCCTGGTCGATCGGGTATGTCTTGACGTGCTCCGGAAGGGTCTTGTGAAAGGCGGAATCGAAATACGTGATACTCTTGACGTTGGGAAGCTCTTTCATGCATAGTCGCACGATCTCGAGGGCCGGGAAATTGTGCCTGTAGAGAGTGATTGGAAGGTATTAGTCACTAATTGAGTCTTTTCTTTCCGTACGTTGGAAATGCAGGGTTATCATCGAGTTTCAATTACGACGTACAAAGGCGCCAGATCCTCGATCCGCTTTAACTGACCGAAAGTCTCGTCGTTGATCTCGATCGCATCTCCGAAATCCCCTCCATGCACGATTCTATGGACTATGTAGGCGAGGTCATCTGAGCTCGCGACTTCTGACAAGTGCTCGTTCTTGAAACAGTAGTCAAGCAGGAACTTGAATGCGTCTTGCGGGGTAGACAGTTTCTCCTTGAGCTCTTCCTTGCTCTCGACGTCTCCGCGTTGATATTTGAGTTTTGGCGGCGGTGCTGTGATTCCCGATACTTGCACATTCGCGATGGTCTTTGGGGGCTTTGTCATTGTATAGAAGGTGATCTTCACGGAGGAAGACCCCGCGTTCACTGAAAGGAGTAACTTGGGCATTTTGGGATAATGTACTCTCAAGTCAAAATTTTCAGGTCCGCTGATATTATAGAATTAACCCTTTGTTTTTTTGTAGAATAATGATGTCGGGATGCCCCTTTTGAAGCAGCAGGCAATATCCCTGTGTAGAAATTCCATGTTGTTTTCCCCGGATCTTGTCACTCCCGGGGGTTTCGCGCTGTGATGTCAGAGGTTTCATGGTGACGTCGCAGGTCGGCTGCGTTTCCGATCCTATCGTCCCTCGACGTAGAATATTTCAAAACAGTGAGTGATTCTCTATCTTCTTTGATCTGTCGGATGAGTTTTTTTGCTGTCGTTCTCCCGACAGATCTTTGGACGTTCTGGGTTTGACATCGCCGCACTTTATATAGTTCCCCACCAGTTTTACAAGCACCATGCCGGGGGAGATCCTCGACAAGCCAAACCCTCCACCGTTGCCGTCTGACATCCCGGACCATGTCAACGACCTATTAGTGAGATTGGAGAAGGCCTCGCTGGAGGGATCTGCTGCAGATGCGATTCACAAATTCAGGAGAGCAGCATGCTACCTCGCTGCTGGTAAGTGCACGTGCCACGAGTGAGGACCAAAACAGTGACTGACTACTCAACAGCGATGATCTTCCTGCAAGATAATGTATTGCTGGAGAGAGACCTTACATTTGATGATATTAAGCCACGGCTACTTGGTAAGCAGGTCGTGAAGCTGTCATTGGCAATTGGATGCCTGCTGACGCCCGTAAGGCCACTGGGGAACCTGCCCAGGTCTGGTCCTGGTCCATGCGCATCTGAATTACTTGATTAAGCAGCATGATCTTGATATGCTATATGTGGTTGGACCTGGACATGGCGCACCCGGACTCTTGGCCTGTCTCTGGCTCGAGGGCTCACTAGAGAAATTCTTTCCTCAGTATTCGCGGGATACTCGAGGCCTCAAGAACTTGGTTTCGACTTTTAGTACCACAGCTGGACTTCCAAGGTGAGAATATCGTTTGAATTGTAGAGCACAATCTCTGATTGAGTATGCAGCCATATCAATGCTGAAACGCCAGGTGCTATCCATGAAGGAGGCGAACTTGGTTACGCGTTGGCCGTTTCCTTCGGTGCGGTAATGGATAATCCTAACCTCATCGTCACTTGCGTAGTCGGTGACGGCGAGGCCGAAACTGGTCCGACAGCTACGTAAGTCTGCTACTGCTACTGGAAGTCATAGACCCATACAGCTAATCAACAAATCATAGGAGCTGGCATGCATACAAGTATATCGACCCTGCTGAATCGGGAGCCGTGCTCCCCATTCTACATCTTAATGGATTCAAGATCAGCGAGCGGACTATATTTGGCTGCATGGACAATAAGGAGCTAGTCAGCTTGTTTACCGGTTATGGATATCAGGTCCGTATTGTGGAAGATCTAGACAACATCGACGCCGATCTACAATCTTCCATGGTCTGGGCTCTCAACGAGATCCGTAAGATCCAGAAAGCAGCCCGATCAGGACAGCCGATTACGAAACCAAGATGGCCCTTGTTGATCCTGCGCACGCCAAAGGTTTGTTCACCTTGATAAACTTCGAGCATACAATTTGCTAAGCTATCTCCAGGGATGGTCTGGACCCAAGTCCATACACGGAAAGATCGTGGAGGGTTCCTTCAATGCGCACCAGGTACCTCTGCCCAAAGCAAAGAAAGATAAGGAAGAATTGCAGGCCCTGCAGAGCTGGCTTTCTTCCTACGGTGCGCGGGAGCTTTTCACTGAAAAGGGAGAGCCGATTGACGAAGTGTTGTCAATCATCCCGACCGACAACGAGAAAAAGCTGGGCCAGCGCAAAGAGGCCTATAGGGACTATAAACCAGCGGATCTACCAGACTGGAAAGACTTTGGTGTCCAGAAAGGCAGCCAAGAGAGTTCTATGAACGTGACCGGGAAATTCCTCGACGAAGTCTTTATGAGAAACCCGCATGGTGTGAGATTGTTCTCTCCGGACGAATTGGAAAGCAACAAACTGGATGCTTGCCTGAATCGTACCTCCAGAAACATGCAATGGGACCAATTCGCGCGAGCTCGAGGTGGTCGTGTGATTGAGGTTCTTAGTGAACATTTGTGCCAAGGTTTCCTGCAAGGGTACACTCTCACTGGGCGTGTTGGACTCTTCCCTTCGTATGAGAGTTTTCTTGGTATTATTACTACGATGATGGTGCAATATAGTAAGTTTAATAAGATGGTAAGTTCCACTCATACATCTCAAAGGTATGGCTCCTTCTGACGGTACCGATTACAGGCGAGAGAGACAACATGGCATCACGACATCGCCAGCATCAACTATATCGAAACCAGCACGTGGACCCGACAGGAGCACAATGGATTCTCTCATCAGAACCCGTCTTTCATCGGCACAGTCTTGAAGCTGAAGCCTAGTGCAGCTCGAGTCTACCTGCCTCCCGATGCCAATACGTTCCTCTCCACCGTTCATCACTGCCTGAAGTCCAAGAACTACATCAACCTCATGGTCGGATCCAAACAACCTACGCCTGTATTTCTAAGTCCGGACGAAGCAGACAACCATTGCCGGGCGGGCGCCTCCGTCTGGAAATTCTGCAGCACAGATGAAGGCCTCAACCCGGATGTCGTCCTCGTGGGCATTGGCACTGAGCTTACTTTCGAAGTCATTCAAGCCGCCGCTCTCCTGAGACGTCGTATACCGGAACTCCGCGTGCGCGTCATCAACGTGACGGACATCATGATTCTCGAGAATGAACGCGCTCATCCTCACGCTCTCTCGGACAGCACGTTCGATGCGCTTTTCACCCCAGACCTTCCCGTTCATTTCAACTTCCACGGCTATGCCACCGAACTGCAAGGTCTGCTATTCGGCCGCCCACATCTCGAGCGCGTCCATATCGCTGCATACATGGAAGAAGGGACGACCACGACGCCGTTCGATATGATGCTTGTGAACGAGGTATCGCGGTTCCATGTTGCTAAGTTCGCAGTCACGGGAGCGTCATTCAAGAACGAGAAGGTCAGACTGCGTCAGCAAGAATTGCTAGCTGAATTGGACCATGATATTCGAGTGACGAAGAAATTCATTATTGAGAACAGGAAGGGTAAGTAAAAGCTAGCCACGCTCTAAGTTCAAGTTACATTATACAGATCACTAATATCCCTCTTTTGACAGACCCGGATGACATGTACAAGATGCCCAAGTTCGACTAGATGAACGCGACACCTTTACTCAGCTGGTCGTTTCCCACTTCAGCCCTGCTAGATGACATCTTGTTTCATTTCCATTTTATTCTAAAAGCAGGTTAATGAGAGACTGTATGACGAAACACGATGATTTTAGGATGACACGAGAACGCTACACATTCAGATATTAATCAATGGACATCCTCTTAGATTATCTGTTCGTTTGCTCTTATTAATATGATAAAAAATAGATTCAATTGGACTAGTACTACCTAACAAAGTGTCTACAAGTAACCCAACAAACACCCATCGCCTATCGATGATAATCCGCATTCAACTCCGCGAGAAAAAAAAAAAAAAAAATGAGGAAGAAAAAAAGAAAAAGAAAAGCAGACATTCAGCTGCACGCCACTCCATTACTTCCATTGGCTTCAGCCTTGTCAGTCTCGGCCTTCCCCGTACCCCATCCTTGCATCAGTTTCTGAATCTTCACCACAAACCCCAGTGGTGCATCTGCGCGGAAGAACAATCTCTTATTATCAGCAGTACCCTCCATGGTCCTGTGGGCGCGAGGGAAAAGTGCGCTCTCATACGCAACGACAGCTGCGTCTAGGTCCGCAGGGGACCGGGTACCGTTCTTTGTGACGATCATACGCGCCAACTCGACCGCATCGAGAAACGCCGCGTTGACACCTTCCCCGGAGAAAGGAGTCATCAGATGCGCGGCATCACCGATGAGAGTGAACCGGGGACGGTGATCCCATTGAAAATCCGTTGGAAGCATGTATAGCGTCCACGGACGACGGTCATCGTCAGCGGCTTTGATCCAGCCCTGAAGGACAGGGGACCAATCGCTGAATTCTTGCAGTAGGATGTCCTTCAGGACTGCAGTCGATGGGGTCTTGACGTGTAGATCGATCGCCCAGGTCTCTGGCTTGGTTGACCAGACATACACCCGTAAGCTCTTGTCGCCTAGTCGCTGCGCCTGGATGGCCTTGCCATCCGACCAGCAGTAATAACTGCCTCGACCGACAAACGCAGCAATGGCAGGGTATCGGGCCTCGACGTCAGCGATCTTGAGTTCGAAACCCGCGACACCGGAATAGAAAGGTTTGACGTCCGTGAGGAGAGGACGGATGCTGCTGCGCCCTCCATCAGCGCCGATGATGAGATCAAAGGGCCCTTCGATTTTCCCCGTTTGGAACTCCAGGGTTCCATCCGGATTTGCAGCATGCAATGCATGATCCCACTTGATACAGTCTGCAGGAACCGAATCCAAGAGAATCCGTCGAAGATCCCGCCGGTCGATTTCAGGTCGTGTCTCGCCCTGACGATTCTCACCACGGAAATCGAGCAGCGGAACGGCAGTCTTGTCCGCCATGACGAGATCATCACCCTCATATCGAGCGTATTTCAGAAATTCATCAAATAGCCCGGCTTCCTGCATTGCATACTGCCCGCTGCCTTCGTGTAGATCGAGAGTCCCTCCTTGACTGCGGCAATTGGCTGATTGCTCGCGCTCGTATATCGTCACAGATATCGAATTTTGAGTGAGGAGACGCGCGAGCATGAGTCCTGCTGGACCAGCGCCGATAATGGCAATTCGAGGGCCTGAGGATGTCATCCTATATAATAAGTATGGAATATGGAAATATATGCATTCAACTTCTCTAGATAGGTATCGAGAAATATTGATGAACAAGGAATTAGCAGAACCCCGCCAAAGATCTCAAGGATTGGATGGAAGAAAGGAAAGGAAATCTTTTCAGCGCAGTAATTGAGTGGGTTTTCGAATGCGAAGGAAAGAAAGAAAGCGATCTTAGGAATCAAGTTCGCATGGTCGGACCGGTATCATGGTAATTAATGGCTTTCATCAACCCCGTCCATGGGTAATTCCATGCTGCCATGGGACGACAGTAACCGCATCTAGTAATTAGCTCGCTGCAAGCGGGAGTCGCAGATGGAGATTGTACGAGACTACCTTATCGACTTGTACCCATCGTGTCTAGATCGTCATGTCTTGGAGGGCTGGCAAATCGCAGGCCGTAACCGCGCACTGGAATGTGAGCGAATTTCCACCCCATCACGGTGGATCTTCACGCAAGCAGAAGGGAAACTGACTAGCGACAGTTCATAGATTCGACGATAACGTCTTCTGCAAGGCCAGGATTCAATGGTGATTAATTACCGATCGGAGCTAACTAAGATAGCTGCTATCTTGCATGGAAGGAATGATGATGTTTCTGCGAGTGGGTATTCATTATCATTATTATTATCTTGGGAGACCATCTTCGATCCTGCCCCACACCAGTCTGGATCGGAATGTTGTAATGCTTGCGATACAGATGATGTGAGGTAAAGCTACTGTAGGTTACATTATATCAGTATACTTATTAACGAATATCCCAGAGTAAACAATAGATACCTAATATATGCCTGTCAATCGGTACACCATGCTTCTCTCGGGGCTGTCGTCCAACAGTTCCCCAATATCTCCAAGTTCTATTCTTCTAAACAACGAAAAATCCATTATACATGTTTCTCGTTCAATTCGAACATCTCAGGAACCAGAGGACGTCTCTTCGTACGGTCTAAGCTTCAATGTGATTAAGTTGGGTAAGTACCTGAGAATAAGCTCTGAAGTCAAGCTTTTTGACCACATGGCTGGCTGATCAGCGCTCACAGAGAGTGATAATAGCCGACGCAATTCACTGAAAGTTATCGTGGCCGACTATCTGAGATGAAACCATACCATCAAAATTATAGGAGAGTCAAACCGTCAGGGAACCCCCCGTTTAGAGGACTATTATCGCAGTATGCAAACGATGACCGATCTTCAAGTCTTGACTGACAAACTCGAGTGACTAGTAATTAGATTCACGTACTACTAATGTAACTCATGTATCCAATCTAGTCGAAGGACAGGCAAGTAGGTAGAGGTAAAACAATCAATGTCGACGAGTGGGAAGAGCCTGATATCCTTTTCAAACATCCTGCATCAGAACCTCTCCCTCCTCAACATCCACCAGGCCCTGATGGACATATTGGGAAATAGCATTCTCCTTCCACCGCTCGACCCTCTCCTTCTCCAAGGCGCGTTCTCTATCCAAGGCAGTATCTTCTTCCACCATGTGGATCAGATACTCGACAACTTTCTTGGAGCAGGCTTCCAGCGCATCAGTCTTGTCTTTCACGACCTGTTTGATGGCGCCAATAGGACCGACGCGAGCTAGGAACGGGTCGTTTGGGAAAAATGCGGCAGCGCGGTACTCGCCTTCGGAGTTCTCGATGAGACGGCCGTCTGTTTGGGTGATTTCTACCTCCGGGTATTCAAGATTGAGAAGGTTGCAGCTTCCTGTATAGCCATCCCCGAAGGAGCGGGAAATCCTTGGTTAGTTATCACTCTCATTCTGATATAAGTAGACGGGGCGCAATCATACTCTCAAGCTTCTCCCTATAAGTTTTCAAACCGCGGATTTGATCACTAATCTCAGAAGGCGTCAAGCTCCATCTGCTATTCTTAGCGCAGTTCGAAGCTGTAGGGATGTCGTGGATTCTGCGATTCAATACAGGAAGTAGGTTGGAGTTGAGTTTCGACTTCTTTTTCTTGCCAACCTTCGGAGCCGCTGCTTTTCCCTTGGGCATGATAATCTTCAAAGTCTTATGACGTTTGCTCTTGGCAGCAGCCCTGTGAGCAGCAACTAGAGAGCTAGCAGTCCCCAGTCCCGAATTTGTCTCTTGCAATGGTTCATGACATAGGAGGGCAGCGTCCTCCTGAAGGCAGCGAACGAGGGTCGAATAGAATCCCATATGGGCAGCAGCTTTCGTAGCCTCCCTTTCTGTACGATGAGACTTTGGGAGACCGAAATATGAAGCACCGTCAACTTCAACTTCATATCGGAACCCCTTGACATGCACATACTTGGTGTACTTTGGGGGAGACATCTTGTTATGTTCGCAGTACTCTGTCAAAGCCGTCCAATTAGTGCTCATGCTGGATCTCCAACAGACGAATCAAATCTTACTATTCAGAAGTCGAGTCCACCCCCAAAGAGACTCAGTTTCAGTCTCATGAGGCTCATCAGGAACAGCCCAGCTTGGATACTGCATCCTCAGCGTCTCCATAGCGTCTCGACATACGGCAAGTTTAGCTGCAGCTTGGGTGCCGCACTCTTCCTTTACCAGGGTGTGGCCATAGAGCGTCAATTTGACACCCCATTTCCCACTGTCCTCCCTGGTAAAGTCAAAGCGCGGCGCCAGCGACGCCTGAGTGGTAAGAACACCAAAGTAGAACATAATCAGATTGGAAGGCAAGGTGTTCATGTCAAGTGACCCCAAACTCGGGCAGGCTCCAGAAGCTCTGGGGCTTGCCACAGGATCCGATTGAGCTCTCCCAGGAGCGCTGACGTTCATTGAGGATTCAGCCCTTGCAACGCCCGGAGAGAGATGAAGACGCTGAACCTGAACCTCCAAAGGTATTTTGACATCTTCATTCTCATCCTTGATCGGAGACTCCTGGTTCTGCGCCACATATCTACCAGAGACGGAAGTCCCAGAAGGATATGCATGGCTAGCAGAAGGGGCAGGCGGAGACGCACCCAAGCTTGAGTGCCTCTGGATAGAACCAACCGCACCCTGTCCACTTGCAGAGAATCCGGCAGAGCCTGCATAGCCCTGGGGCTCTGGCGTAGGAGGTAGCGTGAATGTACGTCCCATGGGACGCGACCACATATTAGCAGTAGGAGCATATGACGCCCCAAAGCTATTATTATAGCAACTATTCATCCCGATGGACCCAGTACCCCAGCCCGGGGGACTGGCAGAGCTAAGGGGGTACATAGCTCCTGAGTTCGTCACACTCGCAAACGGACCAGAAGAATACCCCAAAGCACTTCCAGGTCCTATAGCCATATCCTGAATCCAACTCTGACCATGACCGGCACACGCATACTGATGCTGGTTCTGATTCGCATTCGGGTTCGACGCCATAGCAAAAGCTAATGGAACGTACGTTCTCGAATGATCAGCCAAATCAGCAGCTCCCTGGTTCTGGTTTTGGTTCTGACGATACGGCACAACGAGGGCTCTAGCAAGACTCTATCAAATTTGAAGCATGTCAGCCTGTCGATAATGAACATAGATTGGAATGCAGAGACAAGTTGGAAACTGCTCATCTAATGAAGGAAAGAAAACAGGAGGGTGGGAGAAACTCACTTCAACCTGTGGCGGAAGCGCTTGTTGATCACCAGAACCAGAACCAGAAGCAGGACCAGGATCAAGGATAGTACCGCCAACTTCTTTCTTTATCCATTTCTCCTTCTCAGTGTGAGACTGAGGTTGAGACTCAGGCCAATTAGACTGTTGCATTTTGAACTAGAGACATCCAGGTAGGAGACCTGGTCCTCGTCTGCGTTAAGAGTAATGGATAGAGATGGGGGAAAGGGGCGTCACTGCGTGTCAAAGATTCTGTCAACAGCAGTGGAGGAAAAGAGTCGAGGCGGTGATAAAAAGTAGCCAGGAAGAGCATATTAACTGGACACGCAAGGGTCTAGGGGTGAATCCCTCAGTGCTGGCTTGTGCCTTCACACGCCGCCTACAGGAAGGCTTCTGCCGGACAGTAGCTGCTTCCACATAAGTAACAGGGCGGAAAGTCCCGCTCAGAGTGACATTTATCCTTAGGAAATCGATTCATCAGCTAGGTCCTGAGGGCAGTTGGATATTCCATAAGTCTTATACAATGAAAGCTGCAACTTCAACATAGAAAATACAAGTTGTCCACAGCTCATCCACACGACTGTATCCCACAGGACATACATTGTATTATCAGCCAGAGTAAGCTTGGGCGTTGCATAGCGCCGTAGATCATGCTACGAGACTCGATTCATCCTTGGTGGGGAATATTGCAGTCTTGTTTATGTTTCTATACGACCACAACACTAGAAATACAATATTTGATACTGCCACCAGGATAGCTGATCTTGGCAAGTAACAATATTCATTCTTTCAATCAGAGACAACAAAAGCGCGGTTTGGACATTTCAACGAGTGACTGGAGAATGGCTGGCAAAATGCTATCTCCTGACAGACCTATTCGATCTCTGAGACCACATGTGCTCTCAGATCAAGCAGATCATCAAACACAATCTGATCATCATTGTCGTGCTCTCCCACACGAATCACCTTTTTCGTTGGCGATGGAGTATCCGCATCATCCTTGCTAGCTCGAGTGTCTCTTACCAGTCCACTAGATCTCTTTCTCTTAGAATCACTCGAGACAGATGACGCGCCACCGCTCCGCAAGATGACTTTTGGTTGAACGCTGCTTCCCCTGCTCACATCCCGACTGGAAGGTTCGCTAGATTCATTTTCCTTGTTGTCCTGAAAGCTCTTGCGTTCCTTCTTGCCTTTCACCTTTGGACTTGGACTGACCTGGAGCCTTTTTTCCATTGAAGTCTCACCCGGGCTGTCTGGAGGCGGCCCAGACTTCACGCTGGAACCAGAAGCATCTCTGGTCCCCGGTTGTGAGACTTCCTTCAAAATAGAGGTTCGACTTCCGTTTTTCGTACTATAAGATGCCGACCTGGCTTCTGCTGCAGCGGACGGTTTGGATGCCATAGGAGGTATAGATGCAGGAGTGTTAGTCGGAGCAAACGTGCCACTAGACCGCGGCTTTGGCGCTCCAAAGGCGTCGATCAGTGGGCCATATGTTTCGTCATCCGCTGAAGCCGATATACTGGGGTTCTTGCTGTGTTCGAAACTGATACCGGTCATGTTGGAAATGGCCCGGCTGCTTGTCGAGCTTGAACCGACATAGTCGGGCATTGGGACATCTTCCAAAGTAGATCTGGCTCCTCGTCTACTTGATCTATGGGTCATGTAGGGATCCATAAAAGGATCTGGCATGGGGAGATCATTTGAAGCCCATCTAGGGTCCCTCAAACCGCCTTGCCATTGTGCAGTTGGCGGCGGAAAGATTCTGTATGGCCACGTAGAGTACATAGCCATGCTACTATTGATGCTACTTCCTGTTCCGCTCGTTGTCGTCTCATGTCGAGCTGGAGAATGGGCGTGCGCATCTTCTGTATCTTTGTTATCGCTGAAGATGCTCTCAGAATGATATTTGAACATATTTCGGGAAGTCTGCAACCACATCCCTGGATTCGGCCAAGCTATGTTCGAGTGCTCTAGGGCCTCTGGAATAGATGTCAGCTGATAAATGTTCTCGTAACACTGTGTCTAACAACATACGCAGAGGTGCATGCTGAAAGGCAAATATGATAATATCCTTTACTCGCTCGAATGGCGGCGAACGATGCGGTCGAGAAAGCCCCTCCGATATGACTACCCTGATGCGGCCATGAGATTCACCGGCATCCCAATGGCTCTGGTATAGTATCTCCGAGTGAAACGGCGGGAACCGGAGGTGATCTTGATTTCCGTTCTTGTCGACCTCTAAACACGGCGTCAGTCGTTGCAGCCAGAGACACTGGGCTATTATTAGTATCCTTACGGGAACTCTGATCTAGACAGCAGTCAGCACATTAATGGAGAAGAAATCTTCAGAAACACCTACTAATGACATGAGGCCACACGGTCATTTGCCCGAAGATACTACCCCTGTGAGATAGTATGTCAGTCAGCCTCACCCATCCATCTATGACCACAACCCTGGGTAGGCCAGCCATACGAGACACAGAGACCATCTATAAAGACCCGAACCTCATACAAGACGACGTCCTCAGGTTGCATAAAACCCTCCAGCCGTCTACTTGGACGAGGTCTATCCCAGCTGTGAACAGAGACCCTAAACGGACTATTCTGAGGCAGACTGGGTATGAAGGTAGTGAGAACAGGTATCTGAGCGGCATTTCCAGAATTCCCATGGCCCGAGTAAAACGGCCCAGGGCTCAAAATAGAATGGTCCTGGAAATGGAGATAAGGGGATTCTAGTGATCCACAGCATTAGTTCCTAGTTTCAGAGGCGAATGCGGCACTCGGGAGCAGACCTCGATCTTTCGTGACGAAGCATTGAGTCTTGAATTCCTGGATGGGCACTCTGGAGCCCTCTGGGAAGAGGAGAACATCCCAGTTCTCGTACCTCATGTCGAGCCAAGGAGCACTGTTTCCAATTCGGAGTTGAGTACCGTGCTCATGGGAAACCGGTTACAGAGATGATTTGCTGGACATGGCATGAAAATAAGACAGGATGAGTTTGGAATGGCGACGATAGGAGTTGCCCTGCAGCAACAGACAATGATGCTATTGACTGCCATCCTAGCTGTGGTCAGAGTCGTGCCTTCCGCATGAGTATGCGTATAATAAGAGGCAGGATAGAACCGCTGTGATTGGTACCCGAGAAGGCACCCCCGATAGCGACTGCGACGCCAACGCCAAATAATAATAACGGCGGGTGTGATAGATATCGAACCTTAGGTAGTCAGTAGGTAGATAGGCGATCGCATGGCACTCGATTAACTCGCAATAGTAGTCAAAACCTGAGAATGCTCCTAACCCACAGCATACACCTACAAGAATCTAGTCTACGGGACAACTCTCCAAAGAGCAAAAGTATGATCACAGGTAAATTCAAGTTGAAATCCGTTTGTCGTACATAAATACTATCCCAGAACCCGCCGACGGAGCAGCTTGGAAATTCTCTAGAAAGGAAGAGACCAACCATAATGCCATCCGGAGAGCCGATGGCTTTTTTAAAAAACCTCACGCATCCGACCATAAGATACCCGTGCCAGAAGATGCGCCAACCCCCAAACCCGTGGTCCTATCGTAGAGGATGATTCCGTGACTCCGACATCGCAAGCATGATAATTTGGGGGAGGAAGAAGGGAAAAGAGATAGCGATAGAGAGAGGAGGGGGCGGGAACCAATGCGAAGCGAAGAGGGGGAGGGGGAATCATTCGCAGGAGGGAGAAAAGTGCCTTGCAGCAGTTTATCGAAGACAAGAAGGACCGGAAAGAGAAATTACGAGAAACAGAGATAGAAATACGAGGCATATCAAGTTCCGTCATAAGTTCACAACAACCGGTTCAACTCGAGAGATGGCCGTAGCGTGTGCATGGTGCGCCTCGAACCGAAACTGCGAAAAGGGTATCTAGAAAGCAGGCATTCTATCGTCCCCTAGTAGAGCTACAAGAACGAAGCTTCACGAGCGGACCACCCTAAGTTTCGCCCGTGGCACCCATTCAAGCGCAACAACAAACGAACCATTTGCCGAAAGGGTTCTCAAAACTTGAACGTAGGAGCAATTTAACGTACTTAAAAATCAAATGAGTGGAAGGTGTTTGCCCTCCGTGCTAAGAGAAATAGGTGGAAGAAGAGAAAGGACAATAGCAGGGGAACAAATGGTTGTTGTACAGGCCATCAGTCTAGCAAAAAGCATGATGCAACATCCTCAATGACACTGTTCCATCCGGCCCTTTCGTTGGAGAAGGAGACGATAAACTTTTCGCAGAATGCCAACCCAACGTGTAAGAGAAGAAATCACATCGACGAGGTTCAGTGGCCGTTACACGCAGGAAGGAAACACGAGGGGGAGAAAAACGACGAGGGGATTCGACAAAGGGGGCTAAGAAACAAGAGATCCTCGAGATAGAAAGTTAAGAAAAAATAACAAGGGGGCTCAGGCTGTTTCAGGATGAAAGGTGAAATAAGGGTCCACATCTTGCTGTAATGAAAGCGCTCAGATGGAAAGAAAATGCCTAGCACAGGAGACAATTGCTCATCAAGAGCTATAGAGGAGAGCCTTAAGAGAAGAGAAGAACTGCAAACTCATTTTGACACAAAGACCCATCATTGTAATGACGCAACAAACTCCTGCTGGTGCTTTCGAGAAAATGGAACACTCTCACTATATCGGTGTTAGTCATGTCAACTGAAGGTTTAATAGTAACGAACCTTCATTGGCGCAAAGCCACCATACTGGTGAGCAGCTGGGGGGATGCCCATGGAAGGGTAGATTGGTGGAGGAGGTGCCGGGCGGTAAGGGGTACCAGCTGGGCCGGAGTTGTTCTGGGAGCGACCCCAGCTGAGGCGGACACGGGAGTTGCCGATGGGGTAACCCTGCATCTGGTTGATGGCCATCTCAGCGGCGTGGCGCTGGACGAACTGGACGAAACCACAGCCCTTGCCAGGGGGAATCTTGACATAGGTAATCTCGCCAAAGCCCTGGAAGAAGGAGCGGAGCTCGTCCTCAGTGACATAGCCGGACAGACCACCGACGAAGACGGTGGTGTTGTTGGGGTCAGTGAACTGGTTCATGGGCTGGGGAGCACCGTAGAAGCCCATGGGGGGACCGCCCATAGCCGGGGGGTACAGGCCAGCGGGAGCACCGGGCATGCCCATGGCACCAGGGCCAGCACCGGGACCCTTGTTCTTGGGAGTGGCAGTCGAGATGCGCATGGGACGGTTGCCGCAGTAGACACCCTGCATTTCGGTCAAAGCACGCTGCTGGTCATTCTCGTCGGAGAAACGAACGAAACCGTAGCCGCGAGACATGCCGCTGATGGGGTCGGTCATGATCTTGGCGGACTTGCAGGACGGGAAGCGGCTCTGGAAGAGGGAGACCAGAACGTATTCGTTCACCTCAGGGCCAAGGTCACCAACGAAGATGGAGTACTCGGGACCACGGTCGTCACGGCTAGAGCGGAATCGTTAGCATCCGACACACAAGCAGGTGGATGATCCGTCGCCTACCTTCGGTCAGCCAGACCGCCGCCAGTAGCCCAGTTCAGCTTGAAGGGACGGGTGGTGTTGGGGATCGGGGTGCCGTTGAGAGACAGGGCCTTGGCGGCGGCGGCGGGGGAAGAGAAGTCGACGAAACAGTAGCCGGCATTGCTTCTGCTACCAAAATTAGACTGATGCTCCAGGATGACGATTTTATAGGATACCTACCCAGAGAACTTGTCACGGATCATCTTCACGTTGACCTGCTCGCCCATCTGGAACCACAGGTTACGGATGAAGTTCTCGTCAATCCAGGGCTCGAGTTCACCCATCCTAAATCAGATATCAGCATCATCCCTAGCACCTGACAGTTTGGACAACGGCGACACATGCAAGAACATACCAGAGAGTAGTCTTTCCCTCAACGCCCTGCTGGGATCCAGTAGAGGGCTCACCGGGCGTGGGACCCTGGAAAGGAGCCGGGGACGGGTCGGCCTGACCGGTCATGGTGGCATCCGCAGAGGCCGGGGCGCCAGGAGCGGAAGCAGTGTCCGCGGGCGGGTGCTGGTTCTGGAAAGAATCGAAATTTTGGAACGACATATTGGATATGGAAGTGTTCGAAAGCACAGATTACTCGATAGATGCGTCGCTTCGCTGGAAATAGGACCAGAAGATCAAACGAAACTTTTGTATCCCAGAGGAACGGCCGTAGCGACTTTTGACTTCGTAGGAGTCGTTAAGGAAAGACGGTCGTAGTGAACACTTCGTAAGATGCCTAAAAGGACACGAATGGGTATTTGACTTTCTGAAGACTCCGATGAACGCCGTTAGTGAATGGTCTTCAATGAGATTCCAGTGATCTTTTTTTTTCGCTCGAGACGCGATCAATAAAAAATCAAGCGGAGTGTATGGAATGACGGAACGAAAGATATCATCGCGCGACGATGAATAGGTGACAGGAATACAGGCAGACAGATGGGGGAAAAAGGAAGATGGGTTCCGCGAGGAAGATGCCACTGGAGAAGGTGGTAGGTCACGGGGGAAGAGAAGGTCCAGAGACGGAATGAGGTGAGGTGAGGTGGGAGAGAAAGCAGGAATAGGCGATGTGACTGATGACCAGCCTCCTCCCCACGATGCCAAGACCCGCGAAGTTGCAGAGCGATCGATCGATCGATTGATTGACCAGAGGGGATTGGACGCTTTCACAAGCAGAGTGAAACGAGGATATTCGGATCTGGAGCAAAAGCCCCCAAAGCAGGGTGAAGATGACTTGATGCGACCGCCCCCATTCACCACCAGCCTTCCGCTTCCGTCGATTCCACCACCATTTCCGTCAAGCGACAATTTCGACGTAACCCCCGGCACACCATTGCAGCAACACGCGCTTCCTGCCCATACTCGCTCTCCGATTATCTCCCCTAACAATGGCCATCCGATCCTCAACTGCATGCAGTGGCGTCGACGAGAACTTTTTCTGTTGCCCACAATGCGCCCTGGCGACCACATGACTGGGATTTGCAATTCATCGCTTGGCAGCCCGGCGACGCATCGTCAGGATGAGCAGCCATTGTGAAGAGGCATCGTGTCCGTCGTTCCGGGGAATTGATCGCGGAGAAGCTCGTCATCGCATCGCTGGATTGGACGTGGCGGAGCGGGGGTGGGGGTGCCAGGGCAGTTGGTGCGAGTGCAAGACACTCCGGCGAGGCATAGTAAGGATTTGAGGGTAGGCAGAGAGGGGTGATTATTATTGATGGGGGATGGTCTTTGCTGAGACCGGACGATCGTCCTTGCACCGGCGAGCGCACCGTCCGATAGTGACGAGTGGGATGGAGGGGAAGTCACCCAGGGCAAAAATCCGGCATATGTGGGAAAAAGCCAGGCGGGGGCAAGAGACATGAACCAGTCAAAAGGAAAAGATATATACTCACAGAGCAAGATCGAAACTGCGCGCAAAGAAAATCGAATTTATTTTCGTGCTTGCTGGCTTGCTTTTCCTACTTGCTGCAAAAGAATATGTTGGACAGATTGGGAGCGCCAAGTGCCGAGGAACACACAAGCAGAGACCTGAAAATCAAGATAACTCCGGCGACACAAAGGCACACTGAAGGATAAACCGACTCCGACCTGATCCGGCGCGTACACAAGGGAACGTCAGAAGAAGGGGAGAGAGGAGGGGGAGAGAAAGAAGCGCAATGACAAGAGAAGATCTCGACACGAGAAGGGAGGAGGAGGAGGGAAAGGGAAGAAGAGAGAGTTCAGAGAGGAGAGAAAGAAAAGAAGAACCGGGCAGCGCAGTAGAGAGAGAGCCCACGGAACGAACAAACGAAATACCAGACGGGCTGCAAGTGACGATGAGGGGCCAAGGAAAACAGCAGGTGGGACGAGAGTTTGCCGACTAAAAGCTTTGTGACCGGACTAGGAGCAGCCCAGGCGATCAAGGCACGGCGGGACGCGGCCGTCTCAGATGTTCTTCTCTGCTCTTGGATCGCCTCGTGGATTCGAGACCCTGGCGGACTAATATAAGACATTACATATATATATATATAGACATTATTATTATTATTATATACACTGACAGACAGATAACCAGATCAGATCCGGCCAGCATCCCCAGAGTCAAGACAACCAACCCGAGGCGCAGAGATCCGGATGGCTTGGGATGAAGGATTCCCGTATTGACACCAGCCTTAAGTCAAAGCGCAACAGCAGCAAGCTCGGATCCAGTCGCTCGGATGGGGAGGCGCATCAACGAACCCTGGTGTGGCCGATCGATCTTTTTTGTTAAAAAAAGCCTCCTCCCCTCTTCATCTGGCACAGCCCGGATCTCCGCTTCTCGCGAGGTTCTACGGATTATTACGCTGGAAGCAAGAAGACAAAGCACAGGACATAAGTTAGAGCACAGCAAAAAGCTGACCCGGAAAGCAACGCGCGAACCCTGCCTGGAAGCTCATTCCGTCGCGCGATCGGGATCTGTGCAGCGCTCATTGGCCCTGAAGCCGATCTGACTTGGTCTACAGCATCTAGCAACTTCACAGGAGTCTACTCGCCTCGACGAGCAGGACGGGAGGTCATCTGCTGCCTGGATCAGCAGCCGTGAGGGAGGGTGGGCAGCTGGACCAGCGGCTCTGCGATCCGTAAACGACGCAAGAACAAACCATGGATGGCGATGGGGTTTTCGGGAAAAGACGCTCGTCCATGCCCGCAGCTAGCTGGGCGAGTTAGTTCAGGCTCAGCTGAAGCAAGAAAAGAACCGGCGGCAGACGGAGAGGCAGCTGGGCCGCGATGGATGCGTGGCAAGCCGGTTGTTAGAGTCGATTTGATAATCGTCTTCTGGGGAACCGGACAAGCCACTGCATGTAATCTGCAAGGACCGGTCTGCAGATATTGCCGTTTTGCTTTTTCGTCCTCTCTTGCCGCCAGGATCGGACTGGGATTGTGGTCTGCAGCGGTCGGGTATCTCGTCTACAGTGACTAGTCAGGTAGTCGTAGTACAGATATCTCCGGACTTGGCCAGGTCCCCTGTCTGTCGCGCATCACTGTTCCGTTCTCAGCCACAGAGGAAGACAAACAAAACGGACAGGTTCCGCTCGGGTGTTGAGGAAGATATTTATCTTGGACAGCAATCCCGTTCGGGTTCAGGACAAGACGAGATCTGTTTAGTCGACTAAAGCAACCTAACCAGGCGTCCGGAGTGGGCAGAAAAAGGAAAAGACCGACTGCCCCGCCCGACAGAAATCAGTCAGTCCCGACAGGCAGAACCGAGATGAGAGAGAGAACGCGTTTTTCTTAATAATAATAAAATAATAATAATACAAGTAGAGTACAGTAGAATAGAGTAGATACATCCAGTCTAGCTAGAGCAGATCGCACACAGATGCAACGGTATCCCGTCTTCATCTCCAAGAATGTGAGTTCATTTCCAACCTGATAACCAAGTGATACGTCACGTCACGCAGGGAAACGCGCCAAACTCCACAGGCTGCACGGACACTGGCGCGTGCTTTGGGCTGCCCTAAGACCTAAGTAATAATAATAATGGCCTAAAGCAACAGACAAGAATCCGATCGGGTGGAAAGCAATAATAATAATGATAATAATAAATGAACACTAGTCAACTCATCTTCGTGGTACTAACAGTATTGGATCCATCCAGAGAGACAAGTTATTCCCTGTAAGGCGCTTTGTCTGCTGACTCTGGTGGTCACTTGTTCTTGTCCTGTCCCTGAGATCCAAACTGCCCAATCAGTGGCCGGACTCCCCATCCGGCTCCATCCTGTTTGTCCCCGTTTTTCTTGTTCTTTTTCATCTGCCGTTCAACTACTGCACAGGCAAGGGGTTTAATGCTCTATATGTTGCGATGTTGCTTTTTCCCATGACTTGGCACCGATAACCCGATTCCAACTCTTCATTAATTTGAAGCAGCTCAGGGAGAAGGGACTATCTATCGCTCAGTTGAATTGAACGGCCCGAATCAATTCCATACTTAGTTATCCATCTCTCGTCATTTATAATCGCGCCTCCTCGACCCATGGTTCGCACGCTCACGATGCCGCCCATCCCCTTCCGGCCCAACCCAACAAGAACCGCCCCAACACGCTCCCGCCGTTGAATAGATAAAAAAAAAAAGAAAAAGAGCCAGAGGCAAAAAGCCCTTCATCCAGTCTCCACTGCCCACACACAACCCGCCGCAAAACACATTCGAGAAGCTTGCCAGAGCTTCCACGGCGTCCGCATCAACGAATAATCGATCAAATCAGTTGTCTCGACATTCCCGCCCCGGTGGATAGTGATGGAGATGATCATCAACCGAATCCACTTGCAATTTTTACTTTACTTAACTGGAGTAAAGTACTCCGTAGTAAAAGCCACAACAGCAACTTCTGCCTGGAGTAAACCCCGAGTCCGGACCTCGGAGCCCAATGAGGAGGAGCACTGTCAACCATTATTCTCGAATAGGGAACTAGTATACTACCTAGGTAATCCATGGATGTTAACTGACTAACTAGTTACTCTACTATAGTAGCTAGAGTAAGCCCTGTCCGTACCGTTGGGCTGGAAAATTTTTATAGTTGTTAGTACTTTAGTGTCAACTTGTATGGAGTTGTACTACTACTGTATCTATACAGACCGCAGTTATGCGCTGTTCTAGAATCTAGACTCGGGTCTCGGCAGGCATCTTACCAACCGCTACTAAGCAGACAGGGAAAGCAATAGATTAAAAATTAAATAAAAAAAATCTTAAACCATCTATTTGTAAGGAGTAGAATTGATTATTTTTAAGAAGAAGTCACTAGTCTCTGAGATGCATACTACAAGGACTGCATTATTATGCGGTCTAATGATACTATAAATCTATATAAATCTAGAAATCTATACTATATATATTTAACTAGATGACGGCAAATGGACAGCCAAAAAACGGCCACAGTCGACGCTGGTTTTTGGCTGACAATTTTCCAGCCCTTCCGCCATCCACGCACCACCAACTACTGACATGAAGTGGAAGTTGGAACCTCAATTCGCCCGCAGCGAGCCCAGCGACCTACCCATACTCACAATCTTGCATTGTGTCTGCTACGCTGCGGTTCCCTAAGGGAGTCGAAAATGGCTTCCTCTCATTATTATCAGAATAAATGGCGGCCTTTCACCCAGGTGGCCCGATGTTTCTTCTCCCAATACGGCGATTCTAATTCGAAATGGCACGATCTTCTTTGACATCCAGACCCATCATCCAAAGCTGGGCTCCTCTTTAAAATACCAAATCTTTATCCCAAAAACAAACCCCGGACACGCTTAATGTTTTACTTTGTGAAACCTCCATCTACCTCCATCTCATGGCTCGCCGTTCTCGAAAGGCAGACTACCAGTCGTCCAACTACAGCGAGTCCAACTACAGCGACGACTCCGATAGAGAAAGCACCCAAGACAAGTCAAGACGACACTGAACTAACCGAGCCCGAGGATGAGGAAGACTATAGCAAAGGCACCACCGCCCTCCTTGACTGGGTGGAGGAAAAGTGATCCCAATAAGGTACGCTGCCCAGGCCTCTTTCGCTCTCCTTCCCGGTGAATTAGCTTCCCAACTTCGGAGCCACATAGATTCTGCGCTTTTCTTCGAAAGGATCCCAAAAAGGAATTCGTATATCTGTTAGTTTCGATCATGTACACCTTCCTTCCTAGACTGGGTTCTCAATCTACAACATGGAAAGAATGGGAGACGGCTTCCAGGCGTTAAGTGCAAGAGCTCGTTGGACGCTTTCTGGAAGGTATTTCGTCTGGTATACAGAAGGGATACTTCCAATAAGATCGGAAAACAGATGAATCGTCAGATGCGTCGAGTATGAGTGACTCCTTCCTCACCGCACAGCCGACCCTGACATCCGCTTCATCTTTGCGTAATGCTTGCTATATAGCTAACTTGTGTAGGTGATCCGAAGATTAGCCAAGAAGCACAAGCTGTCTTTCAGAGGACGTGATAAGCCTCCCATGGACGTCGAGAACTTACAAATTGGCATATCCCCTAACCAGCCTCTTCCCTACACGACATTGGAGCCGCGAGTCAAGAAGATTGGCGCCATCACAGGCTTTCAGCAAGTCACTCGTCCAGCATCTGAGATCGCTTTACTCTAAGTTGATGCGCTTAAGCCTCGAATCAGTAGGCTGTCACATCCATGGAAGGACCCGATGTTCGCTTTGAGCCTGGGTCCCGTTCTTAGACCGCTTACGGCCCGCTGTTCATCACTTCTGGGCGATCGTAAATCTTGACAGGATTGAGTCCCTCCGTCGCACTTCTGTCAACATGGGCTTGCGTGTGGAAGCAGAGTGGACAGATGAGGCATCCACTGAACGATAGTTGTCTGATTCAGCTAATTACCTAGGTAACTATTTCTCTTGTTTACGAAGTAGATCACCTGATATCACATGATAAACAGAAAAGGAATAGTGGCATAGCTGAGTACCCACTGTATTTGAACATTGGGCGGCCCAGTCATGTGATACTGACAACGTATCTTCCTGTTCCCTCTTCCTGTTCCACCTCACCTTCAACATGTTGCCATACTGTGTGATACAAAAAGCAGGCTCCCCAGGGTGCGCATGAGCCTGCTCCTATTCTATCACCCCGCAGACCTGCGGCCTTGAAGAAGAGAATCAAGATTTCTGGGAGAGCTATTTTTGGCGTTCACTAGGTCGATGCTTAAATGGATGCCAGAGGAACGCAAGACAGCCAAACAGCTGCTTGAACACCCATTCTTGCTCTAGCCGCCAGTTATTTTCTTTCGTAACTACGTCTAGTATCTAATCGAATTCCGTCCCAAAATAGTTGGGATCTAGGCATGTGCGTTCCAGAGGAGCTCCTCGGTTCTTCCGGCCTTCTATTACAGAAGCAGAAAAAAGCTCAAGTCTATTAGTCTCCGCACTGGTGGGTTACGAGGAGATTTCCTTGTCAGGATTCCGATATTTGGAGAATATCTATCTCGTGGCCCGAGCTGGATAATCGGGATCACATCACTGAATGCTCCGTCATAGAGCATAACTCATTTCATCTTGGATGTTGGTGTCTCAACTGGTATCTTAAGCTAATGTATTTCATGAAAAGGATTGCCGCGAATGAGATCGCAAAGATCAGTGACGGAAACCCAGGAATCGTATTTCCTACTTGCCGATTGAATCTGATCTACATATGGAAGACATGGAGAGCGCTCTCGCGCTTTCTAGCTTCCTCGGTGCGTTCGAAGGACTTGAAGAGTTGTATGTGTCGGTAGTGAGCTCCTCGAACCCATTATTGATCTGGGGCTCTGCACTGGGCCATAGAAGATCCTTACGGAGGCTTGTCTATCAGCAAATATCTGACGATAGTGATTCTCTCGGTGATCCTGTGATGGCATTTATGCCATCTGAGGTGGACAAACTCTCGAGGATGACGCAATGATAAGTCTAAACAATGACATTTTTCTGCAGGACTACTGATAGCCCCTCCCAAATGATGATCTGATCTAGAGTGAACTTTTCAAACGAATGGGTAAAGATGTTGTTGAAGGAAGAAGAAGAAGAATCCGGCTGAGTTTACTCTAATCTGCATGATTTTATAGTATGGCTCTACGTCCTGCAAATTAGATTTCCATCAATATTTGAAAGACTTGGATTTACGGGGAAAAGGAGAAAGAGAGAAAGAAGAAAAAAAAAAGAAGAAGAAGAAGAAGAAGACTATCGCTTTTCACAAACCAAACTCGTCGAAACGCTGCAAACATGACAGGTCATTATAGAGCTGAAAAACAGCCCATGAAAGTAGGCCCAATATAGATGAAATTGAAAGAGCACTCGGACCAGAACTACGAAAACTTCCTCAATTTCCACATGAACCAACAATTCAGTGACGACTTGGGAACCTTCTCATCCTCTTCATTGAGGAGTTGAGACTTCCCGTCGCCGCATCGACCATGCCGTTCACCCATTGTTGTGGTGCAGTATCTTTCTCGTCTGCGGTCTGATTCTTCACTGGGTACTTGGTCGACGCTACAGACGAGAGCGAGAGATGGTCAGTACAGAGCACTACCCCCAACATATTTCTCATGAATTCCACGAGAAAAGAAAAAGAAGAGGAAAGCATACCAAAGCTTGCTGGCCAATAATTCTCGTAGATGTTCTCCCAATGGCCCGGCTCCGCCTCATACACTTCATGCATGATGCTGATATCACGATGCTCCTTGATGGTCTTATTCCACCAGTTCACACCGGCACTATGGGATGGGTTGTGTGCGAATTTGAGTAACCCATCCATAGAGCGGAAATAGTATATGTTCAGAAGCTCACTGCCTGCGGCGCGGTCCGAGCTGGAGATCCATGATGAAGTTGTGAGATCTAGAAGGATTCCCGGGTTGTCAGGGGGTTTGTTTTTAGATGTTGAAGTAGGTAGAAGGGGAAACAGAACTCACATCCATAATCCTCCCGGTTTGACTCGAGGTCTTTCATCATGTCGACAAAGTATGAGTTGATTTTCTGGAAACCAGGATAAAATATTCCAAGCGGACTAAAGCAGCCGCCGTATGTCAGCATTTTGGTTCGTGTATACACGAGAGAGACATCAAACGCTTTAAAAAGAATCGTCATATAAACGTCACTCCATCTCTTCAACAAGTGAACTAAGCGATGAGACCAAACGTACTGATTAGTCCTCAAACCCAACAAAAGCACAACCACCGTCGCATTCGAAGGCTTATCTCCAAAATTCCCATCTTCATCCGGGATCTGCGCCGTTGTTTTCCTCCCCACGGTCCCGTCCATGTATCGATTCTGTCGAAATCCATATATAATCAAAACCATATCCAGAACGCGATACCCCAGGATAAACAGCGCAGGCAGAAAGCTCAGCACTGTTGGGAAGAGCCATGTGATCACTCCCTGGACTGCTGCTGCGGCAAGGAGCCAGCTCGACGGGGAGAAGTTGTTATTGAGAATCTGCAGGCGGGTTGTGCATTAATTAAAAATAGGATTCTTTGCCCGAATGTTTGGCAAAGGAACGAATCGTACGGACCATTTTGAACCCGTCCTTTTTTGCGAAGACGGACTGGGGCCCCGTGTTCATCGGGGGGAAGATCGGTTTTAGGGCTGGCATGGTTGCAACGGAATTATATATCGTTCGTAGATGCCAAACGCGAGAAATGGACAGCTATGTGATGAGTATCCGTTGCGAAGATCGAGACAGATTGGGCCTTCGATGAGGATGATATATTTGTGTGACAGAAGTACTGTCGCTGTATTTGAGAACAAAAGCACTTCACCCTCAACCCAAGGATTAATGATATAAATAAGCTCTAGAGAAAAGAAGACCAAGCAAGGATCTATACGAGATTATATCTCTCTGCTTACTCGGACTTGCTCTGTTCGCCGTCGGCCCCCATTCAGAGCGCAAAGAAATAAGCAATTGGCCCGAGTGCTGCCCCCCGCATTTAGGTAGTACATGTGTATTGCTCAAGTTCAGCCGCAAAAAGGTCTTACGGCCCTAATAAACGCCTCCATCTGCGGGAATTCTCTTTTACTCTTTCAACCTGTCAGTTGTGCTCAGGACTGGATCGTACGGCGCAATCGACGGCCATGTTCTCCCGTCGCAGAGTTGGATACTCCGTCTGCCGACTCGGGGAGTCGGAGGAATGCTCAGGTTACGGCCGTTGGTGTTGGTTGCAGCTCCAACAATCGGACCCCAAAGCACAGGCAGACGTGTTTGTTGATCCGATTGGGGGCTATTTTTAGGCTATGGTCTACGCCTCCATGATGCTGATAATGCAGTCTGTAATTCCCTTGATGAAAAAGAATCGATTCGATGCTATGATTTTGAGAACATCAACAGGAAGAGCACCCATCTATAGATATCACGCTGAGGCTATAACTACGGAAAACATGATGTCATCAGGCTTGCTGACAACCATCGACAACGAAGCGCCAGAAACACCTTTGCTCCCAGATAAACCAAGCAAATCAACAGAACCAGAATGATCCAACACATTAGCCTCTAACCTTGCGGTAGCTTGGAGGGCTCCAGGCCCGCTTCACAAGCTTTCCGATCCAGACTGGGATCACCGACACCGCTGATACTACGACAACTCGCCAGACCCAGTCCAAAGTGATAACGTATGCGAGATCGAAGTAGTCTCCCAGGAACGGAACGCTGCCTGCATATACCAGCGCCGTTCCAAGGATGCAGAAGATCATGACCGGGTGCCAGGTCGTCACAGCAATAGCCACCATCAGGAGTTCATTGAGAACCAATGCGGTGAATGACACGCTGATAAGTCGGGGACCACTGATAGCGCCGACAAGGATCTGCGAGAGACCCTGGATAACTGCACCCTGGTATACGGAGACCATAACCCACGTGAAGAAGGAACGGTAGCTCAGGCTTCGGCCGGTTTTCAGTTCTTTGTAAAGCTCGGGGTAAAGGTTCGCTAGTTCCTCGTCGACGTCACGGTCCAGAACAAGGGAGAAAACAGGGGCGTTTGTATATATCGTGGCGTAACCGAC
This sequence comes from Paecilomyces variotii, assembly GCF_004022145.1. Taxonomy (NCBI): domain Eukaryota; kingdom Fungi; phylum Ascomycota; class Eurotiomycetes; order Eurotiales; family Thermoascaceae; genus Paecilomyces; species Paecilomyces variotii. The sequence goes on along the minus strand of NW_021167147.1, from coordinate 801,599 downwards.
CATAAGCCAGTTAACAAACAGACCTTTAGGATCGAAGTGGCTAGCGATGCTGTACATAGTCTGACATGCGCTGATGACAAGCCCACGATGCATGATGAATTGTGCCAACTTCGCCGAGCGTTTATAGGAGTTCCGCCCGTGCCACACCAGCAGTTTAGTGACATGATGAAACTGCGTTATGCTAAAGTCCGCGGCCAAGGAGGCTTGTCGACCTTCCTTGCCCACAATACCGATACCAACATCCGCAGACTGGATCATGGAGACATCATTACCTCCATCACCAATGCAGCAAATGCGCTTTTTAGTATGCTGTCGGATCAGATCTGCAATTTCTGCTTTCTGAGTCGGGGAGCATCGACAGGCAATCACAGCGGGCAGACGGACGGCGACAGTAATAAATGCAGACCGATACTGGGCCAACATCAGAGATAGTGATTCACCATCGATGAGAAGACATGCATCGGTCTTGTTTCGAAGGAAATCAAGAGTTTCCTGAGCGACGGACTTTTCTTTCAGTTTGGCAACAGTATGAATGTACTGGCCTCGAGCAACCAATTTTGCTGAAACAGCAACACAGCGTGCAGTCTCGACTTTGTCACCAGTCAGCATCCATATTTTAACGCCAGCATTGCGCAGAAGCTCAAGAGATGGCTTCACGTCTTTTTGTAGACGGTCTTCAACACCAGTCACACCTAGAAGTTCAAGATCGCGCTCAAGATGCTGGCCAACAACCTTGGCCATCCCGACATCCCGACCATGAAGGGCTAGGGATGCTTCCTTGTAGCTTGCAGAAAAGGCCTGGTATTGCTGAAAGGAAAGCCGTTTCCTGCCAACGACGAGAGTTCGCAGACCTTCTCTGGCCATATTTGCTGTTTCCTCATCCAGCCAGTCATTGGCCGCAACTATAGAAGACATAACAGTATCTGCACCTTTCTGATAGAACCATATCTCGGGGTCATCCTTGGAGAGATCTTGCTGACCGACAGTATTTTCAAATCGGACTATGATACCCATGCGTTTGCTATCGGAAGTGAAGGGGAAAACATCCAAGATACGGACGCGTACAACCACATTATTCGTGTGAGTAGACTCGAGAACGATCCTTTGGCGGTCGCGATACGCCAGTCGAAGACCAACTTCCTCAGTATACTTCACGATGGCAATCTCATCGGGGGATGAAGCCTGGTAACTAGTAACTTTTCGGCCATCTTCTTCGTCAGTTGTCGGAGTGACGTTATGGCACAGAGCCAAGGCAAGGATAATATCTCGAACACGAGATCCTATCTCTCTGCGCGTTCGTGTAGCACCGCCCGCCCCAGCATGAGCGCCAAATACCGATGATGGTGTGATCAATACTGGCGCTGCCCCGTTACCCGTAGGGGTCCCGGAGAAACCCTGTTGGATATAAGAAGCAACTTCCTCCATTGCCTCATTTGCGTATGAAACAGTTCCAACATGGATCTTTTTCAACTCCATTTCGTTTTGTGTTAGTGTTCCCGTCTTATCTGACAGTAGATATTCTATCCGCCCCAGATCTTCGGGGATGGTACTAGTTCTGACAACTGTTCCAGGGATATCTTTGTCGCGCTCGATAAAACGGCCGTAGACGGACTTCGCCATATCAAGGTTGACCCGCAGACTCATGGGAATAATGGTCGAGAAGAGAATCAGGTAGATCATGATCGCGATATACCATTCTTTGTCGTTAGTGGGTTGGAATCCCTCTAAAGCAACCAAGATGATGGATAATAGAAAGGTTAATACGCATAGTATCTTGGTTAGACTGTTGATTTCATATTCCAGTAAGCCCACCTTAGACCTAGAAGGCGACGTTGATAACGCCGATCGCGTCTGCGATCCCGTGTATATGATAACCGCTAGGGTCGTGGTGTTCGATGCAATGACAGTGTTCGCCCAGGCAGTGTTGTCGATTGTCAAGGGGGCAGAAGTGTTCCGTGATGGCTCACCGCCTTGGTCACCGTCGGTATCCGCCCCAGGAGATGCAGGGTTCCTGGACTTGTCGATATGAGGGTCATAGGCAGCACCACCGGGCTGCATTAGCTCAATCGTACCCACGAATTTGTTAACGTCCTTTTCAGGAGGACCAGCGGTGACCTTCAGTCGCGGGTAATCGCTGAGGAGGAGACCTTGTGAGAGTGTGGAAGGAAGACGTAATTTCCAGTCTGTCTCTCCGTCAAGCTGATCGGTCCGAATGAACGTATCATTGGTTGCATCTGTTGAGGTGGAAGAGACGGCCGCGATGGTGTTATCGAGTGTTGAGCCTTGCGCATCTACCGGGGAATTTGTGATAGCTGCATCAATGAGATCCGACACAGGTTCCTGTGCAGCCTCGGAGGTGGACTCTTGGGACTCAGATGCGGATGCGTCGTTCAGTGTGCTTTTCAAGATGACCACATCGGCAGGCAGACGCTGATCCTTACGGAGCTTGAGAATGTCGCCTACTTTAAGATCGCGGGATTTCTTCTTGATCTCGTATAGTTTGGAGCTGTCAACTTCGGGGCTCTGGGCAGCTGACAGCACTCGCGCATGGCCCCGGGCGACTGGTCGGCCGAAAGACAAAACCGTGAACTCCTCCGCATTCGCTTCTGCGTCCCTTCTTCGACGCCCTATGTCATCAAGAGCTTCCTTACCGAGTGATATGGAGACAACGAAGGCAAGAGGCGCAATGTAGGTCGATAGATATCCAATTCGCAGAATAGGGATGATTTGCGAAAGGGCAATGAGAAGGAAATAAATGTTGAAGAAGAAGGAGAACTCATTGTACAACGTGCGAGGCAGGAAGCTCCACGGGGTATATTTTGCATTCGAGACGACGTTCGCAGGGAATTTGGTCTTCTGGGCTTGTCCTACCAGGACTTCCCGCGAAGGTGCATCTTCAGGAGCGCTCTCAGCAGCATCCTGGTTACTGAATGGGAGATGTGATGCGTTTGTCGCTTTGAAACTAGGGAGGCGGAATCGGCCGATTCGCGTGGTGGACGGTTCGTCGTGTATCGACGGGCGCAGGCCACCACGAGTCGAACTGCGCAGAAGAGGTGCATCGTCCTCTGGGAAGTTGTTCGAGCTTCCAGACACTCGGCCAGTCTCGTCACCTTGTTCCTCCAACAAGGCGTCCAGGTCGTCCTCTGATTCACGGCGCTGATGTCGTCCCCAAAGACGACCCCTACCCCCTACGCGTAAGTTTCTGAGAGCAATACCGTCTCCATAACCTCTCCGCTTCCCAGCATTATTCCCAGGTTGTCTGAAGGAATGGGAATTACCCTCCGCCTCAGGATCCAGCTCCTCTAAGTCAAGATCATCCTCCGAACCGGAGTCGCCGGCGCTGTCAATCGAATGCAGGTGTTCAGCGGACAAAGACATGGTCTGAAAAGTCTGTGACCACATTCATCCAAAACCAAATTGTTTATACAAGACGCATGCTCGCATATCATGTCAGGTCGAGTAGCAGTGTAGAGAGCTCCAGAGGATCATCGCGTTTGATTCCGTAGGGAGGCGCGACAGGCAGCTATGTTTGTGAGCAAATAGGAAGGAAACTCAGCTCAACGTAGATAAAAGCCAGAACGGACAGTTATTTCGCTAGTCGATCTTCTCACCATAGACGAAAATGATGTTTTGGAAGCCGGAATTATCGCGGTACCCATGTAGTGTTTCAGTCAAGCACTGCCTGGCCATCTGGTGCTGCCACCAGATGTGTAACTGCGGGCCAGTCACGTGCGATACCGGCCGGATCGAAGCCACGTCTCGAGACTTCTTTGGGTTGTGGCGCAGCCATTCAAATCGCGTTGCATTTACACTGTGCGCTCTCTATAGAGTGCAATTTTTATATTTGAGTATAATTATTCCAGGAATATGAGCATCGTCAAGCACTATACTATCGCCAAAGAAGCCAGTTCAGATGGTGGATGATACCCATCCCTACTACTATGTTTGGCCTGGAGATCCATAAGTACTGTACTGTACTGTACATACTCGTAGGTAGCCTAGAAACAAAACGTCATTCAACTACACCACAAGAAGCTGCAGCACAACTGCAAATCTGGCACTAGCCGTGACAAACACCATCGCTCAAAGTGTTCTTTATATATTTACAACCAATATGTATATAAGCCCCAAGGGCTCTGAGCAACCTGGCCTGTTTCACAGCTGTCTTACCATAGATCGGTCAAGACATCATCTGTGCACGTGACTGCGGCAAAGGATAGCTGGCCATCTCCGGACGGAACAATATGAAGCCGCCAGCGCGTCCCGTACTTCAAGGCCCCGGAGTCTCAAACGGCGTCAAGCTGGCCAGTGGTCTCGGTCCAGAATCTCACGGGCATGCGATACGCCATTGTCTTTCCGTCATGACCGTGCGCAGATTGTGTCTTCATTAACTGAGAAAGACAGATTCGTGTGTTTCTGTTTGTCCTTTTCCTTCTTGTTCCATGTGTACAGTATAAGTGAGTCGCCATTACGTTGATGTTGCCATCATCGCCTTGCCGCCCCTGAGCGCTTAGGAAGTCTATGAGACTGACAAGATGGCAGTAGCTTTGATCTCTTCTTTGTTCGATACCTCAGGGAAGGCACCATGTCCAGCAGCAATGGAAATGGCGCGTCTGCAGTCGCGCCCGACGCTTCGTGGAATCCCGCCCTCCGAGCGGAGACGGCAGAGGACCATCCTCTGCCGTCTGCGGAATCGACCAGTTTACACTTGAGCGCAAAGAACTCTGCACCGGAGATTTTAGATAATCTGTCAGAGAGACATAACGCACCAGAGGCTTCGGATGAGAATGGTGTTGTGCCCACGATCGACCATGGTGGTTCTGATAGTCCGGTTCAGAATCCCATTGAAGGCGGAAATGGGCACACTCACGCAGAGTCTGAATCGAGCACACCACCCCAGGAAAATAACGAGCCTGGGATATCGTCTGCCAATGCCACCGGAGATTCTGGAGAGAAACGCGCGGATGGATTTGATTGGGGCGATGACGAGACGGCTTCCGCTTTCGATTCTATCGGTGCTTCTACAGGGCATGCTCAAGGCGAGGAGACGAATGGTTTGACGAATTCGGATTCAGCTTTGGCAGAGTCTGCTGTTCCGAAGGAGGATGTTGCTGCCACGGAGTTGGCTACCGACCCAGAAGAGCCCGCTGCGAGCGAGCAGACACACCTGCCAATGTCTCAGACTACGAATGGGGAAACCCGGGAGAAAGAGAACGCCTATTGGAATGAGTCGGGGAACGGTGCCACAGATTCAGAAGACGACTTCTTTGATCAGTTGAGGACGCAGACCAAACCAATCTACGTACCTCCAGAAGCTGAAACTCGATATGAAGAGGGCATCCCTCTCGTGGAGGATCTGCCTGAGACACCGGTCTCGCCAGAAGCCAAAAGGGGCAGCCGATTATCCAAGATTTTTGACGATGATTATGAAGGTGATGACTTCTTTAGCTCTGCGCAGAAGTCCTCTGTTCCAGAAGTGGTTCCTCCTCCTGTCAAGCGCAAGGACACGTCGGAGGTATTAGGTTCTATGGACTTTTCTAGGGATGAAGAAAGTAGTGAGAGTCCAGCACCGTTTTTGCAACCTCCTGATGGAGAAAATACTCAGTCTATCCAAAAGACATCATCTGAGGAGGACCTTGCTGCTCGATGGCAAGCTGAATTGGATGACGACGACTTGTTGATAGATGACGATCTCGCTGGAAATACTCCGGCAGCTACACAACCAGTTCCGGAACCTACACCTCTGAATGATATCCAACCAGCGAGTCAAAACACAGGTTACTGGCCTCAGCAAGGCTTTGTCGACTCTCAAGTCAAGCCGAATCTATACACGCCTCATCAACCATCGATATCAGAGCTGACACAGGGTTTACCTCTGCCGACATACGGGCAGGGAAGCAGTCCCTTTGTTCCACCGGCATATTCCAATCAGCCCCAACCGGCAGCTACTGGGGAGAAAGCTGAAAGCTTCGTACATCGCTCAAAGGAGGGCTATAAATCCCCTTATGACATCCCAGTCGACCTGACACGTCCAAGGAGGGCGGTTAAAACGCCTAAGCCCGTCGTCGTGTCGCCGGTTACTGCTACATCTGCGGCTACTGCCATGCCCCCTCCTCCTCCCAGGAGCAGTAGCATTACTAGTATGCCGCCTCCACCGGCAGCGACGCCGCCGGCACCACCAGTGACGGCGCCCAAAAATTTCTATGAAGAGCTTCCTCCGCCCTCGAAGTCTCGTCCAGCAAGCAGAGGTAGATATACTCCACAGCCTGCTGCTGCTTCAACTGCCGTACCTTCACCGCCAGTGGCTGTACCGCCTTCTGCGCCTTTGTCTTCAGCCCCTCCCCGCCCCGCTACCGATTCATACGCGTCTAAGCTTCAACAGCCCGAACGCATAGATCCGTATGCTACTCTTCCTGTCCCGAGTGCTCCTTCGGCAGGGCCCGGTGCCGCCTCGAGATACTCGCCCCAGCCTCCTGGGCAACTAGCGGCCAAACCTCCACCATCTCCGAGATACTCCCCCGCTCCGCCTCCTCAGTCTACTGCGCCGCCTGCTCGCAATCGCTATGCTTCTCAACCAGCAGGTGTTGGTCCTCAGTCGAACGTCTTGCCCTTCCAGCCGCGCACGTCAAGCCCCCTCGCTCATCATGAGAGAAATGCGTATCGACCTCAAGCCTCCTTTGAAGTACCAGAAGCACAACAGGAAAGTGTATCACCTCCTCTCCTGCAGCGAGGGCAGACTCCCGAGCACCTCAATTCTCCGGTGCCCTCCCAGCAGATGTCTCCCTCTAGCAACCGATATGCACCTCCAACCTACGTCAATGAGTTTGCAGGGCGAGTCGAATCGGAGCCGCAGCCGCAACCGCAACATATACCTCAGCCAAGGATTCCCTCGCAGCTGCCTGCGCCTGCTAATGATGTGCAGTTCGCCCCTCCCCGGAGGTCAATTACACAGTCTCCCGGGAGACAGCTAGCTGGTCCAAGTCTGTCAATGACTACGACTGAACCATTCCAAAGACCTGCTTCTGTGCATGATCCTAGCTCCCCAACAAAAAGTGTTAATCCGTATGCTGCCTCTGCGCGAACATTGCCGCAGCAGCTTCAGTTTATACCTCCAACCGATGACCAGCAATTAGATCCTCTTGAACGCTGGAAGGGAGCCCCTATCATCGGCTTTGGCTTCGGAGGCGGTGTCACTACGTGCTTTCCTAAACATATCCCTCGATACACAGCTGGAAGTCTCGCACCACAGATTAAGCCTACGCCTGGGGAGGTGAAGATACGTCAATTTCGTGATATCTTGCCACCTGCGGAAAATATAGTACAGTACCCGGGCCCTCTGAAATCGAAGTCAAAGAAGAAGGAGGTCATTGCTTGGTTATCAAGCAAGATCGCTGAGTTCGAGAACTCTGGCATCTCGGAGGCTTCTCGTCTGCACCCGGAGCCTGACAAACGCCATGAAGAGAAAGTACTCCTTTGGAAGATAGTCAGACTCCTCGTGGAACATGATGGCACTTTAGAAGGATCGCCTGATATTCAAAAATCCATCCGCAGTGTTCTGTTCCCGGGTCTCGAAACCTCTGAGACCGAGCAGCTATATAGCAGTGATCTCAATGCATCTGGCATATATCAGCCCACTGGGTCGTCTTCTCAGCCTGATGCTGTGGATTTCGTGACTCTCCAGAAAATTCGAAATGACCTTCTTGCTGGCGAGCGGGAGAAGGCAGTCTGGAATGCGGTGGACGGCCGTCTATGGGGCCACGCAATGCTGATTTCGTCGACGCTGGACCGGTCTGTCTGGAGACAGGTGGTCCAAGAATTTGTTAGAAGAGAAGTGCGCTCTGCTGGTCCCCATAGTGAATCTCTCGCGGCACTCTATGAGATATTCGCAGGAAACCTCGAGGAGAGCATAGACGAACTGGTCCCTCCTTCTGCTCGGGCAGGTTTGCAGATGGTGAGCAAACTAGATGGCCAGGGGCCTGCCAAGAATGCGCTTGATGGTCTAGATAGCTGGCGTGATACTTTAGGACTGGTCTTGGGAAACCGCAGTGCCGATGACTATCAAGCCCTGGTTGCGTTGGGTCGACTACTTGCCTCCTACGGTCGCACAGAAGCTTCTCATATATGCTACATATTTTCGCAAGCCATGTCACCTCTCCAATTATTCGGCGGCGTGGATGATCCGCAGGCAAATGTTGTACTTCTTGGAGCTGACCACCGCCAATTTCCTACTACCTTCTTCCTTGATGAAGATGCGGTTCTTCTGACGGAGGTTTACGAGTTCGCTACAGCAGTGCTGAAAAATTCCCCGGTTGCCGTTCTGCCACATCTTCAGGCATTCAAAATCCAATATGCGATGGCTTTGGTCGACAGTGGACGAAAGGCAGAAGCACAACAATACTGTGATGCAATCGCAGCTACCTTGAAGGCGAGCACGAAACCTTCCCATTATTACCACCAGCGCCTATTCTCGGAGCTCGACGAATTGTCCACCCGCCTCAGGCAAGCGCCTGCTGAAGGTGGTTCGTCTTGGATATCGAAGCCCAGTATGGAGAAGGTGTCGGGATCTATGTGGGCCAAGTTCAACAGCTTCGTTGCTGGAGACGACAGTGAAACCGCTCCAAACGGCTCTCCTAAACCAGGTGAGGATATCGGGCCTTTCGCCAAGGTTACTGGTACTCCGACCGTGAGCCGCTCTCCGTCGGTGTCGGATCTGTACGGATCTTATCCTGCGTCAGCGCCGCAGCCTATTCCGAGTACGTCATCACGATATGCTCCGGGTAATCAGTATGCCCCGAATGGGTCTCCTGAACAGTATCGTGCAAGATCATCCCTGGACTCTCAGCGTTCTCCGTCCTTCGGCTTCCCGTTTGGTCAGCGACGTGGCTCGCAGGAGCCATCTACCCCAGGCGATACCAGTTCATATCAGGGCGGGGCTTTCAATCCTTATGGCTCGCCGGCTACTTTCGGCTACCAGGCTACTCCCCCACAGTCATCTTACATGCCTCTAGCGCCAGTAGAGGAGGACTTGGCCTCCCAAACGTATCCACAACAAGGTGTCAGCTCACGACAGTCTTCGATGTCGGGTGGTTATAATCCAGGTCACACTTTCCGCCAGAATTCGTTTGGACAGCCCCTTCATCCCCAAGAGCCTGCCGGTTACCCGGTAGCAAGTTCTACCTATGAACCTCCATCTGGCGGTACATACGAACCTCCGTCATATGAACCGGAAGGCACAACGACTCCGGAAGACCAGGCCGAGTCACCTGTTGAGAAGCCGAAGAAAAAGTCCTTTATCGATGACGACGATGATGATGACCTGGCCGCTCGCGCGGAAGCACTCAAGAAGGCCGAAAAGGAGAGAAAAGATCGTGAGGCGGATGAGGCGTTCAGGAGAGCTGCCGAAGCTGATGGTAAGATCTACGCCAAGTCTTCTGTTTGAAAACCCCTTTACTAATATAATTACTATAGCCAAAAAGCCTGCGCAATCCGGCAAGAAAGGTTGGTTCGGCGGTTGGTTCGCAGGGAGGAGGGACAGCGAGACTTCTAACGGTGGTGGTCCTATCCGCGCAAAGCTCGGCGAGGAAAATTCCTTCTATTACGACCCCAATTTAAAGAAATGGGTCAACAAGAAGGATCCTAACAGCGCCAATACCGCGACGCAAGCTACACCACCGCCGCCCAAGGGGCCTGCTCCGCAGAGCAGAGCCTCCAGCTCTGGCAGTGGTGCTGCCCCTACTGGTCCCCAAGCGCCTTCAAGCGGTCCAGCATTTGCGGCTTCTATGACACCCCCTTCGGTCGCCCCGCTACGCTCCGGCAGTCCAGCTACACCGTCGCTAGCTACGCCTCCAAATTCTTTGCCACGATCCTTGTCATACGGTGCAGCAGCGAACTCGACGCCTCCTGCGGGCTCTAGCCTCGCGCCACCCTCTCGACCGTCCACTTCACTAAGCAATGCTAGCTCGATAGATGATTTGCTTGGGGCCCCGCAACCCCGAAAGGGAGGTACTGCCAGGGGAAAGAAGAAGGGAAGAGGCTACGTCGATGTCATGGCGAAATGATGACATTTATTCTGACGTTTTGATGTGACCAAGTGGACAAATCAACCTGACTTATACCGACATTGGCCCTCCCATGGAAGCATCATTTGTGGGATCAATCTTGTGACACTGGTTAATCTGTTGCATTTGATATCTGGTTATTCGAGCTTCTCGAGCCTCAAGGTTTTTCAGCGCAGTTGCTCATTGGCAACTTTGATTTTGAACGAATTTTACTTTCTGCTTTGCTGCCTCTTTGCATCACCCGGCGCTTTTATGAAGGCCTCTGTTACCTGGATCGGAGCTGGATTGTCCTCCCCAGTATTGCCTGTCATATTTTGTCGACATCTCTTGACCCGTTCAGAGGCTATGTCTTTGTATGTTATTGTAATATTTGGTCGTGTTATGATCGCGCCCTAAAGGAATATATGATGTCTAATACTATTAACTCACAATTGATGACACACGTATAGTAACATGTGTGATTAAGATACTATCGATAGGTTCTGACATCAGAGACTCCTCAAACATTCTATTACCTAAGTGATAATTCCGAGCCTCTTCTACATTGTTATAAGATGTCTTGGAATGAGTACACTGCCGGTTCACAAGATTGATATTACTAGTATTCCGATAGTTCTTTTAACATTTTGCTTGGTTCACGTGGCATACGAATTGATATAATACTATAAAATGCACTTGTCAATTCCTGCACACTTCGATATTTTGGCAGAAGTTCTGAAGACTCACTGTTAAACATGAATCTTCTCCGGCCCAGCTCCCATGGAGGTAGACATATAGAATGAGTGCAGTCTCATGGATGAAACCTATAAAGAAAACGTGAAATCGGGACGCGTCAGTGGAACGAGGGACAAACAGACGATCAGACAAGTAGTCAGATACACACTTACACGCAACGACCTTCGGACTCAACCGTCCCACACTCAACACGCGACCCCAGTCCTTCCCATCAATTCTCACTTTCGCCCAACCGGCCTCATTCTCTCCATTCTCACCGCCCAGTAATCTCATCCGTTCACTCGGAAGCTGGTCCATCTCTGACTGCGATAGCTGCTCCGGATCCAGCGGTGGGTTAATCAGGCCCGACCACACGCTTGAAATCCGCAAGGCATCTGTAGCAATGGCAAGTTTCAAAGAACCATGCATGTTAGCACTCAGCTCAAGCTTGGGCCCTGACGAGCCAGATAACCCGTTACCGGCGGTAGCGGTCCTGCCGCTACTCGTGTCCATCGCTAGCTTATTGAATCGTTCAGAGATACTTTTCAACTGTATCAGACTAGGTAGGATAATGTGCACGTCTGGCGGACGACATCGCGGCTCATGCAATCCTTCCACTGTCGATTGGTGCAGGACCTTGACTGGGATTTCCTGCGTGATGACAGTTTCGCGTTCGCGAGGTCCACGACGACGACTTTCATCGTCTTCGATACTGGTGTTGAATGCTGGAGGGATATCAGTGATGCCTTCACCTGTGCTCTCTGACTCGATTCCAAGCGCATTCGTCCCAGCGGTCCATGATGATGCACGGATCGTGAGTGCGAGAAGAGGTACGGGGCCTTTCTTCGTCAGACGGAGCTGTGCTGAGTTTGCGCCGATGGCAGATCGTAGCGCTCGATGCAGGGCCCCGATGGGGACCTCAAGATTGATTACTCCTGTGGCAGATTGGATCGTGTATGTTTCGTCGAATATGGTTTCCTTGTAAAATGTGTCAGTCAGCTTTATTAACAGAGATGAGGGAAGTAGAATAGAAAACATATTCAAGCAAGCAAGCATACAATCGGTAACTGCGCCCAAACCTGCGTCCCCTGGTCAGGGATAATCGTAAACCGGACTACCTCATCTTCCAGCCTCATCCAACATATCTTCCCCAGCGATGAGAGAGATGCCGTGAATTCTGGTGGGGACGAAATTATTAGCGGACAGCAGATCACAATGTGTAGAGAAATGAAGATAGGCAGTGTGGGCAAAAGAAAGGAAAAGGAAAAAAAAACAAGAAGAAGAAAAAGGGAACTACAGATTAAATCTTTGCTTTTCTTAAGTGAAGATACGTACTGGCAAAAGTGCTGATATTGGTGAGCTGGCTCCTGAACCTCATCTCGCCGAGGCTCCCATGGTTTCCTATCGTCGCGTCAAGGTCGTGTCGTTCGCGTAAAGTACTTTGGAGTTTATGTGGTCCGTGCACTGATATATGCGGAGTACTTGACTACAGCTCAAACAAATCTTGTTGTTGTTAGTCCTATAATAAGTATATTATTCCATAATTAGATAATTATTCTACTGCTATAACAGCTAGAGATGATGTCTAAATTCTAGAGACGTGAGGAATTATTCGTGTATTATTTTTGAATTTATCAAGTCTCGGTACTCGTGTTTCTTGCGATATAAACCTCTATAACTGGAACAATACACGGAACAGAAAATGCTCAAAGTAGAATGTCTGCATATGTGTCATGGGGTGGTGTTGTAGTTTGCGGTCGTCAGAAGGCTAGACGCATAATCTATTAAGTAGAGTTCTCTAATTTGACCACGTTAGGATCGCTCCACAGCCAACGCCGCGATAAGTGCAGCGCCAACTCCAGAGCCATCCTCTGCTGACTGGAGTGTGACAAGATCGTCTGTTCCTTCGGGCCAGTCTAGGATCTCGCGAAGAGCCTGAGCGGCTCGATCTCTGAATCGGTGGTAGTTGTTGAATACGGACCCATCGACGCCGACATGACAGGAAGTGATGTTTTTCTTCTTGCAGATAGCAGCTATTCCACAGGCATACAGCCGTGCAGCGCGCGTCCCGATAAGCTCAACCAGGTATCGACACACCTTGAGCTCGTGAGAAGCCGGTTTAATACCTAACTCCCTATTAAATGCGTCATATATATCTTTCATCGATTCAGAAATGTCTTCCTCGATCGTCGACAGGAAACAGGTGTCAATAACATGAGCCTCACGCAGACGTGAGATATCCTGGCCCTTGAAAAGTCCATCATTATCATGAAGGTGGATCATGACAAGGCGGAGTATCTCCCCCAGGTACAGCCCAGCGACCATCTTTTCATACGTTTGCTGGCCAGGTCGCGGTGAACCTTCATCGATTTCTCGGTCAAATGAGGTAATAGGCAGCACTTTATGCTCGTTGTCAAAGGCACCATATTCCGTATTGATCGCAATTTGAGTATCTGGTGACAGCCCAGCATCTGCAATCTTCGGGATGCAGCCCGCTTCTTCCATGTATGCTGCATTGCAGCCCGTGCTGAAGATACTTCCGATCTTCACCTTCGGGTCAGCGTAGTGGGAAGCAATCAATGTTCCTGTTGTATCATTAACCAGTGCGACAACATGGACAGGTACTTTCTAAAATCTTGTTAGCAATCTTTTGTCAATCGCTGGGCGTATGGACCAAACTAACCTTTGCTTCAAAAGCAGCTTCTAATTGAGGGGTTACATCCTGCCCTTCGACACCCTTGACGTCGAGATCTTTTGTCCACCGCTGCAGGATACCATTTCTGATAGTAGGTTGTGTCACAGGATATGAGAATGTGAACGAGAGTGGCAGCTTCTCAGACGTTTGCCCTCCACGGTGATGCTTCTTCAAAAAGTTGTCCATAGATTCTGCTACGAAGTCCCACAGCTGATCTTTTGTGCCCGACTTCAGGTCTGATGGCATCTTGTATTTGTCTTGTGTGATTTCAAATTCGCCCCTCCCGTCCGTCAAGGCAACTTCACACACTCGCAGGTTTGTACCGCCCATGTCGATGGTCAGGTACCTTCCTTCTTCATCACCAGAGGGAAATCCCATAACCCAGGTAACGTTCATTGGCTTATCTCTGCTGTTAGCCTGGCCATGATCGAGGAGGGACCGGTCCGTATACTGACAATATTACCACCCTCTTTGCTTAAACCTATGCGACGACCGTGTGTCAGCTTTGCATTTCGTTTATATAAATAGTGTTGAAGTTCAATCAGCCCAACCTTTCTCCAACTCCTTGACAAAATGATCGGTGATTTGCTTGAGCTTCTTCTGACTCACAGTGAAGAGATCTTCAATGCGCCGAATTTCATAAAGGACATCCTGGGGTATGTCGACCAACGCCTCTTTCCTATGTCAGAACTGCCCATTGTAGTCGTGGCGGGAACTACTCCTTACTACTTCCAAAAGGCTGCGGAGGATTCTGAGCCCTCTCCATGGTTTCAACACTTATTTAAAAATACACGAACAGGATATAATGAAACAGTCAAGGAAGGATTACTACAGCAATCGTGACGCAGAAAAGTTACCTACATGTCAACCCAGAAGATATGCCAGGCGACGATATATATATTGACACTGGTCCTCTCTGAAATCTCAAGGTTATGGATGCCATGTTTCATCATCATGACCTCTGATGTGGTAGGCCAGAACTCGGGCAGATCCGGAGCCAGGGACACGACTTTATAGAGAAAGCAATACCATATGGTAGAGTGTTTTCTATCCCAGGTTTGACTCATGGACGGACCCACGCCACTATGACAACATTGCCTTAAGGCATTATTGATCGCATACTTCATAACGGCATGAAGTCCTCGGGTCTGTCCAGGCTTTTTAAATCGATCGCTGGGCCTATGAACTTGCGGGAGCCAGCTCCTGCAAATCCAGGCCTAGTTACCGTACTCCGTAGTTTATTTTTCTTTTTTTGGCACTCAAACGAAGGAAGCCCGTGCTCACTCTTCCTGCAGTGGGGATAAAACGATGGCTGGGCTCGCGACTAACGCAGATACTGCAGTAATTAGCTGCCTGCAATCCTCTAGTGCCAATGACTTGCCGCAAACGCGTGTGGTCAGTTTCGTTATGTATGGTAATCGTCTCTGTATACATCTATAGCTGGCCTTGCAGATGTTTTCCTTGGCTGATCGGCGGGCAAGGATCCTGCTGGGCGCGAGGGACACGACAGCCCATCCCGATGTGTAAAGATAGAAAAAACCGCACTGGCAGGGCAAGAGTCGGGCGCAACAACAGAACTCTCGCGTGGTCATCTCCAGGTGGGAGACCAGCCCTACTCTTAAGTGAGTGATGAAGGATCGTCCGGTCCACTTGACGCGGTGATTATTATAATAGTCGACAAGCTCAGAAGCCGAGAAGCCCCCTTTTGGCGGCGGTAGCGTAGAGCCTCCGCGACCCACTGGGAGAGAAGCGCCGCCTCCGAGACGAGACGAGACAAAGACAACGCATCAGCACAGCACAGCTGCTGCGACAAACGGACGTCTGAAGCCAACTATCACCCGACAGAGAGCTGGTCTACTCTGTATACTGCGATCCGACTCAGTCAAGCTCGTCTCCACGCTCGTTTCTACCTCCAAACGCTCTGTTTGGTCCTCCATGTGACCAGTCAACTCCATACTGTCCTTTAACAACGCCTCCCATATTCGACTCTCTTCCGACCACCACCGAAACCAGCCTTCGAGCTTTTTGTTCAGATCTCCCAAGGACCCTTGCCTCTGTGTCCTGCACGATCGAGCATCCGATGTCCCTACGGGATTCCATCTCAGCATGCTCGCATCTCACACATCGATCCTACATACTTACCACACAGCCAGACCTCCCCCCCAGCTAAAGCATAGACTCTTCGACCCTTCCCTCTGGCTGGGTTTTCCCTGTGACGTGCCCTACAGGGCCATGATATTCATCTAAAGACACAATGGCACACCTTAACTCGAGTCCGCTTCTTCCGCAAATGCGCCTGACCCCCGCTAAAATCAGACGGCCTTCGCGGTCTCCGTCACGTTCCCCTGAGCGGAAGTCTCAGTTCTCCTACCATGTCCTAGACCCTCTGCTCAGTAACCTCTCGCCCGAGTCGACCCTTGAGGCGCTGACTTCCGTCGATGCCGTTCCTAAGAACGAAAAGACGGCGCAAGACCTACTGACGCGGAGTATCTCAAAGGTGTCCACGGACGAACGCGCGCTTGGGATTCGGGCAGCGGTGGCAGCAAAGAAGCTAAAAGAATGGTACAGAGAAGTTCTCGGGTGGGGATGGCCGAGGAAGGCAGATGCTCAACTGGGGAAAGGGTTCATTCCGCCAACGCGGACGACGCAAGATGAGTCTGGTACCATCAAATCAGAAGAAGAATACTTTGGCAGCCTCCCAGCGGAAATGGTCAAGCGATACGAGACACGAATCGAAGAGATCCGTGATGGTATGGATAGCCTGGACGTCGAAGAGTTGAAGGAACACGTCCTCAACGCCCATATTCCCTCTCGCTCCCGGCCGTCGTCGTCAGCCAGTACGATATCCGTCGGCCCACCCTCGTTCAGCTATGTTCAATTGAGCGATTTCACCGCTATAGTAACAGCTACCATCCTGCGACTGCTTCCCACTTTATCTCGTTTGAATTTCCTTCTCACTACCTGGGACGTCCGTCTGCTCGTCCTCCGTCAAATACCTGGTCTCTTAAGTCGACTTGAGAAAGCACGTGCCACAATGGACTCCTCAATGGCCGCTCTGAAGCCGGCCCAATCCCTCAAGGAAGATACTTTCTTTTCAAGAGATGCATTTCATGCAAAGCGAGCTGAACTAGAAGCACTAGTCGTCTCTGCGGGAAGAAGGATGGACAACATACTCGACGCTCTGGAAGGCCGCGAGGACTCTCTACCCGAGGCGTGGATCGATGACTTGGAAGCCATAGAAGCTGACTTCGGCACATGGGCTATCGAAGCCGAGAAACGTGTTGTCATGAATGAGTTAATGCGCCTAAATAAACCGAAACTGGAACTGGCCGTTGAAGCTAAAGAACCGGAGGCGCCAATACCTGAATTGGTTCCACGGGAACGTCCCTCAAAACCAGAAACGCCTGCTTTGGAGGTCAACAGCACTCCAGAGAGTCAGTCCATTGCCAATACCAAGAATGAGGACCTTCCAGAGGCCAATATCAACGCACAAGAGGTCTCGAATGATCGGAAGCTCGTCGAAATCAGCGCGAATATCTCGGGATCTACATCCAACACTATCCCTTATGGGGTTGAGAACATTCCTACAAAGACCATAGATACACCTTCAGATCCTATTTCAAGAACCTCATTTGACAATGTCCAGTCAGAAACGCCAAAGCAGAAAGTCGACAGGGTAGCCCCTACCGGTGCAGCAGATATGACACCTCAACCATCCGCTATCCAATTAGATCAACCCGCGGATCTTGATATACACCGTCCTCCACGAGAGACTTTGGATGACCGGCTTTCAGATATCTCTGAAGAGATGTCAACGGATAACCAAGTGTCTCCCACTGGAGAGAAAGATTTGCCTTCACCTAACGATCAAATGCAGGGATCATCACATACAAGTGGTGATATGCAAACTGCCCCAGAGGACTTGCCGCAGAATCTAACGTCTCCTTCTGAGGCTGGAACAGTGTTTGACAAGGAACTGGAGCCACGGCCCGTGTCTAGTTCAAATCCCAACCCTCACACGAGCGACGGAGAATTGTCGGATGACGAGAGCACATCTTCATCAGGTCCCGCTGCCCAAGGCGACAATCAAGCACGAATTTCCCCGACGTCTAATGTTTCCGGCGATAGAGATCAGGCTATACGTGTGGAGAACGCTGCTGCGTATGGAGACGACTCGCCTTCGGAGGATTGCTCACTACCTCGATCATTAGCCCTCGATGGCACCACTGAAAACGAGTCACAAAGTGCGCCACAGCAGCGCTCTGATGCATCGGAAGATGAGATAACTCCCTCTATCGAACATTTGGACCATGATACACCCACTCTTGAGGATATCTCCACACCAGTTGTCAAGCCCTCAGGCGCACTAAACCTACCGGACGTTCCTACTGAGAGGTTATCTGATATCGCAACGACTAAGATGACCGGAAGTGAAGATAATAACGACAGTGAATTCCGGAAGGAGGGTCCTGTTTTGACGGATCTGTCACAAGTGGCACATGATATCTTCATGGGGCCATCCGAGCTACAAGATTCGGCACCACTCGAGGGAACCAACGCGGATACGCCGACAAAGCCTGAGCCTTCTGAATACCCCCCAAATAGCTCACCACATGGCGTTCCATTCTCTTCTCTTTTCTCCAAGCCTCGGGACCGTTCTAGCGATGACGCCAGAAATCAAGACCGTATTGGATCTGTCAGCACTAAGCCAGACGGCAACCTTACTGATGTGGATGAAGAATCATCACCAAAACTTGGTCTCGAAAGCCCGATTAGGATGTCCAAACTGAGGCCGAAGCCTTTGAGCTCCGCAAAGGGTCAGCCTAAGCCATACCGTCGGGATCCCTCCGATGTCTCTGGTGCTGAGTCCCCGATCTCTGATTATCCGTCATTGTTATCAAGCCCGGAAACCAGAGAAGCCTACACTTGTGGATCGCCGACGACTCCGCTGGTTACTGAGACGCCTACCCCTCCTCGAAATGACCATTTATCTACTGAGCATGCTCGAAGCAACAGCCAGGCTACTTTGCGACAGGAGCATCTATTCAACTTCGACCGCCATCGTGGGCCCAGTCGTCCTGAATTCAAACACTGCCGAACAGCAAGTCTTCCATTGCAGCGATTCATCAATGAAGACGTGGATCAAGATTATGATGATGATTTCGTCAATCTGGAGTCACTGGAGCGAAGTCCTAGTCCATCACCTGAACAGATACCTAACGATGAGCTGCCTCCGCTACGGAAACGAGTCATTCCTGCTGATCTTCGCAGGCGCGCACCCGCTACTAAGCATTCGACTTCTGCTGCTCTTAACTTCTCTACTCCCGAAACAGGAACCAGAAACGCCATGGCTAAAAGGCAGGGTGGGCGGGAGACTTCAGAATCTCCGCATCTCCCTGAGAAGATAAAAAAGCCCAGTTCTTGGAAAGCCTCAAGTGTCCCTGCACGGTCAAATAAGCGGTTGAATACACAGGAAACTGATATGTTCGATGGATCTTCCGTGACGGGTCCAGCTTATGCGCTTACCCCATCTGAACTTAGTCGTCCAGCGAGTCCGTCGGCCAAAACGACGGGAGATGAGCTCGAAGACAAAATCAACTCGATTCTAAATACCCTTCCAGCACGAATCCATCTCACGCACGCACCAACTACAGACGGACCTGCCGGGAACTCTTTAGCGCCCTCTCAAAGGAATGAGCGTCTAGGTTCAGTGTCTCCCCGCTGGCCTTCAAGTCGGAGCAGCACGCCTACACCGTCGTTATATCTCACCCCTGCGTATAACCGGGCTCGGCGTCCTCGATCGTATGCAAGTGAGGAGAGTTCCGTCAGGGTCTATCATCTTCATCGCGGAAAAACAGCACCTCCGACTAAGCTGTTTGTCCGCACTGTTGGAGAGGGTGGAGAACGAGTAATGGTGCGAGTTGGTGGAGGCTGGGCCGATTTGGGCGAATACTTGAGAGAATATGCCATTCATCATGGCTCGCGAAGAGTGTCGTCGGACCAACAAAAGGTTGAGGTGCAGGAGATTCCATCTCATTCGTCGCCCTCCCATTCGTCGCCTGGCAGTACCCTGACCCAGCCTTCTAACAATGGCAGAACAACTCCATCTCGCCCTGGCTCTTCTCTCAGTTCGCGATCCCCTTCTTCGCTTGCTGTACGCAAGACCAGGCGGCCAGCAGCGCCGGTTGACGAGCTTGGAGACCTTCCAACCGCCGACAGCCAGACGATTGGCGATCACGCCTCGCCGCTATCTGTCGTCTCTTGTCGCAACCGTCGACTTTCTGTCTCCTCGAATACATCCATTAGCGTTGGCTCAACCGCGGATAGCCCATTTGCTGGCTCGTCTCATTCCACTACAGTGACCCCTCTGGGTCTTGCTGGTCCAAAGCCACGATCAAGGCGTATGTCAATGAGTCCTGAGAGTGAGGCTTGGGTAGAGGATGTCCTCGGACAAGCACGAAAAAACGTGTCTTTGAAGCTACCTAAACCTGGTGCGACCCGCACAGGACGAGAAAGCAGCTTATCCAAACGGCCAAGTGAGCCGAAATTGCGCAGTGTCAGCGATATTGGCACTGCTGGTTTGAATAAGAGAGTATTACTGCGCGGACTTGACAGGCGAAGAGAGTCAAGTCAAGGACTGTAAGAAAACGCAGACCAATTACCGATGCATACGCTTCTTATCTCTTTCGTGATGATATTATCACTCCTTTCTCGGCGTTGAAAATATGTTGCCTTGATGTCTAGCATCTAGAATGAGCGGTGCGCAGTCATCTACATTCATTGCATTGTCTTGGGATTGCTTCATTAGCACCATTTTGGAAGGCAAGGCGTGAAACGAGAAGGCTAGTCTTAGCCTATTTTGTTTCATATACCTCGCTCGCACCTTTCGTCTGAATTCTTGCGGTGGCTCGCACATTCCTTCAGAAAAAACATACCTTTCATTTTGCATACAAGGCGTTCGAACATATTGAAAGATGATACCGGGATATCAGCAATCAGTGCCTTTCTGCGTCCATTCACTTGTCGATCTTTTACTTTTTACTTCTTCAACACCTTGCTTACATGCGTACACGGTCTTGAGAGAACATAATTACTTTCTTCCTTATTTTCTTTCTTATCAATTTTTCTTATCATTATTTTCCTCTTCTATTTTGAAGATTCGTGGTTCCGGAGCTGAATTAGGTTGTGTGCATAAATACCCCCTGGATTAGATAGCTTTGTCTTGTCAGATAAGATTTCGATATTTCGTGAAAAAAAAAGTTAACATAGCAAACAATTTTCCATATATAGCTATCTTGAATGACCTTGTAGAGATGTAATATGCCTCGAACATGAACGTTACATCCGGCGTACTGCCGCAACGTTAGACTTGAAACGAATAGACAAGATAAATATTGAAAGTCTGAACAGAAGAAATAAAAATCAATAGAAATCTCACCCAACAGATGCAGGCATTTGGACAGGGTTTGCTCAAAGCAGTCCTCAATCTTCGTAGTGTATCCTGAATCATACCTTGATCTTCCCTCTCGAGGTTATACAGTAGCTTAGCTAGCTATATTGATTGACTAATCATCTACAAGAATACCACCCAAGATAAGGTATCTACGGTATCTGGAAATATAATAACAGGGAAAGTTATTAAGTTATAACAAGAATACAAAATGAACCAAGGAACGCCGCCTCCGATCTGCTGGATAAAGCCACAAACGCCATCACAAGTTTCAACATGAGGTTCCCATAAACCAGTGTCGTGTAGTCCTGCGTTAGTCATAACATGTAAGGGGATGATCAACTGCGATTATTACTGTGCTTCTGGGAGTCTTTTTTATCAACGGTGATGACATCCCTGCTCAGGAGTTGCCGCAACTCGGGAGAGATAACCTGCTCTTGTTCGGCTCCGTTGGCCCGCGCAATGACACTACTGGTGCTGGCTCCAGTTGTGACTGCACGTTGCGGTGACTTTCCTTTATTATCAGCAGAGGTGCTAGAATCTGGCTTCCGTTGGCGAACCGAAGGAGCAGGGAAGTTATTTTTCTTGTCTATCGCTTGCACCATTCTTTCGAAGCGACGGAAGAGTGATTCCGCTCGTGTGAGGATATTAATGAGATCGATCGTATTTGAGAGCTCATTGACTAACGCCCAAGTCAGCTAAAGATCGCCAATGGAAAATAGTTTATCGAGATAGTGACTTACTGTACTTGAGAACCTCATCGAAGTGCTTTAGGTGGGTCATTATAACATCTCTATGCTTCTCCAGGATCGCTAGAGCGACAAAGAGATGGAACTGGCTTGACAGATAATCTGTCCATAACGTCTCCCATAGACGTAGTACATCCGACCACTCGAACTCCCGCTTATACCAGACCAGCAGCATGCGGAAGAAAAAGAAGAAATTCGTGCTATCAGCTGACTGAAGATGAAGATAGAGCTGAGGATCCATCAGTTGAACAAGATGATCTAGAGTCAGAAGTTGAGCCCGCATTCCCGACTGATCACGTAGAAAGTTGCGCTCCTATGAGAGGTGAGTGGATGCCATACCGGCAGTTAAAACTGTGGTTTTGCTTACCATTCTGTCCATAAAGCCAACAAAACCCCAAAACGCAACAGCATCGTCTTGCATGACCGCGTAGATTGGGGCCAATAGATCACTCATTCCTTGCACGTAGCCGAGGTCAGGGTTATATTCATTATATGTCAAAAGCATGTCCTTCATCTGTTCGAGATGCACATTGGTACCAGTATCCGCGAACGGAGAGTCGGGGTCTGGATGGGGAATATCTTCGCCTGCGAAGAGCGGGATGGTGCGATCCGTCCGATGCACATCTTTCTCTGTTTCAAGCAAAAACAATGCTCAGTCAGCCACGGAATACAATAGTAAGGTATTGAGGGGGGAATCATACCTATACGGCCCTTTTGCTCTTTCCACCATTCATGGTCTTCTGCTGATGTTGATCCTTCGACCATCCTCTCCCACCAAGCACCCTTCAGACGTACGAAATCGTCCCGTTTCGAATTCATTATCGCTCTCCGCTCGTCTTCGCTGCTGTCCCACGAGTATACGCCAAGAAGGAACAGCCATGCCTCCTTCCGGACGCCGTCGTTTGGATCCAGCCCGCCATGGAATATTCGCTCTTTCACTTCATCTACTGTCACCTGAAGTATTCCAGCGGAATCAAACCACCCATTCCACTCTTCCATTGTGACGGTCTTCCGGCGTTCGTGGATACTCATGGTACCGGTCTCCAAATCTAAAATCTCAAACTCTCCAAGGGAACTATCCTCTCTTTCGAGAACATCCTGCGCAGTCCATATGCGCTGGTTCCTTTCCCGCTCGCTCTGCTCTGCAATGCCCATGGCCCAGCGGGCCAGGTATATTCTTGCGCTTTCGAACTCATCTTGCAGAGTTTGGATTTCCGGGTTCTTCATTAACCTCCGAACCTGTAGAGGTATCCGTGGGTTTTCTGCAATCTCATTTGCAGTCCGCCTCGTAAAGGTAGTTATCCGACTCAAGTGCTCGAGAACTTTCCACCTCGTTTCTTTCAATGCCTTAGTCAAAGGATCCATTCCGGCATCATGTTCTGCCGGGGCGGCTGAACGGGACGACGCAGCAGCAGCAGCCTGGCCTTTATCCTGAGCCTTCTGTGGTCCACCGGCAGTTAAGGGTCGGCCAAATGAAAGTTTGTCTTCTTCGGAGGGATTTATGAGATAGACGCTAGGATCAGCTGCTGAACGCTGTACCTCAACATATCGCCTCAACCATCTCAGTACCTCATCACCGCCCCAAAACATGCTTCCATCCTCGCCAAACGGATCAAAGCTTTCTTTGGTTCTTCGTTTCTTCTGGAGGATCGTCGATTCGCACTCACTGTCATGAAAGAACAGAGCCGGGAAGCTATCGCCAACTTTCGTATTGATCACAAGACTTCCATACCACCACCCGATGCTTGGGGGCCGCACGAGTAATGAGTATACGTCAGAAAGGGGCACCGCAAACGCATAGAGGCCGACCGTATCATTATGTGACCTTGTCGTTGGAAGCGGCGGCACGAGGTATGTCTGTCGAGGAGGGGATGAACTCTCGGATAGGTCGACCTTAACATAGGTGCTATAAGCATCGCCTAGGGATGACTCGGGTACCCAGGCAAGTAGATAGGACGCTGGATCGTCATGTTTGGAGGATCCCGATGATGTGGACTGTGTATGACCACGGTCTGCAACCGACTTCTGTTGAATAAGGGCAATGAATCCGGGGATGTTATCCTTTGATGAGGGCGAAGGATGGACATAGACCTGTCACGTCGAGAATTCACACGTTAGTATATAGTCATTTTATAATAAGAATGGGATTGGGACATTGGCAAGGGTCATACCTTGCTCTTGGAAAAGAGAAGTTTAACTCCCCTACCCGATTTGGCATGCGCAATGGTATTGTATTCGTCTTCCTCTTCGTCGCTCACATCGTAAAAGGAAGCGGTCGGAGAGGGCGGCGAAGGCGGCGGGGTAAATTTGGTGCTAGACCCGGCCATGGTGTTCTTCTTAGTAACAGATGTTCATCTCCTGCTTCTGTAGGAAAAAGGCCTCCTGAGAGATGAAGTCGTGTTGATTGAGAAGTATGAGCCGCTGAATACCGAAGGTCGCCTGGCCGCTTCACGGGATCCGATGAATGATTGATCCGCGGAGAGGGACGTCACGACGTATGTAATCGTGGGGCTTGTCTAACCAACTCGGTTTTCTGAGTCTACTCCGCACGCAAACACCCTCAATAAGACGAGGAAGATACGGTTTGGAGCACTCTGTATTCAGAAAACTTGACGACTTTCTTGTTCGTGAATATCGCAACTGGATATATTCTTGCTCCAAGTGAGAAGTCATCTCTTTGTTCCTCTTCATCCCGCCTGAAGCTTCTGTGGCTGTGCGATTCAACAAGGGCCAAGACCAGGCAACAGCAAAAGCAACAGTAGCGCACGAATATTGCTTAGACCAGAAGGTAGTGATTTATCCAGTTCGAGGTATTTCCTGAGTTCTCTGACCACTGCTTCTGAGAAGATAGAGACCATTTTAATGAGGGTATGATAGCATACCTTAGAGTATCACATGAGGCGCTGTTCGTCATAATCATGCTAACAAACAGGTCGCACTCCTGTCTGTTCTCAATATCAGGTCTATGTGCCTTGCGTCACTATCAGCACATTACGGATCTTCGAAAGATTATGCATTTCAGAACAAAATTTAGGTTACCGGAGAACTTTCAAAATGATGAGTGCAGAGTATTAGCAGTTTGAGATAAAGAACTATTGCCGGGGAATATCTCGAACAATCTGATTAGAAACGCTTTACTTGCTATGCGGGCACTTATCGCAGATGAAGAATTTGTAAGAGGACTTACAGATCGACTATTCGATGCACCACTGAGTGTTCCCACGTGGATCTCCAGCATATTGTACTTTCAGGTCGTGGCAGACTTGTTACTGTGGGCCAATAAATACTCAGCACGTCGATATCCGTTCTTATTTGCGTTGGAATAACATAATAAACCAATCCGCGAGACATGTTTAGTCATCTGCGTGATAAATCCCAAGTTAACTATCCCCGTACCTACTACTGTACTATGAAGGATGTCGGGCGTGCCGACTCGCTGATGGCCTGCATCACATCTGCATCGGGATCAGATAACCATTTCAGGAAAGCTTATACCTAGCCAATAAAACGGACAGGCAGGACAGCAAGGGAATTCGTTCAATATAATTATGTAGACACGTAGAATATGAGAATACGGCAGATATTCAAAAGGTGGACCTTTCTTCCAACAGGTACTATCTGATTGTCATAGAAATAGAAGTACTGCTGAAGATGTCGGAACTAACAAGGACCCTACCGGCCTCGTGGTATCGGAGCTTGCCCCTTTATCAACTAGAGAGACGGGGTGTGTTTATGAAGGTATATTCGACAGAATAATCATATCCCAGGTGATAAGTACTGACGTTTTGCGATAGTCCTGGTACCTTCTTGGTCCCGTCACTCGTTTCCTCAATATCGGGGAGAAAGTTGAATATGAAATAGCTCAACAGCATATTTGCGCCTTCAGAACAAGTTCGAATGGCGCTTTTCCTGGACCAGGTGATATCAAGGTCACCGTTGTTAAGGATGTACGAAGTTTCCATTTTGACAGAATTATCATGCAGAACGACGATTGTTAACATGCCATTAAGGGAACTGAACTGCGGAACCATGTGACTCCTACCGGACTCGTCTTCGCTACTCTATCCAACGATGCGCCTAGTTTTCATGAGTTCTATCCCGATTTGGAGCCGCTGCTGGAGAGGGTAGACTTCACAAAACGCCCGTACCGACGCAGCATTAAGTACGAGGGAAACTTCAACTGGAAAACGATGTTTGTGCACTATATTGTGGCAAAGCGAATTCATACCAACTAATAATACAGGGTTGACGGATACCAGGAATGTCTACATTGCCAGTATACTCATCCATCGTTCTCCGTATATTATCCACCAACGTTCTATACGGTATACAATCACAAGAATTTCTCACAACATGTGGCGGATCCTAAGAAGCCTGATGATGGTTTGTTCCTTTATTTCTTCCCCAATTGCACATTGAACGTCTACGGCGGAGGCATGTCTTCGTTCCGCGTCTGCCCAACAGCAGACCCGAACGTGACCCGGATGGAGTTCGACTACTACCATTTGGAATCGGGAGACCGATTTGAAGAATATTACAAATTCGTCCGTCAGGTCGCCATGGAGGATTTCGAGTTGTGCGAGAAAGCACAGGAGAATCTCCAGAAAGGCGTCTATAATGAAGGGATTCTGAATCCGGAAAAAGAGTCCGGTGTTGCCTGTGAGCATCCTGAAGATTATGACCCATTGCGTGCTTGCTCATCTGACTATACAAACCATGCAGTTTATCAAGAACGAGTTTTCGATTTGGTCTGCGAGCAATACGAATCAGAGAAGCTTAAGCTGGTCGAGACCGAGCACGGACCTGAGCCAGAAAGGGAACTTGCTCCTGGGGTTGTTTCGAGCGTTGCATAGTTAACTAGTTAGATGACTATGTGGTCTGTCATCAGTCGAGAAAATCTCAAGTTACAAAAACCACAGTAAAATGGAACGGGAGGTCCGTGTCGTACTTAAGTAGCAGCTAGCCACGTATTCCTGCTGGTAGTGATAATTCATCTATTTTGCGCCAGTTCATATTGAAAGCCATCGCATTGGATCATCAACGCTATCTCTTGGAGTGTCCATTCTATCCATCAGGTTATCCAATGAAACAAGTTCTCACACGGCACTTCCCATACAGATAACATAACAGGTTGGAGATCACGCAGACACCTGCGCTAAGAGCGGGAACAGCAGCCATTTAGATGTTCCTGGATCATCGCACCCAATTTGGAAACCTGTACTGTCGAATAGATCTCTCAACTTTTGGTTTGGATAGCGGTTCTTCTGTGTTAAGCTCTCACGGTGCTACTTCTAGGCGCGTCCGTGTCTCGGTCGGGATGATTCTGCAGAGAGAAATTGGCAGCGGTCGGACCGAAATGAAAAAGGTATAAGGACACACTCAGAGTATTG
This sequence comes from Paecilomyces variotii, assembly GCF_004022145.1. Classification (NCBI taxonomy): domain Eukaryota; kingdom Fungi; phylum Ascomycota; class Eurotiomycetes; order Eurotiales; family Thermoascaceae; genus Paecilomyces; species Paecilomyces variotii. The sequence goes on along the minus strand of NW_021167147.1, from coordinate 774,543 downwards.
CCATTGAGAAGTTGCTGCTAATTCGGATTTGTGGATTGGTCCAGAAAGGAAAAAAAGAAAAAATCATTACGCTTTGTCTCACTTCTTCATAGATCGCCTATACGATGTACGAGATTCTGAGCTTGCCTTCATCGCTGGCGTCGACGTATATACTGGTGGGCTTATTGGCCGGTTCCTATTTATTTTATAGAAAAGTTGCCATATCATCGAATGATAAGGCTGGAAAACAGGCAAAGAGACCATCTTCGAGGATATCCACCTCAGCATCGCCACGGTCCTCGGCAGAAGCATGTCAGTCAGTCGTTTCCAAGGAGTCGGAGTTTCCAGATAACTGGTGGAATGGCAAAGACGTCTTCGAATTAGAGAGGCGTGCTATTTTCAGCAAGGTCAGTGCAGGGTTGCTATAGTTCAAGGCGAATAACAGCCCGTGCTCACTTCTCTCGCTCAAGACATGGCTCTATGTCTCCCATCGCAGCCGTTTCACCAAGCCTGGAGATTATCACTCATTAGACATTGCCGGCTTCCCAGTCTTTCTCATTCTAGGTAAAGATGGCATAGTGAGAGCCTTTCACAACGTGTGCCGCCATAGAGCATACACAATCACGAAAAAGGAATGCGGCTCGTCAACTGTTCTTGGCTGTCGATACCATGGCTGGAGCTACAACACGCGGGGTGACCTCATCAAAGCCCCGCATTTCGAGGACGTGCCAGGATTCGATAAGTCCCAGAACGGTCTATTCGAGATTCATGCACACACCAGCAACTATGGACTGATTTTTATCAACCTGGACGCGAGTCCCTCAGTGCCAGAGGTCGATTCGAGTCAGTCGAATGATTTTGCGGCTTCCCATGGTTTGACAGTAGACTCGACTTGGGTGACAGGCTGGACGCTGGAAGGGGCTTTTAACTGGAAGATGGCAGGTAAGATCGGATGGCAGTTCGTTATTGTGAGGCGCGAAAAGGCTCATATGTCGTATAGTGAAACCTGGTAGCTTCGATCTGGGAAATCTTCAAGGATGCAGCCCCCGCTCCAAACTGTCAGGCCTCACTAGTCTATTCATTAGGACATCTCCGGCAGGAAATACGGCAAAACTAGGAATCTTCCCATCAGCGTCATTGTACTCTATACAGGGTTCAGGGTTGTTGTATTCTCTCTGCTTTCTGCCCTACTCGGAGCGCAAGACCCTTATCCGTTGCGACTTGTACGGACGTAACCAGCAACCTAGCTCTGCCGCCACAGTATCAAAAGAATTGTCTAGAGTGCTCCGAGATAGGGTGACGGAAATAGAGAAAGGTTATCTTGCGGAAATAGCGGAAATTCGAAGATCAAAGTAAGTACTTTTCTTTGAGCTCCCGTCGAGTAGCCCCTCATGAGCCCCTCATGAGCCCCTCGTGAGCTTTCTGAAACGTGAATATGGTAAGTGCACCGATACATGTCCGGTCACCATGAGCCGCCTGTAACCCACTAATTCTTATAGGCTAGTGACTGACACTACTTCGATGGTATCGCGCCAATAGTGACGATAATATCGACGTTGCAAACGAGACTGGCCGAGGTAATTATCCCTGTAGCAAGCTCCATCTCCCAATGAGCGATATAGACATACTGTACATACCATACTGTACTAACAGGCCACCATCTATGACAGAATCGCAATATGCTATCCTCCTCCACCTTAAGACACATCTCAAGCTGGAGAAAACGTTGGGTCATGAAGTATTCCCAACACTGAGGCGATCTACAAGGAGCTCAAAATCTCTACAAGCAGACCTCTGTGAGCATATCTGTCCTTTTTTTGTCTCTCCCATTATCTGTTATTTTCCCTTGTTGACCACGTGCAGTATGCAAAGAACTTGATTGCAAAGACAAGCTATCCTTTGATACGAAAGCCTCCACCACACCGAAAAGGAATGAAATCCTTGTCTGGTAGCATGAGCTTGGGCAGACATTTAGCCAGTGTGCTTTTAATCCTGATTGCAATAATTCTATTTGTCCAGGAGCTGGTTAAATGACTCAGGTGATGCCCAAGGAGGTCTCCACGAGAGTATTTTCCTCTAGTAATAGGATACTATATCACCTTTTATCTGTTTCGGAGATTAGAACTATCATGCGCAGTATCATTCTGTAGGGCAACAGCCGACGACGCTGCTAGGCATTGTCGGGTTTTGTGTTTTGTTTGGATCTCCAAGGCCGGCACCATCCGAGTTTTAGAAGGAGCTAGAGAGCATAGCGTGATAGCCTATGGAGAGAGAAAATTGTTCATTCGTGGACAAAGAGCGCGAGAAGTGCTTAAGAGAGGCGACCGGCAACAAACTAGGCCAGCTCAGCGCTAGTAACTGATCATGCGAGCCTCTCCTTTTGGCATTCTCAATCGAACTGGTGGCCGCGAATGCCGCCCGCGCTGACATATGTCTAAAGTAGCGTCGAGTATTAGCTGTAAGATGAGTTTCTTCACATTGTCTGCTGGAGGATTCGATGTTACTGATCCTGTCAAGGTGCGTCGAAAAGATGGTAGCCGATCATCGCTTGCCACAGGAAACACACGGACGGTCGTCGCCTCTGATGACTGGACTAATTTCTCACCTCACGCCAAAACTCTAGAGCAGTTCAGATGTGATTAATCTGAGGGCGCTCCGGGCCGTGCCCGTGGCCGGTGGAATCAGTCATTTCCTTCATGAGTTTACTAGTCATCCAAAGCCTATTTTTATGCACTTCTCCGGCTTCTATCTTGTGCGACCAGGGAGCTCAAAACCCTTGGAAGAACATCCGGAGACAGCTTCCCGACATACCCTGGTAAGTAGAATTAGATATATAGATCTTTGGGGGACCCTTCCTGCACGTCAGGCCAGATCCAGCACATCATACGGAGTAGAGTGTCATTTTCCTTGTCAGGGTCCTGAAGCCCTTGTCGCTCACTGATAGACTAACGTCAACTCCAGGCGATCTTCCCCACTGTTCAAACTTCCCTAGCTGCGACAATGGCTCGTACGTCAAAATCTCCAGTGCGGAGAATTAAGAAACCGCTGGTCTCCATAATTCTTAATTTAAAGGATGTGGGATAGAACGGCAGTCCCACATAATACCCGAGGGAAAATCGAACACCGGGGTCTTCAAAGTTCAGGCAAACTGGTATTCCCGCCTCTAAGTATCCCCACGGCGGGTAGTCCCTAGTTTTCTGTAGGGACTTTTAGAACCCTAGCGTAAACGGTGTCCAAGCTTCCACTTGTCCAGGGTCATCGGATATCGACCATACGAACCGCCGCAGGGACTTCGAGCTCTCGGCCAGGGGTGCCGCACATTTGGTACATTCGGATAGATGCACAATTTGGTATACGAAGCATGGTGCAAGCTCGAGTTAACAAACAGGGCTGCTTTCAGACCAGAGATGTAGGCTCCCGAAAGCAAATGTTTATGCAGCGGAGCTCTTTCGCTACATGTCCAGCCCAGTTCGGCTTCTGTTGCAGCACACTGTCAAGGAAGATGCCGTGAAGGGCCACTGGAATCGGAGAGCATACCCACGCAAGGATCCTCTGTCCCTGGATAGATGGCAGCTATTACTCTGTTAAAGCGAACTAGCAAGTTGCCTAGTCGTGGGAAGTATCGAGAGGTAACTTCTACACTTGTCTCTCTGAGGATCCATGAACCTGGTCAAGTACATGGAGGGGAGTACCCTGCAGCCTTTGCCGCGATATTTTTCATACAGTCGAATCGAAATGTTTCATGGCGTCACGTCAACAAGCAGGTACAAACTGCCGAATCCTGACGTCTGCATGGTTTGCTATTCCTAGTGCTGCATGCTGAGCTTGGACCCCAAGTATCATTGGGCACCTAGGATCTACATCTTGGCTGAAGAATTGCAGATCAACTCGTGCGGAGGACGACCATGCACCACCACTTTGATCACAGCACTAGAGGAACTACTGGCCCTCAATGTAGCCGCCGTTATTTTTTACTACAAGCGCAGCCACTGAAAATTTGATCAGGTGTATTGCCCCTGTCGACAGGGCAGCACAGGTCCAAGTATGATTGGCGAATTCCTCTAGTAACCATCACGTCCACGAGGACAAACAGAAAGCTTATGGATACTGATAGTTTGATATATGCAACACCTCCAGCTTCTTTGTATACTGCTAGGGACCTGTCATAACGGTAGTTCGCGGCAAGAAATGCCGTCCGTTTCTCCAGTACGTTCATTACTGCTCCAAATGTCTTTGCAACTACACAAGCCACGCTGCTGTATGATGGGTTGCTATTATGGATGGTTTGCATATGGTGAAGTATTGTTCACCGCTCGAGTTGACTCGGTTGAGACGCTCCACTCCAATGTAATTCATCATAATAGGATAGATATTTCTTATCCGAGAATGACGGGGTGGGGGTACATAGGTCATAAGACATCTGCTATAGTATAGCAGATCTCTATCTTATCGTCAATTTCTGCCCAGCCCCTCCTCTTATGACGGTGAGATTCATGATCTCCGAATCAAGACCCTGAAAGTCATAGCACTAAGCAGTGTTAGAGGAATTCTTAGGTTTGAATCGGAGACTACGATGTTAAAATCTCCACATGATGACAACGCTAAGGGTAATAACACAAGTATACGGGAGTATTCACTACGGGGCTGGCCCACGGTGATAACGGTATCCGATGGTTCCTCCCGCGGTAGGATACAGAAGCCACTCACCTCCGCGCCTAAACCTCCACGGAGGTCGACGAGTGGATATTGTCCCTCACTTCGAAGGATTTCTAAGTCTCCTCAGTAGGTCCAGAAAGGGAGTATATATTGCTCCCCCTTCAGACCTCATGTCGAGACTTGATCCAGACAATCACACATCTGGCGGTGTCTTCAAGATGAGCACACAGGTCCACCTCCCTGAAAATTCCCACGGGAACGAAAATGTCCAGGGCACACCAACCCTGTCCCTTCTCAGCCAAGAGTTATTCAAACCATATTCTCATCAGTCAGCTCCAGCTGAATCTGTTGCTGTCAGTTACCTTCGAGCCCAGGCCATAGGAAGAGCATACGGTATCTACCCATTCACTTCATGAGAGATGAAGGAAACATTGACTGACGTTCTCACCCAGGTCTTACCGTCCAAGATGTGCTGCATCTCACTCCAAAGTTCTGGCAGATGCATACCGATATGGCCATGGGCATGGATGCTGCAGCTCTTACGCTGGTGACTATCCAGTACAATCTTGCTGCAGGGACAATTGCACCCTACATGAAGAAAAGACCCGATCTTGTGCAGCTTATGGACAATATCTTGCAGTTCAACTATTCGTAAGTATCTCACTAGAAGTGCACTGAACTTCCTACTCTCATCACCCGATACTAACAAGCGTTACAGTGCTCAGTTCCTCTTAACAGAAATTGGACACGGTCTGGATGCTGCCAACCTTGAGACCAGGGCTACACTTCTCCCAAATGGCGAATTTGACTTCCACACCCCGACTGCAAATGCAGCAAAGTAAGGTGTTTCATCAGAAACGAAATACGAACGTTATTGACAACGTCTTTTAGGTACATGCCGCCAACGTCTCCAGTAGGGCTTCCACGCGTAGCTGTTGTTATCGCCCGACTCATCGTCAAAGGCGAAGATCGCGGTGTTAGACCGTTCATTGTCTGGCTGAACGATGGCCATAAGATGTGTGATGGCGTTACATGCAAGTAGGTTGCTATGTTAAATCTCATATTACCTTGTTATTTGTGCGACTAACATTCTCGTCACAGGGTCCTCCCTCGCAGGACTGGCTCAAAACCTGTCGATCATTCTCTAACGTACTTTAACCACGTACGTTTACCGGGTTCAGCACTTCTAGGATCTCTCGATACACCTGTCAACATGCGTTTAAACTTTCTGGCCACTATCTGGCGCGTTGGCGTTGGCACTCTCGCCCTTTCGACTTCCATGATACCGATGCTAAAGAGAGGTCTCTATGTGGCTGGAAAGTACAGCATGCGACGAACAGTCCAAGGATCACATAACAAGCCAATGGCGATTATTGGCTTCCGTACACAACAGCGTCCAATCCTGCATGCCCTGGCGCAGGTATATGTATTCGATGCGTATGCTGAGGACAGTGCCAGGTTGTTTGTGGACACCCGTATCGAAGGGCCAGTCCGTCATGGCATTGGGACTGTTCTTAAGGCAGTGGTCAATCAAGCTACACAAGGCAGTCTCCACTCCCTAGCAGAACGATGCGGTGCACAGGGCCTTTTTGAGTACAACAACATCATTGAGTCACAGCTTGAAGGAAGAGGAATCTCAGTTGCAGAGGGAGACGTCTTGGCACTATGCATCCGTAAGTGACAATCTACCGTGAGTAGCGCATGGAACAGCAGCTGATGATCTGAATACAGGGCTAGCCTCCGAGCTTCTGTTAGGGAGATATCAAATGCCAGCGCCAAGGAACCCTCAGAGCTTGCTGGCACTTCACGAGAGAGGCCTGTTCAAGGAATGCTGGGGTTTGATGAAGACCATAAAAGGCGGACATCGCAGTGATGAGTTTAACAATCTGATCCTTCCTCGTTGCCAGCCCCTTATTGAGGCAATTGGCCAGCGCATGGCATATGAGGCAGCTTCGCAGGCAGGCGTCCACCCAGATCTGCTAGCACTCTATGAGATTGGTGCCATAATGCAAGACCCTAGCTGGTACGTCCAACACGCCGGGTTGGGCCGGGAAGCCCAGTTTATGATGGAGGAGAAGGCCTTGAACGCTGTCTTGCCGCGCCTTGAGGAGCTTCTTGAGGGAACTGGTGCTGGGCCGTATTGCGATGCACCCATCCTTTCCCAAGGCGCATGGGATGCTTTTATTGACCGTCTTGTCAAGTACGAGACGCCCCGTTCCGATAAGACCCAGGGAGTCATTAATCGCACCAGCAGGCTATGAAGATACAGGAATGTCTTTCTTTCTTTCTTTCTTTCTTTCTACTACGATGCATCACGGAGGGATTAATGATATTATGATGCCTATGAAGTTTGATCGCACAGGCGTTTAGTCCACTTTCCGCAGATCTGAATTGCTTGCTTTTCAGACAAATATGCTTTCCACTCCAATTGTTACTGGCTTTGGTCTGGTGAATGTTTATTTATGCTTTGTTCGATGGCGCTCTAGTATCTTACTCTCTTGCAACAAATCAAACACCAAACCGGTACTCGACTATTTATAAATGGTTCCTAAGATTTTGAAATTACCCATAAAAACATGACATCTCCCCACAATATCTACCTATTTATCTACTCCGTACATTGCGCTCTGTTAAATGCATCGAAGCCGCCGCACCGGACCCATCCAGTCTTGGCGCCGATCCGTCGCATCACCAATCGCAAACAAGCGTCACTTGCGCGTATTCTGACCTGTTTGACAATTGAGGAAACAGCAAGAGATCCTTCGAATCCACCATCTTCTACGTAGAGAGAAAAATCTGCCTCTTGTCTCTCCATCGTCTGCTTTTCCCTCTCTGTGCTCCCTGCTTTCTTCTCAAGCTCTCTTGGGACTCAATCTGGGGAGCGTTTCGCCGCGGATCTTTGAGGAAACTCTTGAGTTTCGGAAAGAGAGAGCGACAAAGGAATCTATCGCAAAGGGACAAACCGGCCATTCTTAGGTACAGCCCACGTTTAATAATATATTCGATTCTGTATTCATTTCACGCAAATGCTTTTGCAGTTGGTTGACTTGCGATTAGCAGTAATTGGCTATTTAAACCACCATGTCTGTGCCGCCAATTGCCAAGGCAACCTTTCAGGCTGTTGTGATCAATGCCGGATCGAATGTACTCGCTCAGGTTATCAAATCATACCGGGATCAGGTGCGCTTCGCTTTTAGTTTTCATTTTAGTCTGCCTTTTACATTTCCAGTGATCCGTGATCGTAAACTCGTCGTTCTGGTCTGGCAATTTACTGGCGTTCTTGCTGCGTCATCGTTAAATAGCTTGATCTGAACATCGTACCATTTACCCGGTCTCAACATCAAACTGCGCTATTTCAGGCCTGAGGTTATGAAAGCTGACGAATGATTATATCGGAGTTGCTATGGTGGGCACCATAGCTCTCCACCGTCATTGAGAGTTCCAGAAACCCTTTCAGTTAGACGTCAATACACTATTGCAGTTCACAACCTGCGCTTTGATCACCTCTCCACTAACCTTCCTGTGGTTGGAAAATCTCGAAACTACATTCCCGGGAACCACAGAGGAGAAACCGAAGACCGAGAAAGAAGACGGTCACGCCAAAGATGAAAAGAGTTCCAGGGACGGAAAGAAAAGAAGCGGCCTGAATGTCAAGAACACTGTCATAAAGGTGTTCCTTGACCAGACAGTGGGCGCGGCATGGAACACGGTTCTATTCCTGACGACAATGAGTATCCTGCGTGGTCAAGACTACGATAGTGTGGTGGATTCTATTAAGACCGTAAGTGGATTTTTTTTTTGAATTTACATATCTTCTGTAGATATAAAAGGACTCTCAGAGCCCTACCAAGCCGACTTAATCCGCCGCATTTAAAGTTGGAGATGACAATGACTCTTTCAACGAAACCTTGCCTTCTATCTTTCTCAATCGAGATTCAGATGACCCCCGCCGTGAAGTACCGCCGACTGACATTCTATCAACTAGGACTTCTGGCCGATCATGATTGCGGGCTTCAAGATGTGGCCTTTTGTTTCGATTCTTTGCTTCGTGGCTATCCCTGCTGACAAGCGTCTCCTTGTCTCCAGTCTATTTGGTGTTCTTTGGGCTATATACCTCAGCCTCATGTCCGGTTGAGGACGACCGCGGGATAAAGTCGAGGAATCGTTCTGGCTGGGAAGTAGGCTCACCCAGATCTGTGCTGGACCTAAAGGGCCCTGGCATGAACAGCGGGCCGCACAGAAACCTTCTCAGATTTGCCTACCACGTTGGTAGCAGTATTTTGACAGAGTTACGTTTATGACATTCAGAATATGGAAACCTTCTTACTTGGAAGCAATTATGGCATCCACGACTGCAGCATCTAGAATTCTGTCGTGGAAGAAGACATCGATGCCATTCTAGAGTCCTTCTGTTACATCACAACCCTTGTTCTAGAAGACTAAACTCTCCAAAGTCTACGTCTTCTGTGGCAACGTATTCTGCTTAGAGCCGACTAAGCTATAACCATCCTTGTTCTACAACAGATTTCTACTGCAGGGGAATGTCTCAATATCTGCACCAGCGGCAGCACTCCACTTGAAGGAACTGAACACTATGGACAGATGTTTTCGTATACTTAGCGCTCATATCGGGTGCATACGTCTTCAGCGCTAGAAGAAAGGAAGAGATTCCACGGCAAATTGCCCCAGTCTACAGCGCGGCCCTAGACCCTGTCATGCCGTCTGGCCTGCACAAATGCTGCGTCCAGTGGTGGAACTACAGTAATCACTCGAGGGGAAAATCGGTCCGCACGCCACCGGATGGGACTATTCTACGCCCTGTCCACTTCAGCATCGCGCTAGGGACATTCCCTGGCCTTACGATTGGCGTCGTCGTTCTCATGGAGTGTTCATCCCTACAACATCATTCTAGGGCCGGTCAGATATCCTTCTAGAAGGTTGCACCGAGTTGATCGGACCCTTCCTTGCAGGGACGTCCATGACTTCTAGACCTATGAACAGCACGCCATGGGGGCCGTGTGCTTCGAGAAAAGAGAGAGAAGCTTAACGGACGACTTAAACGGATGATCGTACACGGCCCCATTTTCGGCCCCGCGGCATATTTCCATGGATGAGGTTAGTAGACCTCCCGCGGAGAGTTCGACCATGGCGCGCGCGAAGAATAGAAGGCCGATAGAACTCGATGGTTTTATTGTTATCATCCAGTTCTAAGGCGTCGGACTGCAGCCGGAAATAGCGTTCTCGGGCTTTTTTCTGAGGCCGTGAAGGCATTTTTAGAATGATAGTGGAAACAGGAACAGGAATAGGGAAATCACTGTACGGAGTAGGGCATGTCTATGATAAGACCTCGCCCAGAATCAGTGTTCAGATCATCTAGTGTCTGCCGTGAATACGTCTGCCCCGCAATCCTCCATTTTGGGGGCCATTTCTGCGCTACGGAAACCGTATACGACAGAGGAGTTGGACTGGCTGGCCGTTTGTAGCTGCATTACAAGTGTCTCCTAAGGGCGTCCAATGCTTCAAAACTTCTGCTGCGCCGCCAATTGTTGCGCACAGACAACCCACACAGCGAGTCCGATGAGCGAGGGATATCGGCCCATTTATTATTGCTGGAACAATGCGGACGGACAATAAGAGAGGCCAGGCCTGCGTCGTTTGTCTAACCATCGTAGGCAAATGCTGATCCACGATGTTCTTGGCTGGATTAGCCCTGGTCAAAAGCTCTTTGTCTGGCCCCCGTTGGCTGTCGCGAGGATCAATAGCCCGAGTTCACGGAGGCAGGGCACGTTGCGAATTCAGCCCCCAAACCGCTAAATCAGGCCTTCAATGCGAAGAGATCGTCGCGCTCGCTCTCGTATCGCTTCTGTATCCAATCGCATCGGTTGTCGTTTGGGGCTGCAAATAAGGTGCGAACCAAAGCCACGGTGATCGCCCTGACCGTGCTGGACACTCTATCCTCATCTGGGTAACTCGATGGGCATGTAAGGGAACGACTACAACTTTAGCCACCAGCACATCCGTGAGCATGGGTCCGTCAGCTTACGGCCCTTTCCAGTACTAAGCCGCCAGCTAGAAGACTCGTCAGACCAGACTGTACCTACCAGAGTCACATATGTCCTTTGGACCCCGCGTGCTGACCTAACATATTGAATAACTAACTAGTTAACCCCCAACAAGTGATGCCACCACCTGCGAGATCTTTCTTCTACTGCTGTCATTTGTGAGCGACTTACTAAAGGAAGTAGATTCCATTGTGGCAGGGAACCAGCATCAAAACTATCAAGGGGCGTCCAGCTATTGAAGGGTGAGCTGCGGACTTGCTATGAAGCTTTAGGATATTGGTCTTCAAGGTTTGTTTTTTTATCTTTATGTTAATGTGCCTTTATCTCGCTATTTCAAATTTCTCGACGATGTTTCCCATCCTTTGTTTGAGCGCCTGCTGACGAATGGAACGATAGCAGAGTGACATCAGCTATCTCATGCCGTCGCTTGCGGGACTACGTTTTGTTCATGGCCATGCTTCCTTATCCGACACTGCCCTTTTACGCAGAAAGAAGAAGGAGTTCGACTCACCTAATAATGTGGAGATTGTGAGGTCCTTGTCCCATGTCCGTATGCCCAGGGTGTTCCAAGTCGCGGAATCCAAGAACAGCAACAAGCAAGGCTACGAGTCGCCGGACCGTATAATATCGCTTTACTCCCCTAGTCTAAACTCGAACCAGAACAGATCCTCGATGTCGGACCCTACACTGAACGCGATTGTCATTGACGGTTTCGACTCAGAACCCTTTGAGAACCGCTCGTCAACACGGGCCATATCCCCCATGGCTGAACACCCACGCAATACAAAGAGAACCCCATCGGGGCCTCTCAAACAAAAGCTGCACCGGGAGAAATCGTTGGAGAGTACAATGAGGACGTCCGTACACCTAGACTCGTCGGATGAATCGGATGCTGACGATGCTGCGAGCATTGCGTCTTCATCGACTATATCACCAATCTCTGACCACGTACCACATGGATCAGGGACTCGTTGGCGACGTTTCTTTCCTGAGCTGTCTTCTCATTTCAGCCTCATATCTTCTATCGGCCAGGATGCTCAGCAGGGCAGAGTTTCTCCCCTGAGTGACAGTTATCACCACAGTTTCTCCGAGAACCACGTCCAGAATACGACTCGGATAAGTGAATCGTCTATGTCATCGCAAGACCTTCTTGAGAATGGTTCCTCATGTTATAGTCGCAGAAGCTCAATCACAAGTGTTGGCTCGGACTCGCCCATTCCAGATCGCAAGGCAGACGATACTTACTCCGTCATGTCGCCGACAAGGGCAGGGGTCTTCGACGACTTACGCTCCTCACAAAGGTGGTACATGAAATCCTCAAGGGAACACCTCTTAGTCGATGTTCTGGTGAACAAACCCCTACCTGAAGAACCTCCAATTAAGATGTCACCATTGGCGATACGTCGTCCTAATTCGACCTCCGACGATGGTGATCGATCCCAAACTCGGACTTTGGTATTACGCAGCAGCCGTCGCAACGGGTATAGGGACTCTACAATGATTTCCACAACCAGAAAGTATGACTTGGATGCATTGGATGAGGCTTTTCAGCGTTCCAATCCACGAAATATGCCGCAGGCCGAGGAGAATGGACCTTCTCCGTCATTGACGGAAGCCGCTCAGGAACTGGAGGATGAGCTCGCTAAATATGCTGCAATTGAGGAGACACCAGACATCCTTACATGGCCATTGCAGAGAAGCAGAGGTGCTACGGAAATGGTTGCTACGCGATCACCACCTCCGCCGGTCATTCTACGATCATTCAGTCAAGGTCCGTTGTTACCTGGAGAAGATAAACAGGAGCAACGCAGGAAAATGGAAAACGCCAAGTCTTCCCGAGACTCAAAGAGAAATAGAATGATTCGAAAGTCTAGAGCGCGTTTCTCTTTCTCTGTTTCCGGCCTCACTCGCAGAAAAAGTAACGAGTCAGATGGCCATTTTCGTTCACTGAGCAGCCAAAGCCTGGAATCTGCAATTGACGACTTAGATGAAAGGATAAAAGAAAAGCCCAAGATTGGCGTCCTAGTCGGAAGGACAAATGGGTCAGTTGGGTTTAGAAGTCCTATGGCTTCTTTCCATGATTCCGCTAAAATTGCGACGACCGAACTTGATAACAATGGCGACCAATCCCATAAAAGAAGGACTTCGACATCGAGTGAGAAACTACGGCTACAACTCCCTCGTCTTCAGACTGAGAGGATACAGCGTCTTTCGAACCAGTCTATGGAGTCTCATTCTCACGTCAAATGGCACGCTAGAGACAACAGCAACCAGAAAGACGAGCCTCTTCTCTCTGGTTATTATGTAGAGAGCCCCGAGTCGTCCACTCTCAATCGGCATATGAATGCAGTGGAGCTTCCATCAGTATCAGAAACTCCGCAGTGGTTTAATACTCGACGTATGTCCAGTATATATGAACTTGACGCTGGAATGCCGTCCCCTGCTATCAAAGATTGCGATGTCGTACCGGAAGTCAAGATCCCACTACCCGCAGATATCCCGGAGGAAGTCATCCTGGGTATCCTTCAGAAGGTCGATACGCTAGAGGATCTCTTCGCAGTTGCTTTAACGAACAGAAACTTTTACCAGACGTTCAAGCGTCATGAACTCGACCTCATGAGGAACGCACTGTTCAATATGACACCGGCGGCTTGGGAACTGCGCGAAATGAGCCCACCACGGAGCAGCGAATGGCAACATCTGAGAGATCCCGATGCTCCAGTGCCCACATACACACCGAGTCTCTATCTTCACCATTACGTTAAGGATATCTACACATTAGCGCATGTGAAGTCGCTCCTTCTGCTGCGATGCTCATCCTTATTACGGAGAGAGACGGTCAGTGGCCTCGCCGGCCTTGACACGGTTAGAGCTGCAGAGATTGACGATGCACTGTGGAGGATATGGACATTCTGCCGCATCTTCGGATCTGGTAAAGGCCGTGAAAATGATATTCGTGGCCAGATAGACTGGCTAAACGGCGGACAGCAAGCAAAGCAACGAATGAAAGACCCAGCGACTTTGGTGGTCGAATCTTTCAGTATGAATGACGTGCTGTTCGAGCCTCCCCAAGGATTCGCTCAAGGCAACGGAGAGGGTTTGTCCACAGCGCAACTGTACGATATGACTGAGATCTGGACTTGTCTTGGTGTTCTTCTTCAGCCGTGTTACGGAATGCGTGCGGAAGCTCGTCGCTTCGGCGTTTTTGATGGACAGGATATGAAAACGGGGGACATTGCAAAGGAAGAAGCAGTGCTTGGTTAGTATACCTGTTCAACCTCCATCGATGTCAAATGCTAATATTAGAGTACAGAGGAGTGGACTCATTATGTCCTCACGTTGGGACTATCAGCCGTGCTCAGCATCAGCTCTTTATGTCCTGCTGAATCTGCGGAGACAACTTTCCGCAGGGCCCAGAAACTGGGTTTGACCAAATGGTCTCCTACGGAGACTGGGGCAAGCCGCGCATCGTTTCTGAAAGAAGCGGTCTCGCGCGCTTACAAGGAGCGAACTAGAGATTACCTGCAACCGAAACAGGAAAAACCATCTATCGTGGACTCTGGCAATGCATCACCGGATTCGCCACAGTCTAGCCCCAATGGTTCAACCAGTGATGCTTCAGTATATCAGCAGAAGATCCCCGTGGATGGTTTCCCGTGGGAATCTCCTGATGATCAACCTCCGCAGTATAGCGAACAGCCCGACAGTCCCAATGGCGCGGCTACTGAACTATCCCCTATCTCCAACTATCCCTCAGTCATGAACCGTCTTGAAGACCAATGGAGGAGAGAAGCCTTGAGTGCTTCCGGATCCTCTATTGTTCCCGACATGCAGCGTGTTTCTGGAACCAACGTCTTCGTCCCGATATCTACCAGTCGCCCAATGTCTACCGTTCCTTATCTCGGATCGTTGATCGAACAACCAACTAGCGGCCAAATTCTCGATCCTGCAGATGAAGCCATATACAGGATGGTCTACCAACTCGGCTTCACAGAAGACGATGCCAAATGGGCCCTCAAGATCACCGATACAGGCGACTCCGTCAAACCCGACGCTGCCGTCAACCTTCTACTCAGGGAGCGCAAGAAGCGCGAGCGCGGTAATCGGTTCTCGAAGCTGAAGCGGGGCTCCTCAAACATGGATCATCCACCGGGTACTCCCCTCCTTGATCCAAAGTCTCTATCGAATGCCCCCGGGTGGAGATGGGCTTGACTTGACTTCACTTCACCTCACCACAATTCCGCGCGTTATCTTGTTTTTTTGTAAGATTCTGTACTTAGAATCGCTTGTGAACATACGTATTGTTGACAATCGTTCGATACCCTATTCCCATTCTAGAGATTTGTTGAGCTTCGATCTGTATACATATGTCTCTTTGCCTTTTTATATATTCTCGTCTACTATTCCCATTCATACAAGAAAATGTGTTACGAAAACGTTCTTGGAAATCGTTCGGGTATTAGGTTAGAATATCATTTGGTTTTACTGTTACACTAAGAAAGTCATACATTAGATACATTCCATAGCAGTCTCGATTCCCATACGAGCCCAGCACGTCATTAATATTTGCTTCAAGTTCGTGTATCTCATTCTCACATTTCCAGGTTGCAACTCGATTTTAGAAAGCAACCGTCGAGGCCAAACCGTCCAGCTCACGCTTGAAGTTCCTGTGCTGAGAGATCTGGTAGAAGAACTGGCCAACAAAGTCCTTGGCGTCCTTGAGGATCTTGATGGTCTCGCTGAAGTTCTCCGGCTTTTGCGTACCGTGGGCAGTGACGACACCGTACCATTCTGTGACGCCGCTGCTGCCGGCGTTGGCGACCTTGAGACCGGGCACGATGGAGAGGGTTTCCTTGACGAGGTCGACAGCCTCGCCGGTAGCACCGAGAGCCTTCAGGTGGCCAAAGGTTTCGCTGATCCAGTACCTGATCTGGCCGTTCTTGGCCAGGGTCTTGATGTGCGAACCACCGGGGATGAAGGTCGCATCGAACATGGTCGAGCGCATACCGTCATAGAAGTGGTCTGGGGTAACACCCTTGCTAGTTGACTTGTCCTCGCCGTCGGCGAAGATAGGAGAGCGCTTGGTACCAATGATGAAAGGTAGGGCCTTGGCGGCCTTGACAGCGTTCTTGATGCCAGTGAAAGCGACAGGGTCATAACCGTCTCCGATGAGGATAGCGATGCGACGGCTCGCGATGGTTGGCACCCTGGGTGCGAATTCGAGTTGAGAGAGATGCGGTGCGGTCTTGCCATGGTTCACCATAAGGGCTTTGGTGGGGATAGGAGCACCAACATTCTCAGCAACCTTCTGGGCAAGGCCGAGATCGATCTCAGCCAGACGCAGTGCCATACGCTCGTAAACGATGGGGTCATCGCAGTGGTCCAGCTCAAAGCTGAAGGCCTTGGCCATGTGGAGCTTCTCGTGTTCCGACATGGAGTTATAGAACAACTGGGCCTGCTTGTGGTACTCGCGGAACTTGTCGCTCAGAGCACGCTGCTTGAAGCCCTGGTTCTTCTCCGGGTAAGAGACAAATCCGCCGTTCTCAGGCTTCGTTGGAGGGACAGCCTGGAAACGGTTTGGCCAGTAGTTCACCGTGCCAGCGGTGATCTTGTGACGCATAGCGCCATCGCGGTTGTGGTTCAGGACGGGGCAGACAGGTCGGTTGATTGGGAGCTCTTCCCAGTTGGGGCCCAGACGGGTGATCTGAGTATCAAAATAGGAGAAGTTACGGCCCTGGAGCAGAGGGTCGTTGGAGAATTCGATACCGGGGACGATGTGGCTGGTGCAGAAAGCAACCTGCTCAGTCTGGGGGAAGAATTCGTCCACGTTCCGGTTCAGCTCCATCTCTCCAATAATGCGGACGGGGAACTGATCCTCGGGCCAGAGTTTGGTGGCATCCAGAGGGTCGAATTCGAACTTGTCCTGGTCCTCCTCGGGAATCACCTGGATTCCAAAGTCCCACTTGGGGTATGCCTTGTTGTCGATGGCCTCCATGAGGTCCTTGCGGTGGAAGTCAGGGTCCTGTCCAGCCAGCTTCAGAGCCTCATCCCAGACCAGAGAGTGAACACCAAGGTGAGGGATCCAGTGGAACTTGACAAGATGGCGCTTGCCCTGCTTGTTGACCAGGCTGAATGTGTTGACACCAAATCCCTGCATCATACGGTAAGATCGTGGGATAGCACGGTCAGACATGGTCCAGTGGAACATGTGCGTGGCCTCCGGGTGAAGAAAGACGAAGTCCCAGAAGTTGTTGTGAGCTGACTGTCCTTGGGGAACCTCGTTGTGAGGTTCAGGCTTGACGGAGTGAACTAACACAAGAGTTAGCAGACCCAAACGATTTCAACAGCGGCATCAGTGTACGGACCGAAGTCGGGGAACTTAATGGCATCCTGGATGAAGAAGACAGGAATGTTGTTTCCGACAATATCCCAGTTACCCTCGTCGGTGTAGAACTTGACGGCAAATCCTCGAACATCACGGACGGTATCGGCACTGCCCTTGCTTCCCTGCACTGTCGAGAAGCGGACGAAGACGGGAGTGTTTCGTGAGGTGTCGGTCAAAATGCCGGCAGAAGTAAGCTCCTCAATGCTCTCCTTGAGCTTGAAGTTTCCAAAGGCACCAGTTCCACGGGCATGCACTACTCGTTCCGGAATACGCTCATGGTCGAAACGATGAATCTGCAAGGTGTTTAGCAATTGCCACGGTTTGGGTCCAACAATTACACGAGGACTCCTCTTACCTTTTCTCTGGCAAACTGGTCCTCCAGCAATGATGGGCCCGTGTGGTTTTTGTCCACGACTCTCAGCCAGTGGTCAGTATCGCTGATAGCGACGCCGTGGTCACTTCTCAAAGTCTCCTTGGATTCGTTGACGTTTTCTGTGTTGCGCGCCAGATCCACCACCTTCTTGTCCTTGGAAGCAGCACTCTTGATGACATCCTGGGCCTTCTGGAGGCCACTGGAAATTGTTGCAGCCATTATGTTGTGTGTGATATTCTGCTCAGCAGTTGAGTTGCGCTAGGCTTCCCTATCCTGGATCGAACAATTGGGGACTGAATAACCGATACCTGGTGCGACCGTGTGGGGTTAATAAATAATAGAGCCAGCTCGTCTGTACATGAGAAATCATCGTGCCGTGAATGGATGGCAGCGTGCTTTATGTACTGCTGAGCCCGTCATTGTTGTATCTCTTGTTGAGCGTCGCGCGGAACGTAAAAATGACGTTAGTTAAGTACATCCGGGACGTCACCTTGACAGCTTAGCATCGCGCCCGCATCCATTGGCGCCGTAGTAGTTCCTCATGGAGCGAACAAGCCATACGGATGGGGTTAGGAATGCCCATCACGCAGGATTTCCTTTCAAATTGTTCGATCCGAGCGGGGTCTGTGGTTCCTGTGGTTGTTGCGTGTACAGAAAAGCAGGTCGATGACGATACGCGCAGCAGAATAGCGAGGGAAGCCACGAAGCTTAATGATCCCAACTACGGAGCATCCTGAAGACAATTCATGGGAATTCGCATTCTGTCTCCGGCCTGATTAACGTCAAGAAAGCCGTTTTCAGCTGCGAAACAGAGCGAGAGCTCAGTGGTTGCAATCGGCAGTCAACATCGGGCGTCTCGCAACTGCACTGGACGATCTACATCTCTCTCACGTATCAAAACTGTCAGATGTTATTGCATCCTCTATGCTAGACAGAGGTTACTCAACCGGGTTGGCCCTCGTAGCTATAGTACTCTACGGCTCTTTTTCGTGGGGATACCAGAATTCGATGTCCTATATCCCGTAACATCACCGTTCGTCCAGTGCTCCATGTCTCTACGGTCGACAGAACCTAGTCCATGGCCAAGGTTCCAGGAAGACGCAGAGAACCCTATCAGTGTGGACATTCACAATTTTCTGGACTGGACTATGAAGCTTAGGGCTTCGAGTGGTTTGGCATGCTCGAGAAGAACCTCTTTTGTCTCTAGCTGCCCATATCTGACCACATCTGGCCACTTGTCCCATCCTGAACCCACAGATATCTTACACGTGGGAAGAAACGGTAGTCATTATAGATTGCACATCGTGCGCAACTCCAACCAAGTTCATGCGTAGCAGACTGCATGGAATCGCATGGTAGGAAAGGAACCTCGAAACCTAATCTAATACAACAAGAACTCCTTAGTCGCATACGATAGAGCATCGAAAACTGGGATATTCGTCGGGGAAGAATGAGAGATAGCAGCACGAACAAGCTTAATCCTAGTTCAGTTCGCAATCAATCTGGTTTGGTTGGTGGTGCGGGGTATCTAGACCAGACTATCCTGAGTCCTGAGGGAACCCGGAAGCAACCGAGGTGGTTCTAGGCCAGAGATGTTAGTAAGGCAGAGTTGAGAAAAAGAAAGAAGACCATCATGTAGAAAATCCGATGTCATCATCTATCAGTATCGGCTCTTCAGTTGGGAATCGTTAATCTAGTAGTTGATTACTTGACACCAGCCATCGATGAGTAAAGGTTCCCCAGGGCCTTGCGGGTCTAGAAGCGAGTTGGTTTATTAAAAGTGAACCCACCCTCATCGATCGTTAGTTGCTGGATGTAATAATATCTGTCTACTGAGGTCTGGCAGTTTTGCTGTAGCATGTGTAAGTAGAGGTTGAGCAGGTATCACTACTGATTCGGAAATTCACTGCACCATATCTGTCGTCTTTCGGAAGGCATTTCCGGGATTATCTCTCCACGAGTCACCGTGCAGTAAAGATAAGCAGTCGACCTTCGGTTTCGAAGTTCAGGTCTCGAGTAAGCGAGCTGGCGTCCAGGACCTAAGTACCTAGTTAGCAGTGACGTTACGTTAAACAGAGGGCTGAGCCCACCTAATAATTGTCCCTACTTATGGAATTGTTGGACGGCCCCACCGAGAAATTCCCGAAGATCGCCAACACAGGATGACGGCAGAAAGGGAGATAGTCTACAACTCAAAAGACAATAATCCGAGACTCTCCTGGTTTCGGACAACAGGGTTGGGCATATTATGAACGTATCGAGTCGGAATCTAACGGACGGCCTGCCCTGGGTTGCTCCAACAACAATAGATAGAGTATTTTGACAACTGCGCACAACATATCGCTAGCGATTGCTGCAGACACCGCTGAAGAGAATCTCAATTGACCACAATGGCGAGTTCTGGAACACAGGGGGTTTATCTGCAATTGAAGTTGACAGCTGGACAGGCATGATAGAGGGATTCTGTGGAAGTCGTTTCGACAATGGTCATTGCATTACCGACACGCAGGGCACACCAGTCAGAGCTAATAATCGTCAGAAGGTATGCACAGATGTCGCCGCCGTAGATTCCTGTAGGGCCGGCCACATTGCGTCTCAATATAGACACTGCACATTAGCTAGTTTGTTCTTGAAGCTGGCTAGATGCCGGTGCGATCGCCTGCAATCATTGCTGCCTGCGGCTGTTTCTTGCATACCAGGACTCCTCAGTTCTCTGCGACAAACTTGCCTGGACTATTTCAAGGCCATCATTGACGAATCCTCGTTGCAAGATGTGGTCGATAAGGACGCTAAGAGAGCAACCCTTAAGGGCGCTGACTTTCTTATGTGTTAATGGTCATCTCGTAACGAACTATCGATCGATCCCTAGGGATACATAGATGGATGCATATCGCACAAAGTGTATTACTATTATTATTATGACTCCACAGATGGCAGTTCGACTGCTGTAAATCAGTGCTGATCCTTTGAATTTCCCGACATTTGCAAGGATGATCTGCAGACCACGAGTAGTCCATGTGATAATTCATCGATTAACCAGCCCTGTCCGGCCACTATCGAAAAATAAAGATATGACAGGTGCACGGCTATCCTGGGAAACAGAGACAGAAAAGAATACAAGTCGCACTGGGCAAAGCGACTGGCGGATGATCTGCGACGGTCGAGATTCGCCGTGGTCAAAGTAACTTGCGCCGTCCGTCTTTTGTGGGGAAGAAGACAACGCAAGGGGCCAAAGCTGAGAGCTTTTAGCGTACACAGATGAACTGAACCTCCCCATGATGGCCCACTGGTTGTTTCTAACCCGTGGAACAGTGTGCGGAAGATTCCTTTTTTTATCCCGCCCAGCACCGCCTAGGTTCGGTTGGCGACTTTAGCAACTGTGGTTCCTGACAGCTTGGACCAGTCTGGCAATCGTATGGATTGGCTGAGTTTTGGGGAGACGGACCCTGATACTTATGGCAAGGGGAACAGGTCAACTCGACCCAATCTTGGTGATGCATTTCCGCTATCGCCCAATACTACTGCCTTTTGTGCTGTTCATAGCGACCTTATTCTCGATCGACGCCAATTCTCAAACTCTCCATTGGCTCTGTATCCGGACCGATGGCCTCTCCCTTGGCTCGCGGCCCACTGCTAATGCGAGGGGATCCTATTCAGAGTTTCCATACCAGCTTGAGACACGGAACTATGCGCATCTGTCGTCCATCCCAAGTCGCCATAGGAGCCTTGGAGAATCCACCGGAGGATAAGGCCGGTTGTATGTAGTGGCGGGACCTAAGGCATCGTCACCGCCCTTCCCGTTGATTAAAAGATGGCGTCTCTCCAAGCTCCACGGGTTCTTTGAGCGTATGCGTATGTTGGGCTGGCGTGGTTTCAAATTGCGTGCAAGATGCATTGTTATCATTGTGCAAAGAGCTTCATTGACCGGTGAGAAGACCTCAGTATCCCTTTTCTCGATTGACAACCAGCAGCAACTAATGACCTTTCTAATCAGAGATGAGTTCGAAGGCCATCGTCAATCACATATAGAACGACAACAACGGCTCCATGCAGGTATCGCTGAAAACGGATTAGGGAGCAGCATCCGTGCGAGGAAATCTCGACATGGGGTTTTACGCGCACCGGAAGTGCTGTTATCTTTGGCAGGGAAGACACTAAAGAGTATGGATATATCTCAGGAGAGGGACTGGATGTTTTGTCTATCATGAAACTGATAAGATCGTGTAGGTTCGGATGAGACGCCATCGGCCGTGGACAGTTTCCAAGATGCGCTGCGTTTCTTCCCTCCTTACACAGAGAAGAGCGATGGCGGAAATCAGATGTGCGAGTGCTTCTGTCCGGACTGTGACGCTATATACTCCTCGTCGTATGTTCCAAAGAACTGGCTTCCATACCCGTGTCATTCTGACATTCTCCTAGTGCCGAATTGAAGCAACATCACCTTACGAAGTATTGTCCTGGCAGCGCAATAGTCGTATACGTTATGACGCGGGACCGGTAGGTCGATTACTCCGTCGAACAATAAGCATCCCTCAGGCTAGGGTTTGTATCTAGTCTTGCAAGTCGCGTTAACCTGGTTGGCCATCATATTAGGCTCATCAAGAGGGGCTATCGGGTCGAAAAGAGGTTAATACCCTTGGATGCGCAGCCGTTCCGAGTCGCATGTGAAAAGTGCGGAGAGCAGTTCTCCAATGAGAATGATCGGGACGCACATCAGAATATGCGTAAGTCATACCCTGTCTCCATTGATAGATCATATCTGATGGGTTCCTAGACGAAACCCAAGATCTCGAGTGTCTTCATTGTGGACTGAGATATGATACTTCGTGAGTGGACTCCAAGCTGTTCTTTTCTTGTCCTCTTCATGCTAACAAGTTCGGTCAGCTATGAGCTCGATGCGCATTACGACTGGCATGACGACATGGAATACCGTCAGCTGCGGGAGTGCTCTGAGGACTCGACCAGCTCCGATCACAGTAGGAGCCCTAGTTTGGCATCCTCGGGCAGATCGGGCCCCATGCCACCGCAAGCTCCAATACCGACGATCGAAACCGCCGTCACCAAGAAGCCGTCCTCTACAATCTTACGTGGGCCTCAGAAGCTGCGAGAGTCCTGGCCTCTAAGAAGTAGGTCGGCACGGCTTCGAAACACTTCAGTTGGAGGGGACTGATGTGATTATAGAGAATCCCCAAAGAGACGATGACGAATTGGTTGCTATTAGCTTTTCCAGTGCAGAGGAACTCGAACGCGGTAAGACTACTGCCACATATCGATTGTCCACAAGATCTCGTCAACTGACCGTTGTCAGTTCATGCTCCAAATGGCATTCTGCAAGAAGGCTACGGCGGGACTCTGCCGCTGTCTCCGATCAGTCAGTTAATGACAATTACTGAGATGAGCACTAATTGTGAGTGTTTTCAACAGGTCGCTGTTCTAACTGAATCTTCTAACATGGAAGCAGCCCATGCTCCCACTACTGGGTCAGATGCAGACAAGACAACGGTCACCACCCTTTGCGAGGAAACCTTTCTTCAGCCCAGCGAGGTGGGCGAATACCAGGACGATGCCTCCTGTGACTCGGGGGCTACTGCAGACGGAGACAACACCAAGAAGGATTCCCTTTTTCGATCAGTGTTCGGCAAGAAAATATCGCGAAGTAAGTAGTCTCGCTACCCAAACTCGGAATATGATCGCTCACCCGCTGTAAGGCCTATCTCACAGTAGTAGTACTTCTGCTGGCAAGAAGTTGATCAAGAAGGGAGCCATTCGCTTTTCCATCGTATCAAATCGGCTAAAGAGTGATAATGATTCGATTAAATCCGGCACTAATGCCAGTGAACGGAGCGAGAGTCGCAGTGGCAGAGATTCTCCCGCACTGAAAATAAGAGTGGGTGATATCTCGGACTCAGACAGCGGCTATGGAGGTTCGCCCAAGGGCGCTCCTGGGCCCTTCGTTCACATTCGTACAGCTTCAGATGGTTCCTTCGCCAACGATGTTTGTGGACGGCAACGGGTACTCTCCATGGAGCAGATTGCTTTCCTATACTTGCAGATCAGCGAATGTATCTCGTCCACTCCATTAAGGACGAAAGCTAGTACTATACAATCTCGAGCAGAGTCGGAATCTAAACGAGGCAATCTGGAAGATGCTGCCGCCGAATATCTCGACATGCTCAACATTTACAATGAGAATCCGGCCCTAGATATTGACCGCATGTCCAGGGCAGGGATATTGCATGAACTGGGTCGCATATATGAAAGGTTGAACCAACCTTCAGAATCAGAATGGTGCTTTCTCGAAGCGCTTGGGTTATACAAGAGGACTTTTGGCCGTGATTATCCAAGGAACTTCTGCATTCTCAACGATATGGCTACATTGTGCGAGAAAGACGGATACGCAACTGAGGCGGCAGAATTATACGACCGTTCGCTCGCAGGTCGCTTGAAAACACTGGGTCAGAATGCGCCGGAAACGTTGGGCAGCATGCAGGATCTTGCTACCATCAAGACCTCTCTCGGTGATATTGAAACGGCCGTTCTCCTCTTCCAAATGGTCGTCCCAGCATTGGAAACAGTTTTCGGTCTCCAACATGAGAATACCTTGACTGCGATGGATAATCTGTCTATGCTCTATCAAAAATTGGGGCTAAACGAAGAGTCGCGAGATATTTCACGGAAGATGATTCCATACTGCAGGAGTGTTTTTGGTATCGACAGCTCAATGACGAGGGATGCCATTGCAAAATACCTCAAGACCTCGGACAATTTCGACTTCTCGCCGGACGTCAAGG
The DNA here is from genome assembly GCF_004022145.1 of Paecilomyces variotii. Classification (NCBI taxonomy): domain Eukaryota; kingdom Fungi; phylum Ascomycota; class Eurotiomycetes; order Eurotiales; family Thermoascaceae; genus Paecilomyces; species Paecilomyces variotii. Next base: position 750,297 of record NW_021167147.1, on the reverse strand, counting down.
AAATCCTGGACCACTACCGACGGTCGAGACAGCCGCAGTCCCTGAGGGTCTTGCAGGGCCTTGGTCGAGCATATATGGACGCAAATCTAAACAGAGACGCCGTTGATCTCTTCCAAAGCCTATTCGAGGCCTTGACCTCTGTCAAGGGAACTGACGCCCCTGAAACCCTCGATGCCCTTAGTGCGCTATGCGTTTCCTGCGAACATCTCGACGCATTGGAGCAGGCCATTCAAGCATACGGTCAACTCATACAAATCGCCCGGAAGACTCCGCCGGATCATCATTCCCGAAGACGCATGGACTATGCTCAGAAGCGAGTAGCTGACTTGCGCCATCGCCAAGACGTGCTTTCAGCGGAGAAGAAGGCATGGGGTCTAAACGAGGAAGGGCCATGTGGAAATTGTCAATCTCCCACAAAGAGTCTATGCAATGGTAAGACACTAGCTGCCTCCTTTCTCCATCCTTCCTCACAGTAAATTATCCCGGAATCCAACAAACATACTAACCAAAACAACCCAGGCTGCCACATGGTCCGATACTGCTCTGAAAACTGCCAGAAGAAGCACATGCCCACGCATAAACCTCGATGCATCCCATCCATCACACTTCGCCAATCCAAATCCGTCGCCATAAAACCAAAATGCCCCAGTTTAATCAACGATACAGCCCTAGCGAAAATCGCATCAAAAACCAAAAACAACTCTTCCACTGCAAATATTACCTCCTCATATACTTTCTTCCTCGACCAACGCAACTTCACCACCTTCCGCATGAAACTCAGCTCCGTCGTGAACACCATCATCCTGTTCTCAGCCGACGTCAGTATTCAATACATGGTACTAGACAGCTCCGTTTCGGAGCCATCACCACCGTCAGAATCCTCAGAGGAAGAAAACACTCAAACAACCGAGTGGATCACCCCCCAAATGCAAGAATACGTATCCGTCTCGCCGCCCTCTCGTCCCTTCGCGACATACCTCGTCATTGCCCCAGGGAAGGAAATGCTCCGCGAGCAGATCGATAGACGCATCCACGCGCGCAGCGGAGGTGGGGAACGTGAAAAGTTCGAATCCCTCAGTATCCCGGATAACGACTTGATTGAATATTGTCAAGGGACGCTTTTGAACGGATACATGGGCGAGGCATTCATGTATGTTCTCGAATGGATCTGAGGGATAAAAGGGGAGGTTTGTATAGTCAATCGTACTGGTCATTTTTCTTCCTTTTTCAACTTCTTCTTTTGGCATGGTTTATTTTGTCTTGGGTACACTGTAAATTTGACGAGGAGTTTCATATCTATCTTTTCATGTTTGAGTTATATTCTACCCGAGAGAAAAAGAATGTCTAATTCCTTTCACTTAAGAATTGATATTTCACCGATAATGCGATAATTTTATTGGATTGATCGACCGGTTAATACTCCTGTACGTATCTCAAGCAATGAGTATAGTTGCTGTAGTGAATTGCGACCAGAACAGAAGAACAAATGTCAAAATGGGGAATATATATTGGGTATTCTAGTCATACACGGTCTCTTGGATCCGGGACCCACACACAAGAGAAAACCTTCAACACTCCCTACAAAGATACAGACATCTAAAAGATACAAACGTATCTGTTCTAGAGAAACATCAGCCGCCAACACAACTCATCTACAGACCGAAGTCACTTTTTGCACAATCTTGCAGTCGAGAACAAAAACTAACGCTCAAAACGGAAAGGACAGACATATCATGCTCATAAACTCGTCCGCGAAACGAGGTTAGCGGTCATCAAGTGGAGGGGCCTTCTTCCTCGTCAGATTTGTAATGGTCATCGTCGTCATTGCCGCCCCAGCCTTGTGCCTCCAGGCTCAGGGAACGGATTCCGAAACTCAGAATGAAGCCAACAAATGCTACTGCACCAAAGACGCCGAATGCCAAAACCTCGCCTTTGTGCCCAAGCTTGAGAGCAAGTGAAAAGAGGCCACCAGAAAGGAACGGACCGGCTGCACGACCCGCCGCTGAAAGGGTCTGGGCAAGGCCATTGAGGGCTCCAAGGACGGAGTGATTTGGAGCAGTATTTGTGATCTAACATGCGATGTCAGCGATGTTCATCATAGTCATCATGGGATACTTACCAGCAGGAGAGCGCTGGTTAATCCACCAACAGCAGCCACGGTCTTCACTAGCAATACGAAGCACAACTCAGCGGCGAGAAGCGCAGACTGGGTCGTCAGACCACCTTCTTTACTCTTGTAACCGACAAACGGCATGAGGACAAATGATATAGCGAAGCCAAGCAGGCCTGCACGGTACGATGAGCGGTTGCCCATCTTGTCCCTAAGCTTTCCAAAGATGCAGATCTGAAAGATGATGGTCACAACTCCGGCGAACCCTTGGGAGAGTCCAATCTCCTGGGGGGATAGATCGCGTCCAGAAGGCGGGTCAGCTTGTGCAAAGATCGGATATAGAGAGTTGAACGACACATTGCATAGAGCGAAGATCAAGTACGTAAGAAGAAGGAGAACAGTATCCCGGTTGAAGATCTCATCCTTCGTAAGCTCTTCGTGATGAGTGTGGAAACCTTGAGAAGATTCCGATACCGAATCAAGGTCACTGTCATGGTCATGGTCGGGGTGGGAGACAGGTCTGTAGTTATAGGGACCACTGTACTGAGCCCGAAGATACGTCGGACGCGACGAGCTAGTGAATTGCCACAGCCAGCTGAAGAGGTTACGAACTCTCTGTCCAAAATCTGGCAGATTTTCCGCATCTTCGAGACTTTCTTCGAGAAATATGACTGTGAGGATGAAATCGACGAGCAAGATAGCGGCGGAGAGAAGGTTCGGGCCAATATATGGATACGGATTCGGTTGATCCTTGTTGAAAGGGTTATTCTTGAAGACCAGCAATCCACCCAGGACGGGTCCAGTTATTCCTCCAATCCCATAAAGCACAGGCAGATATGTGAATGCTTTAGACTGGTTACTGCGATCGGTGATCTCACCCAGACACGTCGACACCAGGCCTTGGTTTCCGTTCACTACACCCATCAAGGCCTGCACCACAATCGCTTGCCACAGGGTACGGCAGAATCCAAATGCAACGAAGCATGCTGCCGTCAACAAGGTTCCAAGGAGTATGACTGGTTTCCGACCAATTCTGTCCGACAGCCAGCCCCAGAAGTAATTGGTGACAAACTGCGCGAGAGCGAAAGCGGAAGCAATCGTACCGACGTAGACCCCGACTTGCTCCTTTTCCACCTCTGGGAATGATGAGGCCATGTCTGGTAAGTAAGGGCTGATCGAATTCAACGCTGTTTGCTCCGACAAGGCAATCATTGCCAGCACGAGCATTTGCTTAACCGGCAATGGGGAACGGGTAGAGGTGTCGGCACCCTCATTGTGCTGGTCGTGCGAGGCATCTTGGGATGATTCAGATTGCCCAGAATTGGGACGGCCTCTGGATTTTGGGGGCGATGTCGCGAATGTCTGGTAATGCTGGGTTGAAGAACCCCGCCTGTTGATGGGCTGCCGAGCGTCTGCGGTCATCTCGGAGATGTCTATGAGACGTAAGGCACTTTGAAAAGCCCAATTCGATCAAGTACCGGCCTTCACGGCCCAATGTATAGCTTCCGGGGCGTTCGCAGTGTGTCTCTCCCAGGCGTGCGGCGGTCAATGGCTCTTGTGAAAGGGTGGCGGGGGCCGAGTCCACGGTCCTAGTCGCGTGCGCGGAACTCAAGCGATATGAGAACGGTGGAGTCAGTCGTTACTCGTTAGTCAACGCCGGAGGGCGTAGCGTAGTGTTTGGCACTTCACGACACTCTGCATCCTCGAAAGAGACATCGAGATGAAGAGAAGAGATCGCAAAGAAACGCGAGGCTGACGGAATGAGGCGTTTCTGGCCAAGCAAGGAAGAACAAGGCAAGCTCGCCCGCACTTATGTAAGCAAGTCTGAGCCCGAAGAGGAAGTCCGAATTACTCATCGATCTAATCTGATAAGATTCTTCACTCCATGATGCTATTGTCATTCATATAGAGACCCATTAACAGGAGCACTATGAGTTCCTTCTAGCTGTCTCAAATTACCTCCTGCCGTCATAGATGGCTCGATAAGAGAGCTATCAGAGATGACAGGTTCGTCACAAGAACTTCAGCATACTTGAGTGTGCCGCAGAAAAGATACCAGACAGAGTGGGTAAGATGATGTTCTGCATTTTGAGTGTGGTGTTGGCGTAAAATTTGGATTGATATCAGAACCAATCTAAACGTCATCCGAGTCATGTAAGGTACGTGACTATTTCTCCTTTGCAGCACCAGCAGCAGTAAGACAAAAGAAAGTGCACTCGCGATCCGAGACACCAGTAGCTAGTATCTGCAGAGTCGCAGCCAAGTTTTGGAATGGCCTGGGGAGAATCAAGAGCGGCCTTTCTAGATTTACAAAGTACTTCATCCGAAGGCCGCAATTATGTGACTAACCTGTGTCGGTGTCACGAGAATCACGATCATCTTGACGGTATATCAACCCAGCTTGACTGGCATACTCGTATGTTTCTCTATCGAACCCCTCAGCTTCCTTTTGGGCTTTCACTCGCTCCCAATGAGCATCAGAGATCCTTTTGCGCGACGCATTCGCGCGGTGACGTATGAGAATGCTTTTCGCTTCGGGATATGACAAGTGGGAAATATCCTGGAATCGTCTGATCTCTTGTTCAGATATCTCATCATCTGAGTTGTCAGGAGCGTTGTTGCTGGTAGCAGCAGCCATTTCTCCTGATTTGTCGTCCATAGTTATGACGTTAGATTCACTGCGGCAATAACCTTGGAGACCCCAAGACTGGATGATTCAAAAGATGGGACAATCAATTTGATGTAAACAACTCACTTAGTTCGAGCGTGTTGATAGTCGTGGAAAGGGTCATATAGTAACGACCGTTTGCAACGGACAAGAAAAGTTGTTCGTGTCCTCTATGAAGTCGAGCATCAGTAATGGCGGCGAATATTATTGAGTTCCATGGACGATATAAAGGTTATTTCTAATCTGGGACGCGCAGGCTCTACACCGTTGAAGCGCTATTCCTATACACGTTTACAAGGAAACCGGCATCTGTTGAATTTTAAAAATTACGCTTAGGGCAGATATATAAAGACAGACGCAGCAGAATTCTTGAAGAAAATCTGTAACATAAATGTCAAGTAATCATGCCACTTTACACTCTGACAACGGTCGGTCCTAAGCCTGCATGGCGACACAGGCGTTGTAATTGATAGAGGGGACTGATTCGATGAGTTGTTCTCTACACCACTTAACGTTATATAGATAGATGTACAGCAATCCAGGAGATACCTCGGAGATAAACGCTAATATCCGGCATCGATATAGAAGTTGACAGAAACTCTGTAGAAATTGGAACTTCTTGCGTTTGGTGATTTGTCAGCTTGGGATAATTCGAATCCGAATGACGTGTGCAAAATAACCATAGATTCTCATGTTTGATTTTTTTTTATTGTTGGCAACCTTTCCTTTATTGAGAATTCCATGTGATATTTCCCTTTCTCAGCCTGCTTCCAATATCTCTGCATGTTATAACTGTACAGAGTATAACTAGTAGACTCCAATAATAATAAGCTATATCAACGTCCATATACCCGCGTGGAGCATACTAAAATTTAGTCACGCAATCTCTGCCGTAGTTGTGACGATATGTGTTATCACCATGGCGATCCATTGGTTGTGGATATACTCCAGCCCCAGCGCGCCCCAAGAACTCCTCAATTTATCTCCGAGAAGTGGAATTGTTGGGTTTTGTAATACTCAGCATTGTTTAAATCCACGGACACAGCTGTTGTCTTTTCCTATCCAGCAAAATATAAATCCAGCCCCCGTCACGATAACTCGAGCAGCATTCAATTGATTCCGAATAAACATAACATCTGAAAAAGAATGGCGTCAATCCCGAAAGCCCCTCTCGGTCGAAACGGCCCTGAGGTCAACCGCATCGGTTTCGGTTGTATGGGTCTATCCGCCTTCTATGGCCCTCCCAAGCCTGACAACGAGCGATTTGCAGTCCTGGATGCCGCATACGAGGCTGGTGAACATTTCTGGGACTCGGCCGACATCTACATGGACAATGAGGATTTGCTGGGCAAATGGTTTGCGGCCAACCCCGAAAAACGCAAGGACATCTTCTTGGCAACCAAGTTCGCGTTGCATCCGAAGCCTGACGGCTCCCTGGAGATCAGAGGCGACCCGGAGTATGTGAAGGAAGCGTGTGCGAAAAGCTTGAAGAGATTGGGCCTTCCATATGTCGACCTCTACTACTGCCACCGTTTGGATAAGAACGTTCCTGTCGAGAAGACGGTGCAGGCGATGGCTGAGCTGAAGAAGGAAGGCAAGATCAAATATCTCGGGTTGAGTGAATGCAGTGCAGAGTCTCTGCGTCGTGCATGCAAGGTCCACCCGATCACTGCCGTTCAGATTGAATATTCGCCTTTCACCCTCGATATCGAGGACCCCAGAGTTAAGCTCCTCGAGACATGTCGCGAACTTGGTGTTGCCGTCGTCGCCTACAGTCCTCTGGGCCGTGGCATGTTGACCGGCAAATACCGCTCACCAAACGACTTTCCGGAGGGCGACTGGCGCCGCATGGCTCCACGTTTCTCAGAGGAGAATTTCCCAAAGAACCTGCAGCTCGTCGACGAAATTCAATCGCTCGCACGGAAGAAGGGCTGCACTGCTGGCCAACTGACGCTGGCGTGGCTCTTGGCTCAAGGAGAGGACATCTTCCCGATCCCCGGTACCACCCAGATCGACAGACTGAAGGAGAATATTGGTGCTGTGAATGTCCACCTGAGCAAGGAAGATGTAGACATCATCAGAAAAGCTTGTAAGAATGCAGAGGTGCATGGCGAACGATATCCCGCGCAAATGGCAGATCATTTGTTCGCGGATACTCCTGCTTTGTGAATAACGGAAATGATAGTACCCAGAAATGTGTAATGGTTATTATTTTTAAGAGTCCTTAAGAAAAACACAGAGCACTTACAGCGCAGCAGATTCTTCTTCTGAAGTCCAAATATTGTATATGTGCTGCGCAGCCCTACCGTTGCGTTGCGTTTAGTGCTTACTAGACCCCTGCCTCAGAGGATCTGTCTCATTCGAGCGATATAACAGCAGGTCAGATCTCCACCAATTGCTATTTTTGATTTACAGGGGCGTTTTGCTTTCTCACCGGTGATCTCCATATGTCAGCCATAGATGCCATGTGGTCTCCTTGTCGAGCAATGTGTAACAACAGATCGACGCTCCCCCGCAGAAGATCATGGCCAACAGTCATGGGCTAACCGTAAACCCCCCCTGCTTGGTTCGTAATTAAACTACTTTTGATCAAGAAATCAGGGTCCTTAGACCAAGAGGTGCAAGATAAGGCCCTACATCAGCGCCATCAGAGGCTGTGCTCTGCATTAGCTACTGTCAGCGATTCTTCCACGCGTAATCCAGAAGCTTCTTTGATTGTGAAATCCCTCATTCTTATTGATTAAGGTCTGTACAGATCTGGATTAATCATCCTCTTGCTGGGCTTCTTGAGGGAAGTACTCAGCTGATGCGGGTCACAGTTCTGTTAAGATCAGGGCTGACATCGATCATACTTGGAAGAGAGAAAAGCCCCCAAGCGTTTCTCATCATTGCTAATATCGTCCTTTATTTGACGTGAGATGATCTAACACCTAACTATTCCAGGCTTCTTTTACCGATTATTGAGTCAGTCAATAATTATAGTCAGCCGATGATGTCACGCTATCTGATAATCCTCTATCTTTTCTTTTCTTTTTCTTTTTCTTTTTCTTTTTTTTTTGTCCAGGAAAAGTGACTAGCTGATAGGTAAGTCCATTCACTGTCAGCGTGGGTAACTGGTACGGTTCTTCTTCCATCGACTTCCAGAAGGTGTTTATAGAGCTTACGCTGCTTCACCACCATTTGATGTAACCTTTTATGGTGTTCAAGGGCTATGTAGAATGGCCCACGTACATGTGTTATTGATTCCAGTACTAGAGAACCTGGTACCCATAGACGTAAATACATAAGGACTCTTGTAAGGAGATTTGCGAATTAGGTGCGCTCCTATCTTGCTAGAACCTAAATTGCCTACTCTATCGAGGCACCTGCTATATCTGTTGCTCGCTAACATTTACCTGTTCTGTCTACCGGCCTTCGAAAGCAGGAGCAATTACAGAGACGTACCTCAAGATTACTTCGAATTCTTCTCTTCGCCACTCCTGCTGATATATCTTTAAACTGCATGATTCTATTTCAGGTGTTTCAGGCCTTCTACGGTTACATGAACAGCTTATAGTCATAGATACTGCATACAACGCCATCTCCACACAGTATGTGCCTGAGAGCCGCATAAACCTGAAGGTCCAGGGCACCCGATTGGCCAAATTGATACAATAAGCATGCCTGAAGATGAAGTATGACTATGAGAATTGCCATCCGGAGACGCTAAACATTATATCTGGTTCACAAGCAACGTCAGCGCAGGCTTTAAAAGACATACGAGACCCCCGCGGCTTGAACAGATGTCCCAGACTTTCCATAAATTCAATAGCAAGATATTCGATATCCCTGTCTGTGCATCTGTTATCAATATTTCTTTCACTCGGTTCTCTTTCTGTTCGACATATTCGTTTTCTTCATCCCATTCAACGCAGTGTATACTGATACCCAAAATGCAGCAAGACAAATCTCAATTGATTCACTCACTTCGCACCCACCGCATAAATACAATTACTGAACTTCGTCGAGTTGAGAAAGTATTTGCACAGCTCGGATCTGCGGACGTTACAGAGCCTATGACCAGCGCATGGCTACACTATGTCAATTCGAACAACCTACTCAACGAGCTAAGAGGATTGACGAAGAACTATCATTTCAGCTCTGAGTGTCTGGACGAAGCGAAGTGGCTAGTATCCAGTGATCCTCAGAGCTGTCGCAGCTGGAACTATTGCTGGTTGATCCTTACCAAGATTCAAGAGAAGTCTGTGTTTTCGTCCTGTGTTTTAATATATGGCCCCTGTATTAACCCCATTAAACAGGCAACTCATTCCAAAACATGCCAGAATCCTCGCCGCAAAACCTGCCATGTGGGGTGACAAGCAACCTACCCCGGAGCTTATCGAATGGCTTTCGAATGAATGCATCAAGGAATGGACAGCTGCTGTTCAACTGATGCTTCGCCACTGGGAAACACCCCCGACAACTACCGGTCGCTAGTTTAGCGATATGTATGAGGATTATCACATCTGCATTTTTCAAGATATAGACATTGCCACTGCTTGTTTTGTTTTCTGTTCGCATATCATCCGTCTCTTTCTTTCTTTTCGACTCGCCTTAAGCATTGAATTAGCATTAGACTGGTGTTTCGCTAGAATATTTTGCTCACTTATCGAGATCATTTATCTCAGTTATTGCGCGTGATCTGGAACTTCCATCGTTGTTGTTGTTATTGTGTATTACTAATTCATGATGTACGTCTAGATTTCTAACTGAGTGATATTATTATTATATGAGAATCCTCCCCGCTCTGAATTACCTCTATGGATGTTCTACAATCAGCAGTAGTCAGTCAGAAAAGGGGTGTAATGTCTGACAAATCTTTCCCATTTTGAATCTTATAAAAACTTTCACCGCGGAAATAAGGCTAAGCAATGATTATTACCGGTGACAATATCCTACTCGGACGAAAAGGGTATATAGTAAGCGCGAAATCTAGTTCCTCTCAAGTACCAGGTCATCCTGGTTGATAATTGCGGGATTCCAAACTGCATAATTCAGGCGAGAAGTATTGTCAGCAAAGCAGCAATATCCGAACAAGACAGCCAGCAAAGATTTTACACCGCTTACGATTAATACTTGTCAACTTAGTAGTCTTCTGTTATTGATCATAGATCTGTATACAAGTTGACTACCATTCTTTTTTCACTACAGAAGATATTAGTAGGAATATTGTTTGCATACTTACCAGCATTACAAAAGATATACTAGATTATAGTCTGAAGACTACTTTGACACGGTCAATGAACGCAGGCTTCAACATTTCAACCATTCATCTCACCATTCACATCATATTAGCTCCCGGTCCCGGGAGAAAGCTGCGTGCGTCGAGCTACAATGGAGGCATCGCTTCCGCTTCTGTAGTTATTATAGGTATAATCCCTCTCAAATATTTTGGTCTCGGATTGAACACTATCGTTATTCGCAGGCTCACTATTGTCTCTGTGGTTCTGGCTATATCTGAGTTTCGATGCCATCAAGTACCTCATTATAGTCGAATCTCTGTATAGACAGAGGAGAACCGTGTCCTCCGCTCCAGACACTAGGGTTATATGACCTTAGGCCTCGATACGATGGCTGACGCGCGTACTATGCAATAGTACCTACTTACGTACTTACCAATTTTAATTAGAACGTGGTTTCAAATTGATTTAAATTCACAAAGATTGAGTCCAAGATTTACTCTGTCGTAACTATACAGAAGGAGATGACGCACTGATTTGAGGCACAAAAGACAGTTACAATGGCGCGAGAATCTTTACCCGGCGAAGATATGTGCCTGGTTAATTCTTGTTTTCCCTTTATCTTCTCCAACATCATTTGTTAATCAAATATACACATATCCAATCAGAGATCAAAGACATATACACCGGCCCTGAAAGTTCTCCATAGTTTGGGATTAGATCATTTCTTCAACTTTCCCAGAATTTGCTGAAGATAAGAAATGTTAAGTGGATACTGGCTGTGCCTAGTTACAGAAGGTCAATATTTCATAGACGCATGGGTCCGTACAAACTGCTGATCATCTTGAACAATCTCAGGGAGAATACGCCCCTTCCGGAAGAGTTTGTGAAATCGACACCAGTATCTTATGGAAGTTATGAGTAGGATTGCTGAACTTATCCCATGTTGAGGGGATCTCTTAAGGTACGCCCGGTTTATGTATTTAACCCGCTACGTCTGGATACTGCACTTTATGCTGTCTTCGGTCAGAATAGCATCCCTAAGTAGTAGCAGAGGCCGCTTCCGACCTAAATACCGACAAAGTTGCCGAGTCTATATAACGTATTACTGACGAAAGCTCCACTCACCCCAGCTATTTCCTATCTTTCTTTTCTGGCCTGTAGGATGGCCAGACTTAAACATGGTCTTGCAATTTGTCTTTGGGCATCGTGGCTATTGGGAGTCTCGGATCGCTCAGAGTAGATGGTTCCTACACCGCTCGCCTCTATCATACAGCTGCCCTCATCCGGGCTTCATTGCCGACATATGGTGCTGACACCAAAATGTACAGGTCGTATCCAGCGCATTCCAGGGTTGGATGGCTGAAATATATAAAGAATCGCATACCCCACGACTGAAAATAGATCGGAGTTACTGCCCTTTGTTCATTTATACTGCAAATTCAAAAAAAGAAAAGTCGAAAGTCTACATGGATACTTATCAGGACGATTTCAAATGGTCCTTCGAAGCCAAGCGCCCATTGAAAGTGATAGTTGTGGGCGCTGGTATTGCTGGCTTGTCGGTAGCTCTAGGGCTCAAGAAGACCGGACATGAAGTTCTTATCCTAGAACGCGCGCACGAGATCGCAGAGGTAGGGGCTGGCATTCAGGTGGCTCCTAATGCCGCTCGCATTCTCGGTCGCCTAGGTTTGCTGGACAAGGTTATGGCAAAAGCGAATGTCCTGGAGAAGAATTCCCTGCGACGCTATGCAAACAATCAGGAACTCGGAACAGCGCCTCTGATGCCCGAGGTACGTTCTATCTTTCAGGATACTCTGTTATCAGCAAGTTCTCACCACTCCATAGGTCGGTAAGAAGTACCACGCACCTCTAGCAGTCATCCATCGAGGAGATCTGCAAAGTATCCTAGTGGACGGGAACAAGGCCGCTGGGGTTGAAATTCGGACAAGTTCGCGTGTTGTGCGAGTAGCCGATGACTTCGAAGCCAAGGTGCAGCTGGAGTCAGGGGAATGGATCTCCGGCGATGTGGTGATTGCGGCGGACGGGATCAAGTCAGATATCCGGCGACAGATCGCGTCCCATCACGGCGTCCATGACACAGTCCTGCCAACTGGCGATGCAGCCTATCGAATCCTGATCCCAAAAGAGAAGATGCAGGGGGATCAGCGTGCATTGGACTTACTGAACAGTAACGTAGGCATGCGGTGGATGGGACCAGGCGGGCATATCATGGCATATCCCATTAAAAAGAACACAGTATACAACATGGTCCTGCTACATCCTCAGAAGGCTGATTCACCCAATGAGGAGAGTTGGACGAAGAAAGGTGATAAGCAGGAGATGCTGTCATTCTACCAGAATTGGGATGACTTGGTGCGCAGCCTGCTCAGTTATGTTCCGGATGGCGAGGTGATGGAGTGGACGCTGAATTCCCACATGCCCTTGCCCTCATGGGTCGAGAATAAATGCGTCTTGATGGGTGATGCCTGCCACCCGATGCTTCCATATGTGGCACAAGGTGCTGCGCAAGCCATTGAAGATGCAGCGGTCCTCACCTGCGCGCTTTCTTTAACCGATTCGGTTCCCACAGCGCTTTCTGTATACGAAATAGTGCGCAAAGAGCGGGCAGAACGCATTCAACAGAGCGCGGCTGTGACTAGGAAGGCTTTGCATTTACCAGACGGTGAAGAACAACGCAAGCGTGACGAGGCTATTCGAGGTCCAGGCAGAAACCCAGATCTCTGGGCAGATCATGCCTGGCAGGATTTCATGTGGGGTGAGTCTCTAGTTTAGCAATACTCAGAAAAAGTAAATGCTAACTACAGGCACAGGAACGGACATTATGAAGGAGACATTAGACAACTGGGATGATCTGGTAGCCCGCCAGCATGGGTATCATTTACATTCGGTGCGCGGTATGGGGTATTAAGGTACCAACTATCGCGACAATGAACTGGCAGAAAGGTAAAGTCTCTCAATACAGCTCTTTTCTCCGACCCTGCCTAGATATAAAGCTAATTTTTTGCGTAGGAGAAAGCAGCAGCTCACTTTTAATATTGGTAGACATATTTCTCCTGTTAAAGTGCATATACAGCAGTCCTATATAGAACATAAGAAGATTTCTCTACGCTTTATAAGTGTGAGCATTGCTACTTCGTCGTTTATATTTCAAAAAGCTATTTAGAAATCATCTGCCAGAACTCTGCATATCTTCTAACCTTCTCAGATATTCTACATAGTAAAGTGTAAGATCGACCTGAGATATCTAGGGAGTAGCAAATTAAGTCACAACTTTCATGTCTATATTCAAGCTATGCATAACGATTAATGGTAACAGTGGAGCGGATATCATGGTTGCCCCGACATATTACTTCATCAACAAGTTGACAGCCCAGGGGACACTGAGGCCTCTGAGATCACCATAGTGTTGGCCAACGCCCAGAAACACAATTGGGATACCAGTCGCATGGACCATACTGACCAAGGTGCCAACCATATCACCAACGGTATCACACTTGCTGATAATGAATCCATCCAGATTCCTACCAGGACCGAACGCCTGGTTGAAATTGCGGGCCTGCATCACACTATCTGTTCCGACAAGAGCTTCTCCCACCATGAATATCTTATCAGGATTGGCGAACTTGGCAAACTTCTCCAGCGAAGACATCAAACGTTGATCATTGTGGCGCCGTCCAGCAGTGTCGATCAGGACAACGTCAAATTTGTTGGAAGCAGCGTAGTTCACGGCATCTTTCGCGACATTCGCAGCATCCTTGCCATATCCCTTTTCGTAGAGCTCCACCTCACCAACATTCTCACGCGCACTAAGTTCCTTCAGATTCCGAGCATGTACGCGGAGCTGCTCGACGGCCCCGGAACGGAAGGTATCACAGGCTGCGATCAAGACACGGTAATTGTTTTGAAGCAAGAAGAAACAGATCTTGCTCAAGTTCGTTGACTTTCCAACTCCGTTGACACCAACAATGGAAATGACATACGGACGAGGCGTCTGCGATTTGCTAGTTGGTGCCGTCACGGATTGGATCTCACGTAGGAGGTCCAGGGACGAAGTAGGAGTAAGCATCTTCCGCAGAGAAGACTCCATGGCAGTTCGGAGCGCGGCATCAATGCTCTGAAAGCTACCGGTTTTCTTTCCAACAAGTTCGCGCTCGACTCCCTGGCATAGACGGATCGCCGCTTCTCGCGCTACGTTCTTCTTCAAGAGGTGATCTTCCATGGCTTTCAGGGGCTTCTCGAGGTCGGCTTCGGTCAAGACCTTGCCTCCCACAATATTGCGGAAAAGACCACCAATAGCATTGAAACCGGAACCCATGATGCCCGTCGAAGACCCGGCTTTTGCCTTTTGTGCATCTGCACTTTCGAGAATAGAGTTGATCTCCTCGCCCAGATCCTTCAGTACGAACTGGCCCTTTCCGGTCTTCTTTCCCCAAGATTCCTGTGCCACAGCTTGAACAGCCGGGACTTGTCCCTCCTCGTCTGGCGCGGCAGAATAGTCAAGGACCTCTCCGTCATCCTCGTCAGCAAGGCCATCCGCATCCCACTTTCGCATCTTCTTCCCGGTAGTCTTTGGTTTTCCTTTCTTCAAACTTTCTTCGCCCGAGGAAGCGTTCGCGTTCGCATTGGCGGCTTTGCGTGCGCGGCGGGATACACGTCCACCTGGGCCAGTTTTTCCTGTGATAATGTGAGAAGAACCTGGGGTAGACGGCCTGGATGTATTAGGAGACTGTGATGGCGTACTCTCAAGAGAGAGCGCCTCAGTCCGCGCAGCTTGAGGCTGCGCTGTTCAATGGTCAGCAGCTTTCTCCTCAGGTAAAAATCAATCAAGCATACCTTTGAGAAGGGCAGGAACCGGCGGCGGAGGCGGACCTCCATTATCAGACGAGACAAACGGGTCGTCCTTCTCCTTCGTCGCCACAAGAGGCTCCTTGGCTTCAACCGCAGTGCCTTCAAGCTCCCGAACCTGCTGGTCGAAGTATTTGTCGAATGGGTACACGACTACTCTTGCCCGGAGACTCTTCAGCTCCGATTTGTAAAGGTCGACAAAGATCGTGGCTATATTGTCCAGAAGCTTGTCGATCCAGCTGAGATGAAGTAGAGATTGATAGACGGCCTAGATAGTTTTCCATGATGTCAATGCCACCGTCCATTGCGACTAAAAAGAGATGCACAACGAACCACAAAGACAAGGCCCATTTCCTCGACTTTCTTCCATTTCAGACTGTACTTCTCCCTCTTGTAAACCGGCGAGACACCCTCGACAGTATGACTTTGCGGCCGCACTTTCTCTTCGATAAACACATCGTTGATAAGACCGTTGACGACATGAGCGCCAACCGGGGCGTAGGATCTCGACCAGAGAACGACCCCGGAGGTAGTGAAAATCTCAAAAGCATCCAACATATCGACTGGCTTTTCTGGTTGTCGCGCTGCAAAAACTGGACGAGCAATGAACGGTGTGGGGAGAAGCTGCGGCGAAAGCTGTCGGCGCGCGACACTCGGGCCACGTACTAACTAATGGAGTCCAAACTCGCAACCCCGGAAGTGCAACTTAACTATCTTCACATTCAGGATCACAACCATCTTCGCCGCGGCACGAGCGCTCCGCAACCAAGGTCTGCGCCTCTACGACTCCTCTCGACCTCCTCCTCACTCCTCACTCCTCCCGTTTCTCCTTGCTCGTCTCCATCCACCATGCAGCGCTCGTCGTTTGCTCCGCCGCCCGCGCACTCCCCTCCGCTACACCATCCGGTGCCGCAACACGTCTCGACGGTCCCTATGATGCGATCTCCTCCTCCGCCGGTTCCTCCGCAGTCCCAGAGTGCTGGCTATGGGAATCCATATCAGCCTGCGCCCGCGCAGGGCGGAAGCGGGACATTTGCGCCTGGGTTCGGTGGTTTCATCAACGAACCCACGGCCCAGATGGGTTTCCAGGTGGGAAAGACTGCGATGATGGCTGGGCAAGAATATATGGAACAAAATGTATGGAAACCATCTCACTTCGTTCAAGGCTGTCTTTAATGTCTGTACGATCTTAACCGTCTGCAGTTCAACCGTTACATTTCTATCCCCGCCCTCAAGCACTACTTCAATGTGTCCAATTCCTATGTCCTCAGCAAGCTAGCACTCGTATTCTTCCCTTGGCGGCATAAGCCTTGGTCTCGCCAGCAAGCACGTTTGACGGCGACTTCCGCAGGCCCCAATGGTCAGATCACGCAGCAACAATACTCGTCGATCTTCCTCCCTCCTCGTGATGATATCAATTCGCCGGATATGTACATTCCAACGATGGCCGTGGTGACATATATTCTCCTCTGCACCGTTCTGGCCGGTCTCAGGGGCAGCTTCCACCCGGAGCTGCTGGGGTCCATTACGACAACAGCTCTGGCTGTTATATTCTTTGAGATTCTCTGCTTGAAGGTAGCTATGTATCTTCTGAGCATCACAAACGACTCTCAGCTACTGGACCTAGTCGCGTATTCAGGATACAAATTCGTTGGAATCATCGTGACCATGCTTGTGTCTGAGATTCTGACCCCGGGACGTGGAACTGGTGGCTGGGTTGGTTGGACAGTGTTTACCTACACTTTCCTTGCTAATGCTTTCTTCCTGGTGAGCTCCAATAAATCTCTCTTTTCCTTCGAACAAGCCTGACATATACGCAGCTCCGCTCCCTTAAATACGTCCTCCTTCCGGACTCTACCAGTGATACCTCTATGCGCACAGGCTCCATGCACACTGTTGCCCGATCTCAACGGAACCGCCGCACCCAATTCCTCTTCATCTATTCGTACATCGTCCAGTTCGTTTTTATGTGGATTCTCAGCAGGGAGGGTCCAGCAACTGCTGACGTGACGAAGACGGGTGCCGCGGGAACCCTATGATGAAATTCTTAGCGAGCATGCAGTATTGTTTCTCTTCTTCCAACTTTACGATTCCATAGACAGGAAGGGCTACGGGAGGAATTTGATGGACAGTGGAAGAGAGATGACACCAGAGATTTGGCTCCGATGAGTTATGGTTCTTCTTTACTTTGGCCGTCGTTATGTGTTGCATTTACTGAATTCTCCCAATATCCCCTGCCCAGTATTATTAAATCATTTAGAATCTTTTCCCTTTGCATCTTCGGGCATCAAAATTAGCTCTTCAATGAGAAATAAAAATATTAATCTTAGGCGATGGACAGGACTCAGCGGCGCATCACAGCATCATGATTGATCTAGCTGGAAATAACATAATTCCTAGTTGTGTATAGCAGACGAAATCAGGGTTTACTGATTACCACTTTCCTCATATCTAATTCCATGTCCATGCTTTTTTTTCCTCTTTGAAACCAGCATGCAGGTCCTATGAACCACCTTGCGATGCAATTTCAAGATCATCTACTCAATGACTGATACAGGGTTCGACACTTCCTCTGACAACTGTGACCACCGGCTTGTCTCTACCCTCCCATCCTTGATCACAGCTAGTAGGTTCTTGTCAGGTTCATCAAAAATCGTCACGTCCTCAAGGGGATTCTGCGTCAATATCAAAAGATCCGCCGCGAAACCCGGCTGGATCTGACCCAAGAAATCAGGTTTGCGTAACATCTTTGCTGCATTTACCGTTGCGCTCTGAAGAATGGCTAACGGCGACAGCACCTGGGATCGTATAGCGAATTCCTTCGTCTGCGCAATACCTAAAGGTCCAAGAAGATCGGTGCCATAGCACAAAGTCACACCAGCCTCGGAGGCGATTTGAAGAGAGCGCAATCCCGCGCGAAGAACTGCTTCATTCTTTACGACTGATTCTGGTGGCAGAAAACCAGGCCATCGTGGAGATGACATTTCGGAGTATGCGATTAGGGTTGGTGTCAGAAAGACGCCTTTTTCGGCCATGATCTTAGCTGTTTCAGTATCGATCATATTTCCGTGCTCTATGCCCTTGACCCCGTTGTTGATCGCGTGCATTATTGAACGAGGTGTGTACGCGTGCGCAGTGACCCATGTGTCATAGGTATCTGCCACTGTTGTGATTGCCTGGATCTCCTCAGCAGTGAACTGAAGGTTGGTGAGCGCGTCTGTAGGACTAGCTACACCTCCGCCGGTCATGATCTTGATGAAATCAGCACCGCTCCTTAGTTCCTCCCTGGCATACTTGATACATTCAGGAACGCCGTCGCAGAGTCTTCCCAGACCGGTCACCGTGCCACCACAGCACTCAGTATGATCATGACTAGCCCGAAGATCAGCATGGCCGCCCGTCTGCGTCAAAGCATGGCCGGCAATGAACAGACGAGGACCCTGAAATACACCCTCTGCAATTGCTTCTTTTAGAGCCAGAGAAGCACCGCCGCAGTCCCGGACGGTAGTGAACCCTCGACGGAGCATTTGTTGACAAACGAACGGCTGCCTGAATTTCGATACATCCTCTGCAATTCCGAAGGCACCACCGAGGTCTTTCCCTCCAGGAACAGCTGTGAGATGCACATGGCAATCTATCAGCCCGGGACAGAGGTACTTCGATCCAAGATCAAGAACAGTCACGCCTGAGTCGGCTATCTCTGCTTCCTCGGCGATAGTGTCGGTGATGCTCTCTACGAAGCCGCCAGATATCTTCACGGTGCTGTTTGAACGGACTGAACCATCGACCGGATTAATAATATTTGCATTTCTGAAAATATACGTTTTCTGCGGTTGGGGCAGCCAAGGCTTGAGCAACTTTTCAGGTGTAGTCCTCGTCTGCATGCTGAAGTTTTCGTCGTCAAATTCTCGATATGATATGTCCATCCAGTTCGCTACTGTAGGCATTGATCTTTGGAAATAAGAAAAGGAAGCAAGATGCTTTCTCAAAAAACTCCATAACCATAAACATGAGATCAGTACAGCCTTTTGTCTCTCACGCCGCAGATATGCGCTCTCGGGCAGGATTGCAACCCCGCAGAAGAGATCTCCGCATTGATTCCAGCTGATAAGTAGCGTAGTATAGAAGAATTGCCCACCAACTAAAGGTGCGGAATTCCTAGCGTGTAGACATTGGACCAGCCACTAGGAGATAAGTTCAAGCTTCCAGACTCGTGTTTAAATGCCACTATCCTGTTACGGCCAATTAATTGTCGACTTGGCCGATCGGGAATAATCTACTTATCCTGGCCTTTGGTAAAATGATAAGTTGTCAGTGCCGGAAGCCGAGATCTTTGATAGTTGGGATCAGCGGACATCGTCCGAAGATAGGCAAGATGATCGGTATGACAGGACATATATTAGATCCTGCACGACTTGCATGGGCGCATACGCTGGAGAGTTATACAGCTATAGATTGCTGGATTTAACAACTGTGTCATCTTCTTTGACCCATCTCTGGCATCCTGCTACGAAGAGTTAGTATCAGGCATAAACACAGGAGCCATGCTTGTCGAGAAGGGGAAGTCATCATCGGGTAGACCCGATACCATCGATAAAGGAGCTCAACAGTCTTCAGTGCCAATAGAATTGGCAGAAGGCGATAATATTGACGTTGGAAGAGTCACGTATACAAAAGATGAAGAAAAGGCAGTTCTTAAGAAGATTGATTGTGTTATTCTGCCCATGGTATGTGCAAGTCTGGTTATTATAACATGACATGTCCTATTTACCGGGACGAGAGGCATCGCTAATTGCTGGCAACATATCAGATGTGCCTGGTATTTTTCTTTCAGTGTAAGATAGAACTGGTCTATCAATGATCGTTTCACTATTGACAATATCGAATCAAGATATGGACAAACAAAGTCTCAGTTATGCATCTGTCTTCGGCCTTATCGATGATCTGAATCTGAAAGGGACACAGTATTCTTGGTGTTCATCAATATTCTATATCGGTACATCCACAGCTTCCTTTTCCTGGAAAGTGGGATTATTTTCCTGATGGTAAATAGGACAACTTGTCTCTGAATATCCTTTTATTTACTTAATGAGCAAGCTACCTTTGGCTAAATTCGTCGGTGTAACGATGTAAGTCGAGAACAGCCAGTTACAGACATGCAGAATCCTTGATCTAACTTAGACGTCCGGTCTAGCATTATTTGGGGTGGTATATGCATGTGTCTTTCAGCTGCTCACAACTATGCAGGGTTTGCAGCTGTTAGGTTTCTTTTAGGGCTGTCCGAAGGTGCAGTATCTCCCGCTTTCGTTTCTATCACGAGTATATGGTATAGAAAGAGTGAACACCCGATGCGAATAGGGTATGTCATTCGTTCTCCTCTAACATAATTGCTATGCACTAAGGTCCTTGCAGCATGTGGGTGACGATGAATGGCCTGGCACAAGTTATTGGGTCGTTATTGATGTACGGCATCGGGAAGAATTCTACACTTAGCCTTGCGCCATGGAGAGTGTTATTTCTCATATGTGGATCATTAACTTCCTTCTGTGGAATACTATTCTACATCCTCATCCCAAGTGTTCCTGAGAAAGCTTGGTTCCTCAATCAGCGGGAGAAGGAGGTTCTAATGCTTCGCATGGCTAAGGACCGCGAAGGAGGGGACAAGACGCACTTCTCGGTCGATCAGCTGAAAGAAGCATTGACTGATGCTAAAGCTTGGCTCGTGTTCTGGTTCGGTGTGCTCGTCACCATGCAATCTCCAGTTTTAACGGTAACATTCCCTTCTTTTCAATCACCAAACTATCATACTGACGGGCTCCACATAGTTTGCCTCGCTCGTCATTAATAATATCGGGTATAACAAGTTTGAAACAATGTTATACACGTCCCCGTCAGGAGCTGTTCAGATCGTCTTCATTTGGATCGGTGTACTTGGATGCTTCCTCATGCCAAATAAGCGCTGTCTTGTCGTTATCTTCCTCATAATACCACCTTTTGTTGGAAACATCCTTCTTTTGAGACTTCCAATCTCGGCAGGTTGGGGTCTGATTGTTGCCTCTTGGCTCGTGAGTCCTAAATACCCTCGACTCGTTCTGTTTAAGGTGCTGACAATGTGCTTTTCGTCATAGTCGTCGATTATATCAGATATCATGTCTGTTCTCCTAAGCCTCAGTGCTTCTAACGTTAAAGGGAACACTAAACGTGCCATTGTGAACACATTCTTCTTCATAGGATATTGTGCTGGGTGCATCGGAGGGCCGCAGCTGTGGACGGTGAAACCACGATACTTCGAAGGTGTTGTCACTGCAATTGTGACCTGGCTTTTGCTGCTCATCGCTACAGCGGCATACTGGTATCTCTGTGCCAGGGACAATAGACTCCGAGATATAGCGGAGCAAGAAACGACAAGCGTGCCCACTGTGGAAAAGGGACAAGATATCACCGACAAAGAGGATCCCTCGTTCAGGTACAGTTGCTAGGACAGCGAGCTCGTTTATGAGAATAATGTTCTCTGAAATCTGCGGTCATCAAAGCAGGCACTGTTGCTTTAAACCAACAATCTCCTTCTAGCATCCGTGTAGATGCGCACAGGTAGCAAACAGCATCATCCCAAACTCATCAACAGATCGTAGCCACTGATGGATTCTTTTGCGTCTGTTTGGAGACCCCGTCTCTGGGGAGCGCCAGAGTTCGAACGTTCTCAGATCTCCGTCTTCCCATAGTGAGAGATGTCTGTCATACTCTTTCTCCCAAGTTACACGATCTTTCGCTTCCCATAGTAATTTGTTTCCAGGAACTGGAAGGTCACCTAGTTCTTCAGCAAGGTATACTGGGACCTGGTTTGTTGAATTGAATACGTTGTTGAAAAGATAAGAGGCGAAAATAACGCGCCTTTTTGCTGAAGCCACAATCCACGATTCCCATGAAGGACGGGTGTGCATCAGTTCTGCCGCAGATATCAGCCCACCGAGGGCGAGTCTGGAAGAGAATTCTTGGAGATGTACAATGGTTGAGCTGTCGACGAGTGGAATACCCTGCGCAGGTGAAAAGTATGCCATTATTACATAAATCAAATATGCCTGCGACGCAGCGAGCAGTTCCATTTGTCCATATGACTCGCGCTGAAAGTCCACATCAGTGAAAAGTGAGAGCGTCTACATTTCGGGAGAAATACCTCTTCTATCAATCTCTCCATTTCCCGCTGCACAGTTGATGTTACGATCGCCTCGCTTCCAATGGCTCTCGTTTCCCACATACGAACTAGGCTGTAGCAGTTCGCCAACGCAAGTGGGAGTTCCCTTGTATTTACTTGCACTGTATGTATAATCGGTGGGACACATACGTCTCTCAACATGTACTTTGGATACGATGCCAAGACGCAGGATAGAAACTGCACCGTATACGGTAAGAATGTTTTCGGGATCTGATTATCTGACGGAAAGAAGCTCTCCAACCAGCGATTTCGAATCTGAGTGCTATCTGCAATAGACACGAGATCAAGATGAGAGAAGTCCAGATTCAGACGATCAGATAATTGTGATCTAGTATCAGTTTGAACTAGATTCGAAGACCCTAGCTGATGCGTAGGACTGGTGACGGACCCATCACCCCTATCTGAGACACTGCTTCTCGACGGTTGCGGGGTTTGACCTCCAAACTGCGATGTGCTTATGCCGTGGAAGATGTCATGATTTGTCTGGTTAGCAGGTGACATGCTAGAATAACATCCACTTGTTGAGGTCGTGTACTGACAGTCCAAGTTCCGGGACTGGCATCTAGAGCAACGTGGTCTCTCGTGACCGCAACGGGCTTTCGCCTTGGTGCATTGTCTGCAGGCCTTCTTCCGCGCAGGTGTATTTTTGTTGCCTTTGGAGCCGGCAGGAGACATATTGATCTTGTTCACAAACAATAGTTGACGAAGACGTCTGGCGTTCAAAGGGAACTATGATTAGTCATCACATCACCAGTGTGAGGGCTTCAAATGTTTACTTTCCGCATAACTTTGACAACTATCGTGAAGACACAAGCAAATGTGCTGCTTGATCAATATGATTCCAAGTCCTCAATCCCAATGATATTCTCGCTCCATATTCCATTGGGTTTATCCTACATGTATCACGTAGGAAACCAGTTAATCTTTGA
Source organism: Paecilomyces variotii (assembly GCF_004022145.1). NCBI lineage: Eukaryota > Fungi > Ascomycota > Eurotiomycetes > Eurotiales > Thermoascaceae > Paecilomyces > Paecilomyces variotii. The sequence continues at coordinate 727,292 of NW_021167147.1, read as the reverse complement.
AACACCGAGGTCCAGTACTTATCAAACTAGCCGTCCGTGGCGGGACCTCCCGATCCGGTTATTGATAGGGTATCCAGCCGCACGGGGTGAACGTTCCTGGTGATCAGTTAGAGTATGGGTTTTTCTTTCAAATGCAAAGCCATGGTAATATTGACTGTTTTGCTTAGTATAACTGGTACGATAATTTTGGTCAAGCAATCTCTGGAATATTCGTCACGAGGATGGGCATCACCGACAGGCGAAATGTGCCCTCCGTTATCGACACCACGGTGGTCGATGCTGATGTCGAAGCGGACTCTGAAGCAGATAATGCATTTTCTAGTCATGTCCTACGCAAAATTGACCTTCGCCTAATGCCATTGCTGTTCATCACCTACAATCTGAATTTCATGGACAAAACGATCCTTTCCAGCGCGGCTGTATTTGGCCTCGAAGAAGACACGGTAGGTTCTAACGGTCTCCCTCATTATCCTATATTCTAGTAATTATCTTATTTAACGCTATTTTAGCATCTGAAAGGTTCCCAATACAGCTGGGTATCAAGCATCTTCTATTTTGGCTATCTCTTCTGGCAATATCCGACATCAGTACTGATCCAAAAACTACCTGTCGGGAAGTATGTTTCGGTTAATACTCTTTTCTGGGGGACAGTTGTTGCTTTAACGGCGGCCTGTACCAACTTTGGTGGTTTGCTTGCGGTTCGCTTTCTACTTGGCGTTGCGGAAGCGACGATATCACCAGCCTTCCTCTTTATCACCTCCATGTGGTATACCCGAGAAGAGGTCCCTACGCGGGTCGGGATATGGTTCTCAGGGAATGCAATTGGAGGAATTTTTGCGAGCTTTATTGCGTATGGGATCGGACATATTGAACGACCCTTTTCTCCGTGGCGGTGGCTGTATATTGTACGCTGGCATCTCTTTTTCGTTCATCCCATGCCAGGCATTTGCTGATTCCGACTCACAGATCCTGGGTGTAGCTACCTTCATATGGGGATGGGTGCTGCTAGCTTTTTTACCTGATTCCATTATGTCGGCCAAGTTCCTTACGGAAGAGCAACGAAAGGTTGCAGAAGGACGAGTCCAGGCCGCAGGAACTGGGAAGGGGAAAAGTTCCTGGAAAACTAGCCAAATCACTGAATGCCTTCTGGACCCTAAGACGTTTTTCTTTGTTGGTATATCGTTGCTCGCACAGGTACGGATGTCTTGTCGCCTCTACCTTTCAATATCAACGCTTCAAGGCTGACATTATACAATCAAGATCCCCAATGGCGGTACCCAGAATTTCGGCAACCTTGTCCTGAAAGGATTCGGTTTTACATCTCTCCAGACAACGCTAGTTACGCTTCCAGCATCGGTAATCTCATTCACAGTAATTCTAATCACGTATGTCACACTCCTTGCTCCCCGGCTATCTAAACCCATTCTGCATCGAACAGACTAATAAAGCGGCTACATAGTGGTCGACTTTCCAGCGAATTCCAGAACGTCACAACCTACCTTCTAATTATAGTCGTCATATTTCCTGTCATCGGAAGCGCCATCATATACACTAATGTCAGCAAAGGTCTTAATCTCTTTGCGTACTACCTCCTATCCACCGGACCAGGGGCTCTTCCACTCTCGATGTCCCTTGTCGGGGTTAATTACAAGGGCTCGACGAAGAAGTTGACCATGAGTGCGTTATTATTCATTGCGTATTGTACAGGGAACATGTGAGTTCTAACAATTATCGGGTTTTTCTCTCTATATATATAGAATTTTAAGAACTAACAAGTTGAATGGTAGATGTGGTCCCTTATTCTTTAAATCGTCCGAAGCTCCACACTACCATACAGCGTTCCGAGCCATTATTATCTGCTATTCCTTCGTAATTATCCTCGCGCTAGGGTTAAGAGTCTATCTAGTTCTGGTCAATAGATGGCGCGATGAAATTGAGAGTAACGAAGGCAGAAACACCGAGACAGAGTTGCTTATAGGAGATGAACAGGCGGACAACAAAGATGATGTAACAGATCTTAGGGCCAGAGGATTCAGATATCGAATGTGATTATAGAGATAATGATGATAGATGGTGTAGCTAGCGAATTTTACTTGGAAGTTCTGAACGAAAGACTTTGAGAGACGCGAAAATATATAGATAACAAACTTTCCACCCAATTGACGAAAACAAATCAGATTCTCCTAGAAACGCATAGCAGATATTTATCCAGATGGACATTGATTATGATTCATCGCACTGCAATTCTCAGCTTACTGGAATCTGCATTTGCTTTCCACCTATAGTATTGACTAGCACGTCAGTTGCAGTGCAGTAATAGGCTGCGGGATATTACCAACAAGTCAAGTTCCCGAAAGACGCTTGACATACGTTTCGAGTGGACATACTCTCTTGCGTGGTTCGTGTCTGACATGGGGATCTCAATAGTGTGTCCTTTGGGAGCACGTCAAAGAGATAGTAGTACGTGTAAGAGAAGGGAATTGGCATGTTTACATTCTACCACATCATCAAGAAACGCGTGATAAGTTGAATATAGTCCGCGAGGTTAAGCCATCAAGCTGATACGCTTGAGAATTACAAGAAACTAGAAGGTTTCGAATGATATGCCTGATAATAATTTTTTGGATTCATAATTCTAACTATCGCCTTCCTACACAGTGAGATACGACTGGATCTCTTGCCAAAACAAAGCAATGGACGCAAGTTGCCGGAGTTCAAATTTTGCTGCCAAGACCATTTCCTACTGAATATAAATGTCAGTCCCTGGACAATCAGAGGGCGGGTGACAACATAGTGATGGTTGGAGGTCCTCAGAGATCTTGGTGATAAAAGGATAGATCATCGCCCGAAGGCGTCATTTACTATCTAGGCATGATAGGGTGTAATCATCGGAGAGACGGGGAAGCGCAAAAGGCATCAACGTACCATATAGATGAATAATAAAAACGGTTGGCAAAGCAGGGTGAAGATTGGGTTGACCTGAATACCTGTTTGTCTTTTTTTTTCGAGTCAGCCAAGAACATTGGGCAAAACTTGGGATGAAATGAAACACGATATAGAAGTGCATATCAGAATATGTAAGAAATGAATATCATACGCCAGCACTGCTTTTGAAACCCCGGCGAGGGTTTCACAGAGCTGGGTCAATCGCAAATTACCGCATCATGTAAGAAGAACGACAGGAAGAAACAATGCTGTATACATACCAGTGACAATAGAGCTGCGAGAGCACAGTCGTGTTAGTGGGAGAGTCGAGCTGGAATCATGATATGTCTGGCACCGGTAGAACGCATTTCTCTACCATTGTAGATGCAGCACTGGGGGAAAAAAACAAGAGGGGGAAGCTTCGGGGCTTAAAAAGAGCTTTCCGGATCGGAAAAACAACTCGGCTAAGACGCGCTAGAACAAGGTGGGACGACAGCCCTAGACCACACAGAAGCCTTTGGCGGGCTGCTACTGGCTGCTAAGCGAGACTCATTGTGGGCGACGCTTCCACCTCCGAAATTCGCGATCCAGCACAGCAACTTCGCTCCGGACGACTCGACACTCGACTCTTCGACCAACAACCACCGTTACGCCAATCCGGAGTCGACGACCGTGAGTTTCCCCGAGCATTATCATCGCCGCTGCGTTCTGCTGGTTGCAATTACGCTAACTCCAGTGTGCGCCTTTTCAGAAGCCTTCGCCATGGCCGAAATCGATATCAAAGTCTCGTCATGGAAGCTTGTTGAGGTTGGGCGCGTTGTGCTCATCCGCAGCGGCCCCTACACCGGCAAGCTGGCTACTATTGTCGAGATCGTTGACCACAGACGTGTACGTGACATCCAGAATCAAAGGGGGAAATGAGTTGGTTTGGCGGTCAATCGAATATCATATTGATTCAAATCGCGAATTGCAGGTTCTGGTCGACGGTCCCTCCAGCCAGGAGAACAAGGTCGTCCCCCGTCACGTCCTTGCTCTCTCTCACGCTACCCTCACTCCTTTCGTCATCCCCCGTCTGCCCCGTGCTGCCGGTACTGGCCCCGTGAAGAAGCTGTGGGAGAAGAACGAGATCGACGCCAAGTTCGCTCAGAGCAGCTTCGCCAAGCGCAGCGAGCAGCAGGAGCGGAGAAAGAACCTGACCGACTTCGAGCGCTTCAAGGTCCTCAGACTCAGGAAGCAGGTACGTTGATACTGTTTTCTACCACCGGGAGGAGTTATCTGCGAAGTTGGACACACATTCCAGGATGAATGGGTGTATACTACAATCGGAGGGAAAAGAAGAAACATTGGGCTAACTGGATACCTTCCTTGCAGGCTCGTTACGAGATCGCGAAGGCGCACGCCAAGGTCCGGGCTGCCGCCAAGTCGTCTTAGATGTTTTAGGTTTCGGTGCATGGTGCGAAGGAATTCCTTGGGTGGTCTGACATCGCTGGAGTCCATCCAGCAAATATCCGCTGTACGAATTATCATTGACAGCATAAAATGGTTCAAAAACTTTGATATCCGAGCAGTGGTTATCCTCATTGTGTCACGAAGAGCACGCTTGTTCCATTTACCGTGGATCTGGAGACACGGCCGGGATCAGCCGTGTTTCGATGCCAAAAATTATGAAATAACAATTTAGAAGTAATTTCGACGAGTTCTTAACTGTAGATATAAATGTCTCCATCATCGTTAACTAATGCGGGGACCGTAGCCTTGTATCTCAGGTTGTGTGTCTTGCCATTGGGGTCGTCGGGAGGGTAGCAGCCTCGCTAACGGTATTCGGCAAGATGCGCATCGGCCCTGGGACCTTCACACAGCTGTGCGGCTTCCAACCTCCAGCACGACAAAATTCACATCATCCACCACAGTCCATTATCAACGGCAAGGTATGTTCGAACTTGCTTTCTGGAGCCATACATTCTCACCACCGAGCCTGGAAAGTCCATTCCCCACCATGCGCGTACAGATGGTGGCGGGGTAGTATACTTCCCACGGCTCGTGCTGGATCAATTGTATAATTGCACAGTGCGCAATGCTAACGACCGCTTAACACAGCACTTCAAGCTCGTCCGAATCACAAAATGGCCAACCCTAGAGTCGAAGAGCTCCCCGACGAGGAAGTCCCCAAGGCGAACGTCGAAGATGCGGGCAGCAGCTCCGAGTCTGAGGCTGGAGAGGAGCCCACCATCCCCGGCGGCGCCGCTGTCACCATTCACTCCCGTAACGAGAAGAAGGCCAGAAAGGCCATTGGAAAGCTCGGCCTGAAGCACGTCCCTGGAATTACTCGTGTCACCCTCCGCAGACCCAAGAACGTATGAAGTCCATGACCCTTGTCGGAAAGATACCACCCCAGTCGGACGCCAGTCCCTCTCCGCGGCTGGAAGATACAATTTGAGAGCATCCGACATACGACTTTCTGCAGAAAGGCTAACGCGCCGTTCCACAGATCCTCTTCGTCATCAACCAGCCCGATGTCTACCGATCCCCCTCCAGCAACACCTGGATGTTGGTACCCCATTTGTCTGGACCCATATGGAACACTTGAGCTTACAATGCTACAGCATCTTCGGTGAGGCCAAGATTGAGGACCTGAACTCCCAGGCTCAGGCCTCCGCTGCCCAGCAGCTGGCTGCCGCCGAGGCCGCCGGCAACGGTGACGCCCACGCCGGTCACGACCACGACCACGACCACGACCACGGCAAGGGCAAGGCCCCTGAGACCGAGGCCAAGAAGGAGGAGGAAGAGGATGATGGCGAGGAGGTTGACGACTCCGGCCTCGAGGCCAAGGACATTGAGCTCGTCATGGCTCAGGCCAACGTCTCGAGAAAGAAGGCCGTTAAGGCTCTTAAGGAGAACGACAACGATATTGTCAACTCCATCATGGCTCTCAGCATATAATGATGGCCTGTGTGACGTTCTCATAGGTCAGGGAGTCGGTCCTGGCTGTGACTTTCGAATCAGCTGCAGTCAGGACCGAGTCCGAACGATAGTTAGGCAGATATCCCTCGGGAGGCTGATTCCTCTGGCGGTTGCCGTGTAAATCAGTTCAGTAAAAGAAATGCGAACCACTTTTCCTGCCATTGTATTTTCCAAGAGTCAATTTAATATGGTGCATTGTGTACGTAGAGCTGTCAGTTGTCCAGATGACCCTATTAGCATAGGGGAGCGATGTCGCTCGGGACACGGGAACATGGCGTCACGTGATGTGTTGGCATCCAAACCTTGCCGAACAGCCTCAACTCTCCGGAACGTCCATCTTTGCACGTCGACCCCATCCCCCTCCCTACCATCTCTCCTCTGCCACCATCACAATGGCTGCAGTACGTCAATTGAGTCCAATTACCCTGTGTCTCTCGATTGTCGCATGGACTGACGCCGCTAACTCTGTGTTTACAGCGCAGCGCTGCCCTCAAGCTTGACTGGACCAAGGTGACCGGCTCGCTGGGCCTCCGCGGTCAGACTGCCGCCTCCCTCCAGGCCTTCAAGAAGCGTAACGACGATGCGCGCCGCAAGGTTCAGGTGCTGTCTGAGCAGCCCCAGACTGTCGACTTCGCCCACTACCGCAAGATCCTGAAGAACCAGGCGGTCGTTGATGAGATCGAGAACTACTTCAAGAGCTTCAAGCCGGCCACTTACGACGTCAACCGCCAACTGAAGGCCATTGACGCTTTCGAGGCCCAGGCCGTCAAGAACGCTGAGGAGACCAAGGGCAAGGTCGAGGCCGAGCTGTCCAACCTGCAGAAGACCCTCGAGAACATCGAGACTGCCCGCCCATTCGAGGACCTCACTGTGGTATGTTTCGCTCCGGCGGCCCGAACGTGTGATCTTGGATGGTGTACTAAGATATGTTTGCTACTTTGCAGGACGAGGTTGCTGCCGCTCAGCCCGAGATCGACGAGAAGACCGCCTCCCTGGTTATCCGGGGCAAATGGATGCCGCCTGGCTACAAGGTGCGTTTTGCCTTCTACCCCGCCCATTTTCGTGGCATCTGGTCGATCTTTGAACTCTTTACTAATGCTTCGCGACCCGCAGGAGCGCTTTGGCGACCTTTCCGTTCTGTAAACGTCGTGACCTACTATCCTACGTTTCCCTTGTTACCCCCAACCAGTATGATCATGTCACCCTAGCCTCCATGTCAAATAGATGGATCAGCCTCTTGCGGTTTTCGCTTGTTGGCTGCATGACCTGGTCGTCCATGTATAGAACCCATGTTTGAATTAAATGGTTAATCCACATTGGTGTCCTCTTCCGTCCGACGTATCACCGTGTTCCCGGTCGCGTAGACAACTCGTCATCCAATGTTGTACCCTCCATAACGCCCGATGGCAGGACAACAATGCAGTGCTCTGGACGGGATAATGCCATATACCCATGTATCTACTGCGTATTGGGAAGGTGAACCGAAGTGCAGTCTTAGGGCAATAATAATATGCCGCTTGCAAGTTGCAACTCGCAGATCGCCGGGCAATCTATCCCATCTTAAGTGGAATCTGATGGAGCCAGTAGGCTTATAGTGGTATCAAGTATAGTTTCGGAGACGGATATAAGAGACCCTGTTCGTCCACCCGGACACTGATAACCAAAGACAAGCCCTGCAAGCGACAGCTTCGTCGAATTGAAGTGCGCTGCCCGGGGGTTTGGTCGACACGCATGATGTAGCTTTGCACTGACGCATTCAACCCTGCTGGCCGAATAGATATGCATTGCTCGCGAAGGTGTCATACCACAAGCGATATCAGACTGACAGGGTCTTTTCCTCCATAGGGTCCCAAGCAGGCAGTGATCTCTTTCATCCGGCGTCCGTCGAGTCAGTAGGCTCTTGGCGTTTCGCATACAACAAGTCATGCTGCCGATGCCAGACACGATCGAGATGCTCACAGCCCAAGCCACCATGTCTGTCGTGCGACTGCACAAGTCGTTGTTGAACCATCCAGCCGGAAGAGCCGTCCCAGCCGGGCGGGTCGAGGCGTTTATTCATAGTCAATGCGAAGATTACTCTGTACGACGTTGTGATCGTATCGTCAATCGTCCGAAAGCCCCTCCAGACTAAGTAGAGTATGGTATACAGGCCAATATCGGCTTTCGCACTACCTTGCTGGCTAACTGCCATCTGCTTCCCTGGACGGTTCATATCGTGGCATATTATTAGGTTTCGGCATCCGATCGAGCTTCCCCGCCTATTAGTACCATATGGTCGTCTCATCGAGTATTATTATTAGACCCTGGACCGCGCAAAAGAGAAAAATAATAAGAAAGGACCGCTTTTCTGCTTGGGTCGTCCCTCCTCTCTCTCTCCCCCTGGTTCCTTTCGCCTCTTTGTGTCACTTCCTGGACCAATTGATCGATCCGGATCTCCAACTTCTTTTTTCCCACTGCCACGGACCCAGGACGCACCCTGGTTGACGATATCAACCCCCGCGCTCGTTCGTGATCGACCAGTCGCTGCGCCCCAGGGATTTTCGCGCACCACCAGCGCATCGTGCAGAGGAAGTTTCCATCGGGCTGGGAAGATTTGCTGGCCCCAACTCGGAGGTACCGCGCATTTGGAAAGCCGGCGCCCCGAACGAGTGGTTTTGTGAACTCCCCACCGCTACCTAAGGCATTTATTTGTGTGAAGCCCCGCGGGGACTGCTACTATATGGACCGGGTTACGTGCACCCAGGTAGAAGGAAAGGAATAGGAAATCAAATCAGGCAACGAGAGTCCGGGTGATCGAGGAACAGCAGCGGCCATCAGCAGCATGAGCGTATGCTCTTGGCCCTGTTGTGACCTCGAGGGATCTATGTCGTGAATGGAACCCGTCCAGACGCCCTCCGATTGCGACCACACCGCTGGGACGTCGCGCTCTCTGCTGATGCAGCGACCCATCACTTCACGCTCTAGCCTGGAGAGCCTGCCTGTGGAAATTATTCAGAAAATCTTCTTGGAGTGTCTGGAGATCAGCCTGCCACGAGCTTCACTTTTCATCGCGCGCTCCCTCTCCGACCCGCTGATATATGCCTGGCTAGTCCGTCTAGCCTTCAGCAGCGCCAATGACAGTTCCCGCCATGGGTTCTTCACGCCGGACTTCCTGCCTCCGCCGTTGGACTTCTTTGCCCTGTCCCCGGAGGAGCGCAGTGTCCTCCAGACGCGACTTCTGCAATGCCGCTGGTGCACCGTGGAGCTGATGCGCAGATGCCAAAGGGACTATGTTGAACATGTAATCCGCCGCAAATGTCAGCAGCTGATCTTCAGCTCCCAGGATCGCGAATTTCTCTCCAATCTGGATAGCTACTTCTTGCGGCGGGCGCAGTATGACCGCGGCCGTAACGGCCGTCGGGGTAAGGGAGACATTATTCTCAATGCCAAAGATCCCGAGTCCCAGAGAGATCTCAAAGTTGCCATTTGGTTCAACTTTGGGGCAGTACAGATCCGAGAACCCAGTCCGGTCTTCTACGAGACCGACATGTTTCGTCTCCCTGCCTGCTCTGTTGACGCGCCCGCCCGAATGCCGGACAAGCTCCTTCATCCCCCATGGACAGGGGCTAAGCTGGAGTTCCTGTCCTTATTATCCCTGGAAGCCTACATTGACGAAGATAGCAGCTGCCATCGCTCCAAGCGCGTGATCCGCCAGGCAATCCACGCCAGGGACTTCAACACCTTTGAGAATCTCCTTGGCATGTACATACGGGTCAAGAACTACAACTACCCGCTCCGTTGGCCGGCGCGTCCTAGCCATTTCCGTGCTGCATTGAAATATGCTCGTGGCCCGAACGATCCATTTGTCAGGTACCTCGTGCAGAATCGCTGGCACGAGTTGCCGCCTCACGATATACGAACTAAAAACGACCTGATGGTAAATTTGGGGATGGGAGAGGGTTCTTAACGCCGCAACATAGAACTTGATGAGCCCTCCTCTGGATGGATGCGCGGACTGACTGCTTGATACGCTGTGACGAGCCGGTCATGGGATTCTATCCTATCATCGCTTTTTCATCTATCGAAAGCTTGGTCTGTCTCTGCTTTACCTCAGAATAAGGAAGTTCGAAACGAGCATTGACAGAAAAAATAAGTCAACTAAGAAAGGGGAGGAGAGAATGAAGACTACATTTTATAGATAGATACCATTACATGCATATTACTAGCAGTGGGAAAACACTCAGCGCGACCACGTAGCGTACTTGCGCGACAAAAATGAAAAAGAATTCGAACTCATTTCTTAGGATCTAGGAAATTAAACTAAAGTAAACATATGAATACATAGTAACAATTTACATAATAATCCTAATATATTTTGGCTTTATAAAACTGTCTGAGACTTTATCATTCCAACGCCCCGACAGGAAGGGAAGTCCAAGTGGTCCCTTGTTCCTATAAAGCCATCATACGCATTTTCTTAACTATAATGGGGATTTGATTCTTGAGCTGCCTAAAACAATTAAGCAGCTTGATGCCAACACTCACGTTGCTATTAAGGACCAAGTCACGAGATTGATATTATTACTGTATATCTATATGGAAGATATACAGCTGAAAGCAACTCAGTTTGAAACGAAGTATCTCTGTATCCTAATGCCATGATGACGACAGACACAGTCCGATTTAGGGAGGAATACATCGGATCCAGGAGGATATATCTATCTTCCCATTACGAGTCTTTTTAGCCAGAACATAAGAGTAAATAAGTGGCGAGAATAATACGTTTTATCGGATTGATTATGCTTATTGAGATATACTTGAAGAAAAAAAAAACGGGGTTTTATTAGACTGCACATCGCATGATTCCAAACATACGAGCAAGATATGTCTATTAAGTATGTTCCAGATCGAGACCAGAGGCTTGGTTATCTTATTCAAGTCATGAAGCACATAACTAGAGGGGTTCCGTGGGTGGATTTCATACAAATGGTTGGAAACGACTGGATTATATGTTTGTGGTTTGAAGACCTGATAGTGGGGAAAATATTCAGAAATCCATATTAACCATCTACTTAGAAGGTATATATCACAACAGAACTCGTTGGAGTTCAAGTCTGTTATTTCAGTTATGATCGATCTACTTAAAGGCTATCGAACTTAATATTTACTTACCCTAAAGCTTACGGGTGATTCTCTGCTGTCTTCAGAGAGCGAATAAAGTCACGTTAGATACATACCCCACAATTGGTGTACTCTCGAAAGCTTCTATCTCCCAAGTAAATAGGTAGACACTCGACAGATTCACCCCCATTTGCACGACGAAAGCAGCATTCTCCAGCGCCAAGAACTTACCGGAGCAGACCAAGCAGGTTAATTGTTACAAACAGAGCTGTTTTTAAACGTGGAGATCTGAAACCAACCACCCCACAGTGTTTTGTATCGGTACGACGCGATTTGGGAAGCAATCATTCCCTAGCTTTGTCGTCTCCCAGGACTCTTGTTGGCCCTCGTCGCTGAGTTATCTACTCACTCGTTCCTGGATGATATCTAGTCGCTGCAGACCGATCGTTTCGGCGATCCACAAATCTTTCTCATTCCTTAGACAGGTAACTAGTCGTCAGCTTGTCGGGTTGTTTGCCGCTTCCGACGACGGTCGTTTAGATAGGGGGACTTCAATCTCTCTGCGAGGGGACCGCTGAATTGGTGCTGATAAATGGAAATTGGGACGTTGAAATATGAAATGAAGAGCGTTTGTATTGTATTTCATCAGTCGTCATTCGCTAAGTATATTGACCATTAGATAGTTACTGAGGACGGGGGTTATTTAGAGTAGTTAGGAGTCTAGCTAAGCCTTTCCCTCCGTATATCCGGGAAATATTATTATTACCTAGTACGTTGGCTTAGTGCTTGGAGTGGGCGACCGACTCCGTTGATCTATGGAAAAACAAACGTGGATGGCGCGATCTATCTAACTACCATGAACATTACATATTATTAATATGACTCTTGTTCGATCCAAACAGTCCCAGCTTCCTGCATGTCCTGGTAATAATAATAATAATCTACCATAGACGCTGAAAGACCATAATACAAATAACCTCATGATGTCACAAGACTCTCCTATTCCCTCTGGGGAAGGTTAATTTCCGATCCGCAATGAATCAAGCTACCTATCTACGCTCCCCTGACGATCGATTATCCATGTGTATATGCCAAGACTGTTGGTTGTCTTGAATTGCTGGATGTCATGACTGGCCATTATTATTACGGCACCACATGGCTGGTTTTTTTAGATCGACCCTAGAATTGCTTATGTCTTTCCCCTGGGCTTGAAATCGACACCAAGCTATACACTACTATAAGTATACCCCCACTTGATAGTCTAGTCGGGCTTCTTCCCGGTGATCGTCGGCCTGGGACCCATGCCATGGAAGTGTTGGCTGGCACATGATGATGATTACGGAGTAGACTGCAAGCATCAAAAGGACTAACTGGATACTTCTGTACTACGTGTAATAATAATAATACGACATTGTTAGTTACCTGAGTGTATGAACTACTCTGCCCGAGTAGGTAGAATATCCCGTGTGTCCGCTGGCCATCATTCAATACCATGATCTCTCCCAAGGCGCCTTAAACAATCGCTGATGAAGAATGGGCTAGATAAATTAATACTGGCCATAATTCCCATCATCCAAAAAAGGGGAGCGATATACGGAACCATGTCAATTCTAGAAAGCAGCCCGAAATGAGCACTGCAGAGGCTGGATGTGCAATCACATGAAAACCGCTAGATAGACTTAGAGAGGTAGATCCTTCTTTCCTACAAAAATGGGCATATTATCATTATGCAGCTCCGTATTGGGTACCATTACTCCGTATTCAACTTTCTTTTCCGGCGATCATATCGACTATAATCTAACCTTCTGCTAACTAATATAACTTAAAAGCCGGTCTTCGATGAGATAGATCTCCTTTGAAGAAGCGCTGTCGATGTTCCGTTCTGCATGGGCCAGATGCCAATCTCAAGCATCACTGTAAGAAACTTACCAGCTATCTAGATAGAGACCCAATAATCTCACCCGTGAATCGTTCCGGGATTTGGTATTGCCAGAGATTCAGACAGATTGTCCTGAAGTCCCTTTTGTGGGTCCTCAGATCATCCGCCGTTGTCCGCCGTCAGGAGATGAAGTGATCAAGCTAACCCAATAATATGGCGCTGTAAATGAATAACTAAAATATGGCTTGGGTTCTATTTGATCACGCTACTGAGTAGTTTCTTGATAGCTGCATCGTTGTTCCCAGTACTCCGGGAGGGTATCCGAGCTGCCAAGGACCTAACTACTTACTAAACTGCCAATCGTGATGGTAGGATGTTTTGGAGTAATAATACAGATACAGACCCTCATGACTATTGTTCAAAGATTAATCGCCGTGGAGCCTGTTCCTTGCAAATTAACTGTTCCTCCACACGGGAGCGCATATCCGAAGCCAAATCTGATTCTAACTAGGTGGATAGATACTGTGGATTCAAGGCTGAAAGGTGCGTTTTCTGCTCCCTCTATACTCCATACGGCGAGTACACTGATGATCACCGTTTTATGGGTATCAGTATTAAAGAATAAGATGCCTCCGCCTGGTGATTCCTCCTTTTTCTCTTTTCTTTCCTCAACGCACTCCAGTGTCCCCAGTCATTCTTTTTGCCTACCCCGGCGACACGTGTGGTATAGAATAATATCATTCTTTTCACTCTCTTTTGTGCATATCCCACCGTCCACTCGTTCGAGAAATCAGTCACAATGAAGGCCTTCGCCTGCACCATTGCCGCCATGATGGCGGGCGCTGCCATGGCCGCTCCGGCCATGCAGATTCCTAACGCCGCCAACCTGCCCTCGATCTCGGCTGTTCCCACTCCCAGTGTGCCAGCTTACTCCAGCTTGGCCACTCCTGCTGCGGCTCTCCCCGCTGATGGCCGAAACACCGCCGGCGAGCTTGTCACTGGCGCTGGCAAGCCCGCTCAGAAGCTCTTGACCATCGCCGGTCAGGACTCTCAGCACCTGCTCGTCCAGCTCAGCCCTGCAGTGTCCAACCTGGTCAGCGGTCTCGGACTTCCTGAGGTCGGTGTCCCTGTCGGTACCATCATTTCTACCGCCAGCTCCGCCGGTGATCTCGCCAAGCACGTCGCTCCCGAGGTCAAGGGCCTCCTCACTGTCGCCGGCACTGATGGAGGGTTCTACCTGGTTCAGCTTGCTCCTTCCGTCGCTAGTCTCCTCGAGGGTCTCGCTCTCCCTGGCGTTGGCGTTCCCGTCGGCTCTATCGTCTCTACTGTTGGTGACCACGTCAAGCGCGCGGAAGGAAAGGTCGTCAGCGACGCGGGAAATGCTGCTCAGGGTCTCCTGACAGTTACTGGCCAGGATGCTAAGCAGCTTCTCATCCAGCTCAGCCCTGAAGTTACTGCTCTCGTCTCTGGTCTCGGTCTTCCCGCTGTCGGTGTCCCCGTTGGTCAGATCGTCGCCAGCGCTAGCTCCGTCGGTGACCTGCTGAAGGACCTCGCTCCCCATGTTAACGGTGTCCTCCACGTCGTCAGCTACGACGGAGGCTTCCTTCTGATGCAGCTCGCTCCCAGCGTTGCTGGTCTCCTCTCCGGTCTTGGTCTCCCTGCCCTCGGAGTCCCCATCGGTTCCGTCGTCCAGACCGTCGGTGAGCACCTGTGAATGTAAGTGGTCTTATGCTCGAGTCTTTCTGCAATAAGGTCCACCAGCTGACGATTTATGAATCCAGACACACCAGGTAAAGACCGCCAGATAGCATTCCACGACCTCGACCTTCTCTTCACTGGAGATATTATGTGATGTTCCGAATCCTTTGACGGCCCTGCCTCAAGGATGGCTGCACTGTCGATCAGCATCAATTCGACGGAGATATGTATCATATTCTATTACCTGTATGTAATTTCGCGCCTTAGCCACAGGTGATATAATGCTTTGATTCTATTCAAAGACGTCATCCCATAGACTTTTCAAGAAATAGAAAGCGTTGCTCCTTTTCAGCACATATTGCATATGATATAAAATGGTCCTGTGCTGTAGAGCAGTAGTTGGGCAGTGTATGGTTTTCTTTCGGTGGGGTGTTCCAGTGCCAAGAAAGACTCTTGTCGGATGTTCCATCGCATGGTTAGAGTAATGCTGAAGCATACTTTATTCGATTCATTGATTGACAGGCCTCAAGATGCAGAATCAGATGACCTCTCCACCTCCCATAAACTCGACACGTCGAATTCAGTCTCCTCCATCCAACTTGACAACTCCGTAATACCCAGCACCTCATTAAGGTACCGCCTTCCAAGCTCAATGTCCTGATTAGCCCTGCCCATATAGAACAGACTAGCCGTACGAGGGTCAGCTCTCGCAGCTTCAATATGCTCCGGAAGCTGTACCATGAAATCAAGCAACCAGTTCCCCAAACCGTTATTGAGATCCATTGCCCACTGCGTGATGGTTGCATCATCCGCGGGAAGAGACTCTGCGTTTGTGCGGAGAAGAAGTTGGAAGAATGTTGGATCATTGCCGGCATTTGTCACGGCTGTGTGGAAATGTTCCGGTGGGATGGAATAGGGGGGGGTAGAGCTTGTCCCTTCGCTTTCTAGGCGATGACGGATGAAGTACTCGTCTATTTTCAGAAGGGCGGTGAGAGCGCGAGAGTTGTGCTCTATAAGAGCATTGTGAATTCCTTGTTGGAGTGCGTCTCGGGAGAATGAGACGTCTGTGCCTGGAGCGTCGAAGCCGTGTCCGGTACGGAGGGTTTCGAGATAGGCTATGTCGTCGTCGGAAAACCCGTCGTCGCCGCGTAACAGGCTGTCGGGAAATCTCTTGACACTGAGGATGCGATGTGTCTCGACCTCCTGTGTCTCTGCACAGGTGATAGTGATTGAGAGCAATGGTACGACGGTCAAGGTGTAGTGATCCCCCCTGGAGTCCGTACCCTCGAATGTTCGAATATCATCTTTTCTGGCCAGGAAACGATCGAAGTTTTCCTGGTTAGTCTTGTCCATTGAGATACCAGCCCCTAGCCAGTACTTCTGGAGTGTGAGGTTCATCAGCTGAGGGAGCTCTCCCAAGATGCGCTGGACAGTGCACCATCGACAGCGTAAAACATCAGATTGCAGGGCCTTCCGTGCTTCTTCGTCCAGGCGCTCATATTCAGCCGGTGCCAGGATGCGTGCTATCATCGGTTGAGAAGCATCTTCTTCGACAGGCAGGTCATTCCAGAACGACAACAAAATGAAGACCTTATACATCCGCTCCCTGGACAATGCAGCTGCCAGAGTGGGCGATGACCGGGGCAGATCGACGTCCAGTGAATAGAGAAATATCTTTTCGATGAGTTCTACCGGAAGGCATTCTAACCTTGACAACTTCCTGCGTCGTCTGCCAGGGGGAGTTGTCTGCGGAAGACGCTTTCGCGCGGCAGCTCTGGACTGCGAGGCTGCCTTATCTTCAAGAGACATCATCGGCCGACCACCCTTGGGCCGGCGCAACGCAACAGCTTTAGACTCTGCATTTTCCTTCTCTTCATGACTCTTCTTCTTTGCGACAGCTCGCTTTTTCCTGCGTCCGCGCACCCTGATAGGAGTGAGTTCCATCACCGTGGACACGACACGAGAGAGCTCATTCGTTGCCCCCTAATCGTTCATCATAAGACTACCAAGAAACCAATGCCAACAAAATAAGCTCTGGTAGGGCTGAATCAAGCTCAGAGAGCACTAGCAAGTGGAGAATTTCACGGACGAGGTTAACATATCCCAACGCTCCAAGACAAATAATCTCCCATTCAGTCAACAAGAGAATTGTTCCCCAGAGCCCTTCGAAGCAACTGATTGGCAGAACTCGTTCCGCCTTAGGGCAATGCTAGAGCACGTGGTTCTTCATCACGGGATGATGCCCTGACGCTAGTCTCTTTCTGGACTTCCAGTGACTCCGCTCCGATTCAAATGACGTCAAAAGAGCCCCAAAGAGAACCATGACGCCACTCACGCAAAACGTCCAACAATCGACAATTATCCTTGAATCAAGCGGTGCAAGTAAACCAGGGAAAAAGAGACATCGACGTTATGATCCAATCCTCGTGCGGTTGGTTCTCCTCCTGAATGGTCGAAGGTGATGTCCATGCCTTGGAACAGCCGCGACTCTTCCAATGATATCTAGAAACCCCAGCCCTCTATGAAGTATGGATCCATGTCCGTTGACCCTGCGCACTGACATTCCATTTAGTTCAGATATGGAGAAGCGGGATAGACTAGCTGGACGGTTGTGAGTTGGTCCTGCGTTTGATAGGAGAAATCGAAGGGAGATAGGCAATTAGGAAGAACAGAAACTTGAACGCTCATGACGTCCAGGATAACCCCTATGACGGAATTCTAGACCAGGGCAACTTGTAACTTGGATAAACATAATTGTGTAGGAAAATTTTCATCGGTCGTGTAGCAGCAGCCATATCATACCAACATATATAGCTGCCAACTTGCCTCTTCCTCTGATGAATTCATTGCTTGCTCGATTTTCAAGACCAACGAAAAACAGCAAAGAAAATCTGATTCATGCAACCATTCAGCAACACTTCTCTCCACGCTCCAGCTTCAAGTTCATATTCGAACAGCAGCGAAACCTCTACCACTCCCAAGTCCAACTAAATTCTCCAAAACAAAAAGAAAACAACTTCCTCATAATTCAAAATGGGTGCTGTCTGCTCTTGCGTACGTCTCTCCCCCTACCACGCAGCCTTTCACATACATATTACTGGAGCAAAGAACTAACCAACAACCCTGATAACAGATCACATCAATCTTCCAAGCCATCGGCAGCTGCCTCATGGCCATCGTGAACGGCATCGGTGCCGTCTGCCAGGCCATCATCTCCGGTATCGTCACCGTCTGCGATGTCATCATCTCATGCCTCACCTGTGGCTACGTGGGAGGAAGACGACGACGGAGAGGAGCAGGAACAACAACAACAAGATCAACGATATGATCTTGATCAAGCAACAAAACACGAGGAAACGTGGGATCTCAAGTTCAATGGTGATGAGGGACGATAGGGACGATGGATGACGATACGCGTTATTATGGGTTATGTTACGGATGCAAACTTTTTTTATTATGATAATACCACATGGTTTTTCGGTTCTTCGATTTTTTTTTTCTTTTCCCTTTCGCAAAGTATCTGCGCTTCACGAGTGAGGATGAAGATGGGAGATGATATGATTATCCGTTGGCAACGAAATGGGAGCGTTCTCAGCTTTGTTGAACTTTTTGCTCGCTGTCGTGCGTTTTTCATACCCCATCTTCGATTTTGTGGTTTCATGTTTAATTTATGATAGATGATTATTGACGCAAGTTAATAATTGAGACGTTGATGACACTTGTAGATCAGTCCATTTCTCGATTTAGCTCCTCGGTACAATGTAACTACCGTGCATGATTAAAATATGAGGATTGAGATAATTTCTCGTTATTATACACTGATTCTTTTATACAGTCATTATTATACAGGGCTTTTACCCTTGCTGACATGCAGTCGTGAATTGACCGCCACAGTTTATATCAAATATCTTCTCACAGATTCTTCATAATTTTCATGATTCCACTGGCTCGTCCAGCCAAAGTCAACTGGTATCCAGTCTCCACCACACCCTTGCACATTTCCCATGCTCCATTGCCGTTCTTACGATCACCGTCGCCCTTATAAATCGGATAGTCGACCGTGGGTGGGATCTTGGTGGCCATCAATCTGGGAAAACGGTCCACACAGACCGCCTTGATGTTGCTCACACCGCGCAGACCTTCCTCACCGGCAAATCGGCCGTATCCTGAGCCCTTGACGCCGCCGAAGGGCAGCTGGACGGCGTAGTAGCTTCCGAAATCGTTGACGGCGACCATACCAGACTTGATGCCAGAGACGCAGGCTTCAACGTCCCGACTGTTGAATCCAAACACACTGGCACCCAGGGCGTACTCGGTGGAGTTGGCAATGGCAATGGCATCCGGCACAGAAGAGGCCCTCATGAGAACAAACACAGGAGCGAACAGTTCAGTCTGGGCGATTCTCATCGAGGGAGTGACGTCTGCGAGTAGGGTGGGTGTGAAATAATGGCCATATGGGTGTCTCGGGTGATTGTAGCGTTTTCCACCGCAGATAAGACGAGCACCGTTCTTAACGGCATCCTCAATGAGAGATTCCAAGCGGTCGAAGCCAGTAGGAGAGATCACCGCGCCCACATCTGGAGTGATAGGCTTGTAGTTAGGATCCTTAGGGTCAGGCTTGGAGTCCAAAAAGATGGAACCTAGACGAAGTGCCTTGATACGTAGTGTGACAATGTCCAGCAGCCTGTCATAGACACCGGGCAGAGCAATAACCCGCTCTACACCAATACAGTTCTGACCAGCGGACTGGAAAACACCGCGCATAAGGATCGAGGCGATATCAGGAAGCTGCTTGATAGTCGTCGAATCATCCAGGATAACCGAAGGGTCCTTTCCACCAAGCTCCACCGTCACAGGGAGTAGCGCCTTCGCTGCAGATTCGCAGACCTTGTGCGCAACGGGCCTCGAGCCGATGAACGTAAGTTGAGAGACATCGGGGTGCGATGTTAGGACGTCCGCAACGTTCGGCAGACACACGACACTCTGGACCAGATCCGGGGGGTGTCCACAGCTGATCAACGCTCCACGGATGATGTCCAGGAAATAGCCCGTACACCAGGCCGTCTGCTCCGAAGGCTTGACCACGATTCCATTACCAGCAAAGATAGCACTGATGACCGGACCAATGAAGTTGTGGAAAGGATAGTTCCAAGAGACACAAGCGGCGACCACGCCCAGAGGCTCATACCGAACCGTATTCTTCTTATACATCATCAGGAAGTTGGTCGGTCGAGATTCAGTCCGCAGCGCTTTCTCTCCATGATCGATTGTCCATTTCAGTTTCTCAGTCGTCACGAGGATTTCGCCAAACGATGCGTCGACTTTAGTCTTTCCGGAATCCAAGCAGCAGGCAGTCACGATCTCATCTTGATGCTCAAGTACGTATCTGCAAGAAGCGCGCAACCGTCAGTATCCCGATACACCCATTAACACGTTCCAAGACTAAAACAACATACTTCAGTAAAGTCTTCAGAACCCTCCTCCGCTCCGCAAACGATGTCTTCGCCCATTCAACCTGCGCCTTTTTCGCCGCTTGCACCGCGCGATCGATTCCCTCCGGCGTCTCCGGCTTAATACCCGGACCAGAAGCGCCCAAAATTCGTCCATCCGCCGGACAATAGCTCATTATCTTCTTTTCGCTCCATTGCTATAACTCAGAAAAACGAATAAACAAGTCAGCCAACCACCCTTCATCCCACCCGCAAACCATTCACCAGGATTGAAATCCCACTCACCCCTCGAGTCTGCGCCTCCAACAACACCTTATCTTCTGCTTGCACATCATCCCAGTTCTTCGCGACCCAATTAGGACGCACTTCAGGCGGAAGCGGAACGTTGAACTTGACCGGCGCCTCTCTCCGACAGAGCACGTATGCGTAGCCCAAGTATGCCGCGACGAACGTGAAGCTCGCCACGATCCCGATGCTGAGCCATTGCGGTTCGAGACCCAGATCCTCTGCGGCTGCGAGTATAGGAGGAGGGATGCGGGAGGTTATACAATCCATCCTGAGGGATCCGGGGATGGAAAGGCCGTGTAGACAACTCTTTCTGTTGTAGTTATGGCTTTTGCGGCCTTTAATTTAAGGGGCTTGAACTTTTAGAGTTGGCGGGGAACGCGGAGCTTGTTCGGGCGAGGTGGGCCGACTGGCGAACAGCAAGATAATCAAACATGCGATATGAAGACAAAAAGATGTAGAAATTCTTGTAAGTCATGTGTATTGCCTCATTTAGTTATGGCTTGCTATACTTGGATTATTGGATTAAATCTTAAAGTTTTAAAGGTCCATATTGTCTTTTCCAGACTACAGTCTCATGTAAATATTTATTTATGCGTCTAGCTATGCATTTTCAGAAGACATCGCAAATCGAAATAAAAATGCAGAACTAAATATTATCTGCAATAGCTAAATAGGCCTCAAACAGGGCCCCATAGATCAGCATATTTTTAGAGAAAGCTATTCGCTCTCGTCATCATCTTCTTTTCCTCCACGAGACTTCCTATTCTTCGCCTTGGGAGCCGACGTTGGAGCTCCCTTGCGTTTGCCCGTCCGCTTAACAAGATGGTCAATAACGCATCCCTCTTCCCATCCTTCGCTGTTCTCTCCCGTAATAGCCCGGCAGCGAGGACAGGATTTTCCATGACGGATAAAGAGCTGATGGAGAGAATACTTCAGATGATCCGGAATACGGACTTCCAGATGACTGAAGGCTTTGACCTCATCAACCTTCTCTGACGGTATCCAGCCGAGCCACTTGGTAATCCGGAAGATGTGAGTGTCCACGGCAAAACAAGGACGCTGTAAGCAGAAGAGGATAACGCAAGCTGCCGTCTTTGGCCCGATTCCCGGGTACTTGACTAGTTCCAGCATGGCATCTTCGCTGCTGAGAGAATGGATATGGTTCAGCGAGAGCACATGTTCATTTGCGCGGTCGATCTCGTTCTGCTTCTCGACCTCCGTCTCATTTTTGGCCCCCGGAGGTTCAGCTGTACCCTCCTTTTTGGCCTTCAAGAGAGCGTCTCGACGTTGCACGTTCTCCTCGTAGACCATATTCAGGATCTCTTTGATCCGTTTGCTTTTCAACTCTGCCAATCCACCGCGCTTAATAGCCTGGAAGATATCTTTAACTGGAGCTTGACGGACGGCGTCCCAGTTGACACTGCCTTTCCCGATGCCATCAGGGAGAATGCCAAACTTCTGGACTAACCCCTGGAAAGCCATAGCAGAATTATTTCCAGTGGTTGCACCACTCAGGAGGGTTCGAATAAGAGCATCGAGAACAGACGGGACTTCTCCACATCCAGTGACGGTAAGAGATGGTTCAGGTATAGATGTCGGCGCAATGACTTCCCCATGGACACTTGAGAGGAGTTTATTGACTTCCTCACACTCTTCTGGTGTCGGTCGGGACCATTCAGGGAATGGACTAACGCCAGGTGTGAGACCATATGGATTATTGCTCTTCCCTTTCCCTCCCTCAGCCTTTGCATCCAGTGTTGTTGTTGCTTTATCAACAGTATCTTGCAGTTCATCCTTTATGCGATCTAACTTCCCATTCTTCACTGCTGTGTTTCCCCCCTGAAGCTTATCTGCCGTTGTCGACGATGTCGTGGGAATAGGGGCTTTGCCCAGATTGTGAGGCAGTTCATTGATGTCAGGTTCTGCGACCGTATTATTCCTCTTCCTCTTCTTTTTAGGTGGTACGCTTTCACCCTTTATTTCAGATGGCGGTGCTTGTCCAGTTTGCTCAGTTGTTGCAGCAAGCAGAATAGCTGCTTTTGCAGCAGAGCGCGTAACACGTCTTTCCATGGTTTATCGGTTATAGAAATAAAATACAAAGGGGTATCTTGAACTGTATAATAGGAATAGAGATGAAGTAGCACAATTATCAAAGGCGCTTTGTAGATACCAAAGAGCACGATAAGCTCAGGAGAAAGGATAATAGACTCCAGGTACTTCCTATAACTGGAATAGTATCCCTGCAGTCACGCTCATGGATGCAGAAAGCGATAGATCCATGGAACGAATGGGAGATCTGAGAGAATGCGGGCTTTGTCAAATGAGAGAGCATCTTGAGCAGTCTCAGTGACTTCATGGCCGTCAATGTTACATCACGTGCACGTGATAGCATGGAGCATATGTATCATACTAGAGACGTCAATATTCAAAGGCAGTAAAACATCTTGCTGTGTCAAAAAATCAAAATCAGGCGGACCTCCACAGTTCCTGAGAGATCAGAATTTCAGTCCCTTATCTGCGATAGTAGGTACTCGGAGACATTCAGAATGGGAGTCATGGCAGGATTATTCGTGGAGGTCGAGAAAGTGGATATTTAGTGCGAACCCCGTCGCCGGGATGACATTCTATTTCTTCATTGTATTTCTAATCATCGTTCAAGGGTATATAGATGAGCACGATGTACACTGTACTTTTCTCTCGAAAGAGCACGAGCACGAGCACGAGCACTTTCAGATTGCTCGCAGGTCACTATTCTTTTTGTATCTGAAGAAAATTTCTCGACATGGCCATGGACACATTTTGGTTCCGCCCCAATGTTTCATATAGCAGCATCAAGATTTGAAACATCATATAAAGCCCATGACCTTCTAAACTCCATGCTAGGTCAGTCCATCTAAACCTTAGCTGTCTATGCATAATCACCAAAGTTGTGGATGCTGATGTCCATACGATCCCTGACTTTTGGTGACTCCAAAGCCTCTACCGCTTGGGGAGCCTCGCGAGCTGCACTGAAGCTCACTTGAGGGACTTCAGACTCGCTAGGGGTGGAGGCGGGTACGACCTTTCCCCGGTCGTCGAGTTTCACGCCATTGGCAGCAATTTCATAGTCTGTCTTACTAGCGAGACCGCTGGCGACTGCCTCTCTTGCACGGTCCATAACCTTGAGCTTACGGCCTTCGCCGCGCACTTTCTCCAGATGCTCAAAGTAACCCTCAGAGACAGGGGTAATGTAGCTACCACAGAAGACACCAACTTCGAATTGGTTGGGCTCTGCCAATCCATTCTCCTGCGCGATCTCAGCGCAGGACGCATTGAGGTCCTCCAGGGTCTGGTAGACGACGCTGTCGGCTCCAATGTGTTTTGCGATTTCAGCGGGATCACGGTTGTGCGCAACCAGCTCACTCGGTGAAGCCAAATCGATACCATAGATATGAGCGTGCCTGCAGCGGTTAGTATGTGTCTGGTCTGGGAATACTGAGAAAGAAACTCACGTAATTGGTGGGGCGCAACTGGCGAAATGGACCTGCTTCGCACCCGCTTCCCTGGCCATCGTTACAATCTCTCGACTTGTGGTTCCACGCACAATACTGTCATCCACCAGGAGAACATTACGACCCTTGAACTCGGACTTCATGGCGTTAAGCTTGCGGCGCACACCCTTCTGTCGGGTCTTCTGTTCCGGCATAATGAACGTGCGGAAGACGTAACGGTTCTTCACGAAGCCTTGGCAATACGGCTTGTCCAAGTAGCGCGCAACGTTGGCGGCTGACGTGTTGGAAGTCTCGGGAATAGGGATGACTACATCGATGTTCTTCACGACCTCCGGGCCCAGGACGTCAAGGATGCGTGCGGCCAGACGATCACCCATTCTCTGTCGGCTACGGTACACGCTAATGCCGTCGATGACGGAGTCCGGACGAGCGAAGTAGACGTATTCGAAGATATCCGGCGCGTACTTCATCTTCGGCGCAACCTGACGGAACACCGGCTCACCACCCTTCTCGATGATGACTGCCTCTCCGGGCTGAATGTCGCGGATGTTGGTGAAGCCGAGTTGGTCCAAGGCGACCGATTCGGAGGCCATCATGTAGTCCATACCTTTCCCATCGAGGGAAGGTCTAGAACCCAGAACCAAAGGACGGATACCATAGGAGTCTCGGAAGCCCAGCAGCCCGAAACCTGCAAGCATGGCGGTACAGGCCCAGCCGCCCTGGCACTGCTTGTACATCCGACCAAGACTGGCGAACACATCTTCCTTGTTCACGCGTGCCTTCTTGGTCTCGTTGAGCTCGTTGGCGAAGATGTTCAACATCAGTTCACTGTCACTGTCGGTGTTGATGTGACGGTGTGCCTCGAGGTCGAGATACCGCTTCAGTTCCGGGGCGTTGATCAAGTTTCCGTTATGCGCAAGACAGATACCGTACGGGCTGTTCACATAGAACGGTTGGGCTTCCGCGTTGGCACTGCTGCCCGCAGTGGGATACCTGAGGTGGCCGATTCCCATGAAACCGGGTAGGTCTGCGACTCTGGCGCCATCCTGGAAGACCTTGGCGGCCATACCGTTGGATTTGAGCTGGTAGATCCTACCGCCAGAGGCACAAGTAGCGATACCCGCAGCATCCTGGCCACGATCTGTTTCGAGAGTCCCCAGTCAGTATATACACGAGAGAAATCGAAAACGGATGATATGAAATGCGGTAGCCGCGCCACAATGACTCCCATATTTCGCCGGAGTCTCACGGAGTATGATGGTCCGATAGAAGGGTTTACTCACGTTGGAGCAGGTAGAGCGCTTCGTGCAGATCGACTGCGGCAGAACCATTAGGGTTCGCCAGGATCTCTGCGAGAATTCCACACATTCTGAAGGAGTGGAAATGGTCCTAGACAGAGGAAGCAGTCAGTTCGACCTGCCAGACCTGTAAATGGGAGGAAGAAGAGGCAAAGGTGGGGTAAAGAGGCAAAAATCAGGCTTGAAAATTTTCCGCAAAGATGCTTCAGTAGTCTAACATCTATAAAAACAAATGCTCATCATGCGACTAGTCGACTTGGGAGTACTGAAATGAATTGCTTGCTCAGGCCATACTCACTTCTAAGAGATCGAATTTCTCTTCACACAGACGAGGCCGGAAAAGGCGGAATTCACGGCCGTCTTCGCAGGTTGTAGATAGAGACTCCTAAGCAGACGCAGCAGTGAAAGATCACCCGCTGCGACTGGGGACCGGACTGCTAGGAATCAACCTGCAAGGCAAGGAGGAATGTCTGGGGGAGACCCGAGAGGAGAGGAGACATTATGAGGAGTATTAGAAAGGAAAATGAGTTCGTCCCAGGGAGCGGATGATATCCCAAGGCGCTTTTCTCCACTGCAGGTCAAGAGTGCGACCCAGAGTTTTTTGCGCTGCCCACACTGACCAAAGAGATTTCTTGCTGCGAAATTTTTTCTGGTTCGGCGTGGCGGTTTTTCCGGGAGATACGCTGACTCAGCAGTGATGGCGGCCGTTCTCGGACCGAGCACTTACAACAGCTTTCTAATGGGTTGTTTATCACTTGATAACTTAGAGTGGCATCTTTGCTCTCATGGCATTTGTCTGGCCTTACAGTTGTCTCTGCGACAATGGAATCCATACAGGAATCAAGCAGATACCTATTCTCCAGCCTAGTGTGGAAGAACATGGTTAAAAATGATGCTTTATTGTGCACTTTACCCAGAATGCTTTGTGTTTCTTGCCTGCCATTCACTGTGCAGCTAAAGCTATGTGAATATGCGCAGGATTGAATATTCCTGCCGCTGTCTGTCCTGGAACTAATCTGGCTACTACAGCACAAATCACTGGAATCTTTCCTGGTGATCTCATCTCTTCTTTACATACAGATCCTATGTGGTCACAGCTCTCTGGACTTTCAGTTACTTCAGTCCTTCCCCCAAAGAAGTTATATTGTAGGCCTGTCAAAGCATGTTCTTATTCAACTTCACTTTTTGACAACTCACAATCTTTTCTCCTCGCCTTTTATCTGGACTGATCCTCATATCTGGGAGACAGATCCATATATGCCTGACCTTCTGTCTTTCTGGTCCAGAGTATCTGTAGCAGACTACTAGTCAGGTCTTTTACAACTCACTTCATTTACTATATCTCTCATCTTTCTATCATTTCCGTCTGAAGTCAGATCCAGAACAGGTGATGCATTTGCTGCTTGCCTTTTGCTGACATCTCTTTCGTTCACTGCTGAATTACGCCCTTGGTCGGAGTCTATCTGCTGCGGTTTTCGTCCCTCCAGGATGCCACCTTCATCACCCCCCGGTTCTCTTTCAAACCCCATACAAATTGATGATGAGTCCGACTGTGACGTCGGCAGACCCTATGGACACCACAGAAAGAGCCCAGCTGCGTACACATCGCGAGGGCAGAGCATTGTCAGCGACAACAGTTCTACGATCACTGATGGGAGCGAGACTGTTGTCAACGACCCCGATGCTCAGTGCTTTTTGAGATCGCTAAGCCCGAGATCCGCCATAAGTATACAGAGAGCATCAAGCAATCGGGTTGGCAGTCCGGCAAGTCGAGAAGCTGTTCCAGAAGTGATCGACCTCACCGATGATCTAGATGATCTGGACAGACCCTTTCAACCGGGAGAATACCTTACCGATGCGCGGGTTTCAAGGGCAGCAAGGACCACTGTCATAACTGACTCCCCTGAGGCCAGCCCTTTTCGGGGACCAGAAGGTGAGCCGCAAGTGACCCCCTTCTTTTGGGACCAGGGCTCGTGCTATAGTGCGGGTCAGTCAGTTGAGCTCCATGACGGCACGTTCCTACGGATTATCCACATCTTCCAAGAACGTTCTGGACGCGTGTTCCTCAATGGACAGCGGTTCAGGAGACTGGAGACTATGGATTCGCGACACCCGAAGTGGGTGAACGAGCTCTGCTGGATTATCAGCGAGCACCCGGAGAGCCATGTTCACGAGGATGTGCCACTTGGGAGGGTGAAGCGCTTCAGGGTGCTCCATCTTACCAATGCACGATACCCATGTAACAGCTCTGTTGACTCACGGCATCTCTTCACATCTGAAAACGAGATGAGGAGACGTGGCGAGCTCTACTGCCGCCTCAAAGAGACGACAGTCGCGGGGAAAAGCAACACAGAAACAGGTGAAGGGGCTATCGAATATCTATCAGCAACAGAGGCAGACGACGGGTACAGTGTGCCTCACCATGTTCTGAGACGAAACTGGAGAGGCGACCCGGAACCATTTGGAAGTGCCAAGAAAGCTCGCTATAGCGCAAATACGGTGATCGATCTTGAAGGACCGGTTGCTGTTGACTTGACTCAGCCATCCAATGGCGTCGGACGGACCAAGGACTCCAGGCAATATACCTTCGGCGATGGGTTTTGTGGAGCAGGAGGTGTATCGCGAGGCGCGGTGGAAGCCGGGCTATCGATCAAATGGGCATTCGACAAGAGCCACCATGCGATTGAGTCGTACGGACCCAACTTCCCGGATGTTGTCTGTGAGGTCGCTGATGTGACCAACTTCTTGACCAACCATCCCAGCGAGCTCAAAGTGGACGTCAGCCATGGATCCCCGCCCTGCCAGACATTCTCCCCGGCGCATACCATCAACGGTCGCAACGATGACGCCAATTCTGCCTGCATATTTTCTTGTCGGGATATAATCGAGAGGTCGAAGCCTCGCATACACACCATGGAGGAGACCTCGGGACTATCCGAGCGGCATCGGGAAACCTTCTTCGCGGTCATCCAGGACTTTGTTGAGATCGGGTATTCTGTGCGTTGTGGAGTGTTAGACTGTTCGCAGTATGGTGTGCCGCAAAGTCGCAAGAGGCTGTTCATCATTGCATCTGGGTATGTTTAATTTCTCCTGTGATTCCATCTTTACTAAGATCCATTCAGGCCCGGGGAGGACTTGCCCCAATTTCCTCGCCCTACCCACGGGGACAGAAACTCTAGACTGCTGCCATACACAACCATCGAGACGATGATCTCTCGAATTCCTCGAGATGCTCCTGATCATGATGTGATGGGAGCTCTGGAGCGTGGTCGTCGCAACGGTTTCAAGCGTCCCTTCGACCCTCGCACCCAGGCCAGGACGATCACATGCGGCGGCGGCGAGAACAACCACCATCCCAGTGGAAAACGGGGGTTCACGAACCGAGAGTTTGCCTGCCTGCAGACGTTTCCGTTGAACCACCATTTCGGACCGAGAGAGGTGCGCAAGCAGATTGGCAACGCGGTGCCGCCTGCCGTCGCCAGAGCGCTTTATCGGGAGATCATCAAGTCACTCCGGCGGACCGATGAGGCTGAATTACAAGTAGCGGCATCGGAGCAATCGATGCACTGCTAGGGTTTCTGCTCGCAGATAGGCTGCGAATCATGCTGTGTACGCAGCGAATGGGATGGTCGGTTCTGATGCCGGAACGAACTCAGGAAGCAGAACACTCTTACCGACTTGGATCTGTACCGATGCGCTTCGGTGTCTTGTGCAGCCAATAACCCTCCTCTCTGTAGATACTCATTGTTCTGGTGTTGGGATGTGCGATGTTGTTTTGTTTATCGGATACTGAGTGCAAGGCCGCTTTTCTCTATTATACCCTGCTTTGACTGTACCATTACCACCATAGCCTGCTCAGATGTTGTTCTGTGTTGGGACAAGAAGAGCCTTTTACTGTACAACACTTCCAAATCAAGGTCAGCATTTGTCCTGTTACTGTTTTGATTATTTCTCGTCCACTCGTGCTGTAGGCAAATGTAAGTAAGTACTCCTAGAGCCGCTAGAGTTCACCCTAAACAGCAGTAAACACAACGGGCGCGCTCTAGAGTTCTTGAGGCCCACCGAGTCCGTGCGGGGTCCGGGGAAAGGAGAGGGAAAGCCGAGAAGAGTTTACCGATGGAAGCCGACGAGCCTGAATTGCCGTGGGATACGGAGTAGATAGACCAGAAGACTTGAAACCGGACGAATACTGTAAATCCCGGCACCGGAGTAATCGTTGAGACATACCAGGATGGCTGCTCGACCACTGTTTGTCCTGTATTATGCGTGGACCTTCTCGAATGCTGTAAACCAAGGAGAATGTCGAATGTCGATCATCTCCATCGTCAGGAATTGCAATCCATCCAGCTGCGCTCCTGCAGCAAATGCTTGAGGGATCAACTGCTGGGAACACACGAAGACGACAACATGGACAAAGCAACGAACCAGACAACCGCCGATAACCGCAAGAAAGACAGCGGGAAACGGAGAGAAGAGATGGTGAAGCAAATACAGTAATAATGTACTGACCTCGGCTTCGGCAGGGGTGCCGGCGATATCCCTGCGAAGCTCTCAACGCGCCATGAGATCAGAGCTTCGTCGACCGCTCATCACAGCATTTTCTTCTTTCTTCTTTAGCTCTTGTCTTTTCTTCTGCTGACGGCCTCTCTCTCTCTCTCTCTCTCTCTCTCCTCCTGTCTGCTGCTGGTATACAATCCCATCTGTTGTCTCTTTTTTTTGTCTTCCTTAATTATGTCTGCCTCCGGTTCAGCATTGAGACGGCTGACCCACAGGTCCCCCCGCACTTTGGGCACATCCCGCATCGCCTCGTTGTCGAGCTCGCGCGCTGGAGCTGCTTCAATTCTTTGCAACAACCGCACAACCACTCTTACGTCTTCGAGAGTCCAGCGATTCTCCAGCATGGCTTCCAAGCAGTATGCCGCAGCGGCTCCTCCCGCGACGGAGAGGGTCTACGATCCCGAGATCAAGGACATGGCCAGCTACATCCACAACTACAACATTGACTCCGATCTGGCCGTAGGTGTCCCTCGGGTTGCTGAGACGCAGTGGCCTGTTGATATCCTTGCACTAGAGAAAGTGAAGTTGACTGACTGAATGGAATTGATTCACAGTACGACACTGCCCGTCTGGTTTTCCTGGACACCCTGGGATGTGGTCTTGAGGCCCTCAGATTCAAGGAGTGCACCAAGCTGCTGGGCCCCATCGTTCCCGGCACCACCGTCCCCAATGGAACTCGTGTGCCCGGAACGCCCTACCAGCTCGACCCGGTCAATGGCGCTTTCAACATTGGCGCCATGATCCGCTGGCTGGACTACAATGACTGCTGGCTGGCCGCTGAGTGGGGTCATCCGTCCGACAACCTGGGAGGTATTCTGGCCGTGGCCGACTGGATCTCCCGAACGAACCGTGCTGGCGGCAACCTGGGCAATGGCAAGATCCTCAAGATCAAGGATGTCCTAGAGGGCATGATCAAGGCTCACGAGATCCAGGGTGTCCTGGCTCTGGAGAACTCTTTCAACAAGGTCGGCCTGGACCACGTCGTGCTGGTCAAGGTTGCCACGGCGGCCGTCGTGTCCAAGATGCTGGGCCTGACCGAGTCTCAGACTGCTGATGCCATCACCCAGGCATGGGCTGATGGCCAGAGTCTGCGTACTTACCGTCACTCCCCCAACACGATGTCCCGAAAGTCGTGGGCGGCCGGAGACGCCTGCCAGCGCGCCGTCAACCTGGTCCTGAGAATCCAGAAGGGCGAGTCGGGTATTCCCACAGTTCTGTCTGCGCCCGTCTGGGGATTCTACGATGTCCTGTTCAAGGGCAACAAGTTCAAGTTCCAGCGCCCGTACGGTAGCTACGTCATGGAGAACGTGCTCTTCAAGGTCTCCTACCCTGGTAAGTTCTCAGCATGTGTCAACGGGATCAAAATAGGAGATACTGACTTGCTTCAGCTGAGTTCCACTCCCAGACTGCCATCGAGGCCGCCAAGATCGTCAACGAGAAGCTCAAGGCCATGGGCAAGACTGTCGCTGACATCAAGGAGATCGTCAACCGCACGCACGAAGCTTGCGTTCGCATCATTGACAAGCAGTTCAAGCCCATGGACAACTTTGCTGACCGTGACCACTGCGTTCAGGTAGGTTTCCCTCCTGATTCATCATTCAAAGATGTTATACTAACAGCTTCTGCAGTACATGATGTCCGTCATGCTGGTCTACAACCGCCTGACTGCCAACGACTACACCGACGGCTCTGAGGCTGCCACCTCCCCCGTTGTCGAGGACCTCCGCAAGCGCATCCGCTGCGTGGAAGACCCCCAATTCACCAAGGACTACCATGACCCTGCCAAGCGTACCATCCCCAACGCCCTGACCGTCATCCTCAACGACGGCACGGTCCTCGACGAGGTCGTCGTCGAGGCTCCTCTCGGCCACCGTCTCCGTCGCGAGGAGGCCAAGCCCGAGATCCTGTCCAAGTACAAGCGTCACATCTCTGCGCACTACGACACCAGCCGTGTCAACGAGTTCCTGGAGCTAGGCTGGGACCGTGCCAAGCTTGAAAACTACGACGTCGACAAGTACGTCGACCTGTACGTCAAGGACAAGATCTAGCCTCTGCCTGAAACGAGCTAGGATGTGAAAAAAGAAAAGAAAATTAAACTACACCTGAAACTTTAACTATGATATCTTTGGAACTCCAACGAGTTCTGATAGCACATATTGTTACGA
Source organism: Paecilomyces variotii (assembly GCF_004022145.1). NCBI lineage: Eukaryota > Fungi > Ascomycota > Eurotiomycetes > Eurotiales > Thermoascaceae > Paecilomyces > Paecilomyces variotii. The sequence goes on along the minus strand of NW_021167147.1, from coordinate 695,480 downwards.
TCGATCCCACAAGCTTTACCCGAAGGAGAAGTCTCGATGTATAAGATCAGAGACTAGTTATAGTTATGTTTTGACCATTTCCTTATGAGCGAACAGGAGTGCTTAGATTAGGTAGACTGACTTGTTATTGACGGACCCCGTATTTTAAACGTCCGACAAAATACAATTGAAATCTTCAATGCTTCCCTCCCGTATCCGCTAGACATGTATGCTATGAAAAGGATCATATCGCAATTTGCAAAACAGGAGCACCTGGACACGCGTCAATCATTCAGCTCGTCATCCAACCTATCACATCTCCATATAGTGATATCCACATTTAAACCACCAAGCCCTATATTACATCCCATAGATGCATAGATGGAAACCTATATATACGACACAAAAACAACACCTATATACATATTCAAACCAATCACAATCAATCACAACCTCTTCCTCCTCATTCGAGCTCGAATCTTCCCCGCCGGCGGCATGACTCCAAACATAAAGAACCTCTGATCGGGCTTCATAGCATTCTGCAGCTCCTCCTCCGTCATTAGAACCTCAACCTCAAACATGGTAAGGAAGAGCGCCATCACGACTATGATTTCCTGCTTCGCGAAGTGTCGACCGGGACAGATCTTTACCCCGCCTCCGTACGGGATCCATGATCCGGCGGTGTTGGAGAGTGAGAATTTGGGGTTTGGGGGATGTTCGGTTTTCTCGTGTTTTTGTCCCTGGGATGTTGTCGTTGATGTTGATGTTGTTCCGGATCTTCTGATGGGCCCACTATCCGGATCATTGGGATAGACGAGGAATCTCTCTGGCCAGAACTCACTAACGGGATGAGGATCATCAGGAGAACCAGTATTCCAGACAGAAGCATCGCGACCGCTGAACCAGCTAGATGCCATTATGGGTTCGTCCTTTTTGAACCGCCAGCCGTCGATGGTGAGGTCTGAAGTGGGTACACGAGATAGGACGATTCCGGTACGTAGACGTAGTGTTTCCGCGTAGATGGATTGCAGATAAGGTTGGCTGCAAAGACGGGGAATGTCAATGGAAATTTTGGGATCCGTTCCGTCGTGGGTGATGGTGATGGAGTCTGATATTTCATCCAGGACGCGTCGGTGTAGATCAGGGCGTTTGATGACTTCTAGGATGCACCAGCCTGCTGCTGGGATGGCGTTGCCGTTTGCTCTGATAATAGGGATTCGTTAATTCGAGGTCAGGGGGAAAGTGGATATAAAGGGTTTATAAAAGAGCTGTACCACTTACCCCCAGATCATACCCAGATCATCAGCTGCGTATCCCTCAGGAGTCAGTGGCGTCCGATGGAATATCTTCTGTCTGATCCTCATGACTCTAGATCCGAAGAACTCCTCCCACTCCCGCTCGTCTTCTTCAGCTCGAGTAACGTCGTAATGTCTGTTCGCGAAATCATGCCATTTCATAATATTCTGCTTCATCCGATCGCGAGAACGATAAGCATCCGGGACCAGGAATCGTGGCATCTCTTGGAATAAATCCGGCATCGCATGATCGAAAGCCCAGAAATCCTCATCGAGCGTCGGGATGATTTCTAAAATATGCGTGCCGCATAGAGCGGTGATGGCTGCGTGGAAGACTTCCTTCCGGATGAAATTGGTATATATGTCTGGGAGTTCAGTCCAGGTGTCGTGGCCAATATCACAATTCGAGAACTGGTCTGATAGAGTCTGGACGAGCTGTTTGGCTAGAGCGTCCAAGCTGGAACCGGTCAGACAGGTGGCAAATGTGTGGTGATGGAGATAAAAGATCCGGTGCTCGGCCACAGTCATGGTGCTATTGGGATGCGGCTGAGCATTGATCCCCGTGTCGTCTTTGAGAAGGACGTCGCCATCCTCCCGAGGAAGACCAAATGCATTGACGAGAATCTGAACCTGCCAGTGGTCATTGTTCAGGTCTCGCGAGTTCCGGAATAGAGTGGAAATGTGCTTCGCTCCGGACAGCAGAGTCATAGATCTATTCAAGATGTGAATCCTGACTGGGACATATGCGCCATATCGAACGCTGTATGGGGAGTAAATAAATGAGTATATATGTATGTATATTTGTATGAGAATATAATGATCCATTGTATGGGTCATTTGACAACTTACATGGCCTTGCCCAGGAATCTTTCTCTATCTCGAATAAAAGCTGGCAGATGTCGAAGAAAGGGAATAGCATACGGAACGGTCGGGGGTAAGCTGCCATCCTTTTTGTTGCGGACCGTGAGGAAGCCCTGAGCTAGCACGATGAAATACGTGGAGAGGCAGATTAGGGGAAGTAGTATGTAAGTAGCATGTCGCCAATCGAGCATTACGCTCACCATACTGCGAGCCTCGAAGAATATCTGGTCCATGGTTGCGTGTACATCTACCGAAGAAAAACGCAGGACCGGGGGGCCTGGTTATCGCCAGTTGGAGTTTAACTTGGGTTTTCTATCAGCAGTAGTTTTCGCGAGACTTATCTGTCCTTCGAAAAACAACTTCTGCCCATGAGCGCCACGCCAACAGATGGCCTTCGCGGGAGGACTCGATAGTAAGTTACTTTCGGTGACGGTAAAAGGTCGGACCTGGTGTTTTGGCCTCCCGAGTTTAGGGGATAGCGGATCTTAGTCTAGATAGACTGGAGATGATTCGATGGATCATGTAACTTAGCGCTACCGTGTTTAGTCATCTGCCGACTGTTTCCACCTGCCAACCGTTTTTTACTATGGGATGCTGAATTATTAAATCTACTAGATTTTAACAACAACATATTTAAATTAATTAATATTTAGAGGGTTTAATCTAGGCGATTAGTAGATTATATTAGACTAGTTTTTAGGATCCCTAAATTGCTTAGGTAGTTATATCTGCTGTCCTTAACTAGTTATTATTAAGGGGCTTATTTTAGCTTTAACTACCTGTTTAATAGTATTTTCTTTTAATATCTATTATTTTATAGGTTTAGATCTTTTCTTTAGGCTTTAATTAATTTATTTTAATTCTTTTTAAAGCTAAATAGCTGCCTATTTTATTACTTTTTTTTTTTAAGGCATTATTTTTCTTCCTATATTTATAGGCGAGTTAGATAATCTATTTCTCAGATTTTATACTTTTTTTAGATAATATATTATTTCTCTTCTTACTGCTACTGCTACTAAAATTAAAGTTTTTATTTTTAGTATTATAATTATTATTTAGCTTTCTTTTTATCTATTAGAATTTACTATATCTCCTAAACCTTAGTTAGATTAAAGAAGATAATATTATTATCTTTTAGTTAGCGGGAAGAAAGCTATAAAGTTCTAATAAACTATTATTTTACCTATTTATTAAGAATAATATATTATAGACTAATATTTTATTACTAGAGAAGTATATTTTTAATATATAGGTCTATTATAGTATTTATAAGCTTTAGTGCTTTTTTATTATATATATTATTTAAAACTTCTTATAGAAGCTTTTTAATCCCCTGCTAATTATTTATAGATAATACTAATTAACTTAATTTGCTTAAAAAAAGCCTCTCTTTAAATTTCTTTTTAAAATGCTTAAAAATAACCTATAGATTAAATAGATACAGACTAATTACTGCCTATTTATTATTAATATTTTTTACTATAAAAGCAGTATCCTAGCTAGGGAGAAAAAGATTAAGAAAATCCCTTTTTTTAAAGCGGCTAAATCCTAGACATTTATTTAATTAGATATTTAAATAAATATTATAGGCTCTAGCTAATAGGCTAAATAGAGAAATATTAAATAATTATAATATATATATAGAATAAGATAGAAATAATAATAATAAGATTCTATTATAATTATAATAATTAATAAAGTATTTTATAATATAGAAATTATAGTTATTAAGGATTAATAGCTAGTAGCCTCTATCTATCTTTATCTTAATCTCCTTATTAAAGATCTTAATTAGCTATTAATATCTTACCTTATTATTAGTTTAGCTATTAGAAGAGGAGGTAAAAAAATATTTATAAATTTTAGGGTTAAATACTTAAAGCTATATATTTTATAATTTTTTTAATATAGCTTTATAGATTAGAGCTAGTAATAATAATATCCTATCTATATAAATAATAGTAAGTATTATAATCTATTCCCTATTCTTATCTTAAATTAATTATTTAATATATCTTTATTTATAGTAATAGTAAGAAAAAATTCTCTTAATTTTTTTTAAGACTTTAATTATAAAACCCTTCTTATTTATATTATAAATATTATATAGCTTAATATTAAATTTCTATAGCTTTTAATTTATAAACTTAAAATATAAAGAATATTTAAATATAAAATTAGCTTACTTATATAAAGTATCTATAATAATACCCTAAGCTAATAGAAGGTCTTTATTATAGTACTAGTATAGGAGATAGAGATCTACTAGCTAATGCTTATATAAGGTATTATATAACCTTGTAAAGATATCTTTAGCATATAGCTTAATCTAAATTTAAGCTCTTTAAGCTATATTTTATTTACTAAGCTTGCCTATAATAGCTTATTTTAGTCTAAATTAGCTAAATAAAGATTCTATAGCTAGTTTTAGTATTAATTATCTTATTCTATTTATTCTAATCTATTTTCTAAGCCCGCACTTTAATACTATATAGCTCTTACCTAGGAGTTAATATTATTAATAATATCTGCCCTAATTTTTCTATTTCTGCTAATAACTCTAGGAGAGTTTATTAAGTATATTACTATTAGCTATAGGCTAAAATAGTATAATTATTATTACCTAATATATAAATATATTAGTAAAGCTAAGACTATTATAAATAAAATAAATTATTAAATTAAGGTATACTTTTAAAAGCTTTAATAAGAATTTACTGCTATTTAATAAAGACTTAAATAAAAAATTACTAAATTTAAAGCTATTTAATAATATTAAAAAACCTAGCTTTAAGAAAAAAAAATAATAATATATTTAAGCTATCTTTAAGAGAGATTAGGCCTATTATATAATTATACTTATTATAAATATATCTTTATTTATATTTAAACTTAAGCCTAGTATTAAAAGGCCTATAGCTGCTCTAATAAGAGTATTTAAGATATTTATTATTATACCTTTTTCTACCCCTAGATTTTTAGAGAGACTCCTTAATCTTAATAAATTTAAAGGTAACTAAAAGGATTTTTAGCACTTTATAGCCTAGATCTAGGGGAAGATAATAATTAATTAAGACTAATTCTTAATCCCTTAGAGCTATATAGTTTATATAATTAATTACTTAAAGAATATACCTTATACCTAAGTATTATTATATATTAAAGATAGAACCTATACTCTTAATAATTATTAAAAGATTTTAAATATTCTAGAGTATATATTTAATAATCCTAATTATATAAATAATATATATAATAAATTATTTAACCTCTATTAAATTAATAAGGAATTTAAAATCTTTTTTATTAAATTCTAGCGCCTAGTATTAGAAGGAGAAATATTTAAGGGAATATTATTTATTCTATTAGAGTAAGCTATTAGCTAAGAATTTTAAAAAATATTATTATATAGCTAGCCCCTAAGTTATAAATATTATTAGTTTATTAAATTCTTATAAGACCTTAAGAACTGCTGCTATTAATATATTATAAACTAGCCCTTTATTATAAAGACTTATATTGCTATTTTAAAACTTACTTAGTATATTTAATTCCCTTTATTTATTTTAAATCTTATCTTAATTATAAGATATAATAGCTAGCCCTAGAGAAGCCCTATATAAAAAAATAAACTAGCCCTAATATAGCTATATAATTTAATAGATTTAAATATTTCTAAATACCTAAATAGGAGAAAATATAGCTTATTATATTATAAAATTAGCGCCTATTTTTAATATAGCTCGCTAGAATATTATATTAGAGATTATCTATACTTAAATAACTATTAGAAGATTTAAATTATAGCTATATATAAACTCTATCCTTAGATTTTTTAGATAATCTAGTTCTTAAACTTATATAGTCTATCCCTTAGTTAATCTTTAATAAAAGAAGTAAGCCTAAAGTAAGTTATAGCTAGGCTTAAGAATTATATATTATCTAAATCTCTGCTACTACTATTTATAAAATTAACTTTAAAAAATATCTATAATAATTAAAATTAATAATATTATTTATAATATTAAAAAAGAAGAAAAAAAAGATCTATTTATTAATTTATACTTTACTTAATATTAGAGTTAAAAGATAAAGATTTATAAATTAAAAATAGGCTAAAGACTAAAAATTAAAGCCTATCCTTTTAAAAAGCTTAATTATCCTATATATATTTAATAAAAAAGAACTAGAAAATAAGAAGATTATATATTATATTTAAATAGATATAAGAATTAAAAATTATTTTAAGAAAGATACTAAGTTCTATATTATCTAACTGGCGCATTATCTTATTATCTTAAGACTCCCTTAATTAAAATACTATAACCTACATTTATAATTTATTACCTATAATATTATTTTTAATAATAATTATTATTAAAAAAATTATAATATATCTCTAAAACTAATTAAAATATTTGCCTTATATAATATTTTTCTAAAGGCTTTATTCTAATACCTGCCTCTAAGATCTAGAAAATTAGAAAAGAGAAATATAGCCTTTATTTTTTTAGCCGCCTATTTTACTTATATTTAAAGAAATATTTAAATATTTATAATTATTCTAGAAAATCTAAATATTACTTTAAGAATTAAATAAGTCTAAGAAAAAGATCTTACTTACCTATTATTTAAGAAGTTTAAGAATTATATTAATATCTTTTTTCTTAAAGAGGCTAAGTACTTATTATTATATTATTTTTATAATTATAATATTAAGCTGCTAAAAAAAAAGTTACTCCTTTTTAAACCCTTATATATTATATTTTAAGATAAATTAAAGGTCTTAAAGGAATAAATTAAAAAAAATCTAAAAAAGGGATTTATCTGCCTAAGTTTATTACCTACTATATTCTTAATCCTATTTATTAAGAAGCTTAATAGAAGAATATAAATCTATATAAATTATTAAGCCTTAAACATAATAATTATTAAAGACTAATATTCTTTACCTCTAATTAAAGAGACTTTAAATAATCTAAAAAGAATAAAGTATTTTATAAAGATTAATATTATTTCTATATTTAATAATCTTTATATTAAGAAGAGATAAGAATATCTAACTGCCTTTTATACCTAACTTAGTTTATTTAAATTATTAATAATATTATTTAGCTTAATAGAAGTACTAGTAATATTTTAAAGGTTTATTAATAATATTCTATAAGATTATTTTAATATCTTTTATATTATATATTTTAATAATATCTTAGTATATAGTATAACTTATTCTAAATATATTTAATATATCTGCGCTATTCTATAGAAGCTATATAAAGTAGGCCTATATATAAAGATTTAAAAATGCGAGTTTATTATTTCTAAGACTAAATTCTTAAATATTATTATTAGCTGAGACTATATTAAGATAGACTTAAATAAGGTAAAAATAATTATTAAATAAAAGACCTTAACTTATATAACTAATATATAAGCCTTTATTAGGTTTAGTAACTTTTACTATTAGTTTATTTATAACTTTTCTAAAATAATTATACTGCTTATAAGCTTAATTTAAAAGGGAGTTCTCTTTAATTAGATAATTATCTATTAGTCTAGTTTTAAAGCCCTAAAAGAAGTATTTATTTAAGCCTTAATCTTAAAGCTATTTAACTAAACCTATAAGATTATAGTTAAAACTAATTTATCTAATTATATATTAGCTAAAGTTATATCCTAGTATAATAAAAGAATCCTATATTTTATTATATTTTTTTTAAAGAAGTTTTCTATTATAAAATATAATTATAAGATTTATAATAAAGAATTGCTAATAATTATCTACTATTTTAAAGAGTAATGCCTTAAGCTTAAAAATATACTATTATTAATTAAAGTTATTATAGACTATTATAATCTAAAATACTTTATATTAATTAAATTATTAAACTAGTAATAGGCCTATTAGTCTAAATTTTTATCCTAGTTTAACTTTTAAATTATATACTAACCTAGAAAGTAAGAAATAAAACTTAATATCTTAACTAGGAGATTAGAAGATCTCTTTAAGGAGGAGAATAAATAGTTATAATATTAGAGCTAAATAGTCTTAAAGAAGAAGAACCTTAATCTATAGATTTAGAGATCTCTAAAACTAAAAGCTATTATTAAAAGTTAAATAGTAAGGTATATTTATTTTATTAATCTAATAGTTTAAAAGATTAAAAATCTTATTAAATTTATAAGAATATCTACTTAATTTACTCTAAGATATTAATTTATTTAGCTTAGAGAATCTATCTAGTTTACCCTGTTACTTAATTAGTTTATTAAGATTATTTAACCTGTTAAAGAGATAATCTAATTTACTAAAAAGACTATTTAGCTTATTAAAAAAATAGTTTAGCCTATTAAATAAAATTAGTTAAATTCTCTTACTATGCCTAATAAATTAAAATACTTATTTAGTATTAAAGATCTACTAGATATAGCTTATCTATTTAATAATTTAATATAATCTATCTTATAAGCCCTAGATTATAAAGCTAATTATTATCCTAAGATTATACTAGCTAACTATTAATAAAGAGGAAGATATCTATATTATAGAGACTATCTATATATTCTTAATTATAATAAGTTAAAAACCTACTTATTATAAGAATACTATAATAAGTATATATTTAAATACTCTAGAAAATATAAGCTTTATAACTTAATTTTATAAGAGTATTATTAGCTAAATATATATTAATATATAAATTACTAGACCTAGAATTACTATATCTATTACTATATTATATTTTTAAATAAAGGCTATTAAAGAGTTTTATATTAGCTTCTTATCTCTAAATACTTTTAGTAAGATATTTTAATAGATTTTATTACTAGACTTATATTTTACTAAGATTATAATACTATATTAGTTATTATAGACTAATTTATAAAGATAAAGTACTTTATTTTTTATTAGGCTATTTATAATATTAAAAGAGTAGTATAATTATATATCTATTATATATAGAAGTTTTACAGGCTATTAAAGATTATAGTATCTAACTAAAGTCTTTAATTTATTATTATTTTCTAGAAATATCTAATTTAATACTTAGATATTATAAACCTGCTATTTACTATTTATTATCTTAAGACTAATAGTTAGATTAAGAGAATAAATACTATTTTAAAATAATACTTATGCGCTTATATTAGCTATTTATAAGATAATTAGGTTAATTAGCTATCTTTAACTAAATTTATATTAAACTTCTACTATTCTAAGACTATTAGAGTATTACCTTTTTTTACTAATTATAGGTTCTATCTATATATAGGATTTAAACTTATTTAATTTATAAACTAGCCTGCTATTAAAGATATTAAAGCCTTTATTAAAAAGATATAAGATATTATAGATTATATCTATATTTAAATTTATATTGCTTAAGCCTATTATAAAAAGTAGATTAATTATTACTAAACTTTAACCTACTACTATTATATAAGATAGTCTATTTAATTAAATACTTAAAATATCTATATTTAATATTTCTAGAAGAAATTTAATTAGAAGAATCTTAGCCTATTTTATATTATTAAGGTTATTAGCTTATATATCTATTAGCTTAACCTATTTACCTTAATATATGTTTATCCTATATTTAATATTAGCTTACTTTGCCTTATTATTAAAGACTCTATATTTAAATAAAGATAACCTTTATTACTACCTGTTAAAGTTAATAGTTTTAAAGAATAAATTATTAAAGATATTTTAGACTCCTAATAAGAATATTATAAGTATAGAGGCTTTTAATTATAATATATTATTAAATAGTTAGGTTATAATAATCTAATTAAAAAGTCTATATATTATTTATAGTATATTTAGGAAATTATTACTAACTTCTACTATTACTATTTAAATAAGCTAAAGCTAAGAGATAGTTTTAATAGAGCTTAATCTTAAGGAGAAGAGTATTATTATAGTGCTAGTATAGGAGATAGAGATCTATTAGCTAATACTTATATAAGGTATTATATAACCTTATAAAGATATCTTTAATATATAGCTTAATCTAAATTTAAGCTCTTTAAACTATATCTTATTTATTAAGCCTGCCTATAATAGCCTATTCTAGTCTGAATTAGCTAGATAGAGATTTTATAGCTAGTCCTAGTATTAACTACCTTATTCTATTTATTCTGACCCGCTTCCTAAGCCCGCACCTTAACAGTCTTTCTTATATCTCTTTATAAAGTATAATAGCTATTATTGCCTAGACTCTTTTTTAAAGATTTCTTTTATAAAGTTTTATAATATTTTATATAAAAGAGGTAAGCTATATTCTATAAGGCCATTAATCTATTTAATAAATATTTTCTCTTATTAGATATTTAAGAATTGTTAGTTTTTATATTAGACTATTAATAAGCCCTAGATACCCTTATATTATTGCAATAGGGTTATTTAATTTATATTATATTTTTTTATAGTTTTTATATAATTAGGCTTTTTGCCAGGCTTTAAAGACTTTAAATCTTTAAGAGCTAATAAAATAGGATCTATATTAGTAGTTTAGTAGATGGTTGAATTAATTAGGGAATTTTTAAAAAAATGGTCGGCAGGTGGAAACGGTCGTCAGATGACTAAACACAGTATGTGGGTCGAAGAACATCTCAAATGATAGAGACAGAATAAGAGGGAAAGAGAAGATATAAGGAAGAATAATAATAATAATAATAATAATAATAATAATAATAATAATAATAATAATAATAATAATAATAATAATAATAATAATAGAAATAAAATGAAATGGAGACGAAGACAAAGACGAAGACATACCTTTTGTAACTTGGTGGACATGCGCAGCAAGGACATTTACTACAACACTTCCAGATCCTGGCGGAGGGATAAGGTACCTCCTTCACGACTGGAAGTCTATGCGTGAGCATCTTGGACAAGGGAAGGCCATAGTTGCAAGCTCTCACTGCGAGGAATACCTCGAGTTGGTACACTGGAGATACGTAGCGCGGGATTCTGGCTTCGATCAACAAGCTTGTAGAACACGGAAACAAAAATGGGAAGCTAAGCAAGTGTCCGTTCAGCATGGAATCCTACAGATTGTGTGAGCAACTACACGAATGAAGCTACGGAAATCTATGACCTACATTTCGTTCAGAGATGGTTGGTGGAGGTAATTTTGCGTATTCTTTACTTAGGGTAGGAGAGGCGTGTTGCATTTTGGATCGTGGCACAGTGCGTAGATAGGGTGCTGACAGTAGATTTTTTTCGTTGGAAAAATATGAAGTATAAACCAAATTTTCCTATATGATGTTCAAATAGTTACACAAGAACAAACCCGACCAGCTGCTGGGAATAGAAAAGAGAAACTGCATGCTGAGATCACTTGTTATGCCATCAAGCTAGTAGGATACAGAATTCCACTCCGCGTCATAAACGAGGGACAGCCCCTTTCTTCTCAGACGCCCATTTCCGGACGATCTTTAGAAAATCATCGATTTCCTTCGTAGTGTTGCCGGCATGCAGACAAACCCTTACCCGTTCCTTACCTGCAGGAACGGTGGGAGGCATGATAGCACGAACGATAAACCCTTCACGCTGACAGGCAGTTGCCAGATCACGGGGGAATGGACTCCGAAAGGAGAAGATCGGGGAGTCTGGGAAGTGATCTACTTCCAGAATGGAGGAGTCTGCTAGTTGAATCTCTCTCAGACGGGCGCGGAAATGTCGGATTAGATATTGGAGGTTTTCTCGAAGCTGGATGATATTAGTAAGTGTGGAATATCTTTTTTGGGCTGTTCGGGGACGTACGGATTCTGTTTCACCTCGCTGAAGGAGCTCGTATGCTGTGCGGATGGAAGCTAGTGATGGGAAGGCCAATGCCGTGGTGTAGATGAGACTTCGAGCATAATTAATGAGATAGTCTCTTGTGAGAGGATCACATAGAACAATGGCTGAATCGTAATATTAGCGGGCTATCGAAATGCAAGTGACGTGGGCCGCGAAGATACCTCCATGACTTGCAAGAGCTTTTCCAAAAGTGTGCACTCGAATGAATATATGCTTCTGCTCGTCTAGGCCCTGGATAACGCCAGCGCCGCGGGGGCCAAAGACACCTGTTGCGTGTGCTTCATCCACGATGAAGTAGCCATTGCCTCGTGGGAGAAGGTCGTGCACGACCTGGATGAATTCTTTTACCGGGGCGATATCCCCGTCCATACTATACACAGATTCCAGGGCGATGAAGACATTGCGGGTACCATTTACAATGGCCTGGTCATCCTGAATCTGCTTCTCCAGCGCCTCTTTTAGACCTGATGGCGAATTGTGTGCGAACTTGATGCGTTTAGTCGCCCTTGAGAGCCGCATGCCCTCGTGGATGCTGGCATGAATCAGCTCATCATACAGGATCACATCCCCAGGCTGCGGGATGCATGAAAAGACCCCGACATTAGCGTCATAGCCTGAATTGAATAGCAATCCGCTCGGGGCATCATGGAACCCCGCAATGAACTTCTCCAACTCCTCCGCATAGTGGGAATTGCCGTCCAGAAGTCGGGATCCACCGCTTGCCAGCGGCTGAGACGCAGGCGTACTGTTCACATGGTGTAGGAAACGAGACCGGAAACTAGAAGATGTAGAAAGTGACAGGAAATCATTAGACGAAAAATCAACGGAGCCCGGGGGAAGCACAGTCAATTTTCGCCTGGATGACTTGGCCTCCCTCCGCTTCAGCGCGGCCTGGAACGAATTGAGGAGAGATTGTGAAGAAGCCATCCTAACGCATCTTCAGGAACAAGAAAACTAGCAATCTTATTCTTTGAGCTTCGCCATTGCCATTGTGCTCCTTTCCGAGGTACGAGGGAGTTTCTATAAAGATCCCAACTGTGACTAACTGCGGGAGTGACCTAGTTAGTTAACATCGACCGGTCTGACGGCCACCAGTGGAGAACGAGATAGACCAAATTTCCCGTTCAGATAGAACTAGACTAACTTAACTTCCAGAGAAAAATCCCACCATGGACCGCACGCTCCCGGTGACGAATCGTGTTGGGGCCAACGCCTTTTCCATGAGAAATCTGGTGGAGCGGAGCACGACGGGAAAAATTTTGTCAGGCCGCGAGGAACCGTTGAAGCGCCAGCGATCGTCGGACGCGCTCTGGTGGCCGCGGCGTTCGGTTATCAGTTCCGAGATAGCATGGATTGATTATTGATTATTGATTCATGGAATCAGAGCAGTCTTTTGAGTCCAATTGATGTCGCATAGATTTCCGCTCAATTGCACGGTGGTTGAGTAGGAAGAGGTGATCGCAGCTCTTCACCACCATGGCTCCTGTTGGCGGCGCCCTTTGGCGACAGCTGTGTGCGCATCAGGTTTACGGCGCGAACACCAACGTCGGCAAAACAGTCGTCTCGACAGTTCTATGTAATGGAGCCTTGCGACACCCCTCTGCGCGCAAGGTTGGCTTCCTCAAACCTGTGTCTACAGGCCCGTTAGATGAAGCAGACTACAGGTGCGCTACGTGTGAAAGCCAATGGCAGTGCAATTGATCTAATTGGGTCTTTCAGGCATATCGAACGCTTCTCACCGGGGACGCTGCAGAAGGGTCTATATCAATTTGATGAGCCTGTCAGCCCTCATATCGCAGCTCAGTCAAAGACTGTAAGGCTTCCATTTCCCAATTAGATCGACCGTCACTCACATAGTCCTAGATCCCCAAGGATGACGAGATTTTGACTGGGGTGCATACCACTCTCACCAAATGGGCTGACGACGGGATCAAATTCGCCCTGGTGGAAACGGCAGGCGGCGTCCACTCGCCTGGTCCTAATGGAAACTCTCAGGCAGACCTCTACAGGCCTCTAAGACTGCCAGTTGTTCTGGTTGGCGATTCGCGTCTGGGAGGAATCTCATCATCAATCTCGGCTTTCGAATCACTGCTGATTCGGGGTTACGATGTGCACACGGTCTTGCTCTTCGAAGATGACTACTACAAGAACCATGAGTATCTGCGTACGTACTTCGAAAAGAGAGGCATACCATTGCTCTCGCTTCCTCAGCCGCCTGAGAAACCACCAGTCGAAGACGCAGACGCACTTGCCAGAGATGAAGAAGCTCTAGCTGCCTATTATGAGAGCGTGTCTAAGAAATCTGATATCCAGGGTCTACTGGACGATCTGTCTACCAAGAATACGCAGAGAGTGGATCGCCTAAGTTCAATGGCGGAGCGCGCACACAATGTCATCTGGTATCCATTCACGCAGCATCAAGGCATGACCGCCAAGGATATCTCCGTGATCGACTCGGCATATGACGACTACTTCCAGACCTACAAGCCGGACAGCGCTCAGGCGAGCAATGCTGGTGCTGGTGTCTTGAAACCTACCTTCGATGGCTCAGCCTCCTGGTGGACTCAGGGTCTAGGCCATGGTAACCCAGAGCTCTCCCTGACTGCCGCATATGCTGCCGGACGCTACGGCCATGTTATGTTTGCGGGCACGGTCCACGAACCAGCTCTTTCTCTGGCAGAGTCATTGATCAAGGCCCACGAAAACCCCAGACTTGGCAAAGTGTTCTACAGCGATAACGGAAGCACAGGTATGGAGGTTGCTGTCAAAATGGGTCTGAGAGCATCTTGTGCACGTTACGGTTGGGACGGGAGCGAGGAACAGATCAGCATCCTGGGTCTGAAGGGAAGCTATCACGGAGATACCATCGGTGTCATGGACTGCTCCGAACCATCCACCTATAACAAGAAGGTGGAATGGTACCGCGGACGTGGATATTGGTTCGACTTCCCTCAGATCAAGATGTCCCAAGGCATGTGGCATGTAGAGGTCCCTGAGGAGTTGAAAGAAGCGCTGGGACCCAATCTCGAATTCCCTACTCTAGACTCCATCTTCAATCTGGAAGAGCGCGTCAACTCAGACGCCGCCAAGCGCTATCGCTCATACATCCAAAGTACCATCGAGGATCTCGTTGCCAAGGAAGGAAAGAAATTCGGCGCTCTCATCATGGAGCCGATCATCCTTGGAGCCGGCGGAATGCTCTTTGCGTAAGTTCAACACACTATCTGACCTGCTCCCTATAATCTTCACTAATGTTATCACTTATCGACAGCGATCCCCTATTCCAATACACCCTCACCCAAGTCACCCGCTCCAACCCACAACTCTTCAGCCCCAAGGCTCCATCGCCCTCAACGACATCCTGGTCCGGCCTCCCCGTCATCTTCGACGAAGTCTTCACCGGTCTATACCGTCTCGGTCGTCGCACCGCTGCCTCCTTCCTAGGCTTACACCCGGACATCACAGTCAACGCCAAGCTCCTCACAGGCGGTCTACTCCCCCTCTGCACCACCATGGCCAGTAACGAGATCTTCGACGCCTTCTCCAGTCCCGAGAAGAGCGACGCTCTCCTCCACGGCCACAGCTACACCGCCCACGCGATCGGATGTACCGTGGCTCAGAAATCATTACAGACAATGATGGACATGGAGCAGACAGGCCAATGGAACCCGTACCAGGCCGATTGGACTTCTGCATCATCTCCCGCCGCCCACACAAAGCCCGAAGACGCTATTTGGAGTAGTTGGTCCCATGGTCTCGTGCGGGATCTCTCCTTCGCGCACTCTGTCGAGGGTCTGTTTGCAATTGGTACCGTGTTGAGCATTACTCTGCGTGATGAATCTGGAAAAGGAGGTTCGTTACGATCATTCCCCCTTCCCACTCGACGGAACTATCTTCGGTTTATATAATTTGAATAAGTCATTTTAACTCCAGTCTAGGTTACACCTCAACCGCCGCTCAGGGCCTTCAGAAACGACTTGCCGTGACGGGTAAGCCGTACGGTGTGCACTCTCGGGTACTAGGTAATGTGATCTACCTCATGGCTAGCGTGACATCTAAGCCTGAATCTCTGAGAGAGATTGAGGGGTTGTTGCGTGAGGCTCTTTTGTGATAGAAAAAAAGACGTGATAAGCTAGCTAGTTATCTATTCTTTTCAGATGAATCATGAATAAATAAATGAGATGTTTTGTATCAACAGATATCTTCCAAGAAAGCAAATTTGAATTTACTATAGACCGCCTTTAGAAAGACGCAAGCTTTACTTGTTCTACAATATATGTATTTTCATGAGAAATGCGAAATTCTCTAAATTTTTGTCGCTAGGCTGAAAGATATAAACATATTCGCCTCCATCGTCGCTCTTTTCGACATGAGAACATAAATAAACACAAAGACATAAGGTGTTTCCAGAATGGCAGAATGAGGGGGAAATAAGATCAGGCACTGGCCGCAACCTGCGCAGCAGCAGCGGTTTCCACATTCTCCACCTTGGGCTGGGCGGGGGGAGCGTCCGGCGTCTGCTCTCGCTCAAAGCTCTTCATGGGATAGAAGCCCCATTTCTCGAACATCTCACGGTCCTCGTCCCATCCGTTGCAGTCAGTGGTAAGCATCTTCTCGCCCGTGAAGACGGCATTGGCGCCCGCCATGAAACATTGGATCTGCTGCTCCTCGGACATGGAGATGCGGCCGGCGGCTAGACGGACGATGGTAGCGGGCATCACGATACGGGCCGTAGCGACGGTGCGCAGGATCTTGTCGAACGGGATCATCTTGCGGTTACCCAGGGGCGTGCCGGGGATGGGAACCAGAGCGTTAACGGGGAAGGATTCCGGGTGCGAAGGCAGGTTCGAGACGGTGTACAGAAGACCAACGCGGTCCGAGTCGGATTCACCCAGACCCAGGATACCGCCGGAGCAGACGTTGATGCCCGCGTCGCGGACGTGCGAGAGAGTCTGCAGACGCTCGTCGTAGGAACGGGTGGTGATGATGGACGGGTAGAACTCGCGCGAGGTGTCGAGGTTGTGGTTGTAGGCCGTGAGACCAGCCTCCTTCAGCTCCTTGGCCTGGTTCTGATCGATCATGCCCAGCGTCACACACACTTCCATGCCCATGTCCCGGATGCCGGACACCATCTGCTTGACGTTCTTGAGACTGGTCTTGCGCCCGCGCATGTCTCGCCAGGCGGCACCCATGCAGAACCTCGTGCTGCCGTTCTTCTTGGCCATCCGGGCCTTCTCCAGCACCTCGTCGACGGGGCTCATCTTCGTGGCCTTGAGACCCGTGTTGTGGCGGGAGGACTGCGCACAGTAGGAGCAGTCTTCGCTGCAGCCGCCGGTCTTGATGTTCATCAGGGTGCACATCTGGATCGCAGAGGGATCGTGGAAGCGGCGGTGGACGGCGGCCTATGGGTTGGGAGGATCAGTCTCGATAATCATAGCATATCCAATTTGAGCAAATGCAAATCCTCATCATTCGTTCCTCGAGGTTACAGTCGACAAAACAAAAAAATAGCAGAACACAACAAAGTCAGCAAGCAACTGGTTCGTACCGCAGCATACGTGAGCTGGTTCAACGGAGACTCATAGATCTGCTTGATTTCATCGCGAGTCCAATTGGTGCGCGGGGCTGTCGCCGCAGTGGCTTCCTGCAGGGCCGGGGGTATCCTCGAGGCCAAGGAGGCAGCTGCTGGCGGAGTGCCCTGGACAGTCCCGTAGGATCTGCTCAGGACAGCACGAAAGAGCGGCCGAGGTAGAGGGAGCGACATTGTGAGTGTGTGTGTGTAGTGACAGAGAGTGAAGGTGCAAGCCAGACCGATACGGAGACGGAGGAGAAAAGGCCCCCAGCTTAGTTACTTAGAAGCCCGCAATCAGCCGACGGTGACGGGCTGGGAGATCTTCGTAGAGGACTTAGTTATGGTTAATAATTATCACCAGTGAGGGGCTTTTTTCAGTGCCAAAGAGAATTCGCCCGTTCTGACTGGATTCCGCGGCGATCGAACTATTATCGCCAGTGGAGACTTTCCGGCATTTTTATCCAGAGTCTGACTGACTTGGAGTTTGGCGGAAGATCGCCAGCTCAAGCCAGTGTTGCCCCTCTTCGCTTTGTTGGGCCCCAATCATTCAACCTTGTGGGATAATGAGTCAGTAGTTAACTCAGTACAGTAGTAACTACTAGGTATGTTCAGATTTCAGTGTCATCTCCATCTCCAATAATAATTACTAATGCACTGTCAATGTCTTCTGAAAGTGTTGGGTAAATAATCAGTTCCACTGTATCCCGTCCTGTCTTGGGCCAATAATATCATTCACCATCTTCCACGACCCAGACCGCATCAGTTATTATGGTAGCTATCTAGTTACTATGCGACCAGCTACGATGCAAGATAACTCGGAACATCCAGAATTGGCTTGATCTACTCTGTGTGAGATTGAATATTATTGTATGGTTGAGCAGTGTGATAATGATGATAATAATATTGGCCAGTCCAGGTAACGTTATCGCGACAGGGATTAAGTATTAGATAAGTCAACCCCGCATGGCCTGTTCACTATCGCAAATATTCATACTTGAGTTGTTGTAGAAACATCTCGCATATATTAACAAGAACAAAACATACAATAAATAATAATCCCCTATGGATGCAGAAATATTAATTGTCGGCGCTGGCATATTTGGCGTAAGCACAGCGTACCACCTCGCCCAAAGACACCATGACCCATCCAAGATCACAGTGCTCGATCGAGCACCAGTACCAGCAGCATGTGCGGCCTCAACGGACATAAATAAAATCGTCCGTGCGGATTACTCGAAACCATTCTATGTCGAGCTCGCGTATGAAGCCATGGATGCCTGGAGGAGCTTTCCATTCTTCAGGGACGCCAACGTTTATCACCAGACGGGGTGGATCATGATGGATGAGAAAAACAGCGATCTGGCGGTTAGAATCCGCAAGAACTTCCGTGATGGCAATCGGGAGGATGTCTCTGCCGATTTGACTGAAGAGGAAGTACGGACTAGATGGGGGGCCCTCCTGGCGCAGATGGATGCACGGGAATATGGCTCGTACTATTGGAATCCGTCAGCAGGCTGGGCGGATGCCGCAAAAGCAGTCGAGGTGATGATGCACGAAGCAACAAGATTGGGCGTCAAGTATGAGGTTGGAGAAGCTGCGCGGATTGTTTTTGAACAGGGTGCGGTAAAAGGTGTAGAAACAAAGGATGGAAGACGGCACACAGCAGAGAAAGTGCTATTAGCTACAGGAGCGTGGACGAGCCAGCTGATGTCGACAGTCGAAGACGAGCTTAATATGCCAGACGCTGAAAGAGTCGAAAATCAAGTTACAGCTGCTGGCGTTTGCGTCGCACATTTTCAGCTTAAGCCGGAGGAAGCGGCATTATACAGACAGTTGCCCGTGCTCATCTTTGGAGCCAAAGGTGAGAAATCCAATCCAATATACCCCTTGAGAGGGGGATGGTTGCAGATACTTACAGCAACCAGGAGAAGTGCTCCCTCCCACTGATCGGGACGTGTTCAAATTCACGAATGCAACTTCATTCAGAAACACAATCACAACCAAGACAGGCCACAAGATATCCGTACCACCGGACCAGGAGCAGCACATCGTGCCATTGAAACTCCAGGAAGAGTCTATTAAACTAGTACGAGACCGTATTCCCCAGATCTTGGAAAATGGGAGGAAAGTCGACTACTACCGAATGTGCTGGGATGGAATCACCCCTAATCAGAGCCAGCTCCTCACACAACACCCGGACCCACGGCTATCTAACCTGTACTTCGCGGTAGGAGGATCTTTTCACAGCTGGAAGTTCCTTCCCACGATCGGGAAATATGTTGCGAATGTGCTTGAAGGCATAAGTAATGGTCCCGAGAAGGACGAAGTCTGGTCGTGGAAGCATCCATCATCCCTTGCTGAACGAGGTGCTCACGAAAAGGTAGTACCTCGGAGGGAATTGAGAGATCTCGAGTAACTCTCGGGGATGACAAAAGTACAGACGGAATGGGCCAATTCGTTGCTTAATTGGATGACACGAACATTATCGTGTTTTTGTAGTCCGAGGCACTGCCCATCTTGACAATAGGACTTCACAGTATTAGAGCTCGTAGAGACTTTAAGTTTGAAGTTATGCATCTTGATAAAGTCGGTCGTGGCATCCCTAATCTTGATCTCGCTTATGAGATCCACGAACCACGTATTGGTACTCTATCATGGATGAAAATTATGCATTCCGGAATAACCGACGTTTGCCCGTCTGCATCGTCACTGGCCGATAGATGATCGACAATCAAGCTTTCTCCGCACTGGATCTGCTTCGGTGCGTTAACGGACGAATAACATCCTATCTTGCTATTTTTGAGCCGAGGATGCTTCGGCCACAGCGCAATACACAACTCCGTTCGAACAGGGAATAGAAGACACGGAGACGCGCCCGAGAACTACGGGGGAGGGGAATCAAAGCTCAACACCTCTTAAGAGGATCGAATCTCTATTCTTCCATCTTGCCCTACATCATCTTCGACGCAAGCCTTGTATTCGTCGGAAAATCCGGGGATTTGATAGCCCTTGATTCCAAGCTGACCAGACATCATGGCCATAGGTACGACACGTTATCTCTCAATCAATGTTTCTATTCAAGGGGAAATTTGTATATGTTTGTAAAGCTCTACGGTTCAGTTGCTCATCTGTTTAATCATATTAGGAACTGCGGCTGCAGCTGTTGCTGGCGGTACCGCTCTAGCTGCGTACTTAAACGCAAAGTTTCATATTGCAAAAGATGTCTCAACTATACGAAGACTCAGGCAGGCGCAAAAGGCTCATGATAATGCAGGTACGTCAACGCTTCATTGAGCTCACCAATGTCACATTCCATGCGTCCTGGGCCCAGAACTTATAGACCATCCATCTGCCGAAAGCATAGCTCGCTGTATTCCTATACTAACACCTCAACAGCTGCACAGGGTCTTCTGGATGTCTGGTTCATATTCGACGAGGTAGTTAAGAAATACCCGACCACTACATGCATATGGTCTCGCGAAGGTGTCTATACCTTCCGAGAGGCCCATGCGCTCGCTAGCAGATATGGACACTACTTTCTGTCTATAGGCGTCAAGCGGGGAGATCTCGTTACATTCTACTTACAGAACAGCCCGGAGTTCCTCATCGTGTGGCTTGGTCTTTTGAGTATCGGGGCTTCTCCGGCTGCGATAAATTACAATCTGTCTGGGGATGCCCTCGTTCACTGCTTGAAGATTAGTGGAGCGAATATCTTGCTCGTCGACGAAGATGAACAGTGCCGCAGAAACATTGAAGCGAGTAGAGAAATACTCGAACGGGAGTTGAACCTGAAGCTTATCACGCTGGATTCGTCCCTCAAGGCGCACGTTCAAACTTTTTCTGATAAACCAGCCGATGAACAATATCGAAAGAATTTCCCCCGCCAGGCTCCTGCCATCCTGCTCTACACTTCTGGAACTACCGGAATGCCTAAAGGCTGTGCGTTTACGATGTCCCGTCTATATTTGACAGTGTTCGCACGCGGTGCCCAATTCCACGAGGCGCCTGGCGTCGGTGGGGATCGGTGGTATAACTCGATGCCAATGTATCATGGAACAGCGGCAATTTCGATGATAGTCGTTTTACTATCCGGCGTTGGAGTAGCCATTGGGCGGAAGTTCAGCGTACGCAACTTCTGGAACGACATTCGGGATAGTGAAAGCACCGCCTTTGTCTACGTCGGCGAAACCGCTCGGTATCTACTTGCAGCTCCTCCATCACCACAAGATCGTCAACACAAGGTCCGATTGATGTATGGCAATGGCCTTCGCCCCGAAGTATGGGAGAAATTCCGTGAACGTTTTGGTATTGCCGAAGTAGCGGAGTTCTTCAGCAGCACCGAAGGCATCTTCCAACTACTGAATTATTCTCGTGGTCCTTTCCTGACTGGTTGTGTCGGCCATCATGGTTTGATTTACCGTACACTGCTCCGCAATTCCTACATTCCCGTGGCCATAGACCCTGTCACCGGTGATGTACTGCGAGATCCGAAGACAGGTCTCGCAACCAGGAACCCTTACGAGAAGGGAGGTGAAATAATCGTCGCCATACCAGACACGACCGCTTTCCAGGGTTACTGGAAAAACCCAGAAGCAACAGAAAAGAAGTTCCTGCGTGATGTGTTCCGTAAAGGAGACCTGTACTATCGTTCCGGTGACGCATTGAAAAGAAATTCCGACGGACGATGGTACTTCCTAGACCGACTTGGCGATACATTCCGCTGGAAGAGCGAAAATGTCTCTACGGCTGAAGTCTCACAGGTGATAGGGGAATTCCCTGGTGTCGTCGAAGCTAATGTATATGGGGTCGTCGTTCCCCACCACGAAGGTCGTGCGGGCTGTGCTGCGATTCAACTATCGCCAGAAGCTAAGGGCAATTTCAACTTCCAGGCTTTGGCTACTCACGCGCGCTCCAAGCTGCCTAGATATGCTGTGCCGGTTTTCCTACGGGTCGTGCAAAGTCCAAGCCATATTCATAACAACAAGCAGAACAAGGGTCCACTACGAGAGGAGGGAGTCGATCCAGCTAAGACTGGGTCCCGTGTCAGTGATGGCAAAATGGATCGACTTTTATGGCTGACTCCCGGGAATGACGGATATGTTGACTTCGGAAAAGAACAGTGGGATAGTCTTGTTGCCGGTAAGGCGAAGTTGTAAATTTCTCTGATAGAAACCTGATATACGCTTTAAGTATATGTTTATATATAGTTATTATTATTATTTAGCTCATTGGATTTGTATCTAGCTCCTAGCTCCTAGCATCTCGTGCAGACCTTATCTGATATTGGCATGTCTTCATCGTGTATAGCTTCCAAAAACAGTGCACATCGAGAACGGTGAAGACCATTGCTGATTGGGTTGCATTAAGTAGTAGGTTGAATTGTCATCTGCTTGGTTTACTCCAAAGCGTGGAGCATGCACAATATGCATACTCACTCATAGGAAGAACTATGTTAAAGCGTGACAAGTGATCAAGTGGTGGTCCATGCTCTTAAATTCCAAATTGTATTAGTTAGTTGCGTATCTGTGTCACCGAGAGAAAATAGAATCATGATATTTATGACCATTGGTAGCAAATTGCATACATTTGTGAAAATAGAACCGCAAGAACCAAAAAACAGCACATATAAGAAACCGATTAACTACAGAACCAGGTTCCCAGAAGTCAACGTCCCTCCAATAATCGCTGTAATGCAACTTTCTCGCAGATGCAGGGATAGAGGATAGAGATTCATGGCCTCGAACTTAACAAAAGCTCCCATTCCCAGTGTTGGCGGTCATTCTTCCAGCGCGCATATTCCTTTCTAAACGTTCTCAGTGCAACCTTTAGATGATCTTCATATTCTGCTATCGCTGCAGCGACTAGATTGGCTCGCATTTCCTCGGTTTCGGCACAAGGGGAGAGCAAGACGTGATCAGTGGAGACTAGCGCGCTGTTCTCGTTCACATAAGTGTATTGCTTCGTAGACGTGTTGGCGCGGAGCAGGACCATATGTCCCTTGCTATGACACATGTCCGCAAGAATACCCGCAGGTATAAGCAGGAGATGCCGTGGATCGTCCAGAACGGGGCGCTTGGGTGGAGGAGTATGGGTTAACGACGTGGACCTATTTTTCTTATGAGTATCACGGGTTCTCGATGAAACCATTAGAGATGCGCCTTACCAGTGGGTCACCTATTTTGTTCGGGTAATAAGCGTTTCCAGGGCCGCCGTTCGAGGCAAGCCATGCGATGTATAACATTGCTTCCTTAACGCTGACAACCGGAGGATTTCTGTTAAGAGACCTTGTGGAGGCCAAAAAGACCTGAGTCCTCTCGAAAATCATATCACCGGTCCTACGCACGAAGACCGTCTTGTCATACTTACGTGCTCACCACGCCATACCTGCAATGGCAGTCGTCCATATACCTGGCAATCTGCCGTATTTTCATGTTAATCTTCATACCAACGATATATGGTGAGTTACGTACCCCAAACGCTCTCAAAGTCGCGACCGTGAAGTTCGTCCAGATTGGTGTTCTAAGGTGTCTTTATCTCCCCGACCAAGCAAGTCATTCCATTCTGCCATGTACCCGATCGTAGTGACAAATCGGAAATCTGCCATCTTGAGATTTCTTATACCCCAGGAGAATGAAGTCGGGGATCTCCCCTTGGATACACCCCTCGGGGAAATTTCTTCCCGCCTGAGCTTCCGCAAAGGTCGGAAAACTGATGGCATATATCGGAGATTTTAACTCCTAAATTATTGAAGAATCTGCCACAGATACTAATCTTGTTCGAAACTATTAGGCGCTCTTCTCGTTGGAGGGTAGACGAATATGCTCCAGGGGGAAGGCCCACGCGATATATAAATGATTATAGAGAATTTGCGGGCATCTGTTGCAAAGTTTGGCCAAAATAAGAGTTGCCAACCGTGCAATGACCATCCGAGTTGGCGTGACTTGAGTGTCAACTCTCCAGTAGTAGCCTGACGCAGGGCCGCCATAGGGGCCCATTTCGTCCTTCAAGTTAAGATTGTAATGTTCTATATATAAGCCAACATCCGTATATCCAAGGATGACTTGTAGGGGTGTTCGAAAGAAGATGGAATATAATGGAATATATAGCAGTAGACAATCACTCCGCAGAGTGGCAAGTTGAGTCATTTCCCCTCCGTATGAATGTGAATGGATCTTTCACCATTCGCTGTATAACCTTGGAGCGAAGCTCGCTGAGCATGAATCCTCGAGCAAGTAGCTCAGCATATTTATCTCTGTGAATGGAGCTAGAAAGGCGTGGGAAGAATCCGACAGAAGGTCTGCCTGTAGGCGGGCTCCGACATATAATCGTTCTCATTCATTGATGGGATCATATTAACTAGTCTAGCCTTTTCATTGTTTCAACTGAGACTAAGAATGTTTTACATCGTATTATTATGGACAGCTTTCTTTTTCATACATTTTCAACTTCTGAAGTCATACTCTCCAGCTAAGCTAATCTATGTGCCGTGCGTCGCTATGGATTGGGCTAGTACAGTTCATTCTATTCGATCCAACTGGAAGTATAATTTATGCGTTCGTATACATCCGACCCCGGTATCAAGTTTCTCGCTTTCTCGTATAGTCCCGCGGGCGTATAGACGAGGTACGAAATCTAGAGCAGACTTAGATCATAAAGCTTTCCCCCATATGCTATGATGTTCCGGACATCACAACTGGGGGTATTCTTATTACAAACGAGACTATCTTGATTTCTGATAGTAGATCTATAACAAAACTTATAGATCCGCGGGAAATAAAGATAATACATAAGTTAATCTGGGTGTTCCTAAGAGTCCATAGCGGGCTGAGGACATTCATCAACTAAATGAGCTTGATTTGCTGCGGGAGATCTTACATTATATAAATCCATAGGGAACATAGTAATCTCCAGGACTTATAGCCAATAAAACTACCAAAAGTTTGAATCATTCCCGCCCACAATAAGGCAATGAGGCTGTTTAGTACATATCACATAGACCATGATATGACTGGAATTGTTGCCTTTGTGACTCGTACCGTTGTCTTTCTAGCGCTTGTTGTTGACTTATCCTCTCATATTCCTGTTGTTGTCTCTCCACCCTGTCAAGTTGGTCTATCACCGATAGAAACTCCTTCGATGACTCTGTCAGAGGGCCCTCCGTGGTCCAAGGCCAATCACGCATCATGCGATGATGTCCAAGAAAGTAACTAGGTAGAATAATATCAGCGTCAGAATTTCGCAGTCTTTTCCCTCTTGGACTAAAATATCAAGACCTAGGTTTTTTCATACAGCATTTTCGTCCTAATATTATAGTGCGCGTCAAAGAGGTCAAGGCAAGGGCCGAAGCCTCGCTGACGAATAATCCTTTATCAAATAGTCATGTAAGCTAGTAGGCGGTAGCGTTGGTCGGTTAAAACATCAATACATACTCCAGTACTTCTAAACATTGTCTCCGTATGATCTGTTTGTCCTCAGGGGTTAGTGGTTCCGGAAGGACATCGCCCGGGACTGATGAGTGACCAAAGAGTGGAAGAGCGTCAATCTTGCTCATGACCAGAATAAATATCGGAGCGCCAGGATTAGGATCCTCCTTGGACTGTTGTTTTTCCTCATGAATGATATATTTCGGAAATTGTCTGCATCCATGACATGATTGCAAGGCATCTATTGCCGCTAAGAAAAATTCCTTTGGGCGACATCTGCATCCGCGTCGATCAGGCTCGATGGCATGCTGGTCTAGTCTGGTCATGTCTTTAGTTAGTATCATAATATCATGCTCTCATTCCTCTGCTTGATGAAAAAAACCAAGGAACTTACAAGTACCTGAACTTTATAACAACCGGCTCAGATGTTTGAAGATCCACTCCTTCGAAGACCACTTTCCATTGCTCCACTCCCTGCCAGTGAGACTCGTGCATATCCCTTGTCATTAGAAACTGCCTGTCCCCGACTGTTATAACTTCCCCTTCCCGCTTCTTGAACAAGGTCCCATTGACGAATTGCCATGTTGGCGAAGGTCCAAGGGCCCAGCTTTCATGCATGTTTGGAGTTAGTAGAAGTACGGGAGAAGAAAATGAAGGAAAGATATGAGCAGTTTACTCTTGTATATATGTATATGCTTTTTTTTTCATTCAAATGGTGTAGTTACTCGTACAGGGTTAGGTTCCATGGTTTGGCTTAGACATAAATTGGCGAATCGGAGCACAGTTGGGAGGCAATGTACGTATAATACTTACGTTATAAGCAAAGTATATAACAGTGCCGTGTGAAATATGCGTTGAAATACTCCCTTCCTGAGAGAACCAACGATGTGTAGAGTTCCCTTTGTAGTTGACTCCATACTAGAAGAATCGGCCGGTACCCCTGGCTTAGGAATGATCTTCTTGTCCAGAAGGATACGCTGAAGCAGGGCCCGATAGAAGTGGCCTGTGAAGAAGCTCTCGCTGTACCTCTTGCTCAGTTGTATGGCGCCTGTACAGCCATCATCCTAAGTGTTATGTTGAGTTTCATGCCAGTACCGCCCTCATATACCACCTCCTCCAAGCGTTTTGACATATAAAAGCCGTGTGGATCATATGCTGCTCTGGTGCTATTAGTTAATCCTGGACAGCACAGAAGGAGACATTGATTGAATGGTTTCGTGAACCGCTAGTTGTTTGCTTGGTTACGGACTTAGGAGATGCAATTATTATATTTTGATTGTTCCTTGTCTAATAAGGAGTTAAATAAGGGGCAGTCCCCGTTAGATATTAAATTTAAGAAACCCCAGCTAGATGTCTAGATGGTTTCAACATAGATAATGTATTAGTGACCGGTAATGATTTTGCGATATCTGGCCCTCTGTGCTTCTGCGAGGACTAAATAAAACCATATATTATTCCGATACAGAGATCTCGAATAATAATTTATAAGGGCGGCATAAATAGTTATAGGCATTCAAGTTTTAAATGATTCTAGTGTCTATTCTGATAAGTGAAATTCAAACTGGCCAGTGTACAACACGTTCCACAATCACTCGTCAATGATACGTTTCGAGAAGCAGCACGTTCAGAAGGAATGAAACTAACACTCCTTGGACAGATCTACATATGGGGAATAAAGAAAATCACACAATTTTGAAGCTCTCGTCACGTCAAGATGGAGGTGGCTGTATTATTTCTGCAGCAGACCCTGCAGGTTGATAGACTTGGGTCTCTCGATGGGTAGACCCAGAGCCCGATCCCAGATGAGCTGTGCAAGAGGTCCAAGAGCACGGCTGACTCCGAACGTGACAGTGTAGTAGAGGGGCTTCTGGAAACCGTAGTGGTAGAACAGCACGCCGGATGCAGCGTCGACATTCGGGTGAGGGTTCTTAGTCTAAATCTTTCGTTAGCAGTGTATCTTGGAACATATCAAGAATGAGCAAACATACCTTTCCGTGCTCAGTCAGAACACCAGGAGCGATCTCAGAGTTCTTCTTGACCAGCTGGAAGACTGGGTTGGCCAGGACGTCCTGTCGAGTGGCAGCAAAGTCCATCAGGGCCTGGAAACGAGGGTCAGGCTTGCGCAGGACTCCGTGTCCATAGCCAGGGACAACACGCCCCGACTTCAGGGTCTTCCACAGGTAGTCTCGGACGTCCTCGTCGCTGAACTTGGTGCCGATCTCCTCCTGCATGGCCAGGATCCAGCGAAGGACTTCCTGGGCCGCAAGACCGTGTAGCGGGCCGGCGAGACCCAGCAATCCAGCACTGTAGCTCAGGAACGGGTCGCTGAGGGCGCTACCGACAAGGTGAGTAGTGTGAGCCGAAACGTTTCCACCCTCGTGGTCTCCATGCAGAGCAAGGTAGAGTCTCAGCAAGTCATGGAAGTCCTCGTTCTCTTTGCCACCCTTGCCAAGGAGTTCTGCGAAGTTGTAGGACCAGTCCTGAGCGGCATCCAACTTCTGGTTTCCAACCTGGTCAATCTCATTCGAACGGAAAACCAGAGCCGCCACACGAGGGATCTTGGCAAGTAGAGAGATGCTGTCTTCGAAAGTAGGCTCCCAGTAATCGGCCTTGTTCAGGCCCTGCTCGTATGCCTTTGCGAACTGGGATTCTGTGTTAAGCGCCCCAACAGCGATGGAGAGCTGGGTCATTGGGTGCATGTGCTTGGGAAACGACTTGATCAGATCTAGGATGTGCTGGGGAAGATGAGACTTCTCGGCCAGCTCACGCGAGAAGGCGCGCACCTGGCTGGTTGAAGGAACCTGACCAGTCAGCAGAAGCCAGAACATAGCCTCTGGCAGCATCTCCGTGCCGGATGTTCCCTTGGGGAGTTCCTTCTGGCAGTCCTTGATCGTCTTGCCATGGAAGCGGATGCCCTCGTTCGGGTCCAGCACTGATCCCTCCCAGACCAACGCCTTCAGACCACGCATTCCTCCAATGACATTGGAGACTTTGACATCACCGATCACATCGTCCTGGGCCTTGACCTTTTTCAGAAGCTCGCGTTTTTCGGGGATGACCTCCTTGAGGGTGGTCTTCAGATCCTTCTCCGCAGTCGAATACTGGCGCGCATATCTAGTCGCGAATCGCGACGTCTACTGAAAAGTAAGTCTATGCTCTCCTCTCACTGCCCAATGGCTCGAGTCGTATATTGTATCAAGGTATTTGGACAGCAGACATACTTGATTCAGCTTCAGAGCCTGGCGGGTTGTTCTCGACGCCAGCGCCATTGTCTGGGGAATCTGTGGGGTAAAATGGGGCTGACAGCTAAAGCTGGGGAACGGGACGGAGAAGCTTAGCGGGGAGAGCCAAAAGACGAGTATAGTTATACAGACCAGACCTGGAGGTTTAGAAAAAAAAAATATCAAGAAGGGTGAATCGCTTCGACCGGCGAGAAATAAGCAGCAGCGACCAGGATCATGCCGTCAGGCCACATCTTCGGTTTCCCGCGGTGAGAATGCATGAGCCGAGGGATGTTGTCGGGACAGGAGAGGAGGAGACGCCACGACTGAGCTTAGCTTAGCCGCTGAGGGGTGAGAGAGACTCCCGAGCTTCTTCTCATTCTCCTGCCTCTCGCGAGACCGGCCATTTCTAATCAGCGAAAACCGCATCTTGGCCTCCAAAGGGTTTCTGCACTGCTAAGCTCCTTTCGGACACTTTTGTGTGCGCTCTAGAACTAACTAGTTGGTGATCTGAGCTTTGCGCATACCGTCGCCCTGGTTCGGCTGGAATCTGCGAACGCCTCTCGGTCAACCGAAACGTGTAAGTCCTGCGTCTTAGTTAGATGGTCGAACTGTGGAAGATCGGTGATCAGCAACCTGCACATTACTTTCCCTCCGATTTCCGGTGATCCAGCTGGTCGGATTGCCAGAGACCTCGGGTACTTGGCCGAGGCGGCGTTTGCCATTCATCAGCTACCTAAGCTGCAACTGACTGACTAACTGGCTATAACGTGAAACCTAAGTTATCCTTTGCTTGGGGCTCTGCAATTCTTATTGTCGGCCCTGAACATCACGTTTGTGAAGATCATTGTCGGCCATGATGCTCCGCTCTGTTGCTCGTCGAGTTCCTCGTCGCGTTCCTGGACCATCTACAACTTCTGGCTGCTTGTCTCGCACAGCAGTCCGGACCTTCACAGTCGGCTATCCTCGGATGGCTTCGTCCCTCCGCCCTGTTGAGCCGCCAGTGTCGACCACACTGCCATCGGACTCGTTTCAATTGCTGTCGACAGCGGACAAGGCAGGAGAAGCTGAGGATGCTCTTTTCGAGCAGCAGGTGAAGGATGTGGAAGCCTGGTGGAAGACCCCTCGGTTCGAGGGAATCAAGCGGCCGTATAGTGCGGCGGATGTTGTGAGCAAGCGGGGGTCTCTACAGCAGACATATCCAAGTTCAATAATGGCACGGAAGCTCTTTAACCTGCTCAATGAGAGGGCGGCGCAGGGGCTGCCTGTCCATACCAGTAAGCGCTACGGTTTTCTGCTGGTACTGTAAGGAAGCATACGTCTGACAACTTCTAGTGGGCGCCATCGACCCGGTACAGATGACCCAGCAAGCTCCAAACCAGGAAATTCTATACGTTTCCGGGTGGGCATGCTCGTCTCTATTGACAACTACCAATGAAGTCTCCGCAGACTTTGGTGATTACCCATACAACACCGTGCCAAACCAGGTTCAGAGACTCTTCAAAGCCCAGCAATTGCACGACCGCAAGCACTTCGACGCGCGCCGGAAGCTGACTCCAGAGGAACGTAAATCGACGCCTTACATTGACTACCTGAGGCCGATTGTGGCTGACGGCGATACTGGGTATGAGATTCTCGATCATGGTGTTGCAATACTGTTTACTGACAAATCCTAGTCACGGAGGACTTTCAGCCGTCCTGAAACTCGCCAAGCTCTTTGCTGAAAATGGAGCTGCAGCGGTCCATTTCGAAGATCAGCTGCATGGGGGGAAGAAATGCGGACATCTCGCAGGAAAGGTCCTGGTTCCTGTGGGCGAACATATCAACCGCCTGGTAGCTGCTCGTTTCCAATGGGACATGATGGGAACCGAGAACCTGCTGATCGCGCGAACGGACTCTGAGAGCGGCAAGCTCATCAGTAGCGCTATCGACGTTCGTGACCATGAGTTCATTCTTGGTGTTACGGAGGAGACTGAGCCTCTGGCCGAGACCCTTCAGGCAATGGAGCGTGAAGGTGCTTCCTCGGCCGAAATCGATGCTTACGAGCTGGATTGGGTGAAGAGACACAAGCTGGTAACGTTCGATGAAGGTACGTTCTCCCCATACGATAAATACCGTTTGAGGTTTACTAAAGGTTCTCGATAGCTGTCGACCTGCATCTGGAGAAGGAGGGAGCGTCGCAGTCTGTCCGAGACGCCTACAAGGCCAAGGTCCGCGAGACCCCTGATCTCGCCCTTTCGCGTCGTCGGGAGCTGGCAAACGACTTTACCAAAAGCCCCGTTGTGTGGTCGTGGGACGTTCCCCGAACCAGAGAAGGGTTCTACCATTACCGCGCAGGATTCCCCGCTGCGACGAAGCGAGCCAAGGAGTTCGCTCCGTATGCGGATCTCCTATGGGTTGAGACCGGTGACCCCAATGTCGAGAAAGCCGCGGGACTTGCTGGAGAGGTTCGAAGCGCGTTCCCCGGCAAGAAATTGGTGTACAACCTCAGTCCGTCTTTCAACTGGATGGGCCAAGGATTTGATGAGCAGAGTCTTAAGTCCTTCGTCTGGGATCTTGCCAAGCATGGGTGAGTAACCTCCTTCTGCGGATGTGCTGGCCACCTGCTAATTGATGACTTCCCTTAGCTTTGTGCTTCAACTTATCTCGCTCGCCGGTCTCCACTCCAATGCCACAATCACCACGGAACTGTCGCGTGCCTTCAAGGATGAAGGCATGCTGGCATATGTGCGATTGATCCAGTCCCGTGAGAAGGAGCTGAAGGTCGATGTCCTCACGCACCAGAAGTGGAGTGGTGCTCCCTACATGGACGGCATCCTCGGGGCGATTCAGAGCGGCAGCAGCAGCAACAGGAGTATGGGAGAAGGAAACACGGAGAAAGGTCAGTTGGCTCTCGAACAGTCGTATTTCCTCCCTGGAGTAATTAAAGCATGCTGACACATCTGCTTGCCACAGGTTTCTAATAGATTTTCAAATGCTGTAAGATGGACGCTCGTGTAGCTGCGGGTTATCTCTGCATTATCATCAGTTCTTGCCGATGTATATACATATAACTGTTCCTCCCCTGCCATTGCCAGGACCCGAAAAGTCCGGTCTCAGACGAGTCATGAACAACAATAGACCCAATAGATCAAGAATCCAGATCCTCCCGTCCCCCGGTTAATAATAATACTAATTATTACCAACGCCACCGTAAAACTCCGCGACCGACTTTTTTCCCCTTTCCGCCACGCTTCGACAGACTGCAGTCGGATTGGTCAGCGCCCGCATTTCTGCCTCAGGCTGGAGTTTATCTCAGCTGCCGCCGCTAAGATAAAAAAAATAAAATAATCACTAACTCGACGGGCTGCAATCTCTCTCTCTCTCTCGTCTCTTTTCATCCTCTCCCCTCTCCCCTCTTCTCAAATTACATCGGACCGCAGGCGGGCGTGTCACGATTGTAAATCTGTTGGTTTTCTATCTTTTTGTTTATAGATCTCGTGCGTTTGTGATAGACTCTTCTTTTTTTTCATCCCGTCTGTTTCCGTACTCGCGTCCGGAGGCGAGCCTTTTGATCGATTACCCCTCAGTTGAAGTTTTTCGTCTTTGTGTGAACGCCGTTGGAGACGATGCCACACCACATCTCCCCTGCAGAATCGCCAGCCATGCCTACTGTCGTGTCCAAGACGCCGTCTGCGGTGCCTCCGACCAACGAGGAGGTCTCATCGCTTCTCAATACCATCTTCACGGCGGAGACCTCGCAGCAGTCCCTCGATGCCTCCTACGCTCTGACGAACCTACTCATCCAGTCGGTCGGCGTACGCGGTCTGCACAACTACAACCTTTTGCCGGAAATCAAGAAGGCGGCCACGGATAAGAAGAATGGTGCTAAACGCGAGGGTGCTATGCTCATCCTGGGTGCTCTGTTCGAGCGGTTCCCTCGGGAGCACCCGGCCAGCGAGGTTGTCTTCCTGATTCAGGACGGCGGTGTCCTCAACCTCGCCTTGGATGCTCTGGCCGATAAAGGTGCTGTCGTGCGTGAGTCAGCTCAGTATGCAATTGACGCTCTCTTCGTCTGCCTCAAGCCCGAGTCGCTGGTCAATGCTCTTCTTCCTGCTGTTTCGCAGTACCTCGGCAAGGGCAGCGGAAAATGGCAGGGCGCTGTCGGTGCGTATGCCATCATCGAGAAGATGGCGCAGAAGGCTCAGATGGGAACGGGTACCAAGGAGGAGGAGCGTCAGAAGGATCTGCTCCGTGAAGCCATGGGAAAGACTCTGAAGGATCTCATTCCTATTGTCGAGTCCGGTATGCATGACTTGAAGGGCGAGGTCGCGAAGCAGGCGACCAAGGCAATGAACGCCCTTACGACTCTTCTCTCCAACGACGATGTCGCTCCCAGAATTCCCCTCCTGATCAAGGCTATGGCCGAGCCATCCGCCACTACTCTTCAGAAGGCCATCCTGGCACTTTCCCAGACCACATTCGTTGCAATCGTTACCTCTCCTGTCTTGGCCCTTCTCACTCCTCTCTTGGAGCGATCCCTCAACACTCCCACGACCCCGCAGGAAGTTCTCCGCCAGACAGTCGTCGTTGTTGAGAACTTGACCAAGCTTGTTCACGATCCCGCCGAAGCCAGGACTTTCCTTCCCAAGTTGAAGCCCGGTGTCCAGGGCGTGAAAGATCGCGCGTCCCTTCCCGAGGTTCGAGAGCTGGCTTCTAGAGCCTTGAGCGTTATCGAGAAGGCTATGGGCGACAGCGATGGAAACCTGGCGACTGGTGCCATTGCCAAGACTACCCCTGAAGATGTTCTCAAGGTCCTTCTTGAGAAGGTCGAACAGCACGGTGGTCTGGCCCAGCAGCAGGATGCCCCATTCTTCGACTTGGTCAAGACCTATGTGGCCGAGATGGTCCGGGAGGACGTCAACTGCAGAATGCACGACCGCATCGTCGCCTGCATTGGTCCATACCTCCGTGGCCTCCTCAAGGATGAGCAACACGAGGCTGTGGCCTCTGAAGTCCAGACCTTCTTCGTCGAGGAAGACCACCGGAAATTCGGCAAGCCTGTCCAGGAAGACAGTGACGAGGTCGAGATTGTCAACGCCGATTTCTCCCTGGCTTATGGAGGAATGTTGCTTCTGTCTCACACCAACCTACGTCTGCTCAAGGGCCACAGATACGGTCTGTGTGGCCGAAACGGTGCCGGAAAGTCTACCCTGATGCGAAGTATCGCAAATGGTAAGCTGGAAGGCTTCCCTCCGAGGGATGTCGTCAAGACGTGCTTTGTAGAACACAACCAGGGTGAGGACGCTGATCTGAGTATCCTCGAATTCGTGGCCAAGGATCCCGAGATCGCTGCTGTGGGCACAGAGCACATTTCGGAGGTTCTCAGTGAGTTCGGCTTCACCTCGGGTCCGGAGGGCAGACAGTCACAGAAAGTTGGCTCTCTTTCCGGAGGTTGGAAGATGAAGTTGGCGCTTGCCCGCGCCATGCTGATGAAGGCAGACGTTTTGCTGCTGGATGAGCCTACCAACCACTTGGATGTTGCCAACATCAAATGGCTGCAGGAATATCTGAAGAAGCACACTGAGATCACCAGTTTGATTGTCAGTCACGACTCAGGCTTCTTGGATGAGGTTTGCACGGACATCTACCACTACGAGCAGAAGAAGTTGGTCTGCTACAAGGGTAATCTCGCTGCGTGAGTAGATCTTTTTCCCCTCTAGTTATGTTGCTATATACTAATCAGATGAACAGTTTCGTCAAAGTCAAGCCCGAGGCTAAGAGCTACTACACACTCTCGGCTTCCAACGTGCAGTTCAAGTTCCCGCCCCCTGGTATCTTGTCCGGTATCAAGTCTCAGACGCGAGCGATCCTGCGTATGACCAACTGCTCTTATACCTACCCGGGAGCCAGTAAGCCTTCGCTCAGTGATGCTTCAATTACTCTCACTCTCTCCTCTCGTACCGCTATCATCGGTGGTAACGGAGCTGGAAAGTCCACCTTCATCAAGCTCCTCACGGGTGAGACCATCCCTCAGACTGGAAAGGTGGAGAAACACCCCAACCTGCGTATCGGTTACATCAAGCAGCACGCTCTCGAGCACGTGGAGATGCATCTGGAGAAGACACCCAACCAATATCTCCAGTGGCGATACGCCAATGGTGATGACCGTGAGGTCCTCATGAAGCAGACTAGAATCTTGACCGATGATGAGAAGGCCCAGATGGAGAAACCTGTTGACCTGGGAGACGGTCGTGGTCCTCGCCGCATCGAGGCGCTCATTGGTCGACAGAAATACAAGAAGTCGTTCCAGTACGAAGTGTAAGTTCTGCCCCTATGGAGCCGTTGGCAATCTATAGAACCTGACTGACAGCTTCTCAGGAAATGGGTTGGTCTCCTACCTAAGTTCAATACCATGATCTCTCGTGAAACCCTACTGGAGCTGGGCTTCGCCAAGCTCATCCAGGAGTTCGATGACCACGAAGCGTCGCGTGAGGGTCTTGGATATCGTGTCTTGGAGCCCAAGGTCATCTCGAAGCACTTCGAAGACGTCGGTCTTGACCCGGAGATCGCCAACCACAACCAAATCGGTGGCCTGTCCGGTGGACAAAAAGTCAAGGTTGTCCTTGCCGGTGCCATGTGGAACAACCCTCACTTGCTCGTTCTGGACGAGCCGACCAACTTCTTGGACCGTGATTCCCTGGGTGGTCTGGCTGTCGCCATTCGCGACTACAAGGGCGGTGTCGTGATGATTTCCCATAACGAGGAATTCGTTGGCGCTCTATGCCCCGAGCAGATCCATATTGCGGACGGTCGCATCGTGTCCCGTACCAACACGGCCGTCTCTCTGGATCGCTTCGAGGACAGCGCAGCGAGCTCGCCCAAGGGTGGCAGTACCGCTGCCAACTCTACTGCTACCAGCGCTGCCCCGTCCGCTGTCAACTCCGGCGCTGAAGATACCGGCGACCTGAAGTTCAAGGCCAAGAAGAAGAAGAAGTTGACGCGTGCGCAGATGAAGGAGAGAGAGACGCGTCGGAGACTGAGACACATCGAGTGGCTGAACAGCCCGAAGGGAACACCCCACCCTCCTAACACCGACGACGAAGCCGAGTAATCGCATGTCGGATGTGCAACATTTAAGACGGATCTCATTCTATATGCTTGTTTGACTGGACAGTGACTTTTGCAAAAGAGAACTTTGTGTGACGAGCTTTAATGACTTTTTCTCTCATCGTTTCTGGATCAGGGTCTTGATAGACGGGGAATGGCGTTTAGACACCTTTTGTTTCTATTCATGTTTCGTTCACGGTATTAAAACTTCAGATTGAATATAATGTCATCGGTCTATATATATATACCACTGGTTTTAGAGTCCTTTTCCTGCTGAGACAACCCGTAGGTCCCGTACAGAGGAACTTGTTCCAGTAGCCAGCGCCCTCTCCTATTTCCGCCTACATCTATCGTCTGCGATCAAAAGATCAGGCGTCACTATCGTCAAACCCATGAACAGCAAATATTTCATCGAGATATATATCTTTTCTCCGATGGTTCCCCGGCGGAATAATGGAGAATCAATATGGATTGAAACCTGCTGTCCCCACGGGAAAGCGGGAAAGTTGACGGTTAAGATAAGATTGGGTTGAACGGGAGGGCATTACTACTCTATCAGGACGACTAATCCCAGCCTCGAATCAGAAGTCGGCGATAAATATGCCTGACAGTAGATATGTACTATACTTAATACTTAGCGCCATGATAGTTTAGCTCGAGCAGGGGGTGAGTGGATGGATGGATGGGTAAGAATCTGCGGAAAGCATTGCTTTTTTGGGGGATAGTGCCGGCAAGGAAGAGAGATATGGAGATAAGGCTTGTATAATAATAGTGAAGTAAGTTATAGTATCCATAATAGTAGTAGTAAGAGGGATCCATCAGATGTGCGGGGAAGCTGATTGATTGATTGATTGATTTATATTCTAGGACGTAGGTAATGACAACGATGGAAAATACTAAAAAACAAGTGTATACTGATTGGATGGGAGAGAATGTACCTGCATGTATTAGACGGTTTATTACGGTGGACTCTGCATGGAACTATTCTAGGTAGTGAAGTCTTCCTATTGTGATTATTCTTGTTATTCTTCTTCTGGTTCTTCTTTTTTTTTTTTCGGTTGCGCTATTTTGATTACATCTTGGACAGCCTTTTGAGTCTGTTGACTGACGATTTGTATGTACGCTGATATTGTAGCTTTCGCGAGTTGGACGATGAAGCAGGCCACTGGAAGCGTTACTCTACAGCACACCACATACCACAAGTTAAGTATAACCATTTGTTCGAGTTGTCGACTGGTAAGTTAAGTCAACGTGCGCGTGGAAAGTTTTAGGCTCTGCGTTGCCGAAAGGGGTCAGTCTAAACGAAAGGTAATCGGACATTATTATGATTCCTGGCACATGGCGACCCCATTCTTGCCTCCCTGTGATCATTATTATTCGCCGATCCAAGCTGTGTTAGTTGTCAAAAACGTTCGGTTCTACCGTCGCTTTGGCCCGCTGGTGGCACCTTTTTTTTTTTCTTCGCCGCATCGTGTGGTCAACCCCGCGCGGCCATGGAGTCGAAACCAGGTATTTGCGCCGCTAGGGCAAAGGTTAAAAGGAAAGAAAGAAGGAAAGAGAAAAGTTTTGAGGTCTTTGGAAGTATCCTACAGTATTCCCTGTATGTGAGAAAGGACTCGGAAGGGAGTCGTTGTTCGGAAGATGCCCGTCGAGAGAGTTCTAGCTAATAATTAGATCAGGAATCCACTGCGGTATCATTGAGCAATAATAAGTATACGGAGTACCATCATCTAGCACTACTACTGTCAAGAAGAAACAAGACCTGGGCTCAGACATCGCGGGGCCGACGGCGTTGCCGGATCGTTGTGGCTAAGAGGAATTAATTAGTTAGTTAGCAGCCGGTGGATATCCAAAGGCCTCAAGTCGATCGCCTTCTGCTATCTTCGACCAGTGACAAAGTTGCCCGAAAGAGGTTCATCCATCCCGCGTTAATTGGGCCAGGACTGTTCGACGGGTCCTGCTTCTCTCCCAGATGGCCGATTGAGCCACGGTCATCTCTGTCTTATCGCCTGCCGCTTGCGGGCGTAAAATTTTGATATTTTTTTTATAGCGCCAAAAAGCCTCGCAGGAAGAAGAAGCTTCGTCTCGAGATAAATACTCGCGATCAGGCCCTCCGGCTCCCCTTCCCCTCTGGAAAAATTACCCCCTCGGTCTCTCTGGATCTCATCACTCCGCCTGGATCTTCATCCTCGTGGATTGAGCATACCTGTGATAACTTGTCTGTCTGTTTTTTTGTGCTTTTTGTTTTAAAACAACAAAGCGGTTGATTCCGCATTTTGAATTTCTCACCTCCTACTGTACCGAAACGGCGAAATAGTGATTGCTAGACTCTCAGTCCACGGTAACGCAGCTGTCGAAGCCCTTGTGCGACCTCCATTCGAACCAACAATCCCCTGGAGTAACTACCGCAAGTGTTCTTCGCCCACAGCGCCAGTCCGCAACGTTTTGGAGAGTGCCCGTCATCAGTAAACGGTGGATTGATCGATCGAGGAGCCCATATGCGACACTGATCCCCCCCGAAAAGACCCCTATTCTGCGGCAGATAGCAAGCTTTTGTATCGCGTGTTTCCAATATTGGGATCGGATCTCAACTGCCCTTGCGCCAACCGACCTATCGACAGATCGTTCGCCTGGTAGATCTGTATAACCACAATGGGTATCCCAGACGAAGAGAAGATCTCGGCCGCGCCGCCCCTCGACGATGCCAAGGGCAAGGTCGTCGACGAGGATGCCATCAAGTTGGCGGAGATGGGCTACACACAGGACATGCAGCGCAACTTTTCCGTGTTGTCCCTGCTGGGTGTGGGCTTTTCGCTGACCAACTCGTGGTTCGGTATCTCCGCCTCCATGATCACAGGTATTAACTCGGGCGGTACGGTCGTGACGATTTACGGAATTCCGTGGATCACCTTCATCTCGACATGTGTCGCAGTGACCCTGTCGGAATTGGCCAGTGCTATGCCCAATGCTGGTGGACAGTATTTCTGGGCCAGCGAGCTCGCTCCCCGAAAGCATGCCAACTTCGCATCCTATGTGACCGGTTGGTTCGCCTGGGCAGGTTCGATCTTCTGTTCGGCCAGTGTGGCTCTCAGTCTGGGTTCATTTGCTGTGGGATTGTGGCAGCTCGGTCATCCTGACTTGTAGGTTCCTCCTCAATCTGCGTTTTCGTCTCACATTCGTTCTGGATATCATAGCCCTTGCGCCTGCTTTTCCCTCCGGAAGATAGTCTTATTGATGGGAATCACAGTGTTATCGAGACCTGGCACAGTGTGGTCGCGTACGAAATCATCAGTTTTTGGTGCTTCCTGTTTAACTGCGTGGGCAAGGTGCTGCCCAAGGTCGCCACGGCGACTCTGTACATTTCTCTGATTTCGTTCGTGGTGATCCTGATCACTGTTCCGGCTACAGCACACCACCATGCGTCCGCCAAGGATGTCTTCGCCAAATTCGTGAACAACACGGGCTGGTCCTCCGACGGGATCGCGTACATTGTCGGCCTCATGAACCCGAACTGGGTGTTTGCCTGTCTGGACTCGGCCACCCATATGGCGGAGGAAGTTGGCAGCCCTGAGAAGAGCATTCCGATCGCCATCATGTCCACCGTTGCCATTGGATTCGTCACATCGTGGTTCTACGTTATCTCGATGTTTTTCAGCGTCACGGATCTGACCGCGGTCATGGATAGTAGTACTGGTGTCCCCATCATTGAGCTGTACTACCAGGCTTTGCAGAATCGCGCCGGTGCCATCGTCCTGGGCTCCATGGTGCTTGTGACCGGTTTTGGATGTTTGATCGCCTCGCACACATGGCAGTCGCGCCTCTGCTGGTCTTTTGCGCGAGACCGTGGCATTCCCGGTCACCAATGGCTGTCGAAGATTCATCCTACCCTCGATGTGCCGCTGGTTGCGCACTCGGTTAGCTGCTTCATAGTCGGTGCTCTGGGTCTCCTCTATCTCGGTTCCTCTACCGCGTTCAACAGTATGGTTACTGCGTGTATCTGTCTGCTCTACTTCTCCTACGCTATTCCCATTGTATGCCTTCTCTGGCGTGGACGAAACAACATCCAGCGTGGACCCTTCTGGCTTGGCCCGCTTGGCCTTGCGTCCAATATTGTTGTCCTCCTCTGGACACTATTCACCACGGTTTTCTACTCTTTCCCGACTGTGATGCCGGCCACTACTGGAGGTAAGCCTCCTGCTCTCCCCCGTCTGCACCTGCCAATGAATGCGCTAACATGCTTAGATATGAATTACATCTCGGTCGTCTACGCCATCGTCGTAGCGATCATTCTGATCGATTGGTTCATCCGCGGCCGCAAGTCTTTCCGTGGCCAGTCGACGCGCCATGACGAAGTTGAGGACACCTTCGGGAGATCAGGCAGCGTTGTGCAATAAGTGCATGTACATACATACAGTTATTTCCTTGCGGTGTACATATCGGCGGTAACCGCGTATAAACAAAAAAAACTAACGCAAATCTATATTGGTGTATCTATTGATGAAAGTTGTCCGATTCGGACACGAGTTGCGCTTCTCAGTCTAAGATGCCATGATGGGCAATCTATACGAGATCGCCATGAATTGCTGTGTATATATATATAGAGAGAGAGACATTTGTATATTTTTTCTTTTCTGATCAAGTGGTTCCTAACTCTATCTAGCGGTTCGGTTGGAACTGGTAGAAATTGATTGAAAGAATATTATCCAAGACTGATATCGATTCCATGGATTTCAGAAAAGTAAAAGATTCCCTCGTCTCAAGCAGGGGTTACACATACTAGAAAAGAAAACGTCTAGTTACTGTTGACATCACCCACGCGCATAACCTGAAACCGACTCCGTGGATCATCCATATATTACAGTACACCCATTCTCTGAATACTTAGTTACCCATCTCTCAAACGAACGTCTTTTTCTCTCCATCTCATCTCACTTCATCTAATCTAATCAAATAAAATCAACCCCTCCACACTCTACCCCATTCCCACATGCCAGCACTATCCCAACCATGCCGGACACAAAACCAAGAACGCGAACCATCCTCATCACCGGCGCCACAGGCCAACAGGGCCAAGCGCTGATCGCCACTTTGCGCCCACCTAACCATAACCATAACAATAACAGCAATCCAAACCCAGCCACTGAACCCACCGCATCAGAAGAAGCAGCACCAATAATAGAAACCTCAGAACCGGTGATAGAGTATCGCGTTCTTGCATTAACACGCAACAAGAACAGTGATGCGGCGAAGCGTCTAGCGGGCGAGAAGCATGTGCGTGTTGTAGAAGGAGATTTGAATCGGAGAGAGTCAATTAAGAATGTTTTCGAGGATGCGAAGAAGAATGATGGGATTTGGGGTGTTTTTGCAGTTATGGCGTATCCGGGGTTGAATAGGGATGCGGAGGGGGAGGAGAGGCAGGGGAAGGTTAGTAGTTGGTTTCTTTTTCAGTGGTATATTTTTGATTCGTTATATACATATATTAGGTGGTTTATATCTGGAACTAAACTTTGCTGACGATCTATCCCAATGTGCAAAAGATACTTGCGGATTTAGCGCTGGAATATAATGTTTCGGCGTATATATATTCTTCTGCCCTGCGTGCGGGTCCGAAATATGATGATCAGGAGCGACTTTCTGGTCGCGCAAAAGCTAATATTGAACGGCATGTTCAGGCCCTGGGGGGGAAGGGATTACCTTGGGCGTGAGTTGTCGTGATTCCTACTACTGTTTGAATGCGTAAGACTGTGCTGATGAGGGGGATAGAATCATCCGACCAAGTTTCTTCATGGAGAATTTCTCGGGGCTCATTGGGAGAATCACTGCCGGAGTGCTGAGACAGGGGCTACGGCCTGAGACGAAGATTCGGTTGATTGTATGTATACATTCCTATGTTTTTTCTTAATGCAGAGTACTGATTATTATAACTATGCGTAGGCAAAGGATGACATAGGGAAGGTTGCAGATAGTGTTTTCAAGGTCTGTGTCTCCTTCTTCCTTCTCGATCCGGGGTCATGATTGCTATAATGCATACAAAAAAGAAAGCTGACGTTCAAAGCAGAACTTCCCAGAGTTCAAAAACTCCATCTTATCTCTCGTCTCGGAATCCTTGTCGATCAGCGAGATCGAAAAGATACACGAGCGTGCAACCTGCCGTCCGCTGCCATCGATCCCGTGGCCATTCGCATGGTTTATTCTGGCCATAAACTCGGGTGCGAGAGGTTTGTAAGTTATCCTCTGTTTTGGTCTTCGTAACTAGGTAGTGAATGGTTACTGATTAGATTTAGAATTGAAAAACTGGACAACGACCACGCTGTCCAGGCGCGTGGGGAGTATGCAGAATTGGATGCGGAGATTGAGCGAGCGAAGAAAGCATATCCGGATATGAAACCATTTGGAGAATGGGCCAAGCAGCAAGATGGCGGTGAAGCTGGCCAGGGCGGTTGGAATCAAGTTAGCTTGTGGAAGCTGCTGATGGGGCAGTTGTGATGGTGCAACATCTGCTGTTTGGTCGCAGTTCCTGGGCTTGTCTGACATCGGATGCGA
This sequence comes from Paecilomyces variotii, assembly GCF_004022145.1. Lineage (NCBI taxonomy): Eukaryota > Fungi > Ascomycota > Eurotiomycetes > Eurotiales > Thermoascaceae > Paecilomyces > Paecilomyces variotii. The sequence continues at coordinate 652,680 of NW_021167147.1, read as the reverse complement.
TATACATCATTTGTGCTTTAGAACTTGGTGTACACAAGCTAGGTACACTGCAATTTTTTCTTAATAGTGCCATTGATTGCTGATATGCAGGTTCCTTTGTTCGAGCAAACGAGATAGCTGTGCGCTAGCTGGGGATAACGCTTGCTTGGGATAAATGGTAATTGTTTGCACTGCAACTACCGAGATAAATTGCTCTGTGGTTTTTCTGAGATGTGTTGTGTATAAACAGACTGAAATATCCAGTTGCGTATAGTTTGACGCCGGATCTCTGCTCGTATCCGGCAGAGATCCGCTTGTTGATATGCCACGTCATTAGCCTCCCCCGCGAGAATATTACAGCGAGATAATCCCACTCATCTATTTACTCTAGAATGATCGCAAGATAAGCTCCTATCTAGTATCTACTATCTATCCCAACCAAGCAGGGACGACACGCTGATCGCCAAGAACGCCAAGCGCGACGATCTCCTTCCCGCTCAGGGGCTGATCGCGAAGTCCACAACTCTAAGAATACTCCGACCAGCGATGGTTATCCCTCTGGCGACGATAATAATAATACGGGGGATAAGCACGCTATGGCTGGACCTTCTGGAAATTCGATGCATAGATCGACCAGTCGTGGCTCGATAGACGAGGAAGAACAACAAGGCTTCCTCGCCCACCATGACAACAATAACATCGAGACGTACGTTCGGGATAATTTCCATGGAACGCGCGACTTGGATGCTTTGTCAGTGTCAACCCTGAGCTCCGACTCAGACAATGAGGGTCCAGCTGCAAGGTTTCTACTTCTGGGGAAGAGCAAAAAAGGGAATAAAGGAAAACGTCCTCAGCGTACTGCTAGTGAGAAGCCCAGAAAGTGGTTGACTGCTTCCTGTTTAACCAGGAAACAATGTTTTTGGGTGGTATTGGTGATCTTTCTGTTGGCTTGTTCGATTGCGCCGCTCGCGTCGGCGTGGAAAAATACGGTTGAGTGGTGGAGACGAAGGCCAGAGACAGTAAGTGTTCTCTTCATGGACTGACTTTTGCGATGCATGGCTTCGCACTTTTTAAAGCGGCTGGTATATCATCATGAGGATGTCTATTGTACCATGTCACGGTGGAGTGAGATTGGTTATGGATGGCTAATGGGTCCTCAGGATTCTCCTCCGTGGTATCCCTCGCCACGGGGTGGTACTGTCAAGCGATGGGCTGATAGCTACAGCAAAGCTAAGGGCCTTGTGGAACGGATGTCGCTCGTGGAGAAAGTCAATGTAACGACAGGAACCGGCTGGGAAATGGGCCTCTGCGTGGGCAATACAGGTAAGATGACGCTCTTGTAATGATGTGCCTTGTCCATGACCGATCGTTTTCAGGTCCGGCGGAGGGTGTCCGCTTTCCATCACTTTGTCTGCAAGACGGACCATTGGGACTGCGTTTCTCAGACCATATCAGTGCTTTCCCGGCTGGCATCACTACCGGTGCCACGTGGAATCGAGATCTGATGCGCAAGCGAGGCTTCGCTCTGGGCCAAGAAGCGCGTGCCAAAGGTGTCAACGTGCTGCTAGGCCCATCCATGGGCCCTTTGGGGTTGATGCCAGCTGGTGGAAGGAACTGGGAAGGCTTTGGCTCTGATCCGGTTCTGCAGGCCGCTGGGGCCGCAGAGACCATTCGAGGCATCCAGCGTAACGGAGTCATTGCCACAGCCAAGCACTTCCTCCTGAACGAGCAAGAGCATTTCCGTCAGCCCTATGAGTGGGGTATCTCAACGGCATTATCTTCGAATATCGATGATCGATCGATTCGAGAGGTCTTTGTCTGGCCCTTTGCGGAAAGCGTGAGAGCGGGTGTCGCCAGTGTTATGTGCTCGTACCAGAGAGTGAACAACACACATGCGTGCGAGAACAGCAAGATCCTCAATGGCCTTCTCAAGGACGAGCTTGGATTCCAGGGCTTCGTTCAATCCGACTGGCTTGCTCAGCGATCCGGTGTCGACAGTGCTCTTGCTGGTCTAGATATGTCGATGCCAGGCGATGGTCTTCGCTGGGTCGACGGGGACTCGCTTTGGGGTAGCCAGCTGACGAAGGCGGTCCTCAACGGCACCGTTCCGATGGAGCGACTCAATGATATGGTCACTCGAATTGTAGCAGCCTGGTACCACCTCAGACAGGATTCCTGGGACGCACCTCCTCCGTTCGGAAAAGGAGGCCCGAATTTCTCTTCATGGACTAACGACGAGGTTGGCCTTCTGCACCCAGGCAGCGATGATGAGACTACGGGCGTCGTTAATAAATTCGTCGATGCTCAAGGGAAAGGTGCCGAAGCTCACAGCATTATCGCGCGCCAAGTAGCTACTGAAGGCATCGTGTTGTTGAAGAACGAGGACAACATTTTGCCTCTTTCGCGGGGATCCCCCGAACCTGGACGAACATATCGTGTTGGCGTGTATGGAGAGGATGCTGGTCCAGGCAATGGCCCGAATGCTTGTCCAGACAGGGGCTGTAATCAGGGCACTCTGGGGTCCGGCTGGGGTAGCGGAGCCGTCGAGTTTCCTTATTTGGTGGCCCCTTCGACAGCTTTACAGGCCGCTTGGAACTCTTCGGACGTGGAAACCACTGCCTACCTCAATAACGATGTAGAAGAATCTCAACTCACAGACAAGGATCTCTGCATGGTTTTTGTGAATGCAGACGGCGGTGAGGGTTTCATTAACAGCGACGGGATCCATGGAGACAGGAATGATCTCTTCCTGCAAAAGGGCGGCGATGAGCTCGTGCAAAAAGTAGCCAATGGATGTGGTGCCGGCAAAGGGAAGACTATTGTTGTCGTACATGCAGTCGGCCCCGTCATTATGGAGTCCTGGATTGAAAACCCAGGCGTCAAAGCTGTTCTTCTAGCGCATCTTCCTGGCCAGGAAAGTGGAAATGCTTTGGTCGACGTGCTCTTCGGCGTCCAAGACGCAAGTGGCAGGCTCCCATATACCATTGGCAAAAGTCTTGAAGACTATGGCCCAGGCGCGCAGGTCCTCTACGAGCCGAATGGAGAGGTCCCACAGGTAAACTTGTCGAATGCACTGTATATCGACTATCGATACTTTGATAGACACGATATTTCTCCTCGGTACGAATTTGGCTTCGGACTTTCGTACACGACAATTGAGCTCTCCGACTTGCGAATCACCCCCTTGCAGAAGAAGTACTATCTTCCATCCCCGCGTCCTAGAGACACTGCGGACCCTCCGGACTACGACAATACGATCCCTGCCCCAGAGACGGCTCTATTCCCGGAGGGATTCAGGAAACTGAAGAAATACATCTACCCTTACATCTCTAGTATCGAAGAAGCAGAACCTAACGGGCATTACGAATATCCTGCCGGTTATGAGAAAGCACAAGAACCCTCCCCTGCTGGCGGTGACGAAGGGGGCAATCCTTCGCTGTACGATCTTTACGCCCAAGTCAACGTTCAAATCCAAAATACCGGCAGCCGCATTGGACGAGAAGTCGTCCAAGTCTATGTGTCCTTCCCTCCAGTGAGTGAATGGGACGAGGATGGCGAGCATCCGATTGATTTCCCCGTGCGGGTGCTGAGGAACTTTGTCAAAGTCCAACTGAAGCCCGGCCAGTCACGGAATATCGAGCTCACACTAACGAGGAAGGATTTGAGCTATTGGAGCACCAGGTATCAGAATTGGATCATGCCGACGAATGGGACGTTTAAGATTGGGGTTGGGCGCAGTTCGAGAAATTTGCCTTTAGTAGGAGAGTATTGATAGATTCCTGAATTATTTGCTTCAGCTTTCGACACTGGCGTCTAGGAGTGGACCGATTTGATACTTATCAGGCATACGGAGAAATGAAATAATAGACTAAGCATGATGATAGCGCAGCTAACTCCAGAGTTAATGAAAACTCGGGACTTCTATTTCAATATCCATTTCTATTTGCGACTTCTAGGAAGGGAATCAAGACAATCTAGACGCTTTGAGTTGGATCCCAACAATATATGTTCCTGGTTAAATTTGTAGATTTTTTTTTCTCTTTTTTGAAACCAGTTTCTGCAGAGCACGGAATCTCTCACCTATCAGGACACGCCCTCTTGTACTGTATATACCATCATAACTTCTTCCGGTGTCACCTTATCCAGAACACCTCGCAACGCATCCACCGAACCCACTTGTCCTTGGCTGAAATTGCCAGAGTCTCCTAATTTATTTCTATTCTCATGGTTCTTCTCCAGAAAATGGTGTGTTCAACGGGTTATTCTGCTATCTAAGTAAGAAATTCGACAAAACGGCCCTTCATTGCTTGCATCGTTCTCCATTGGTCAATGTCTCGGTTCTTTTTGGTGAATCTTCTGGTTCACCTATCTAAAACCGGTAACTGTCGATGCTACTCTCATTGGATGTGGATGAAGTATAGGTTGTATTGTACACCACAATTGATGCATGGCCTAGCTTTCCGGACTGAGTTTTTGTTATAGAAGGACTAAAAATAGACCAGTTAGTATCAAAATATCACACCTCGTGCAACCTATTTCAATTTCACACATCAGTCGTCAAACCCAGGTACCTACCAAAGTTGACTTGCGAACAAGAGCTCGAGAAAGGCGTCCAACATTCAAGGGCGAGATACGAACAAGAAGGGCCACTGCGCAGTTTTCCACCGAGGCTAGTCTCAGCCTGTGTGTGGCCTTTGAGCACAGTCCGAGAGTATAGCTAGCTAAGTAAATTATCCGAGTTTTAGATTAGTTCTTCTTCTTCCTGGAAGGAATGTGCATAATGTATATGATTCCCTGTTATTTCGGCAGGTTACATCGGTCGCGACTTGACGTATCGATCAGCTATAGACACGTTCAGCCTCTAGAGTACTGCCCACTGCGAGATCATGTGAAAACTTCGATGACATCTCATCTCATCTCACTTACGATGCTAACGTGAGAATTTTCTCCGCGCGGAATATTTCAGCTGTTCTTGGCTTGACGTCACGACCGAGACATGTTTGTCCGCTGGGGCTTTTAAGAGTTTTCTTCTTCTAAAAAGGTTCTGGCGGTCTGATCCGTAGAAGAAGGAATAGAAAGGCGCGCTAGATGGTTTGCCGAGGTGATACTGTATGGGAGTCTGGATTGCAACTGCTGGTACTTTTGTATGCTTATATGCGCTGTAAAACACAATAACGTCGGCTTGCAGCATTGTATTACTATGCGGTGTACCGTACATATTCCGAAAGTGGTAGAGTCGTAGAAGAATCGGACTCGTTTATTTACTCGCAAATTAGTTAGTAGTAAGAAAGACATGGTTATCAAGATCCGAATGTACTCCGTATTCCGTACTCTGCATCCGTGTTTCTCTTTAGCGGTGCCGATCTGCCTTCGGACCTTTTCCGTGCATAAAGAGAGATGCAGCAGAAGAAGAAAAGGAAGAAGAGGAAATTTCGAAATAAATTATTAATAGGACCCATGATAATCCCCACGCGATGCGATAGTGAGCTCGGTTACGGCCCTACCGTACCGACATGGTCATGATCGACATGATGCGCCAGTTGAAAGAGCTTGCTTGCCTTAATCTTGTCTTAGATGAAGGAGTTGAATCGGGCTTGGCAGTCCACCGGTTGATCGTGTTAGCCGGGACCGTTCCTGAAATAGAATTATAGCACGCTCTGCAGTGGTTCGCTAGCCATGTCCGATGCCTTCGGCTTGGGTTGCATTTCGATTTGAAATTGTACTGTTCGAGTGATCGATGGTTTGCCTTATGCAGAGACATCAAGATGAATAGAGCTGTGCTTAGAAAGGTCCTGAGACTCCCCGAAGCCTGTAAAAATTGCAGGATCTCGAATGTAAGGCAGGGAAGTCCGGAGAGCACTCGTGTCAGAGCCACCACCCGGCTCGTGATCCAGAAACACAAGATCCAATAATGATGAGGTCTCAAATCTGCTTTAGCCACAGCAGCCGAATATATCTCCTTTCCCGAGTCGGGTTCGGAGATGGCACCCGCCGTGGACCCTTCGTTTTAGAGCATTAATTTTAGCAGTCTGCTATTATTTTTATTATTATGCTCTGGGAGACCAATTTCCTAAAGGGATCGAAACAGGCCCGCATCGACGGTCTCATGTTTCCTCGAATCTTCCGAGTTAGACAACCTAACCTGTCCTGCATCTAGTTCCATGAGCTAAAAGCCCAAACAGAGGTGGCTCAGCCACTGTCATGCCCAGACAGGCTATACCATAATCTCATCGGTGACGATCAGCAGGCGCCGTGCGCCTCCCGTGGCAACGGCTAACTTAGTCGACGATGTATTGGTGGAGTAGAGACTGTGAATAATGACCCCATGTTACTGTTACTTTGGTTAGCTAGTTAGCTGAACGTCCATTACATCACATCACTCGCGTCGGTTAGGCTGCGCTGTGTCTCACTTGCTGTGGAGTGTGTTGTTCCTGCGGAAAGGCAGCACAATCTTAGAAATTCCTGTGTGTTTCGCCAGGCCGTTAGAACGGTATATAAACCCTCGTGGCTCGTAGTATCATATCAGGCCTCAAGCAAGTAACGTTTCGACTGCCATCCTTCAAGAAACAAACACGCTCTTCCGAGGAAACGAAAATAAAACATCTCAACCGCAACCATGAAGTTCCTCGCTGTCACCGCTCTCCTCCCTCTTCTGGCATCTGCTCTTCCAGCCAAGAGACAGATTGACATTCCTCCGTTCACCGTGACGGCTGCTCGCTCTGGTTCTCCGATTCATCTGCTGCCTCTCCAGGCCGCCGGCCAGTCCTTCTGGCTCGGTGGTAGCCCTGCTACTTACTGCCCGGCTGGCGAGGGTATTGTTTGCCCACCTGGCACGGACACGGTCATTGTTGGTGCTTCTGCTTTGGTAAGTTCGATCGACACAGCAGAATCATTTATCAGAAACGAAGCTAATAACTTTCAATAGGATGTCGAAGTTCCCGGCGGCCAGCTCATCTACGTCGACCCCTCCGGCGCTCTCTCCTTCACCCAGGCTCACTCCATCAACATCCCCACCGGTTCCGCCGTCGGTCCATTCCAATATGAGGCCGGTCAACCCTTCGGCCACTGGACCTTCACCGGGTGGAACAGCACCGGCTTCATGGCCTGCCCACAGCCTCAGGGTAACACCACGAACTGGCGCGTCTATGCTGCGATCTCCAATGCCACTGTCCCTACTGGCAACATTGGCGACTGCCTCGGCTTCGATGCCCTTACCTACCCGTGGCAGTCCAACAGCACTGCTGCTGCTTGGCAGTACATCTAAACTCCTCGCTACGAACCTTGTATAAAACCGCGAGTTCCGGCAGGGATTCGCTCTTTATGAACAAAGATGTCCATCATACATAATTCGATCTACCGGCGAAAAAAAGTGACCGGAGAGATATATTCTCGTGGGGGAAATGATGACCACGAACATATAGATTTCATAGACTTCTGTTCATTTGTGTTATTTCCATTAATGTGTAGATAGCTATCTACGACAGTTTACATACAAATTTGAACATAAAAAGTTCCAATGTTCTTCTCTTTTTTTTTTTTATCTTTTCGGTATAACGCCTATGCATGTTGCTCTCAGGTAGTATTTTCGAGAATCTTCAATATCAATCCTCTTAAGATGAAGATCGGCCCTAGGTATGCCATTTGGTACAATGTGAATCTCTCATGCTTCTCGTCACCTCTGCCTTCTACCCCAAACACCGTTCATCAAAACACCACCCCTTGCTATGACGCCTCCACTGATGCTTGCTCATATTAGACTGATGTTACACTGTTACACTTGAAGATCACCATCTTAGATGTCAATCACAACCTTCAATGCCTGATGATGAGACGCGGCGTGGAAAGTGCCGTACGCTTTGACCGCGTCGTGGAATGAGAACGCTAGATAAGTATACCGTCAATGTTCTACCTATTGGCGCGTGGGATAGCTGGAAACCCCCCCCCCCCCCCCACTGGAATGCGGGGGCACGTCTGCAGAAAATCAAAACAAATCATTACTTACTGTGAGTTACTAGCGACGAGGCATTAAGAGTTCCGGATTCATTAAGCTTAAGAAGCATCGGGATAGTAACGGCGTCCAGGAGTCGGGTCGTTATACCTACACGGAAACGGCAACGTTAGTATAAGTATCAGTCATTGCGCTTAACACGCACCGCTTCTCCAAATACATGAGTAAAACCGAGAGTTCACTTACTGATATTGCGATCCCATAATTTCTCAAGGTGCAAATCGACCTTCTTCCCATGCACGCCCACATTGGCGATCGTACCTCCAGGTGCGACCAGTTCCTGACACATCTCGAACGTCGCAGGGACACCAACGACTTCCATAACCGAGTCGAAGCCCTCTCCATCCGTGAGCTCCTTCAGTTTGGACATCGCGTCTGGCGCCTTGGGGTTCACTCCATAATGAGCTCCCAACTTCTTTGCGACCTCGAGCCGAGCGTCGTCCAGATCGATCATCACAATCAAGGATGGAGAGTACAGCCTAGCAGTCAGCAGCACTCCAATGCCGACGGGTCCAGCTCCGACAATAGCAACTTTATTTCCAGGCTGTACTTTTCCATTGAGTACACCACATTCGAGTCCCGTCGGGAGCGCATCCGATAGCATCACCGCTTGACGGGGATCCACGCTTTCAGGAAGTTTATACAGAGACGAGGTCGCATGCGGAATTCGCGCGTACTCCGCCTGAGTGCCGTCGATTTGGTTCCCAAGCACCCAGCCTCCCGTCAGGCAATGCGAACTCATGCCTCTTCGACAGAATTTACACACGCCGCAAGCCGTGATAGCTGAGATCAGCACTTTGTCTCCCATCTTCAGGCCATCGACGGCTGTTCCGAGCGACTCGATCACTCCGACTCCCTCATGGCCGAGAATCCTACCTGTCTTGATCGAAGGCACGTCGCCTTTCAGGATATGAAGATCTGTTCCGCAGATAGTGGTGTGTAGCATCTTGACGACTGCATCCGTGGGAGCTGTCACGGTAGGTTTTGGCCGGTCCATAAACTCGACCGTATCGACGTCCGTGTAGACAAGAGCTCTCATGGTCGCCATTGTTCTTAGTAAATATCCGCTGCTGCGTTTGTAACTCGCTGTTCTAACAGCAGAAGGAAGTCTCGAAGTGATTCGAATCATTGATAATAGTACCCAGTTTCAGTAAATAGTTATAGCTTATGATCAATCGCCTAAGGACTATGAGCAAGAGGGGGGCCCTCGATGGCAGCTTGATGAGCCGAAGCCCGCCCTTTACAGCATACCCGACGGAACCGCATGGTGAGTGGGATGATGCGGATGTTCGAATAGATCCTGGCGCTTGATATCTCGCTACTGGATCGCCCGTGCGGGGATATATTACTAGGTAGTTATCGGTGGTGTGAGGGATCGAGAAGTATCGCATGACCCTATCGAGCTATCTCCGATATTGTGGCTGTTCAGGCTATCTATATTAAATATCCACCAATTGTCATGCGATGGTCAACAAGCCATGACTTTCATGCGGGGTTTGGATGAGCCAAGCCACCAGGCGGGGAAATAATGAGTGGTCAATGGCAGGCTCATAGATCATCGACTCAAGGTATGGACAGTGGATTAGACAAAATGTCACTAGGTGGATACAGTGTGGAAATCATGCAGAAACTAACATATTTTACAGTCTGTAAAATAGGATATAATCGCTAATGACGGATTGGGTTTGATTGTGCAAGAAATCTTACTGAACATGGGCTAGATACCAGACATTAAGTGTCTCCAATGGAACTAAAAATCAAGGAAAATAGCACATGGGAGCGTTGAGCTTAGTAGTGACGTTTTAAAAGGACTATTCGGTCGTTGAGAACCAAGAAGTCACCTCAATAAGTACTACTCACTTCCAGAAATGCAGCTCACCAAAATTTATTTCCTGGGATAGGAATGGGACAGGAGCACGCCGCTTGACTTCCTCGCGCGTTCAGCGACATTTTAGAGGATGAATGAATAGACCAGTTACTAATGTGTTGCAGGATACGGAAAGCTAGATGAATATGGGATAATGTTATATTCGGATTATTAGATAGAGGAGAACATACCAAATACGAAATAGTATGAACAACAGCCTGTTTTGAGTGTAGTAGTATAATGTATGATATCAGACTTAGGGGTCAGGCCTTTAAGGAGTTCTCCTTTTCAGTCTAGATAGTCGTGCAGTCGACTTCCGTCGTATGATAACGATCTTCGCCTAAAAAGACTGGACGCTGTAATAAGTAGCTGGCAACCTTATATTAAACCCCCGGGACTGGGTAAATCCTTACACCATTCTTCAGTCTATCCTGACCTCCTTCTTTACAGCATCCCAGAACACCCAATACTTATGAACAGGCCCCGTTACACTCTCAATGTAGTTACTCGGGTGTCCTTGCTCATCCAACGCAGTGATAAAGTTCATAAACCATCATGCAAGACTGGGATGCCACATATTTCCGGTCTGAAACGATGGTAGCCTATCTGTCGAGAACTTCGATTGTCGGCGAATAGTCTAGGCAATGGGAGAGATTAGATATTTCGTTCAACAAATGGACGCGGATCTTACCAATAATAGCAGCAAATGGCTGGATGCACACCGTAGAGTTTCCGGATGTACAGCTCTGCATCGCGCTTATGTAAAGTTTCCACCCCGTACGACTTGGTTACCCAACTGGATAAGTCGCCGCCTGTCTCCCTCATGTAGTACATTGAGGATGTCACCGAGCAGGCGGGAGTTATAAGAACAGAAGCACTCCACCTGAGGTGCGGTATCTCATTTTTGGTAGTCTGAAGCTCGGCGACCGTGCCTGGGACTACTCCATAAAGTGCTGGGTTTGTAACAACATGATTAAGAAACTCGAAGATCTAATCTCATTCACCATATGTTTTGCTTTTAGTCTCATTGATGACGTCTGGAGCTTTCCGAACTCGACAGTCGCCTTTCCGCTGTAATAGGAATTCAGAAAGTTCCACGAATCGCGAATTTGCCGAAAAGGCCATGCAAGGATTCGCCCATCGTGATAGCGTTCTGTAGGCCATTAATAGACTCCTGAGTGAACCCGATCCATCTGCATGATAATGGGAAATATGTAACTATTCAGTGTCATCCATATCTCAGCCGTGACCCAAATACCTGGAGAGATTGCTCGACAGCTGAAGCCTCTTTTCCTTTTCCAGCATCCAGGGGAAGCGGAGTGGTATTCTCGGAATTGGTCAACTGGTTCGGATTGTCAGGTCCCCATTGCTCGACAGCTAAAGCCCCTTTTTTTTCTCCAGCATATATGGTATGGTCGACCCAGATTCCGTCCGATTCTTTCACCAGAGGCACACTTGGGGAAGTGGCTGATATAGGGTATCCTCGATGTGACGATTTCGCCGATAGAATTGAGTCGCTTACGTTCAATCGCAATGTTACCAGAAGTTATATCGAACGGCAGAATATTGATTAAGCACTTCCCTCATACGAGAACGTGCAACATTTCCCCAGTGGTCGTCTGCTGTAAATCCAATGTCGTCGAACTTTTCAACATGTTAGATGACCCAGTCCAGAATGACTACCTAACCTTGGCTTCTTTCCCCTGCTGGGGATCGATGGTGGCGACAGAATGTACAGCGTCAGGAGGAAGCCTGCCTGCCATCAGCAACGAGAGCGAAGAGACGCTGTCGAAAGTCTGCTGCCTCCGCAGGATGTTTGCACTCGTTAGAAGACGACATGCTACCATTTTGTGACGGCGTAGCCAGGTTGGGGGGATGTAAGAAGGTTGAATTTCTCTAAGTCCTGTAGCTAGCTGAGATATACGGCTTTCTGCCGGCAGAACCAGGGCGTGGAAACAAATTTCTTTCCTCTTGAGCAATGAAGGAGGGCGTACAGATGGAGAGACGGAGGTATTACTTGAGGCATAAATCTACAGACTCCTACCATAAACACGATATTTCAAGATAATTCGCCCCCCAAACGGCTCTATATAACCGGAAGCCTGCTCACAATCCCATTCTTTTTCACAGCAGTGTATAGGGTAGCGTTCCCAGGAGCGGTTGCAATTGTTGTAACTATTGCTTGCAGCATACTCGTTACTTCGTCGATGCTCCGGGACTATGGTTGATTCAGTCCCTAGTGTAATCATGTGTTGAAATATCATTTGCATCCTTGCTGGAGCTATCAGGCAACTGTAAGGATATAAAGCATAGGACAGAGTGACGAGGGAGCGACGAGGCAGTTCCCAATCAAATCGCGTCGTCAAGCGAGTAACCACGTAACTACGTCGTGGTCATGGATGAGCGTACAGCGGCCTCAAAAATGTCGAAGTGTATTTTCCCTCGAATCTCTTTAGCCAGCTGTTCCGTTGTCGATGTATCATGTTGAGCGAACATCCATTGAGTAGCTTTCCTACCAGACGGTAACCGCATGACATCATCTTCAGTGATACACGTCTGGACATCCTGCCAGGGAATACGCATGATCTGCCCGCTTAGCCTAGAGCAGATATGACTGATGACAAGATCAGCACGCAAAATCCTATTAAATTTCCGATGCGGCGGGACAGATTTCCTGCATGTCCAGATATATTCCTTCCACTCAGGAGAATACCATATGACTTCCCTACGAAGCCTATGAATGAATAATGACCACGGGATCTGAATTCGTATAATGCAGGTCTCAGATGTGGGACATCTTCTTGCTGCATATTTCCGATACTCTTCGGCTGTCTCTTTCTCGGGATTCCAATAATACGCGATCTTATCCCAGTTGGTGTCTCCGCCCGGGTATGTTAGAAGGGGTGTTAGGTTAATAGTTCCATCATCGTTGACGATGCCTTCTTCCCGGTTCAATTCCTCATATGCTTTGCCTTTGTATAGAGAAATGTGGTCGTTTAGAGTATTGACTTCAGTCTGCATCGCCACGTATGCCTCCGGAAAGCGGAAATCACGAGGTGTCATGTTGATGGTTGCTGTCACAGCTGGATTCTGCGACGCGCCTTGCTCTTGAGGGAGACTGGCCTGGTGTCTTGACTTTTTCCGCTTGTTCTTATACTCTATGCGTTGGTTGGCATGCCTCCTGAGCAGTCTCTGCCGACTGAATAGAGCAGCATAATTCGTTTGAACGGTGTCCTTTGCCCAATAGTGGAGAGTTTCAGTACCGAAGATGCGAGAGAATCTGGGATCAGTGATTGCTTCTTGTATTTGGAGATTAAGGCCGATCTGTCTCAGCGCTTCTCTGTGGCTCATATTGTCGTATCGTCTTGACTTCAATGAGCCGATATGGCCAAAGACATACTGCATGAGATCATCGGGATTGCGATCAGGATCGGGCCGGTTGATGTATCTTTCATAGATGAGCTTTGCAGCGCTTGGCACGAATCCAACGTACTCGAGGACTTCGATGCTCTCTTCTTCCATCGGGATGTCGAAGGTTTGGATTACATCAGGTTGGAAACCCCATATTTTGACGGACGCTGACGAGCCTGAAGAAGACTTCGGCGGGCTGAATGCAGACGAGACCTTCCTCTTCCCACTGATATGTGGTTGGGCTTGGGGAAGAAGTATCCCGTCCTCCTCGAGGCACCTAATTTGCTCCTGTGTGAATACACCTGGGCCCGGTGGCAGATTCCGGGCGGACTCAGGACGAGGCTCTGGGAGCGACATGGTCTATAGATATATGAAAGAAAACCGTGGGACTAAATTCGAAGAGGTGGAAAGGCATTTGTATATAACAAGATAGGACTTGGTGATCGCAGAACAGAACTTAGAGGGTAAGATATAGCTTGGAGATAATGGGAGAGAAGTAGAAGAGGGGTTGTAGATAGCAAGGAAATAAGTGAGGAAATGAGAAATATATAATAATAAGGGACGTGAAAGAAAGAAAGGTATGTATAACTAGGTTGTTCACTTTTGTTTGGTAATAACCAGCAGCTAACTATACCTAGGTATAGAAAGGTTATTTCCAATATTGGCCTAGTTCGTCACCATACAGAGTAGTTACTTCTGTTGCAAAGTTTGGCCAGAATGAGAGTTACAATGTGACCATCCGGGCTGGCGTGACTTGGGTGTCAACTCTCCAGTGGTACAGGAGCCCGGCGCAGGAGCTAGTATTTAGTAATTAAGATGGCAAGAAATTTAATTCAAAGCTTTCCGTAACCCATTTAGTACTTTATTCATATACCAACAGACGGTAGCCTGTTTGATAATATATTTTTGTTTATGATGAAGCCCATAATACCGGGCACCTCAGGAAACAGAAGGAGGAAGGATACTGATTCTGATTTAGTCATATTTATACCTGGGTGATATAAGTAACTAGCTGAAGTCACCCACAAAGTAGGTACTTAATTACGCGGAACCCAGACCGAAGTTCCATGCAGCGAGGCCTTCACAGGAGACAAGTGATTCGCAGGGGGAATCAACCGTCATGTTAATTACATAGAGTGGGTGTCAAGGATATGAATGTCATACTGATGATGGCAATACTAGGTGAAACGCTGCTATTCAAGCTAGAGCAATGAATGCTTGTTATTCAACATAGAGAATGTAAGACGAGTAAGTATGCGCCATTGGAGACAGCCGGTAAGCGATTCTGCGTGCCTCCCCTTGAAACAGAAAGGGGTAAGGCCGACTACATTTACGAGCTGTAACATTCACCACAGAAGGGGAATGTGGACATCTACCATGGATCTTTACAACTTCACAGGAAGGGCTCTGAAGCAGTCGATATCGGAGATAGAGAACATCCAATACGAACCGAAAACTAACACCGTCGTTTTCCCCAAAATAGTATCCGCCACTGTATTTGAGCCTACTTATTCTTACTTGGACCGGAACGTGAAATAAATGGAAAGGTTAAGGAAACCTGCATTTCTCATAAAACTATGGAAAATATACATGACCGTAGAAAAGTTTTCATCAAACCGCTAAAAGAAACTCAAAAATCCACTGTCCGATCCAGACAATTTCACTGAAAAACAGTCCAAAGTAGGACTCCACGCAACAATTTTCCTTTCGGTTTCCCATCACCAGATTTTGTTTTCTGATGATGTAGGGCGTGGCGAAGGTTTTCTGCCGGCGTCAAACTTCAACATGGGTATCACTAAAGACCGGGCACTGCATCGAAACGAGTTTACAGCTTGGCAGCAGCGCCAGGCGTGGAGATCTCGTTGTACAGCAGGGTGGTCAAGAACTCAGCGTAGTCCTCACCAGTGACCTGGTCGGCGAAGTAGCGAGCAGCCAGCTGGAACTTGTTGCCCTTGGGGCCCTTGGTGGCAAGCTCGTTGGCCTGCTCCTGCAGCAGACGGAGAGCGTAGGCCTTGTCGATCTTCTTGCCCTCGCTGCTGGTCACACCGTGCTTGACCCACTGCCACAGCTGGCTGCGGGAGACCTCAGCGGTAGCGGCATCCTCCATCAGGAAGTTGATAGGGATACAGCCAACACCACGGAGCCAGCCCTCCATGTAGGAGAGACCGATGTTGAGGTTCTTGCGGATACCGTCCTCGGTGATCTTACCGGGAACGTTGGTGTTCAGCAGGTCATTGGCGGTGATGTTGACATCCTCGCGGCGGACAAACAGCTGGTTGGGAGTAGGCATGTACTTGTTGAAGATCTCCGAGGCAATAGAGGCCAGGGCAGGGTGAGCAACCCAGGTACCGTCGTGACCAGCACGGACCTCACGGAGCTTGTCGGCACGGACACCCTCCATGGCCTTTTCATTGGCAGCCGGGTCGTTCTTGATGGGGATCTGAGCGGCCATACCACCCATGGCGTGGACACCACGGCGGTGGCAGGTCTTGATGAGCAGCTTGACATAGGCGTCCATGAAGGGGACGGTCATGGTGACGTCGGCACGGTCGGGGAGAACGAAGTTGGGGTTGTTGCGGAACTTCTTGATGAAGGAGAAGATGTAGTCCCAGCGACCGCAGTTGAGACCGGAGCTGTGGTCGCGGAGCTCGTAGATGATCTCGTCCATCTCGAAAGCAGCGGTGATGGTCTCGATCAGGACGGTACCACGGATGGTACCACGGGGCATGCCAATGTAGTCCTGAGCCAGGTTGAAGACGTCGTTCCAGAGACGGGCCTCGAGGTGAGACTCCATCTTGGGCAGGTAGAAGTAAGGACCGGTGCCACGGGCGACCAGCTCCTTGGCGTTGTGGAAGAAGTAAAGACCGAAGTCGAACAGACTGCCGGAGATAGGCTCACCGTCAACGGTGAAGTGCTTCTCCTCGAGGTGCCAGCCTCGAGCACGAGCAATCAGGGTAGGGAGGGTGCGGTCGGTACGGAGCTTGTACTCCTTGCCACCCTGGGTGAAGTCGATCTGGCGACGGATGGCATCGTACAGGTTGACCTGGCCGTTGATCATGTTGTCCCAGGTGGGAGCGGAAGAGTCTGTTATCGTACGTGTGTTAGCTTAGTCCATCCAGACCGCTGATAGTTTCCAAACCAATCCCAATATAAGGATCAGATCAAGGCTTGTTGTTTCACTTTCAATCACATACCTTCAAAGTCGGCCATGTAGGTCCAGACATCGGAGTTCAGGGCGTTGACGACCATCTTGCGGTCCGTTGGGCCGGTAATCTCAACACGGCGGTCGACGAGACCAGGAGCTGGAGGGGCACCCTTCCAGGCATCGTTCTCACGGATGTGCTTGGTCTCGGGCAGGAAGTCGAGCAGGTTTCCTCGGTCAATCTCAGCCTGGCGCTGAATCCGGCGCTGGAGCAGAGCCTTGCGGGTGGGGTTGAAGGTGCGGTGCAGCAGAGCCAGGAAGGCCACGGCCTCCTTGCTGAGGATCTTGCGGGCTTCGTTGCTCACGTTGCCCAGGATGGCAACATCCTTCAGCTGAGCCTCGACGGAAGTCATGGTGAGTGAAAGACTGCTCGGTTTGTCTTGGTGTTCCTGTGTGGAATTTATGTTCCCGTAGTTTGAGGAGATAAGAATCCTCGTGATCGACAACGGCGTATATAGAGTCTCTCTCTGCGTATCCCAATTCAAGAGAGACTTCCAGTAAATATAAAGCTATATAAGATCACTGATGGTATCGATCGACGAGAGGAGAGATGGAAAAGCCGGGGAAAGGGAAGGACCGTGGGAACGGTGGCAGAGGGGAGACCGGGTGCTATATAGCTGGAGACGGCAGGACTACGTCAGACGATACATCTTTTTACCGCGGTCCATGGGCAGCCCCAAAAAGAGCGAGAAAGGGCCGAGAAAAGAGCCTGTGGCCAATAATAATAATAATAATGGAGACGCCATGATCGTTCTCAAGGGTGAGCGGAAGTTTTGATTCACTGCAATGGAAGACAAAAAGACGCTGTGAATTGCCCGCGGGAAACTGTCTGCTCTCGGCCGAATCCTGCACGCTGACTGGCCAGTTTGTTCTCCGTTCCCCGCGTTATCATGTCATCGTTATCGCCATCCGCGCCGTTCCCAGCATTGCTCCTCACTTCTCTAAGAATGTCTTCTTTTTTTTTCGTCTGGCGGTGTGGTAGTGTGGTGGTGTGTCAATGCGAGTATCTGTTCTGTTCTCTTCTCTTCTCTTGTCCGGGAGTAAATCATATCCTCTGTTAAGCAATAATCCCTTGGATTTCCCCGAACTCCCAGCAGCTCCGGGGAAGCTCAGATTCAGAAGCTCAAACGCCCCGCATGTCCGAGAAGCCGCGGCAACCAAACGGACGTCATCAGGCTCGGCGCGGTGGAAGATCACGTGAGAGCTCGCTGCCCCGCGTCCGGATTCTTCCGCAGTCGGACCAGTCCGGATTGCTCTTTAGATAGCAGTAATCATAATAATAATAATACTAATAATAATCAGACTATTAGTTAATTAATTACTCGTCAACTTATTGTTTTATTCCCTGACTCATCTGCAGGTAAAGTATAGACCATACCTTTTATCCTAGGAGTCATACTGTCATAGTAAACTCTCTATAATCCGATTACCTCTTCACGGAGAAACGTTTGTATGAAATCATATCGACCACAAGGTATATTGTACTCCAGTATGCTCTAGGATTATTTCTCCCGATACCTTCGGGCCAGCCTGCACAATCCTCTTTCCACCAGATTCCAGCCTTGTCCTCTCAGGCATGGAATGGATCTGCCATCCATCCGACGGTTAGCTCAGAATCAGATCAACGCATTGGGGAACTGGTCCACTTCCGGGGCAGCATGTTCTCGGCCGGGACATGGGCGACAAATCGAGTGAGTCATTATTATTTTCGACTCTCGACGGCACCTGCAACGCTAACAATGATAAAGTAATTCTAGTGATCCAATCATCGAATTCCAGCTGGGGAGACTGAATACCTAATGTATAAGATTCGAAAGTTTTATCGTTAACATTGCTTTCTGACTACCCTACACCCAGCATCAGGATGCTATCAAAGAGCATCGCTCCAAACCGATGGCACAAACAAGCCACCCATAGTCATACAGAAATCATAATCGATCTATCTGGTATCATGTACGGCGAGACAATAACATGTCGAGCCATGACCGGATCGACCAAAGGAAAGTGGGGATAGTACCATATCTATAGAGCCGTCCGAAGATCGAGCCCACACACTTAGACCGTCTCGATATATCGTCTCACCTCCCTAGCAGATAATGGTCAGCATCAAGTGGACATCATTGGGAACATAAAAAGGCAACCCCACCAGTCAGTAACAGCCTCCTCCCACAGGCGGACTTCATGCTCTCTCGTGCCACCAAAGTGTTCCACGAAAGCATCACCAAACACCTTCCGGGCCATGCTGTCCTTGGCCATAAATCGCACGGTTGCCTCCTTCAGATTCTTCGCCAGTCGGGTGCCCTGGTCGCTCGCGCTGCCTACATCTTCACCCTTACCCAGCGGAGGCACGGGAATCTCGAGCTTGTTCTCGACGCCATACCATCCCAAAGCAACGATGGCGGCAAGGACGAGGTGCGCATTGGTATCCGCTCCCGGAACGCGAACCTCAAAGCGCGTCGCCTTCGCGCTGGCTGTCGGCGGTGAGATGAGCCGGATGGAAGCTGCACGATGTTCCAGACCCCAGGATACGGTAACCGGAGCCCAGAAGTTCTCGACCAGTCGCTTGTAAGAGTTGATGGTCGGGGCCAGCAGAGGCATGATATCCGGCAGACCAGTAAGTAGACCGGCGAGGAAGTGTCTACCCAGGTCCGAGAGGTAGGCAACGTCCGGATAGGGAGCGTTAGCATCGGGCGTCTCACGCGCGAATAGATTCTTGCCCTCTTTCGAGACGATGGAGACGTGCATGTGGCCGCTGTTACCGGGGAGGCCCTCGCGGGGTTTCGCCATGAAAGCGGGTGTAATGCCGAATTTACTGCCTAAGGACTTCACCACATATCTGGCAGCTGTCAGCATGTGTATATTCTTCTGACTCTGAAGGGTCAACGGTGTATACTAACTTGAACAGACCTGCTCTATCCGCCATATCTTTGATCTCCCCGAATTGCAAGGCCTATCATTATAAAATCAGCGGTCGCCTTCGACAATGTTCTCAAGGTAACTGCGGCGTACAGCTTCGAACACACCAGGCCCACTCTCAGTATGCCATCCCTCGAGATCGCATCTGAATTGTTCGCATGCGTCGAAGATACCGTAGTAATACTCTTGGTTATGAATTGGCCGCGTCAAGCTGTACCCGAACATGCCTTCTGTCAGAGGCGGAAGAGCCTCGACAGGGTTGTTCTTCAGAAACGTAGCTGTGTTGGAGGAATTGCGTTCAGGGTTGTCGTTGCTGCCCGGTGCGCGGAACTGGTAGAACTCGTATTCCGCTGGACCAAGTCAGTTCAGACCCCAGTCGAGACAGCCTTGAGGATTGGGAACAGGATACATACCACCAGCCATCGCCTTATAACCCGCATTCTCCCACTTATCCATTGCGGTCTTGAGCAAGCCACGAGGACACGCGCAAATGGGCTCCCTGGTCTCTGGATCAAAAAAGCTGACCAGGAAGAACGGGACATTGTCCTCCCATGGTATCCGTCTGAAACTTTTCAAATCCGGAATCGCAACAAGATCCCTGTAGCCATTCTCCTTGTTGCTGATCTGCAATTCCTTGAAGTAAGTGCGGTCGTGCATATCCCAGCCGAAGATAACAGAGCAGAACCCGAAGCCTTCTTGTGCAATCGACAGGAACTTCTTCTTGGATATGAGCTTTCCTCGTAGGACGCCATCGACATCGATTCCAGCGACTTTCACCCTCGTATCGTTTTCCAGGACCTGGGCGACGTTGTCCAACGTGACCTCGATATCTGCGGAGGACATGGTGGCCTATTGAGAGCTTGCTTGTCAGGACCACAACGATTGGGCGGAAGAACGGCGTCAATACTTACAACGACTATCAAAGAAGAACCTTTTTACTACGGTCAACGATGAAGGTATGCGACTGGAGCGGACAGCACGACCAGTGTTCAAGTGAGGGGTGGAGGAGCTGAGGACGTTTATCGGAGCTTATCAAGATCCTTGACCGCCCGGGCACCAAGGAAGGTTAGACTCTGGTTACCTCTTCTTGTTCGATAGCGAAACACGTCGGACTAGATCTCGTATGTTCAGTGACAATAATGAAGTCAGGACTTTTATTCCTATCGCGATGTCTCTCTAGAAACGGTGTGTCCTAGAGTGAGTCAATAGAATAGTTACGTACTTGGACTGATTAGTTCCTGAGCAATGTGGCGTCTCTCCTGTCGGGTCGAGCTTAGATAAGAGAATCCACACATGCCACTAGACCCCGCCGCATTCACGACGGTGATTCTGCTGTCCTGTTCCTGAGAAGACATCGAACTTCCAGGCAATTAACGAGATCAGATCCAGAGCTGGGCATTTAACATCCTCAGCTCTCCACAAACTGTAAGTTTACCAGCGATTGATACCAGTCTGCGCCTGGCATTTGGAATGTTTGACTCAGTGTTAACTTGTCCGCAGGCGTTTATATCTCCCTTGAATCAACACTGCTGCTGCCACCATGGGTCGACTCGAAGGCAAGAATGCCATCATCACTGGCGCCGCAGGGTGAGTTATTTATTTCTATATAATTACTGAAACCCGTGGATTGCAAAAGGCCCTTTGGTCCTGCTTGTCAAGCGCAAGTGGTTTGATCTGGCCAGTGTATTTATTCGCATGGCATGCGGGGCTCTTCTACATCATGTTTAGCATGCTTTTTTTCTACCTTCACCTAGTATCTTGAAGCTCCTTTTCAAGCTACTTGGGGCAACATCGACTCAGAAGTCACTTGACGAAACGAGACATGCTAACCGCTACCAGTGGAATCGGTCTGGAGACCAGCATCCTCTTTGCCCGCGAAGGTGCCTCTGTCCTGATGGCCGATATCTCCGAGCCTGCACTCGAGAAAGCCCTGGCCAAGGTGAAGGAGCTGGTTCCTAACGCCAAGCGCGTCGAGACGATCAAGTGTGATGTCTCCAAGGAGTCCGACGTGAAGGCCATGGTGGAGTCTCAGGACAGCTGGGGCGGCACGGATGTCATCTTCAACAACGCGGGTATCATGCACGCCGATGACGCCGACGCTCTCGACACTCCCGAGAAGATCTGGGATCTGACCCACAACATCAACGTCAAGGGAGTGTGGTTCGGTTGCAAGCACGCCGTCCTGAGTCTGCGCAGACACAAGAAGACCAAGGGTAGCATCATCAACACGGCCAGTGTGGTTGCCCTGGTCGGTAGTGCTACTCCTCAGCTGGCGTACACTGCCAGCAAGGGTGCTGTCCTAGCTATGACCCGCGAGCTGGCCATTGTGCACGCCCGCGAGGGATTCCGTTTCAACTCTCTCTGCCCTGCTCCTCTCAAGTATGTCTCACCATGCACTTCATGATTATCCACTGAGCAATATACTAACAATCAACAGCACTCCTCTCCTCCAGGACTGGCTTGGTGACGACCAGGCCAAGCGCCACAGACGTGAAGTGCACTTCCCCACTGGCCGTTTCGGAGAGGCCATCGAGCAAGCCCAGGCCGTCGTCTTCCTCGCCAGCGACGAGAGCAGCTTCGTCAATGCGGCCGACTTTGTTGTCGATGGAGGCATGACCAAGGCCTACGTTACCCCTGAGGGACCAGCTGTTCCTCCTCCCCAGAACCTGGCTCGGTAAACCGGTCATGATAGATACCTTTAGAATAATACCTTTTTCTTCCCTATTAGCATAGACGGGATGCTAGTTCTCATATCTATATATCTGAACATTATTAAAAATAACAACTATCTACAAATGAATCGAGCAAGAAGAAGAAAAAAAACTCCGTATATCCGTCTTCCCTGCGCAGAGCTTTTTTTCCTGAACACAAACCCCCATAACGAAAGCAGCTCGCAAACAAACAGATCACAAAAACAACTATATCTAGAAGTAGAGAAAACCTACGCATCAATAGGAACACCCAAATAAGCCAAATAATCCGTATACCCCAACTCGGCCCATCTCCTCCTCTCCTCTTCATCCTTAATCGCCACAAGCCCCAACATCCCCGCCGCATTCGACCCATTCGGTCCACCAGGACCAAACGTCCTGCGCGGAATAAGCACCATCCACTCCTCCGTCATAGCGACATTATAATCACCATCCACATCCCCAATCCTCACCAACACATCCTTCGTCAGCGCCAGAAGCCGGTCATGGATCCTCACAACATCCCTCGCCGTGGCATGTTCCGGAATCCTTAACACGAAATGCTTAAACGACACGCCGGAAATCCTACTCTCCACTTCATCCCTAGCAGACGCCGACGCTCTCGCAGGCCAGATTTCAAACTCCGGCTCTGCAAACAGCTGCATGTGCTTATGGCCCTGAGACGAGCCGGAATTCACACCGCAGTTATAGATCATCAGGAGACGGGTCGTAGAGAATGATTTCATCACGGCCCATACGGCAGTGAGGTCTGTGGCGGTCAGGTCGTCTTCTTGTAAGGCGAACTCGCGCGTGGGTAGGACCAGCATGGGTCTGTAGATGCAGTATTTATTTACTAGGAGACGATGGGATGCGCCGATGTTGGTGATTACTTCGTCTGGGTTGGGGTTGATGAAGGGTCCGCTGGATTTGATACGGCCGGGGTCGTTGGGTGGTAGGACTGGTTTGTCGGATAGGATGGGGGTGATTCGGAATTCGAACTGGGGGTTTTTTTTTCGTTAGTGGATGTGTGGGAATGAGTTTTTATATATTATTTTATCAATTAATCCAACAGGTAGAAAGCCCAATAGGGAAATCCGACATGAATAGGTAATCCTCTCCCGACTACTAATAGTGGGTAGTAACCGAAACGGAAACGAACGAATGAATGAATGAATAAAGTAAATAAAGAAAACCTACCAGAAACCCATTATGCGAATAGATCTCAGTCTTCGTAACTTCATAGAATATGCGCCGTTCATTAACCATACTATCGAACTTGGCATATGTCTTGGCCTCCAGATCCGCCGGTAAGCCCAAACTCTTGAAGTCATCCTCCTCATCGGCACCATTCTCTGATATCCGAGTTGACGACATAGTGCGATGATTGCTACTACTGCAATTACCAGTTGCGATTGGAATGAAGCCTCAAATAACCGCTAGACGAGAGGTAATTTGAAGTGACGCTGCGTGCGTTCTGTGAAAGTCTCCCCCACCGCTGCCGTCAGAAACAACCCCCCTTTTGATATTCCAGCGGGGATTTCCCAGGACGAGTACTGAATTAAAAAGAAACTGAGACTGAAGAGGGAAAATAAGCAAGAATGAATGAAAATTTGCTCCTCTGATTTTCCTGGATTACTTCTTCAATTCCTGAAGGTGTGACTCTTTCTCTGGTTGGCCACACCGATGATGATGGTCCGGACGCGGGCTAGGTAAGCGTGGCCGATGCCAAGAAGAGCGCTCTCGGCATCCAAGACAAGGCCATCATCAATCGGCCTTGGGAATATTCTCCCATGATCCACATGTGCGTATATTCAATGTTCTTCGAGGATAATGATACTCCGAAAGGAAATATTCAAGAGCAGTTATTTTTCAGGGCTTGGTAGCGCTGCGTGGTAATACCATCTGGGGGGATAGGTTGTCTACTTAGAGAGAGTAGAAAAATACATATATTCCTGCGATTCTACATTTACGGAAACCTTCATAACTGCTACGTCATCCTATAGAGTCTATATAATTCACAGTTGATATATCTTAGAATGGACTTTCAGAAATTGTGATAAATACCTACAGAGTCACATACATTGTAGTCGAGTATGGTTGCCATTGTCCTTCTACACACGGTCGGCAGCCAAAGCACCGGCTCAAGCCTAAGTCTAACCTTAAGTGTACTTTGTGCGGAGTATGGCATAATATTAAATAGCATCTCAGCCTGCATTGCGTTGATGGTTTTGGAATAAAAGGACCCTACATAGCTGTATTGGTGTTAGCAGGTATGCTTGAAGTGCATGGCCATATACTTACTTCTCTAATCGCCTGACACTATCGAATGGCGTCCGACATTCTTCACCTAACCCGAGTCCAGCATTCTGATGGCAATCCCTCGTGTTTCCTGTCAATTCCCAAAGATGAATATAATGAAAGACAAAACGTTTCATCGAGACCCTTGAAGATCGAAACCAACTTGCTCTGTGGAGAACTACGCGCGTCCGTGTTTCGTTTCAGCGATTAGATCTGCAACGCCATTGGTTCCCCTGACGGATGCTCCAAAACACCCGTTGGATTTCATCGCCATCCATCATATCCATGGATGGTTTGGACATTGCTCATCAATGTTGGTTGATCCCCAGATGCAATTTTGCTCTTTTCTCTGGATCGCCAATGTTCTACAAGTGCCACATTGGTTTTGGACAGAGACCCATATTGCAGGAACCGGCGACTCGTGGTCATCTAATGAGGTGATCGATCGTTCATGTTTCTCCAACCTGTCATGGTCTCTCGTTTCATGAAACACGTACTCCGTACCGCAGTGACATGTCCCTCCACAGCATGATCGCCATCTGCTGAAGTCCAGACCGAATGATATCGTTTAGATCCCGCAGACCAGGTCCCGATGGAACGATGTGCCGTCTTGTTCACGCAATCCGTCCAACCCACCTCGATGGCTTGCGCATGTAGATCTAGACCTGGACTGATCAGCAATGGGCCCCAGTACCTGGTTACATTGCTTTCCCGTCTGGTGGTGAAGGAAGGACAATCATAGTCCCTGCAGTCCCAGGAACTGAAATTTAAATACCCTCCCTCTATCTGGTGAGTGAACCTCTCTCTTGAACCACATCTAACTAACTATCCACTGTCTCTGTTTTTTCTTTGCAACCGTCAACACATACTTTTTCAATTCTTTACCTCGAATCGCTGGTAGATTCAAAGGAACGACTCTTTGGGAAGTCCATTCATTACCTATCTGCTCCTTTTGAAAAAAGCAAGAAGTACACCAGCACATCAAAATGAAGTTCATCGCGTCTATCTCTGCTGTTCTGCTCCTGTCCGGCTCTGTTGTCATGGCCGCTCCTCAGGTAAGTCCCATAGTCAACTCTAGACATATGTGACCGGCAGCTCATTCGATATCCGGAAACAGAACAACAGCCCTTACACTTTGACCATCACGGGCTTGTCTGTACCAACCCCCAGTGGCTCCCCCAGTGGCTCGCCCACTCCATTCCCTTTCAGCAGCGGTGCCCTCCCTACTCCAAGTGGCGCTGCTCCTTTCCATGGCCGACGCCCACACCCACACCATGGCGAAGGCGGCTCTCCTGGTCCCTTCCCTGGCAAGACTCCTCAGGACGGCAGCTTTCCTTTCAAGCGTAACGCCCGCCAGCTCAAGGCATAAAACGATAACGCAGACACGACACCACGGTTCACTCTGAACGTGGGGAATTGACACTGGGCTTGTCTGATACGACGAAGGCTGGAACTGGTTGGAATAGAAACAAATCTTCATTTCGATGAACATATGTGCTATGTTGTATATTATTCAGCTAGGCTGAGTTATGGAATTCAAGAAACAAGAGATTCATCTTTACTGGACGCTGTAGAATCATACTCCCTATCATTAAGACTACTGTGATGAGCGTAAGAGAGCCGATGCCTCCGCGAGCTGCTGCTGTGTTGGACGGTTGACAATCAAAAGGTATAGTATGTCCTTCACAGTCACTAAAGTCAGTATGTCCGCGAAGAAGCACTTACGCGTGGGGGACCACTTACCTTCTTGAGAAGTGTCAATCCCCCTGATAGTAACGTAGGTAAGGCCCCAGTCTTAGCCTTGCGAATGACGCCATCTGTAGACGAGCTTCTACCTTCACCACCGGACGTCTGCTTGTTATTTCGACCTCCAAGACGACCAGGTACAGGCAGCGACGGAAGTTGCACACGTCCTCCCGTCAACAAGGCCAATGGATCACCACTGCTCGCAGGATGGTTAGGATCCGAGTAAATCGACTTGAACGTCTCCTTAGGCCCCGCATTGGCTATCATGCTCTGCGGATGATGCCCTGCCCATTTCGCCCGTGCTCTCCTATCCATATACTCTTCGACAAAATTCGACGATCGTTTAAGTCCATTTTTCTTCTTAACTTGTTCCTTATCTGCGACCAGATCATCAAGCCCGGGGAAAATCACCGGTGAGAACTCAGGCCACTCGAAAGTCGGCACTCCTCCCGACGGAGCGAACTTTCGCTTGAACTTCTCGTATCCACTGCTCTCGCCGTTCGATACTACCGGCGCGAGCGACGAGTCCACATCGAAAGTAGCTGTCGTGATCATTTCCTGTAGCTGGCTGGGCTTCCAAGTCATGATAATAGCGACAAGTCCTCTGGGCGCGAAGAATGAATCGTTGATCCTATCAAGGAAACTATTCGTTTTCACCCGACTATGGATCTCATCGCCTATATTCGTAGCCACCTGGATCGCAATGGAGATAAGTAAAGCGAAGTGATCCGGAGCGAATAGCCCAGCGATAGACGCCAGGTTGAGGGCTTGGATCAAGCCGCTTGGCTGGACGGCCTTGTTCAGATTGTCGATGAAATCGAGGAAAGTCACTTGGTCGATTCCGACATCGTTGAGAAGGGGCGGCGCGTATGCGCGGATGAAACCTCTTGATCGCTTGCCAGGGCGGCGTTGGGTGATGAGGACAGGTAAAGGGAGGTTTGGGGGTTGTGTTCTTTGAAGGGGTGGTGAAGAGTGATTCTGTAAGAACGACTCTGCAAGTTGAGGAAGCTGTTCTTCGCTCACGGAGTACGGTGGAGGTTCCTGGCTGCTGAGACGATCTTGTGCTTCGTCCAGCTGCCAGGTCGCTTCGTACATTTGCTGCGGGATGCTGGATGAATAATACTCGTTGAGCGTGTCCTGCTCGTCATGTGTAGCGGAGTAATTATCCTCATCGTGTGGGTGATGCTGACTATTCCCTTCATGGATAGTAGGTGGTGGATTGTCTTCTCCCTCATTTGCCGTTGTAGTTTTCTTCTTCTCCTTGTGATGATGGTAGGCTTCTGCTGCGAGCCCGATGCCAGCGGCCAAACCTCGCAGGATCTTTCCAGTTATTGGATCAACCAAAAAAGGTAATGGGCGGCTACCTCTGGGGTTTGCAGCGTTGGAGTCGCCTTCTCTCAGTTCAGCTGCAGATATTGCGTTGTTGATTGTTGTAGGGCTGCTGACTGAATGATTGAGACGAGTCTACAACGACGAGAGACACGAAGAAAAATCCCTTATGTACCTACTACAAACACTACGTGGACAGTTCAGCTAGGAAAATAATGGGTTATACAGGTCTAGTCCTTATACCACACTCCAGATGCTAATTATAATCTGATTCAAATCCATTCTCTAGCTATGGTAGAGTAGAGCCGATTATCGACCAATGCAAAGCAACGGACTGATTATTTAGTTGCGGTGCACTTGACCCGAATAGGAGAAACAATGGCCAAGAAAACAGTCTACACCAATCATCTGTCGTTAGAAATATACTAGTGTCGCATCACCAGTATTTAATATTATGGAGTTGAACCGAGCAACTTTTATATTATTACTGCGAATGAGATAGGGTCTTGGATGCACTAGGCTTCTCTGAACTTGGAATGTCCCATGGAATGGTTAGGAGAGGGGACATCACGTACGGTGGAAAGATGGTCGTGAATCTATCTGGAAGCTTGCCCCTTGGTGCAACTGGACTTGCTCAATGTGCTGAGTTGACAGCTGCGTGGATGGGCCAACAATCGACTCGTGGACAAGACGTGGGTTGTAGTGCAGCATAACATGGGCCTGATGAACGTCTACAACCGCGCCAATGGAATGACCAATGCGAAGGGCAGCAATAACGGTGCTGAAGCTAATCTATAAGCGAGTCAACCAAAGAAATCCTATGCGACACGTATGTTTAATTATAATCTACTGTCTCTGATCTGTCCTGGTAATTTTGCCGCGCCTACCTCAAGGGAGGAAAAAGAATCTCAACCGTGCTTTTGTTGGTATTACCTAGTACATTCGTACAAATTCGCAGAATACTTCTGAAAGCCATCACCAGACAACAGACTGAGTTGATAAACCAGCTCACTCCTACTTTGTTCACTGGTTCTTCTTGTAGATCAGCCAAGAACCCACAGCCCCGTCTTCGTAATCATCGAGAACATGCTCCTCCCGCGTGCTCATGAACGTCTTCACAATCTGCGCACACAATGCCTCCTCAGCGCCATACGATTCATCCGACGGAACCATTCTCTGATTTTCGTCATATTCGATTCCCTCAAACCTCGATCTGAGGCGTCCACGGGCGTCAAGCCAAGTCTCAGCTTCCCCGCCCAGGTAAAGAGCGGGATCATGCTCGAAACAGCGCAGATCGACAATCTGTTCTGCGCCTGGGCAATAGGCGAAGGAGTTGCTGGTGATCTTTTGGAAACCCTCCGGGTGGTCCACAATCTGGATTCCAAGGTAATGGCAGAGTTCGCGGTCAACATCATTGAACCTAGGTTCTTGTGCGAATAGTTTCGGAGGCTTGTCACCCTGGCAGGACGCTATCACAAAATGTCAGATCGGGCATGCATATAAAGCTTTATTCGACGACAATTCATACCAATCAAGCTCGCAACAGAGCAGAACACGGCAAACTGCAGCAAAGAGCGCTGTCTGCACTCTTCTGTGGATATGCTGCCATGTTTGGCCGAGCTAGGGCTTCCGGGCCCGAGCAGAACACAGTGGTCGACACAGATTTGTCCCTCAGAAACGAGACAACGCAACATGATCTCAAGATCTTTCCAACATTCGGAGTTCTTCCATTCGTCGCACTTCTTGGTATAGTCGTTCTTGACTTCCTCAGGGGTGGAAGTCGGTTCGGTTTCGACTATGCCGTAGGAGCACAGGTGACCACCGTCTCTGGGATTTTTGAACGTACACATTATGGTGCGACGGCCATTCTTGATTCCGATGACTTCACTGCTCTCGTGTCCCTCTTTTGGCTCGATATAGCACATGAGAGTGTTCTCGTCGACACATGTGGGGTCGGGGTGGCCATCAGCGTTTGCTCTGTGATCCTCCTGGGAAATGGAGTTGGTCGACATCTTTGGGTAATAGATCGTAGATGATGAAGACTGATGATTTCTTAAGGAAGCACAGATGAAGCGAGCACAGAACCAAAGAGAGTGTCTAGCAGCTTCACAAGAAACGCTAGGGTGGGAGGGGTGAGGGGTGGCTTGATGAAAGAAGATCGTTCCCTGATAGCTGTAATGGAAGTTGACGGGAATGGTGAATGATGAGGGTGAGAATTGACAGATATTAATATGCTGCTGGGGAGGGCACGCGTCCTGTGTGTCAAGGTAGGAGCAAGTACCTTCCAACGCGTAGCCTTCTTTGACCTCCTGGACAGCTCCCCTTCCACTTTGTCTGCTAAGGGTTCAATTTCTGAGAATATTGTGAGAAACTAGAACCTATGTGAATAGTTTGATTGACTACAATCCTAATAATAGATGCATCAGCACCAGGTCGCTATGGCACAAGCTGAGCTGCGTCACGCATCTACTACCCGGAACAACGGGTATGCAGTTTCACCTGCGGCGATCCATCTAAACCAGACATTAATCAAAGAAGACATTCTGAATGGGAAACACTGTCTTGGATAGTAGGCAGAGCAGTCTATGCTATTTGTAGGACTTAGGATATCAAACAGCGGCAAGTTTCTGTAGTCTATCAACTTCAAGAGGTACTATCCCGAATATAAGTACATTTAGCTTTCGTTTTTGCTTCCATTCCAGGCCGCACTCATAGATATACTCTTTACCAAGGGATCTCCGTGCCATCAATAGCATTGAAGAACTTTCCAGACGTGCTCTCGCGGCTGGCTTTGTCAATCTGAATAAGCAAGTTAGCTCCATCAAGTCCACTTATTATCCAAAGAGACACTTACTACAGCGATAGTTTTGCTGGTGCTTTCTTCCAGAGAGTTAGGGGCAAGTTCCAGTCCTATTAACTTTGCACCCCTGTTGCCCGTCTCCGTCTGGACCAAACTATAATAATATGGGAATAAGCTCCCCTGAAGGGGCGGAGGGGGGTGCTTACCCAGGATGGACAGCGAAGGCAGTGAGCCATTTTTCAGAGCTGTGTATGGCCCTATGATCATCAATGTTAGTGTTACTGCTTTCACCATTTCCAGAACAACCTGCGATTATGTGAAGAAACAGGACTAGGTATTAGAAACCTGAGTTCCTACGTAGTCAACCAATTCATTCCAGCCTTCGACATTCCATAGGCTGCTACGCCTAGCGCACCTTGTGCCTCCAGGAGTCCAATGGAACCAGCGGCACTCGACATAGACACCCACTTGGGCGACTTCTTTGAATTTTCGAGCAAGTGCCTGACTGCCTGGAAGAGAATAAGAGGGCCGGCCGCGTTGACATTGAAGGCAGTGATCACATCGTTCACATCAACTGTGGCAATTGGGGTAAGGACAGGACAGACGCCTGCATTTGCAATGACAAGATGAATGTAGGAGATATCAATAGCCTCAATTTCCTTGATGGCCTTTGCAATGTCAGTGCTTGAGGTGCTCTCGAAGGCAACGAGAAGTAGTTTAGAACCAATGGCAACGGGGTTATCTTTGAGCTCCTGGACACTCGCGTCTGAGGTGTCGACAATATGGTTGGACCGGGCGAGATATGCTTGAGCCAAGGCCTTACCAATTCCTAGAATGGACATTAGCTCGGATACCTAGGTAGCACAGTAGATGACCCCCTCGACGGGAGAGGGTTTGACTTGGTGAGTTGTAAATAGAACATACCTGTCCTCACGCCAGTGATAAAGACAACGGTTGAGTTAGCCATGACTTGGAGCTGCTTCGGACGAGATAAATTAGTATTATCTTGCATGGCTTTTACCGGAGACGAAATGGGCGGAGCGATCAATCGAAATTGATTTCTGCTACAGAGAGGAGCAATTTGCTTCGTGAAGTCAGTCCTTATATTTCACTAGAGTAGATAGTAACTACACTCCTTCTACATCTGTCATCCTCGAAAAAGACAAAAGAACTGGGGTCGCTTGAAGAGAGATTCCTGCATAGATTCGAGAAATCTACCTACTTAGCCACTTAGCGGAGGGCGGACGAAGATCTCGGAGATGCGGTCCGATTATCAATCGGTTGCCACTTTAGGGTTCGTCCGCAGCGGCGGAAATACAGATCGTTTGGAGCATTAATCTATGTATGTACTTTGTCGGTCAACATACTCGGACGAAATAATAAGCTTTAGGGGCTTTACTAATATAAAAGCTCGGGCAGTTGTTTCATCAGTAGCTGTGAACTATCCAGCCTGATTCAAGGCTGTTTGATTATATCAGATGGAAAGACACCCGAGTTGTTCACGTTCCCTGTAAAGAAATAAATGGTCTCCATCAAATTGTTACATCACTCGAGAAACAAATGCTCCACATAAGCTTAGGCTAAAAGTTACAGTTTTGCGTATCATAAATGGTGGATAAGAGAATACCATCCGATTGAAAAGAAAAACGACGCCCAACGTCGAAAGTGACAAAAGCAAGTCGTGCCAGCATCATAATTGGAAGAGTGGAAATACGAGTATCGATAAGAAGAAACAGACCCCAATTCTGACCGAGACACCATCAGGAACCACAATTTCAGACTAGAGTACGGGATTTGACTCGAACATATATGTCACTCGCTGAATAACGGTCAAAGCATAACTAAATCGTGTTGTAGCATATCAGTTCACGCGGAAAGCGTCGAAGATGACTAGGATGGAGTTAGCAATTTATTTCGTTTAAGTTATCTGTAAGGGGTTGCACATACTTTCATGGCCTCTGCGACAGCAGCTGCCGATCCACATCAGGGTATTCACAAAGGCATATCGCTCATCACCGGTTTCCATAGAGAGATTGATGCGATACTTATATGTGTTCGGGTTAATGGTATCGGCGACATTAGGATCAGCCAGCTTTTCCAGCACGTCCTTAGCGCCAGTCAACCAACCATTGGTCTTGACGACAATGAAAGCGGGAGGCTCGTCGGCAGTCTGTAGCATGTAGTTGGCTTTAATGCTTGTGGCCAACTCCTTCACCACGACCTGAGAATCCTGTCCACCAGGCTGTACATAGAAATTAGCATTGGACAGAGCTTGAAAGATGAATAAGAGCACATACCAGAACCACACCCTTGCCCCATCGACCAGCCCACTGTCCACCAATGAAGGTGATCCAGTCCCTCTGTCCCCAGATGCCTGCGCCAACGGAGACTTTAGGGTTGAGCTTTATACTCATGCGGAAATCCAGTTCCAGAGAAGGCGTAGGTATCTGCAAAGAGCGAGCAATATCACCCTCCGGGAATGTGTGGAGCAGGTTGTTGGCGGGAATAGAATCCTTCATGACATTGAGGTAGGTCGGGCATTCGAGCAGATGTTGGCGCTGTCTGCTTGTGTTCTTTGCGCGAACTTGCTGACAGTAGATGCATTGGACAGACAGACACTGGATTCATTCATTAATATATACCATTCATTAATATATACCATGAGACTCCGATGCAACAAAGCCATCCTTACCTTGTCTTCCTCCTTAGCGCGGAACTCGACGAAAGCAGCGTGAACATCATCCAAAGGCGGCGCGGGCAGATTAGAGGTGCTTGTCCTAGGCTTACTGGAAGACTTAGGAGTATGAACAGGACGCTGCTGGGGTTGAGGTACGGCCGACGAACCGGCTGGTGCTGCGGTAGCACCCGGCGTCGGCAATGGAGGACGGTTCGACAGATTCTGCAGCGGCGTCTGCATCGCGGCAGTATGAGGGTTGACGCCGTTGGACATCATCGGTCCGTTTGTGTTGGGCAACGTGCCCGCCGCTGGCCCAGGGCCAGGTCCTGGGGCTGTGGCAGCTGGTCCATTTGGAGTTGCGGGATAGCCGTTGGCAGGGCCGATGCCATTGGGGCCAGGAGCTGCTGACTGCGGCTGAGGGGCATTGGGATGACCGCGGAGACCGGGACACTCGAGGAGATGTTGCTTCTGACGAGAGGTGTTCTTTGCCCGGATCTGCTGGCAGTAGATACACTGCACGGAAAGACACTGGAGACCAGAAAGAGGGTTTGTATGTCAGTATTGAAGACGTCGGGTGGTGGGTTGAAATATTACCCAGATACGGGAAATACAGATTCACACACCTTATCGTCTTCCTTGGCGCGGAACTCGACGAACGCCGCGTGGACTTCCTGGTCGACCGTGCGACCCATGATTTCCCCCAGATACACGACTGATCTTTGAATTCAGATGCCGGGAGGTACTTTACAGTTCTCGAAACTGGCTGAGACTCGATGACGGTTGACT
Organism: Paecilomyces variotii; assembly: GCF_004022145.1. NCBI lineage: Eukaryota > Fungi > Ascomycota > Eurotiomycetes > Eurotiales > Thermoascaceae > Paecilomyces > Paecilomyces variotii. The sequence goes on along the minus strand of NW_021167147.1, from coordinate 618,971 downwards.
TGCGAGGGTGTCGGTCGCGTCGAAGGTGTTGGAACGGGCGAGGGAGGCAGAAGGGAAAAGGAAACGGGAGAGGGTGGGAAAGACAAGACGAGACGAGACGGAGACAGAGACAGGACAAGACGGTGGCGCGGTTAAGTTACGCGAGCTCCGTCAGAAACCGCCTCGGCGTAATTTTCCTCCCGCGGCTGGCCGCTCATCGCTGCCTCGTTCGACTAAGTATTAATATTAAGTGATCTAGATATGTCCCGACTGTGCTGAACTTCAAGCATCCTGTCCGTGTTGATATCTTTTATCTTGTTTTACCCGTGGCGCTCTCCTTTCCACCGTGCAATTTGGCACCATCAGCTACAGTCTTATTATGCTGGAGCGATTCGCGCGTGGAACCGCTGAGTGCAACCAAAGTTGAGCACGATCTACTGCCCGCGTGTGCGTGATATTCTGGAACTGGCAGAGTGGGCGCTCCAATGGACGTATTGGGCTGCTAGTCAACATGGCGATTGGGAGTTCCTATTTTCTGTGGCTGGCCTGAGATAACTCGACGCGTGTCGATCGGTCCTACCGGTCGCATTGGCATTGTCACTATGGGAATCCGAATCGAACACGTCAATGTGAAATGGTTTCCGATCATATACAACGGAGCCCCGTGCTATTCTGATCCGCAGACAAGTCTGGTGTTTCAAGCCCAAAGCTGCTAGAGCTCGACTCAGCGCGTCGCCCACCCAAGTAGGGCCGCCGACTCGTAGGACTTTTGGTAGATGGCAGAAATTTCACAAGGTCGATCACGCGCGCTGGACCATAGCCCCAGAAGTGATACAATCGACATCAAAAGAAATCTCCTTAGCCCCATGTAAATATAAAATTAGTAGGTCTCATTATAGTTGTCATCAACCTTGCTATGCATGCTCGTCAAGCTAACGTACTAAATGTACCGTACGCTGTATGGCTGTAAACGTAACCGTCCCCGGTATGCGTACGGCGTATCTGTACACCCGTCATAACCACATAACTATGTTGTAGACTGAGCCTAGAAAGAAACACCATGGAAAGGGGAATAAAAGGCTAAAATAAAATTAAGCATAAGAATTCCCGGCAATCGATAGGAAGAGAGAGATCGCTTGCATCGTTTCCACTAGGTGGAGCCGTGGGAAAGACAGTACGCATCGTGTAATGAAAAGCAACAACTCGCAGAGTTCGGAAGTAAATAAAACAAACCCAGAGAAAGAAACATGGAAAACCTCATTGATATAGCTTCATCTCCTGTGCAGGGGAGGGGAATATGCCCATTCTTGCAAGCTGATCCTTGATGTCATAATAAATGCTGTGATAAATAAATGTAACGAACTAAGTCGATATTCAGCGCCGTAGATCAAAAGGAGATGCGCGCACAAGGCAGACTCCTGAAATAGTTACGTGTTTGTAACGATGGTACCTCCTTGTAAAAGACGGCTTTCTTGTGGAAATCCTGCACTGTGATACAGCAGTGGCCGTCTAGAAGTGTTGCGTTTCTTTCACGCTGAGGAATATATCCCCAATGACGCTTTGCGGTTCGTCTTGACCATGGGAGTCATAGCTTGGGGCACTTTCAGCTTGGCGCACACTCATGATACCCTTTGTGGCAAGTGTTAGGACGTGCATCAAGCCCTGAGTGGCCACCACACGACTGTTCATCTCGGGTGGCAGGAGGACTGAGAAGGCGATCTCCTTCGAGCCGGTGACTTCGTGGGTAGATCCCTCGCCGAGTCCGTTCTTTTGCTCTCCGACCATAGACTGCTCAACAACTAGGGTGTCGATCTTATTCTTCACGAATTCGAAGAAGTTCTTGCTCTCATGGTCGAGTGCTGAGGCAATCCATTGAGATTGTGCCGCAGTCTGAGTGTCCACGGCCGCGGCTGGACCGAACAGTTGGAAGGAGTCATGCCCTTCGGTGGTGGTTACTGGACGCCTATCATCCATCTCCCCTTCCAGGTAAGTATCGAGATCGAAATCTCCAAGTACATCAATGTCACCTCCTTCATTCCCAGGGATCGGAAGGCTACTCAGAAGATCCTGTCCTGCGAGATCAAGGCCGAGCCCACGACCAGCAAGAGGGCTGGCGCTTGTGAGACGACTACCAGCCCTGCCAAAACCGATATGCCCTCGTGCTATCTCACTAGCACTTCCAAATCCACGAGGAAGGCTAGGAGCTGAAGAGCCGTGGCGGGAACCTTGGATGGATGACGTGAGGTTCCATGGCATCTGGGAGGAATGGTCGTCTTGAAGAGAAGGCGGCCCCTGACGACCTATCTCTATGTCCTATACAGCCGGTCAGCTCATCTCCAGACCAGTGAAACACTCAACCAGAATAGATGTACCTTGTATTCAGCTCCATCACCTAACTCAAACCCATCTCCACGACCGATTTCGCCTTCATCCCTGCGGCGGCGGACCCTTCTGCTGTCACTATCAGATTCGCTGTCCTCAGTCGAGCCACGACTACGTTTTCCTCTTCCCGAAGAGTTCTCTCCTTGTATAACGTCGAAAAGTTGCTCTCCAGAGAAACAGCTCAAGGGATGCTCAACGCGAGATATGCCCAGGCCCACGCCTACAGAGGCAATTCCTTGGCCGAAGACCCAGAATGCGGCGTTCTTCTTTGCTTGCACTAAAATCTTATATTGCTCTTTCTGCTTAGAAGCAGCCGCCATATTTTCAAGATATTGATAGTTCGACTGCGCTAGGTCTGCATTGCGGAGTTGGTTTCGTTCATCGACAACAAGAATCCTGGCGACCTTCTTGGGTGGCATTTGGGCTGTCTCTTCTATATAGTCAGGGTCTGGAAGGCGACCCCGTTTCGGTACGTGGTCGCTGGGAAGAGATTCGTCCCCGAGAAGAGTTTCATTATACTCATCTTGGTGTATAAGTGCATCGGCCTTGCATCATGGTGTAAGCTACCATAACCTTAGAACACTAATCACTGGATACATACCTGGTGGTCCTGACCTTCTCTCACTTGATGGGCGGAAGCGGCCTCACTCTGGCCCTGAGTTCCGCCTTCGTTGTTACCTCCGTGCCCCCCAAGCTCTACTATATTTCCCTCCTCGTCGAATTCGAAATCTGGCTGTAGGAGCACACCCTCTTCATCACTCAGCATAGTTTGACTGATCTGATTTCCTGCCATGATAGAATCACTCATCTTCCCGACACTCCCAGGAACAGTCAAACCCATTATATCTATGTCAGATGAAGATATCTGAAGTTGAGGCTCGTCAAACACCAGATTGCTATGTCCGTCAGAAGACGAGTCTTGCGTTGACAAAAGAGTTGTGCGCGGACTAGGGAGGAACTCTGTTCCAGCACCCAGAGCGAGTAACTCGTGATAGAACCCGGGAAGGTCTGTGTCTGGCATGAAGGATTTGTCGTATGGCACGATTAGATGGTCGGGTCTGCACGATACACCTCGGGTCATCAACGCATACTTTCAAGGCTAGGATAGCTCGCACATAGGACATCCTTGCTTGGCAGTTACTAACCTGGCCTTTCCAGCTTCTGGATCCAACCCCGTCCCTTGCACAGACTTCAGCATGATTCTCATTCTATCATGCATGGCTTGGGTGTCTGTCAGTGTGTATACACACTGCTGATTGTATACCCTTGAGACCCCGTATCTACCACATCTAATGTTAACCAATACGGCAAAAGCAGCTAGAACAATTGTACTATGAATCTGCTCACAAGAGGTTTCCCTGAAGCCTAAGCGCCATTGGAGCTTCAGGACGCATGATCGTATCGCATGCCTTGGGAACATCCACATCGAGAATGGCTTTGCGATTCACCCTTCTAGTGGTCGACTTGGCGCCTAGCGTTGCAACGAGCCTGTTGCATCCATTCAGGTTAGCTACGTATAACCACATATAGAACTTGCCAGAGTTCAATGCTGTTGAAGAACCATTTCATCACTTTCATCCAAAGACATGCGACTCGAACTAGATGCAACGAAAAACATCTGACGAAGGATAGATAAACTGACCATATAGTAGCGACTCCATGCTCGCGAGACGTAAGGACTGCACCAAAGACACGCGTCAGTCATTTCTGTTAACTCATGGATAGTTACAGATCCATAAGGGGGTCCTTTCCCCTGGACGAGCCATTGAAGAGCAAAGAACAATAAAGAAGGGCTTACTCTCATGACTATAGAACATCTTTGCTCTAGATAGTCAATGTAGAAGTCCTGCAGTGATATCCTTTGTCTGGCCCCTGAGCCGTCCAGCTAGAGTTTCACTCGATATCTATCTCACCGCGTCAAGAAATCGGGATACACGTCCCTCAATAACGAAATAACTCCCAGGATTACTATTAATTGACACCAGTAAGGCTTTTGTCGAGTAATGACGCGATGAGCATCATTAAAGATGGCGATGTTGGAAAAGGAGGATGGTGGAAGCTTGTCGAAGTGAGTTGACGGAGGTACGCTCGTCGACAAGTTCACATGTCCGGGCAGAGGAAGAGCCAGCCCACCCCTCCTGACTGCACGGAAGTACTAGTTAGCTCTACTGAAGATGGAATTTGTAGAATGCTTTACGGTTCTTTGGAAAGGGATAATAAATGGGATTTCGTAGACTCATAACCATGGAGGATATGTCTTTCGGCGTAGTTCGAAGGAAACTCCATGCACCTGTCATGGTCTTGAAACTTCTTGGACTTCGAAATGAGTAGTAGTTAAAGATCTTGATGTATATAAGGATTTTCTTCCCCTGAAATAAGCAGATAGAGGATTCTGCATCCACGAAGACTGGCCCAGTGTGGCTCCAATTGGCACCTGCCGTATGAGATGTGTTTCAAGAAGCCATTGGCCTCGAGGATGTACCATAAACGCAACATCTCCAACTAGTTATGATTACTGCACACGAACATAGCAGAGTTGACCGTATGTATATGTACTTTTTTTTAGTTGTACTCCTTCCTTTTCACAAAGGCTTCACGGAATGTGGGGATAAAGCACCATGTCCACCTTGACATCGTCATCACTGACGTCTATAATGTAGATATGAAGGAAATAGAAAGCAAATAGATGGACCCATCGTATATGACACATGAATCCTGAATACAGTGCAGGCACGCAAGATAGCAGAGTAGATCAAAACGCAGGCTGAATGCAGCCACTACAGAAAAAGTAACCGATAACCGATTAGTAAACTCAACATGTACAGACAGATTTTAACATAACATGAGGCGCCTGGTAAGATATAGGATAGGCCTAAGAGAAAAGTCTAAGACCATGCTGGAACAAATGCGGAACACCCTCGATGGAATAGACTGGTAACCGCGCATCAAAGGATACTCATGAAGCCGTTGATGGACGGTCTGTAACCTCGGTAATGCATTTGTCCTCCCTATTCGTATTTTGTATCTCAGCTGGGGATGTAGTTGTTGGGCAGTTTACTCCAGAGGGATACCCTCATATTCGGAGTAGCCGAGAGCAAGGTTCATGTTCTCTGCAAAGGTGAGTTAGCCTCTGATTCTGATACATTTATGTCCTGGTCACTTACGAAGACACTGTGTCGCTGCTCCCTTGAGAAGGTTATCAATGGTTGCACAGATGACTACTCTCTTGCCACTAGAGTGGACGGCAAAGCCACCAATCTCGACACCGTGACGACCAGCAATGTTCTTAACCAGAGGAGGTTCACCAATAATCTTCACAAGCTTCTCGCCTGCATAACGCTCTTGGTAAATGTTGCGGATGTCCCGAGAGGTCATCTCCTGCTTCAGAGGAAGACTGATGGTGTGCTAGAAGATGTCAGCTATGATATCCTGATCACCAAGGGGAAGACACAAAAAGACATACATGGATACCCTGGAACCAAACAGCAACGTGAGGGATAAAAGCAACGCTCGTACCGAGCTGCGAGCTAATCTCCTTCTCGTGAATGTGGTCGGTCAAACTGTAGGGGATGATGTTGTTTGTAAGGTTGTTAACATCGTTCTTGGGGCTGGGTTTCGTGCCTGCTCCCGAGTATCCGGACACACCGAAAACAGTGGGCTCAGCGCTGAGGTACGGGACGAGAGGAGCAATTCCAATCTGAGCAGCGGTTGCATAGCATCCAGGGTTAGCGATACGGGTAGCCTTGGCAATACTAGCACGGTTGATCAGCTCGGGAAGTCCGTAAGTCCATGTCGAGTCGAATCGGTAATCAGCGCTCAAGTCAACAATGACACCGCCATTCTCCGTGTTCTCGTTGACGGCATCAACAAAGGGCTTGCAGACACCGTTAGGCAGAGCCATGACCCAGCAGTCGATCTCGCCGTTGGCAGCCATCCGGCGGACATCATCAGGGCTCAGGTTCTCGTACGTGATCTCACGCTTGTCATAACCCTTGAGCTTCTGGCCAACCAGTTCACGAGAGGAGACGTGACGCAGATCCATGTTAGGGTGGGAGTTCAGCAGGCTAATTAAAGCCTGACCAGTGTAGCCACGAGCACCGATGAGGGCGACACGAGCGGGTTTGGGGTTGGATGCGTTCTTCTCACCAAGCGGAGGGTTGGGGTTGGTCGTGGAGTATGCGCGGACGCCATATCCACCCATCGCAGCACCTCTCCGGCGAGCGGCACGAAGAGCGTTTCCGTTGCTGGCAGTGGAGAAGGAACGTTTCTGCTGCACAGCCGCTGCGCTGCCAGCACCTTGAGCAAGGCCAGCGGCGGCCTGGGCAGCCCGGTTAAGTCTGGATTCAAGGTTGCCAGCACCAAGCATGTCACGGCCATGCTTGCTGAACTCCAGAACCAGCTCCTTCACCTCGTCGCCGCTTTCGATGCCATACCAAAAGAGCACCTCACCCTCGCGGCTCAGACTGCCCTCAGCCTTGTCGAAGAACCACGACAGGTTCTCGTCGTCTTCCTTGACCGTCCAGACCAACTTAGGGAAGTCCTTCTTGATGCTAGAGAACACGTTATCAGCGACATTCGTCAGCCAGCCGGACTTGGTGATGGTGAAGGTTGCAAGGTGAGCAAAGGCAGAATCCTTCTGCGGGGGTAGGACCACGGCCAAAGCTTCCATCGGCTCATCAAAGTACGCTTTGAAATCACAGTCCTTCAGGCCCTGAACATATCGGTCAACGACAGCCCGAGCATCGAGTCCCTCGCGGTCGCGGACCAGGACATCCTTCAGCTGCTCCAGGTCTTCGAACTCAGAGAGGGAGGTCTTGGTGTGGACCTTGTTGCCCCGCCGGATCAGGGTACCAGCTCCAGAGTCAGTGAACAGTTCCTTCTGGAGATCAGCAGGGTGGATGATGGCAACGCTCGAGGTACGGGGAAGATCGCTCAACAGCTCCTTCATCTCCTTGATCTTCAGCCTGGTTCCGTATCGCACCCACCACTGGCCCATCAGGTGGTCGTATTCCTCGTCGAGATTGATGACGGAAATCTTCTCACCCGTGTCACCATTGAACAGACCTCCCTTCTCAGCAAGGTAGACGATCTTCAGCGGTTGGAGGGAGCGCGCCAGCTCTCCAGCTGCAACGTCCGCGTTGACGTTGAGCACCTGTCCATCGGTGGTCTCTGCCATGGAGGTAAGGATGGGAAGGCAACCAGCTTGAATGGCGGCTTCAATGGGTGTCTTGTCCACATTGTTGATCTTTCCAACCAGCTGCCATCTTTCCTTGTCCAGGTAGTCCGCGGTGAAGACACCGGAGGTGATGGGGCGCGCTCTGACACCCATGCTCTCTAGAGCCTCCACCAACTTCAGGTTCTCTTCTAGGAACAGCTTCCTAGCTAGGCCCAATGTCTTTCCATCCGTCACTCGGATTCCTTCTTCGAATTGGGGTTCCACGCCAGCTTCTTCGAGCATGCGGTTGAGCTGAGGTCCAGCGCCGTGGACGACGATCGGGTAGAGACCAACATGGTTGAGGAACGCAAGCGCAGACGACAGCGTTTGCAAGTGGTCCGTGATAATCGCGCCACCAACCTTGATCACTGCGAATTGCTGGGACGAGACTGAGGTGAAGTGCGACAGGTACTGCTGAACCTCACGCTTGGAGCCAATGTTGCTCAGCAACTGGACAACGGTCGATCGGGTCGAGAGCTGAGTATCGGCCGGGCGGGAGTAGCTGCGTCTCTGCAGAGCTTTGGGCGAAGAGACTCCCACGCGTCGAGACCGCAATGCATCTGTCGTGTACAGTCTTGCTGTAGATGAGAGGGCATGCGGTGCGGAGAGGGCACGGAGGGGCTTAGTCGTCGCAGCTCTCCGCACGGCAGGGCGAAGGGATAGCATCTTGTCGACCAACATGCGGCAGCTTCAATTCAGAGAGCAAAGGAGCCCAAGGAGACGCCTGGACGAGCGAGGAAACACCTGAACAGAGGTTAATTACACACAAGACAGTCCGCTGCCGGAGAGTTCAGGTGAAAGGGTGGACAGGAAGGGGATTTTCTACTGAGAATGCCCGGCTCTGAAATTTACGCCGCCTAAGTCGGAGCCAGTCTGGCTGGGTCCGGGGAGGGTCTCAGGCGGTGACGACTAGTAACTGGCTTTTTTCTTCCAAGGATTTGTGCCGCGGGAGCTCGGGAGTCCCTCAGTAAGTTAATTAGATCACTTGGAAAAGCAAGCAGAAGAGCACATTTAGTGCGTTTTTTCCCATTTCACGTTATGAGTCATTTTCTCTGATATTATTACTCTTCTTCATTTACAGAATCACCCGTTGGCTACAAGTAATCCCTCTTGCTCCTTATCACTGCCATTCCTTTTTGCCATTGGGCTTCCTTCTTCATTCCGTTGGTTTTCTTTTTTCTTTTTCTTTTTCTTTTTCTTTTTTCGCCATTTGGGCTTGGCAGCGACTTTCGGAGACACGCCGGACTCATACTTGCACCCCACGTTAAAACTACGCTGCTCTCCAATCAGGAAAATCGGTAGACGAATAATTAAGTGGCCTACTCGTCTTTCGTGGCGTAACATCGTCAAGATCGGTTCTCCTGCAGGTGGAGCCAGGATCTAATCTGATAACTGTCGTGTTTTCGCGTGCCATTACCTTATTAGACCAGCCGATTGCGGCCTGTGGAAGAGCTCAATGGGCCTGACAGATAGATACTTATACTAGTGCTATAGTGGTACTAGTTCAGTACCTTGCAGTGGAATACGAATGGTTTTTTTCATACATCTATGGAACAAGTTACACGTCGACAGGGGGTTTCTGTTGCAACGCAATCGAAAGCCCGACACACAATTCATTATAAGTCGCTAAGAGGTACCAGGAGGAGTAACAGAGACAGAACATGCAGCAATCACCAGGAGTATCATGTACAGCTTCACCCTCGAGGAATCGTATGCCAGCGCCCGCCCAGAGTCAGGTCAGCTCGCAGCATCGAAGGTGGAGGCATGGTTCAGTAGTCGTCAGAAGTCAGCTAATTCACGCCCGACCGAGAAGCATGGAGCGGAGACCAGAAGGACAGAGCTCCATTCGAGAGACATCTGGCCTTCAACTCTCCCCCAGGAGTACACCGTAAAGGAATTAGAAAAAGAAAAAACGAAATCCGTGCCCAAAAACAATTTTGCCGTATACATCGACTCAGTGTTTCGTCACAACAACTATCAGGGCGTTAGACACTCGAATCGCAGAAAGGAGCATCAAGAGCCGAGACTTACCTGCAGGGACAACAATGACAACGATCAGGATGATGACGCAAATGACCAGGCACACGCGCATCTTCATGTCCTTCCACCACATCTGCTTCCTCACACGGTTGGCACCTCTGCGGAATCCCTGTGCCGATACAGCCAGGTTGTCCGTCTTGTCCTGAAGGGAGTCAAGGCGCTCTCCACGTTGCGACACCTTGTTGATATTCTCGCGCATCACCCCCACGGTATCATCAATTTGCTGCAACCAAGTCAGCATTGTTATCGCAAATTGAAACAGAGCGTATCTAGGGCAGCTGAGCGATCCATTTTCTCATTCCAGTCCACAGGCAATAGCGCATCACTGGTCCCTAGCACCGTTTTGACCGGGCTTGAGAGTGTCGCGTCCCCTGAAAGGAGCCGGAATGCGATCCTTTTTTTTCTCGCTGCAGCCTAGAAAGCCGAGGTCGAACCTACCGCCTGTAAAGCTGCGGTCCTCTGGTTTCCCCCAGAGGGCGCGCTCCCACCAGAGGGGATATAGGGGTCGTAGGGCTGTTCGCGGTCGGCCATGGTGACGGTAACGATGCGGTTTGGTCAGGTCGAGGTGTCAAGGAGTAGTGGCGTTTCCGGTTATCTCGTAAAATCGTCAAGCTAGCTGGCAACTTTTGACCAGGAGGCGGGGAGATCTCTCTACTTCGATCGACGAAGGACAACGAGAGTCTCAGCAGATGGAAGAGGAAGTGGTGGGTATCACGAGGTGGGTATCAAGGAGAGAGATGATGGGAGACGTCAAAGTTGAAGTCGAGAACAAGAGGGAAAGCAGCAGAGGCACTAGGACGCTGTCGGGGGCGTGAATGGGCCGACCGTCTGGAGATGGAAGCGTTTCGGTTCTGTCGGGGCTGCTGCACGTGACCGCGCCGCTCGTGGCCGGTCTGCTATTTTTACGCCCGGCTGTAGCATCATTAATAACCAAAGAAAAATAGTTAGCGCTTGTCAGAGTCATTCTGATCCAGATCCTCAAGTCATTCTTACAGTCCAATGTCCTTTCTACTGGTTTGTCCATCCAACAGTGTGATGGGATCATCACTGAACCTTTGAGATTGCCTCTGCCTGCGTGTCTTGGTTGCCGTGAGAGACAGTATGGGGCTGTGCAGGCCAAAACAGCCACTTCGCGTGGCGATTATTAGCCCAGGATGAGATGGCCCAAAGCCCAATAACGGAATGGCAACTGTGCTTACTCTAGGCTGGCTGTCCTATGGAATTGCCAACAACGGCTTTGGACATGGTGGAATGTTCCATGGTCCTCCGTGAAATTTTTCAGTATGCAACGCCATCCAAGGACAAAACATGTCCTTCAGAGCATCCAATCTCGCAGCCAACAGGACAGGGCAATAATCTTGTTCCAGACTCCAATCTCGTTAGTCGTCACTGAATCGCAGCACTAGTCAACATGTCCATCATCCAATGGCCTATGATGATCTGCGTCGCGCTACGCCAATAAGAGCAGAAAGCGCCAGACCGGCGACCCTCGAGACATTCTCTGCGCCAGAGGAGGTAGTAGTATTGGCAAACCAACCCTAGTTTGCCCTTTTGCTAGCTACGCTCGACAATGGCGCTTTCTTGCTTCAGCTATCCTGGGTCACGGTCGTCCTTGGGACGCGGACTGTCGCAGCGATTTTTCTGACCTGGCAAACAGCCAGCTAGGTACTTAAATACTCGATACCATGACGTTGGGGAGAGCAATAAGGCACCCCGGGGAGTTCCACACCTGGAGAAAGAGTCTAGACCTGAAGATCGCGGGGTTCGGGCCCTATTATCGTCCTTTACTCGATTGAGCGAGCAACAACATCGTGACCTCTCCAGATGCCCTTAGATAGTCTATATACTCGACCTCGTACCATAAAGTCTGCCCGTTCAGGCCTCTGGAACCAAGAACAATGAGCGCTCTCCCTGGAGATGCCTCTTCCGGCGGGAACATGGAGCCAAGACCAATACAAACTCCGCCGGGCGCCTTTCTGTTCTTCCCAAGCTCCTTGGCAGTGGAGGTACTCAAGCCCGCGCCTCCCGTGCAGTGACTTGGCGATGGCTGTCGGCGGAAGGATTCGCATGCAGCTCTTGAGGCCGGAAATTGATGAGACTCGCTTATTTATATTCTTTCTGGCCCAAGGTGCTCATCCGCGGCTTCTCTAACACTCGTTATAAACCTAGACGGGCTCCCATCCGTCGCTGACACCCGCAGCATCATCGAACTATACTACACCGCGTCAAGTCTATGCTGGTGGTCACTCGTTCCTTTCCGATCACTTTTTTTTTTTTCTAACAATCACTTCCTTCCTTCCTGTGGCTATGTTTTGAGCTTACCCCGCTAGCAAACCCCCTGCCTCCTCGCTGGAGTCTTGGCCGTATTGTGAACGCCTAGGTGCTCTCTCCTTCCAGCACTTTACAGCGGGAAGCAACACATCTCCAGCCTCCGGATGACCACCTTGCAAGAAACTGACTGCCGTTCCTCGTCAAACCTTACCAACGTGCTGTATCTTGGATATGATCCGGTACATAATTTAATCGCGGTGCAGTTGATATGCATATAGCTTTCGCTTGACGATTTGAGATCTTGCTTTATCCCTGTATCGACACTATCCTATTGTTTTTTGACGTCTCAATTTGCGCAAACATGAGGTTACTACCACATGTTTTCGACCAGACTTGGTCATGGAAACCCCTCGTCTGTGCTGTGTTTCTGGGTGCCCATATGGTGCAAGCTGCTATTGATCTGGATCTGAACAGCCCAGGTATGTGTGATTGAAGATTTGTGTTTTCCGCTGTCTGTCAGCAAAGCGAACTATGACTATGACATCCGATGCTCACTGCCTACGCATTAGAATCGATCAAGAATGCGGCAAAGACCGCGGCGGCTGGCATGATGAAATACTACACGGGAGATCACCCTGGTGATGTCCCTGGAAACCTTCCGGATCCATATTACTGGTGGGAAGCTGGAGCGATGTTCGGGGCATTGATCGACTACTACTATTACACAGGGGACAAGCAATACGTGGATGTGACAACCCAGGCAATGCTTTGGCAGGTCGGACCGGAAGAAAATTACATGCCGCCGAATCAGTCAAAGACTTTGGGAAATGATGATCAGGGGTTCTGGGGTATGGCAGCCATGACTGCTGCCGAAACCAGATTTCCTAATCCTCCGGAGGATCAACCTCAGTGGCTCGCGCTGGCGCAGGCCGTCTTCAATACGCAAGCTCCTCGTTGGGACAACGCGACCTGCGGAGGAGGCCTTAAGTGGCAAATATTTTCATTCAACAACGGATACAATTACAAGAATACTATCTCAAACGGCTGCTTCTTCAACCTAGCTTCTCGGTTGGCCGTGTACACTGGCAATCAGACATATGCGGAATGGGCGGAACGAGCATTCGATTGGGTTATGGCCATAGGACTCGGCACGTCTGACTACACTTTCTTCGATGGTACTGATGATACGCAAAACTGTACGAGTTTAAACCACATACAGTGGACCTACAATAGTGGCGTCTTCATGATGGGAGCGGCGGCCATGTATAAATTTGTAAGGCTGCCTTATTCGTCAATTCCTACCTCCTTTATACTGACAGACACCCCAGACAAATGGATCAGAGACCTGGAAGACTCGCCTGGAAGGCATCATACGTGGTACAAACGTCTTCTTCGAGAACAACGTCATGACTGAAGTAGCGTGCGAAAGCAATGGAAAATGCAATGTCGATCAACGATCGTTTAAAGCTTACCTCGCACGATGGATGGCAGCCACCATCAAGCTAGCGCCTTTCACACACGACCTACTGCTACCAAAGCTACAGGCTTCAGCCATGGCAGCTGCTCAACAGTGCAGCGGCCCCAATAATGCTTGTGGTTTGCGATGGACGATGGGAGCACAATTCGATGGCAGTCTCGGTGTTGGGGAGCAGATGAGTGCGATGGAAATTTTCCAATCCAATCTGATCGACCAGGTTCCAGATACCGTCACGAACATGACCGGCGGTACCAGTAAAGGTGACTACTCTGCAGGCACCGGCGCCTCAGATGACGATTCCCTGCATGATTATCAAGACAAGATCACTGTTGCTGATCGTGCTGGTGCTGGTATCCTTACTGGCCTTGTTATTATTTTCACTATCGGTGGGGCTTACTGGATGGTATCATCTTGACCTCGTACCTAGGGGCTACACCCTGGTATCCCCCAATTGCGGTGTATGGCGTGTGATTGTATATGGTCTGAACTATTCGCTGTCCGTCTACAGAAAACTGGGCTGATCCTAGTATTGAAATTGTATATTACCGGTTGCACTCATCTATTGAACATTACAGTAATCCATGACACCCTATGACACGCTATCAGTCAAGGGAGGTTCCTACGATCATATGCCCCGCGGAATATTTCGATCAAATCAAATCTCGGGGGGCCCATTTAGATATTCAAAAATGGATCCGACGCCAGGGAATCTGGATCAGAAGATGGGCATAGCCATTGCCATTAATACTTCTCCTACGTGTCTTTTATACTTGTCTTTACACGGAATTCCTGGTCGACAACGGGTTTGTATCCACGATATGTCTCATGCAGCCTACAATTCATCATGTCCATTGTCATTCCCCTTCTGCTCATCGTTGTTCTCTTCATGTGCCTTTTGATCCTCCACCGGCTGCACCCCCGGTGTGGATTTTCCCTGTAGAATATCTAGTAGCATCTTCCCCACTGCCTTAGGATAAATCTCTGCCTCTTGGTCGTACACAAATACTCGATCCGTCATCATGTCGTGGACCACGAGCGCGGGTAACAGCTCTGGCCGCACCTCCAAACTTGTCGCGATATGACCATACTCATTATCATCAATGGTGACAAACGTCACGTATTCTTGAAGTTTCTTGGCCACGCGACCAAGAGAGCGTCGGAGATGCGTGCGAGTAGAGGGCGTGTCATAGAAGATATAGGCGAGGAGTTTAGAGGGCTTGTTTTCATATACTTCATTAGTCCTGACCGTTTTCTCGCCCAAACCGATCACGAAAAGCCAGATCAGAGCTCACCTGCATGTACTCCTGCATATTCCTCCTATTCATCTCACCAATAACGTCCCGACTCATCGCCTGCACAAACTCCTCCACCTTCCTCCGTGAGAACTCGATTCCCGCAAGAGCCTCATTATTCCCTTCGGACCGCGTCTTGTAGCACGCAATCGACGGAACAGGCAGACCATCTTTCGCTGCGAGGGCCGGATCGAACGAGATCCCAAATACGAAACGATCGTGATTCTGGTTCGCGACGGACGTGTATATTTCTCGGATGAGATCATCGGGAGATACCTCCTCGTCATCATCTGTTGGAGGTGGGAGATAGGCGATGAAGACTTTATCGTCGATGGATTTGAAGACTTGGATGGTTTCGTTGTCGAGGGTTGTGAGTGGGGGGAGTTGTTGTTTTATCATGAATGAGATTATTCTGGTTTTATAATAATCGGATTGTTAGTTATTTCGTATAATAACTTGTTGGTTCTGCTAGATTAGGATATTGGGTACAAGTGGAGAAAGAGCAATGTAATGTCATGTACATACGCATCTGCCGCTCTTGGGCCCCTATATCGAATATTATCTTCCAAGCCATGGAAGAGTCTGATGGTGGGATAGGCGTTGATATCGTATTTCTTGCATAGAGCTGTAGCAGCCGTGCAGTCGACAGTGATGAGCGGCGCTGTTAATGTAGATGCAGCCTGCGTAAGTTCAGGGAATAAAGCGTTACTTGGAGGGCTGAGAAATTCCATTATTAGCTAGTGGTCTTTTCATTTATCCCATGGGATAGAAGAGAGGCGTAATAGTACCTACCTTTGTGGCTATATAGGTAGGTAGGTACATTGACCGGTTTATGAGCCTGAGTCCCTAATATATGTTCAAGACTGAATGAGAACATACAGAGATAACTATCAATTAGCACAGTTAGCTTTCCTTCAATCAGCTTCACTTGGCATAAATAGAAATGTCATGATTTTAGTGAATCCTTACAAGTAGCAAGTACCGTATTATCCTTCCCGACAATCGAATTGAACTCTTTCTCCGATACTATCGGGACAAGTTCCCCGCTTGCGAAAGAGCTCTGATAAAGACCGCAGCCCAACAACAACAAAGGCCATAGACATCGGAAAGACGTCTGTGTCGTCATTTTGGGGAGGTTTTTTCTTTTTCTTTTGACGTCTATCAATTTGCTTTCTGCCAACACTCCCTCGTCCCGCAACTGAGAAGTATGATATGCACAATTGAAAAAGACAAGTTGACAAAACAAGCCAGCTTAACGATCGAGCAAAAGAAGACAAAAAAAAAAAAAAAAAGAGCCCCGGGAGAAGCTACGGAACATCACCCCACGTAATGCAAAGAGGCATCATTTTGAGGAGCGAGCAATACCATTGTTGATTTATGATTCGTTGTAGATTGGCGTAGATCAGGAGCTCGCGGAGCTCCCCAGACAAGATCCATACAAGCGGTGTTTCATCATCTGAACCACTTCTGTGTCAGCCTCCGTTAGTTATACTTGGAGGCGCGACAGATGAGAAAGTGTTGGGGTATATTCTATTTTAGATATTTTTCTGTTTCAGGGTAGAGAGTTGGAGGGCCGTTTTACTACTATTATATTTTCCGCATCAGGAGGGGTAGGAACTGGATGTCTTCTCTCTGTTTGGATTTTAAGATTCTTATTCTACTCAGGTTCACAGAATAGATAGCAAGAGAAAAGCGCCATGCGACGCACATTGTTCTATCCACTTCTTGGCACAATTGCTTCTCTATGCTTTGGCATTGCAGCTGCGAAGCAAATAGTCGTCGGGAATAAAGAAAGCATATCCGAAACAACATGTCCTGATCACCATTATAGTGTCCATATCTTCTCCAAGGATCCTCTAGTCATCTATATACCTGATTTTATCACGGAGGAAGAAACACTGCACCTTCAAGAGATAACGTAAGTATTGCCCCCAGGATATAGGAAAATGCATTTGATATTTGAAGTCGCTTTGCTAATACATCTATAGGAAATCCCAATTCACCAAATCCGAAGTCGTCGATGAAGCCGGAAACAGAATGAACGCGACAACTCGCAACTCTCGCTCGACCAGCCCTCCTCGCGACGACGTTATCCGTTGCATTGAGAACCGCGCCCTGGCGTTCCAAGGATTCGACATTCCGCGCTCGCATCTCGAACCTCTTCAGCTCGTCGCGTATGAACTTGGTGAAAACTACCAGCATCATACGGACTGGTTCGAATCTCCATCCCAGACAACTGCCGAGGTTGGTGGGAACAGGCTCACTTCCTTTTTTGTGTATGTCACCGTTGAGGACGTGACGGGTGGGGGGACCAATTTCCCCATGCTCGATGCGCCAATGGACGAACGATGGTGTGAATTCATCAACTGTGATGAGCCGTGGGATGCAGGCGTGACGTTCCGTCCGATCCCAAGGAACGCGGTGTTTTGGCAGAATCTGAAACAAGATGGCACTGGGGATCGGGCGACGCTTCATGCGGGATTGCCGGTGACGAGTGGGAAGAAGATGGGAATGAATATCTGGACCAGGCAGGGGCCGTTGAGTGAGTTGTACCGTGGGAAGGATTAGGATTCTCCTTTCGGTTGCATGTGAGTTCAGTTATCTTGATGAATCCATGATGGGACTGCGGCACGAGATATGTCAGCTCTGAAGCAAGGTATTGTGTAGAGATGAAGTTGTCATTGCTCTTCCTTTTGGCAAGAGCCGTATATGAAGGTCCTAAAAGTGTTATATAATGTACATATTAGTGTATCAATTTCAGAGAGAAAGGCCATTGGCATCGCTTCGTAGCTGAGACAGTCATATAATACAAGCCCATTAGACAGGGTTCCGAGGGGCGCGCGTCACCCCTTCATCTGCGAATCCGGGTCATTTCTCGCCCTGTAGCTCCTTTCGCATTTCTTCCCTTTGTATCCTGGCTTCTTCCTTCGCACGGACCGTACGCGCTTCCATCTCTGCACGTTTCCTGTCTGCATCTTCTTGAGCGGACACCCAGACTATTTGCGCGGAGCAGTTAGTCATTGTTTTGTGTACAGGATAGTGAAATAGCTGGTTGCTCGGGGGTATTGATTGAAAATAGACAGGCTGTAATATCCGGTCAAAACATACTGGACTTGTCCGATTTTGACCACTCCTTCAACTTGGTGACGTAGTCATCGAATTCCTTCTCACGGCGTTCGCGATTCTCAAGACTCTTCTTTTGAAGCTCAGGGTTATATCTCTATAGTAAAGAACGTCGTCAGTCGAAGTTCATCCCGCGCCATTGGTATAGTTGAACGATATAAACGATGTAGAAGCGCACCTTGAAAAGCTCCTCCTCTGTTGGACGAATATATTGAACAAAAGCTGGGCCGCCGACACAGAGAACTATGCCACTAAAATTGTGAAAATGTGAGTAACTGTATCATTATAGCGAAAATCGTATGCCTTGGTAAAGGGGAAGCTCATACGCTCCGGCCATCTTCATCCAGGTAACTGCGCGCGACATCGTGAAGGTTTGAGGCTATTCGATAGCACGTCCGATGAGACAATTCAAATCTTTCCGGCGTAACTCGAAACTTCGATAATGCCAGTCCCCTGGCCCGCAATGAGACTGGATGCAAATCCGTCGAGTTTGAGTGGAATCGACTATCCAGTCTTTCCATCGCTACCGCGTAACTCGCCGCATCGCCGGAGTTGGGACGTGGCGCATTAAACTCTGTGGCGCAGCTCTCGGGAGCAGCCACACCCCGTGCAGTCCGTGACATCGAGGATACAACCAGTGCTCTGGAAGTCCCTATATTCACATATAAGATGATGCCTTTTGACATCGTGTTTTGACAGGCTGGCCACAGATCTGCATAGCTGGTGAATATGCAACATAGAATCTCATAAGGCCGTGTCCAGCTGCTATCGACCGTAATGTGTACCAATCTCGGAGACTTCCTCTCTACCTAGGTACCTAGCGACAATCAACCATTAACTAAACGGTCTCCTAACCTAACTAAGAGAAAGAACAAAGATATCGTCCCAGAACTCATATCATCAGAAGACTTAGAGGTAGTCCAGAGCCAACCGGCACAATAAATATCCCTCTGCGTCCTGGGACTGGGGAACGATGAGTACGGATATGAGACTACGGAGCAGCGTTGACAATATCGTATTATCGTCTAGTGCGTCGCTCTGATCATTGACTGAATATTGTGGGAATCAAAGGTGCGCTCGGTTTCATAAACTATTACGGAGCAGTAAGCTTGGGTAAGTGATTCAGTAAATACATACCCTGCTCGGCCAATGGTGTCAAATTACGGACTTTGTAATTAAAGATGGGTTAACC